>NC_045431.1:231584476-232296783 GCF_902635505.1 Sarcophilus harrisii
GAGCCCAGCACCCACTCTCTACCTGCCGCTGCCAGGCATTCTTGCGGGAAGCCTGGCCTGATGCAATCTGCTTCTAGAATCCCGGTTTCCTTTTTGCCCAGGGCTATTTGGGGCTTCTGGAGTTTTCAGACATCCCTGGAAAATAAAATAAGGTGAATGTATGTTAGCTCAGCTCCTGGAAGGCAAAGACCAATTTTTGTTCTGTTTTGTTTGTGCATCTACAGGGATTTGTACATGGGCACTTAATGTTTATGGAATAAACTGACTTGTTGAGTTGAATTGAACAGAATATGCTTGTGTTTCTCCTCTCGGTCTCTCTTTCTTTTTGTCTCTCATTTCTCTGTCTCTGTCTCTTTCTGGATCACTGTGTATCTTTCTGTCTGTTTCTCTTCCTGTTTTTCTGTCTCTCTTTGTTCCCCTTTCTTTTTTTTTTTTTGTCTCTTTAGATCTTTCTGTATCTCTCTGCATCTCTCTCCCTATCTCTCTCACTCTTTCTCTGTCTCTCATTTCTCTGTCTCTGTCTCTTTCTGGATCACTGTGTGTCTTTCTGTCTGTTTCTTTCCCTGTTTTTCTGTCTCTCTTTGTCCCTCTTTCTTTTTTTGTCTCTTCAGCTCTTTCTGTGTTTCTCTTCCTGTCTCTCTCACTCTTTCTCTATCTCTGTCTCTTTCTCTTCCTGTCTCTCTCTGCCTCTCTGTCTGTCTGTCTCTGTCTCTCCCTTTCTTCCTCCTTCCTTCCCTCCCTCTTTCTCTTTTTCCTTTCTCTGTCTCTGAATGCGTTTTTATCTCTGTGCATGTGTGTGTGTCAGTAACTGACTCAGTAGGTCCGTCTGCGTCTGTCTCTGCTGTGACCTTATCGATTAATGGTGAAGTTTGGGGTTTTTTGGTTTTGGGGGGGTTTTCTGTCCTGTTCTGTTTTGTTTTGCCAAACTCTGCTACCTTTTGGGCAAAGAAGAGAGACATGAATAGCCAAAATAAAGGGATTAAGGAAATAGTAAACAGAAAAGAATCCAGAAGCTTATTTTTTTATTTTTTTAAGAGCCACTACAACTTGGCAGAGCTAATCTGAGGGATGCCAGGACCTTCTTTCCAGTTTCCTGGAATCAGTCAATCAATATGTCCTGACTGTGCTTCAGCTCCGAATGGTGCTGCCTGCAAGGATGCGCAGGACCCAGTTCCTTCCATAAAGGAGCCCCCCATACAGAGAATGAGCGCCCATAAAACAGTTATTGAGGCCGTCTGAGATTCGGAGCTCAGTGGTGCGGTCCAGATGGGAAGGGCTATTAGTGAGTGATCTGGGAAGACTTCATGGAGGAAGTGGGACTTGAGCTAGATCCTTAAACTTGACCTCCCTCCACTTCCCCCTCAGGGTCCCTGGTTTCCTTGGGAGCACAGTTCAAGGGCCACCTTTTCTATAATCCATTTCCTGATACTTCTTCCCCCACTTTTAGCAGCACCTTGTTTTGTGTCATATGACACATGATTTATTTTTACTTTTTTGTCTTCTAGTGTCTGAGTGGATGCAAACTCCCTGAGGAAAGGGAGCGTTTCACTTCTGTCTGGCACTCAAGTCCCGAGCGTTTGTCATGTCGCGTGCTCCAAGGCTTTGGGAAGATTCAGTGAACATTGTCCGCTTGTTTCGGCCGTGGCCACATCTGAGTTCGGGACTCAGACTGAGTGCAGCCCACTGAGCCGCCTGATCCGAATTCACTGCGTCTCATCAGGTCTCATTGCAGAGCTCAGGTCTGGAGAAGCAAAAGGGCAAGAAGGCGATGAAGGAGAAAGAAGGAGAAAGGCCGCCCGGGGAGGGCCCGTCCTGGTGCCTGAGTCCTCCCCCTGACCACACTGAGCTGTGACCCTCAGCACCCCGGGCCTGGAAGTTACCTCGCAGGAAGGCTGGGCACCGGAACTTCCTCACTGAAAATTCTAGTCAGCCAGTCAGAGATCTGCAGAAAAAGGAAAAAAACCTGAACAAAAACAAGGCGGTGATAACGAACATCATCGGTTTGAAAAGGGATGAATAGGATTTGACAAGTGTAGGAGTAGGTGGTGAAAGGCAGGATGGGAAAAGTCCTGGATCTGGGACCAGAGGGGCAGGCTTGGAACACTGAGTGATCCTGAGCAAGTCACTCCACCCCTCAAACCCAGGTTCTTCATCCGCAGAATGAGATTAAGTGAGGGGCCAAAGTCCTTTCCAGCTTGAGACGGAGGCTCCCAGTGATCACTGGTACTCCTTAGAACACTTACAGGCTTCCAAGCTTCTCCGCCTCCATTATTTCCTTATTGGACCCTAACAGCAACCCTGGGAGGGATGGAAGATGAATGGAATTGTAGCCATCGTACATTTGGGAAGACTGAGGCTCAGAAAAATGGGCTTGTTATCATATCTCACTTGACCCTTAGAAAAATGCTATGAGGCAGGTATTTAGTGCGAGCATTATTAGCAACATTTTAATGTTGAAGAAACTGAGGCAGAAAACATTCAGCTTAGAACTGTTTTTTTTTTCCCTTTTGTGGTTTTCTGATTTTTCTCTCCCAACATGATTCATAAAGAAATGTGTATTTTTAAAAAATGAATATTCACATATAACCAGAAAAATATATAAAACAATTAAAAAAAGAGAACATTCAGCAGAATGCAATTATGAGAGTCTGATGGCAGCATTTGAACCCAGGTCTTTGTGTCTCCAGATCCAGGATGCCATCTCTGACCCTACTGACCCTCCGAGAGCAGCTTGGAAAGGGGAAGCAGAAGGTATTCTCCCCCTCCCCCTTTCTCCTCCCTTCATGGATCAGCTCCAGGCAGCAGAGCACAATTACCAGGTTTGGGGTCCTTGAAGACTGATTTTGAGTATCTCCATAGCACTGGCTGTCTAAGCCACCCACCTCATTAGCGTATTTAGCTCTGGGAGACTGAAGGCTCAGGCTTTGATTTCATCTGCCACCTCCTGACTCATTCTCTGAGGGTTCTCACAATAAAACAATGGCTCCCAGGCTTCCCCAAACTTCAGTCTCAGGAGACCGAAGGAGAAAAAAGATCTAAGAAGAAATCATATTTTAACCGGTACTATAAAGCAGTCTGATTAGAGGTCTGGAGATCCGGCTTGAAGTCCTGACTCTGGTACCCACCGGTTCCAGTATCTGATTAAGGGTCTTGACCTTCTGTGAGCCTCGGTTTCCCCCCATATGAGGATGCTGGACTAGCTGACCCCAAAGGTGCCCAAACTTCCTATGGTCTTGTCATAAGGACCCTCCAACTCTGATTTTCTATGTATTTTATGTACCTGACATTCTGTGTCCTAAGATACCTCCTATTTCTGACATCTGATCTATGTTCCAGAGTCTCTGATATGCCATGTTCTATGTTCTAAGGTCCTACTTTTAGTATTTTGTATTCTAAAATCCCTCCAGTTCTGATGTCCTCCAGTCCCCCCAGTTCTAACATTCTATGTTCTAAGGTCTCTCCTATCTCTACATCCATTCTATGTTCCAAAGTCCGTCTCAGCTCTGAGATGCCATGTTCTCTGTCCTAAGGTCCCTGCCAATTCTGATATTTGGTGTTCTAAGCTAACTCTTTTGGTTCTATTTTCTATTTATTTATTTATTATAATTATATATTATATATAATTTTAATAAATAATAACATTAAATCATAATTCATTTATTATTCTATTCTATTTTCCCTTAGAGCCCAAAAAGTATAAAGGCCTATTTGACTACTAAAGGCACCTGCGTTTGCATTATTGTTGCCAAATATCCAGCCCCTTCCTCTCAGGAATTCTTGGCTTTCCTGTTCTCATCTGGTGAAAGGGCAGGAGCCGCCATGGACTGGGGAAAACATTAGTTCCCAGCATCCTCTTTTCCCCAGCTTTCTTATTTGGACCCTTAGGTTCTCTCTCCCTTAAGTCTCTCATTCTAAGGAAAGTGGTTGAAATTTCTAAGGACAAACAAGAGGTCAGAGGCAAAGGAGCTCTCTGGACAGTGAACCGGACCCTGACCAAGTAAGGCCTTCCAAAGCACCTGTTTCTGAGCTTTGCAATGATGCATACTTAGTAGATGTTTGTTTAATCAATGAGTGGATGATAAAAATGATTTTTAAAAACTGTCCCCTCTTGGCAACAGACTGCCAAAAAGTTTCCTCCAAAGCTCAGCTTGCCCTTGGAAACAAACATTTTCTTGATCCCACCCTCAAAATTATCTTTGTTCCTGTCTTGTTTTCTATACCTATAAAAACACACACCCTCAGCTCTCTCAGCTAAGCTTCTGGAGGCCAGGAATTGATTCACTTTGGAGTTTTGATGCCCAGGATTGAGTACAGTGCCTGGCAAACAATAGTTGCTTAATAATGTGCATTAATTGATTATTGATCCAGACTATTCCTTTCATCTTCAATCTGAGGAAATTGAGGACGCAGTGAAGAAGAGACTTTCCCTATAGCCTCTGAATCCAAATCCGGGCCTTGACTTCTAATTCTGCCAAAAAATATTTCCGATTTCTCCGAGCTCAATTTTACTTCCCATAATATGGAGGGAGAACTTCCCAGGTGACACGGAGGGAGTGAGATAAGTGGCTTCCATTGATGAAGGCTAGAGAGAAATCTCTCATGGAAAATTAAAGAGAACTTAATGTGCTACCTAGTGGTTAGTTCACAATGACCCTATGAGGTAGATAATATGAGCATGATTAGCCCCATTTTACAGATTAAAAAATTGAGGCTAAAATAGGTTATTGTTCCTGTGATTTTTCTTTTAACCAAACCTATTATTTCATCAGGATAAGGAGCTTCTCATGAGAACATTTCCTTATGAATGAACACCTGCTATGCAGCTAATAGTCTTAGCTACAGAGCGCTCAGTGGTTAAATGATTTGCACAGAATCATCTAGTCAGACGCATTCGATGCCGGCTCACCAGTCACTATTCCACGCTGCTCCTCATTCATGTTGGCAATTGTAATCAATATAATTAATTACTCCTATAAAAAGGGTTATTTGTAGCGGACGGAGTGCTGAGTTTGAAATCAGGAACTTATTGCAATCTTCTGATTCTTGGTGGCCCCGTGGAGCGGTTGGCCGTTTCCTTTTCCAGCTCATTTTACAGATGGGGAAACTGAGGCAGGCAGGGTGCCGTGACGAGCCTGGGGCGGGTCATTCATCTAGGAAGGGCTGAGACCCAAGGTGAATTCAGGGAGAAGTCTTTCTGACTCTAGGGCCAGAGCTTGATCCAGTACAGTGCCACCTAGCGGCACTAGCTGTATGAACTTTAGTAAGCCAGTCACTGACTCTGCACTTGGACACCTGGGTTCAGGCCCCACCTTTGTCACCTACTTCCTGATGGATCTTGGGGAAATTACTCCGTCTCTGGACCTCAGTTTGTCTGTCTGTAAATGAGTGTATTTACCTGGATGACCAGCTTCAGGCCTGTGCTCTTCCAAATCCATTCACCTGGAGGATTTCATAGAGAGACCCTAAGGAGCTCTCCACACTTAGGAAATCCCACTCCCTTCACGTGTGGTTGGTGCTTAATAACATAATTATTTATTTGACTTCTTTATTAATAACTTAATAGGGCTCTGGTGTTTACAAAACACTTTTCTCACAACAAACGTATAAAACAAAATTCTTCCGAGGAGTCGCACAAGGAGGGATGGGTAAGTCTCAAGAATGAGATTCCAAAGAAACAAAGGGAAAGCAATATGGGCGTGGAGGGAAGTCGGCCATCCCGGAGCAGACCAACATGGAGGCACGGAGGCTCTCCCTAAAAGAGAAGTACAGCAGGGGAGATATCAGGGGCGAATAAAAAGCATGGCAAATTATTGTGAGTTGTATCTGGAGGGCGAAAGTTCAGAACTGAAGCTGATAAAGAAAGATGCAGACGACAAAAAGGGATTTTCTAGCTATATTAGATCGGGGGCTCCGGATCGGGAAAAATTCCCTAATGGAGGTATCCGCAAGGAGAGTGGGCCACCTCAAAAGAGGGAGGGAGATCCTCTGTAATTAAGATCTTAGGACAATAAAGGTCTTTTTTAAGACAATAAAGGTGTCTCTCACCCAGAGACTAGATGACCACTGGTTGAGGGTATTGTACTGATTCTTTGTGAGTATGCTGGGGCCATGATGGTCATTGAACTCCGAAATTCGGTGGTTCTCGATCGGTAACATAAGCATTATAATTCCCATCCTTTACAGATGAGGAAACTGAGGATGAAAGAAATTAACTTGATTTGCCTAAAGTCCCACAACTAGGAATTAGAAGAACCAGCTCCCAAACACAGAAATCCTGACTCCCAGTCCCGGGCTCTTACCTGGCCCTCAAACAGGAACCAATCAGACCAAAAGCATTGGCAACGCTGAAGATTGACCAATAGAACATAAGCTGCTGGAGAGTGAGAACTCGGCCTCCCCAGAGCTTAAGACAATACCTGGCACATAGTAAACACTTAATAAATACTTGTTGATGGATGATGGATGGATAAACAAATGGACAGATGAATAGATGGATGGATGGATGGACAGATGGACGGATGGATGGATGAATGGACTGATGGATGGGTGGATGGACATATGGATGGACGGACAATCAACCAGATGAATTCTGAGTATATAAATCAGGTTTCCAATTAGAACTAAAAATAAGATGTCATAATATTTTATAAGCTGCTAATGGGAAGTGGTGAGGAAGGAGTGAAGGACAGGCAGTGGAAACTCATTGACTATAATTACATTTCCTATCCCAAGCAATTCATGGAGCCACCTTAAGACTTCTATGACTATAGCGTCAAGAATCCTTGAAGGCCAATAAAAGGAGCTGGACTCTTAATTCCTTTTTTTCCATTGAAATATCCTCTGGCTTGATCAGGAGAGCAGGGCTTGAAATCAGCAAGGCTATGGGAGTCCTTACAGTAGAATTACACCCAGGGGTGTGCTGGAGCTGGCTCTAACTGGGGCTCATGAGAGCTGATTGTTAAATTTTCAGTGAAAGCATTTATACCTTAGAAATAAGCAAATGCTAGAATTTAGGACTTAAATTATTGTGCTGTTGGTTGTATAGATCTGAGAAAGGAGAAATGGACAAAACCTTAATAATAAAGATGAACCTTTAAAGCTTGTCCTACATACTGGGGGAGAGGGAAGAGATTGAGAGCCAATTGTTAAACATTTATGAGCACCATACCTGATTCCCTCCTTTTGTGCAAAATAAACCTGAACTACATTTACTGAGTGGTATGTATTGTACTTGGAAGTACACATCTGGGCTGAGAAGAAGTGGATTTAATTCCATATCCATCCATTTTCCAGTGATGTGATATTGGCCAACTCATCTCCTAGAATCACCGATCTAGCACTGAAAGAGATCTCAGAGGCCACTTTGTCCAACTTTTCAGTTTTGACAGATGGGGATACTGAGGCCCAAAGAGCTTCATCTGAGATTACACAGGTAGAAATCTTGTTCCTTTGCACCTGGAATCAGTCTCTTTTCCATTGTACCATGCTCTCTCCTTCTTCTGGACTTCAGTTTTCCCATCTGCAAATTGAAAAAGATGATACAAAATTAACTCTAAGATTTCTTTTAGCTCTAAAATCTTATTTTTATGACCAAATCCTGGGAATGGGACCCATGCTGAAACCGTATCTATTGTACAGGATGAAGCCAAATGCCTCATCTTGGCAGGAGGTTCATCCTCCACTCACTAAGCCATGTGAACTTAGGCAAAGTGTCAGAGTCAAGTCTCTTAGCCCCCTATAAAATATAATGCTGGAACATTATTGCAAGAGGCAACTGCCCCCAAACTCTGATGACAAAACTGCTAGCAACGGGTAGAAATTTCAGAGACACATTTTAACATAGTCTGGAGAAAAACAATAAGAACCATTCCAAAGTAGAGCTGACAATCTCCAGAGGTAGAAGGAGGAAAACATTTAACAGCGGGACCATGTCTTGGAGATGTCGTCAAAAGGCGTCCTGGTTAGATCTTTGTTGGACTGGATAGCTCTGAAGTCACTAAGAGCACTGCTATTCTGCAGGTCCCTGATTGAGTGATCCTGCAGTGATGTCTCTAACATGATGAAGCACTTTGAAATAGGAGAGTGTAGTATAAATGTCTATTATTATTGTTGTTATCATTCTCATCATGATGATTATTATTCCTCTTGATCTCATTGCTTTCAAATGAGGTTAGACAGAAACCATCCTGAATTTCTGCAAACTGTTACATGGATAAAATGACCATTTTTCTTTGACTTCTTCTGCTAGGTACATTATATCTTAAAAGTATTTCATTCTATGTGAGGGACACTATTTTGAGTGTGTATGGCAATAGCAATTAAAATAGTGCTCTTGGGTTTTGGAGAGACAAGCTGGTGTAGTGGATAGAGAGCAAGACTTGGGTTTCAATCCCATTTCTGATACATCCTGAGCACGTGATCATGGGCAAATCATGAAATTTCTCATCTCTCTGGGCAACGCTTTAAGATTATAAGTTATATTTGTGTGTGTGAATATATATATTCACACACACAAATATTTTATAACATATATATACACACAAATATTTTATAATATATATATATATATATATATATATATATATATATATAAATAAAACAGAAGAGTTTCTTTACTCTACAGCTCTCTATACCAGGGAAATCACAGACCCATTCCCTATTCTCGATTAAATTACTATCGTTCAATCGTGTCCAACTCTCCATGACCTCATTTGGGATTTTTTTGGCAAAGATACTGGAGCATCAAAGATACTTTGCCATTTCCTCTTCCAGTCCATTTTACAGATAAGGAAACTGAGGCAGAGTGAAGGAACTTGCCAAGGATCACACAACTAAAAAGTGTCTAAGGCCAGATTTGAACTCGGGAAGATAAGTCTTTCTTGTACCTCCTGGCTGCTCACTCAATACTCTATTCATAAATTTTTAGAAATCAAAGTTGTGCCTGAACCGATAGGAACACGAATTCTGACGGTAGTGATGAACCAGCGTTGAATTCTGTCACCTGCTAAATTATGAGAGTCGGTTAATTCTAACCACCAAATCTCACCTTGCTTAAGCATTAAGTAGGTGCTAAAGTTTTGCCGCTTACGGGGATGTGTCTAAAATTTCCATTTCCTTACTTTCCTTGAATAAGAATAATCTGGGCTTCTTAAAGTAATCCTTCTGGAGTTTCTGGCAGTGGCCCTAAATTGCTGTTCAAAATGCTTCCACTTTGGGGCAGCTAGATAGCATAGTGGTTAGAGCACAGGTACTGGAGTCAGGAGGACCCGAGTTTCAAATCCTGCCTCAGATACTTAACACTATGACTCTGGGCAAGTCACTTAATCCCAATTGCCTTGCAAAAAAAAAAAAAAAAAAATCCTCCATTCCTTTAACAAATCCATATTACAGCCCTTTGCTCAAAGCTCTGTTGTCAATATATTGACAGTTGAGACCATAAGGCCATATGACCTTTGAGTTCCCTCTTGGATCTCAGGTGTTTTATGGGTTCCTTTGGGAAGTCAGCCTCTTTCAATTACCTCAGACAAATGAAGGGCATCCATCCACTGGTGGTATCTCCTATTGTCCAACACCTGCTTGTTCCAAAAACATTTCTGTTGGGTTTTGAACTAGTTTATCGTAGACTCTGAGACTATTCCTCCTCCTCCCCTAATCGTTAGATTAGGATGTGTTCATCTTTCCATTGCTCCCTTACGGGGATGGGCCTTGTGTCTCATTAATAACAGAGATTTAGGAGACTTTTCAGATCTTTTATGGCCTTGTTTATATTTCTGAGAGTGTGTGTTAGGACTGGTATGGCATAAATACCGTTGTTTTTAGTGGGATCTCCCCGCTGATGTCGGATTTGAGGACGTCAGTCTCCCGGTACCCATAGCCACAGTTTTGTCCTTAATAGGTTTAAGCCCCAAATGTCTCGCCTAGAGGGGAACGGAGTATTTCTAATGATCGCTTTTGTCCATTGGTTCAATATTCAAGCACGAAGGCCTCATTTCTATCTTTCATATACATTAAGAAACTTACATTATCGAGTTCATTTTAATATAATTGGAGGAAGATTCCACCAAATGGAGCTATTTAATGCAGTTTTTTCTTTTTTGAAGCCCGATAACTGGATGTCATTTCTGCAGATCAGATGATTAATGAGTCAGATAGAGGATAGAGCACCGAACCTGGAGCCAGGAAGACACTTCCAGGCTGGGTAAGTTAGTCTTTGCCTCAGTTTACTCAGCTGTAAAATGGAAGTGGTAACAACACTTTTCTCCCACCAAGGGTTGTTGTGAAGATCAAATGCTATGAACCACATAAAGCATCCTGGAAACCTTAAAGCTCCAGAGAAATGTAAAATAGCTGTTATTAATAAGGTTTTGGTAGGAGCTCCCTTTTATCCTTAGCTTTGCTTAGGAAGGAACATGTGGACTTAGTTCTGGCCCCGCAATGGGCAGCACGAATGGTTTACCAGTGCCACAATCGGAGGGAACTCCCAAACTAATAGGATCATTAGCACATTGGAATATTGCACTCGACATAATGAAAGTGCTCACGGCTTCAGTCCACTCCCCGAATGGCTATGATTGGGCAGCTAGGTAGAGCCATCGAGAGCACACTAGATTCACTGTCAAAAAGCCCCAAGTTCAAGTCCTGCTGCAAATACTTATTTGCTACATAACTCTGGGGAACCCCTTAACATACCTCAAAGGACCACTGCAATGTGTTTTTTTTTACCCATAAGGCAAAGAAAATGAAATAAAATGAAAAAATATATATTTCAAACATCAAATTATGATATCCACTTGTAATTACTTCTATTTAAAACATGTTTGCACAGATAGGAGAAATTATAGTGAGTTATTTTACCTTCTCCTAGTCTCAGTTTCCTCATCAGTAAAATGGGAATAATAATAATGCCAACCTCCCAGAATTGTTGGCAAGATCCAGAGAGATAACATCTATCTATAAAGTGCTTTGCTACCTGTAAAACTCTACACAAACATAACCGATTATTATTATTGTTAGCCTACTTTAGACATCAGCACTCACTGCATTATTTTACCAGCAGGTGAAATATTGCTCTTTCTAATTTGTTCCCAAGCATCTCATGTTCTTGTGGTAGCAAAACACAAAGAAACATCATCAGCTCCCCTTTCCTGCATCAAGCTGGCCAATACCAGTTTTGAATTGGACCAACCTAGGCTGCCCAGTCTATTTCTTTTTCTTCCCTCCCTCCCACTCTTCCTTCCTTCCTTCCTTCCTTTCCTGAGACAATTGGGGTTAAGTGACTTGCCCAGGGTCACATAGCTGGGAAGTGTTAAGTGTCTGAGCCAGATTTAACTCAGGTCCTCCTGACTCCAGGGCTGGTGCTCTAGCACTGCAGCTGCCCCTGCCCACTCTGTTTCTTTGAGCCTTTGGAGTAACTGTATATTACTGAGCAGAATGTTGCCCATCACTGGGACCGCCACAGCCCGATTCACCAACTAGTACGGTCCCTGTTAGGCCCAGAGAGTGCTGATCTCAGAGCACAAGAAGCCCCCACTGCACCCTTTTACTGCATCTTTGTCTTCTTCCTTTGTACAAAGATGCTATGTTGGGTTCTGAGAAAGTTGTCCAGCAGCCATTTGTGACTCCTGCCGTTCTCTCTGATGGATGCTCCCAGAATTCCCTGTGGGGATGAAGGATGGGGAACCCTTGTGCCTCCTGGAGGTGCACTTGGAGAGACAGGTGTGTCACCCTCCCCCCAACCATAAATGAGTGGTCTCCTTGGCCAGGGCCTGGCTTCCTGTGGGCCAGGCCCCGACTTCCTGCGGTCCCAGCCGGCTTCCAGCACACTTTTAGGTGTGAGCCGGCTGAGGGAGTAGCAGGGAAGAAGCAGTAACCGGTGTCTCGTTTTTAAAGAGGAATTAGCTTCTTATGAATTCTCTTTCTTCCATTTTTCTCTTTTTTTTTTTCCTTTTTCTCTTTTAAGCAGACTCTAAACTAGAGCAGGGAAGGACAGAGACAGATCCTCCCTCCCCGAGCTCCCCCGGCACCGCATTCAATGCCAGGTCCCCTCAGGCCCGAAGCCAGGATTAATTAATGAGCCACAGAGAGACTGGGCACCTAGGTCAGGCTGGAAGGGTGGGGGCCCAGGGCTAGCAGAGCCCGAAGCCAGAAGTGGGCAGAGACACTGTGATCCAATCAACAGATGACTCAGGTCCCTGACTCAGCTCCTGGGACAGACAGTGCCTTAGTCAGGAAACCTGGGCCTTGCACTCCCTCTGAACAGGGGAACAGCAGACTCACGGCTGGAAGGGATCTCAAAGGCCATCCAGCCCAAGCCCCTGACTGTCCTGGATTAGCTACAGGACACAAACAAGCCCCTTTCCTTTCTGGGAAATGAAGGAAGTGAGCCCCGATCCCCGGGTCCCTCCTCTCTCTGACATTCTAGTTGTAAATCAGGTCTCATTCCCAGTCCCATGGCCCAGTTTCCTCTCCATTATCCTTAGATCTGAGCAAAGCATCATCGACAAGCTGAGGAGGGAGGGACGAGAGGAGACTTGGATGAGATCCGGGGTCTGAGGATCCCTGGTGGACCTTTCTCTCCCCCTTAAAATGTGGCCAAGTCCTGAGACTTTGGTTCCTCACAGGGAATCAATCAGCAAGCATCTATGCATATACACCGGGGGTCCCTGCTGCCCCGGAGCTCCAGGCTGGCAGACTTTTTCATGTCTGAGCTCCAGCACGGCCAATATCCATTGGGTATCTGCCAGCGTGGGGAACCCCTAGAACTGAAGATTCGCCGGGCTACCTCCAGAAGGGGTGAATCTGCCACATCAGAAAGAAGGAACAGGTTAAAGGAAGCTTCCCTGCTTGGAACAGCCCCCCGGGGTGACCGTGCTTTCGGCCCGCGTAAGACAGGAAACCTAGTCTCAAAGGAAAAAAAGAAGTCGGGCCTGCCCTCTAAATCACCGACTCTCCTCCCTTTTGCAAAACATCCTCAAACATGAGAAAGAAAAAGACTGAATCTGAAGCGTCTGTTTTGCTATTTCCAACTGCCACAAGAGACATTAGCCGAGTTTTCCATGGCTAGCACCTTTCCTCCGAGGTTAACAACCTCACACACGGTGTATACGGCGGAACAGAGACTCTTACATTGGATGGATATACGGTGTTTTCCACTGTGTGTGTCACATCTATGCTGTTTTACACTGTGTGTATTTCATACTGCTTATGTTATAGAATATAGTATATCATGTATATAGTGTTTTACACGTATATATCCTGTTATTTTACATTGTGTGTATCATATATTGAGCATTTCATATTGTATGTTCTAGAATATAGTATCATATATATATATATATATATATATATATATATATATATACACACACACACATATATATATTCATTCACAGTGTTTTACATTGTATCTATCAGGGCATCTTAAAGTTTTTCCATTCATGAACTCTTTTTACTCGAGAAATTTTTATGTGACCCCAGGTATATTGGTATATAAAAATATATATATAAATTTAAAATGTACTGATAAAAATCATCATTTCATGATCCTCATATTCAGTTATGAAACCCCAAATGGAGTCATGACCCACAATTTCAGAAGCTAGGGCATATTATATATATGGTATTTTATATTTTATATATATATATATAATATATATTTGAATGTATATTATATATATTATATATAAAACATATATTTGAATATATATTATATTACATATAAAATATATATTTGAATATATATTATACATATATCTTATAACATATATTATATGCAAAATATATATTTGAATATATTATATTATATATAAAATATATATTTGCATATATGTTATACATACATATTATAACATATATTATATATAAAATATATATTTGAATATATATTATATAACATATAAAATATATATTTGAATATATATTATACATACATCTTATAACATATATGTAAATATATATTTGAATATATTATACATAGATCTTATAACATATATTATATGTAAAATATATATTTGCATGTTATACATACATATTATAGTATAATATATATAAAATATATATTTGAATATATATTATAACATAAAATATATATTTGAATATATATTATACATATATCTTATAACATATATCATATGCAAAATATATATTTCAATATATATTACATTATATAGAAAATATATTTGCATATATGTTATACATACATATTATAATATATATTATATATAAAATATATATTTGAATATATATTATACATATATCTTATAATATAACATATGTAAATATATTTGAATATATATTATACATATATCTTATAACATATATGTAAATATATATTTGAATATATTATACATAGATCTTATAACATATGTTATATGTAAAATATATATTTGCATATATGTTATACATACATATTATAACATATATTATATATAAAATATATATTTGACTATATATTACACAGTATACACTTCTCATCTCCTCAGGATGAGCTTCTCAAGGGCAGAGGACAGCATTTTTTCTTCCTTTGTATCTCCGGTGATTAGCACAGTGCCCCGTATGCAGTAGGCGCTTAATTGATGCGTTATCTTGGTGACTTTCATCCGAGTTATTATCTCTGGGACCCACGCTTTCTCTGACCAGCCGATCCGCCTCTGCAGCCTGGCTAAGCCCCTTCCTGGCCCTCCCCCGTTTTCTGCCCGTGCCTCAGGTCCATGACCGCAGGATAATACGGGGTGTTCGGGCGCTGCCTCCCGGACCTGAGTTTCCCCCCCGGGACAATGGCCCGTGTGTGGTTCAGGAGCGCGGGAGGAGCTCTGGGCTCCGAGCCCCTTCCCGGGCTGCCTTCAGTCTCTCAAAGACCAGAGCCGGAGAGGCCCTAAGCCCCTCGTTTTCCGGGGAAGGAAGCTGAGCCCTCCCAAGGACGGAGGTGCCCACACTATGCAGGCCAGAAGAAGCCCAGCCGCGACTTAACCCGGGCTCTCCTAGTGCGTCACTCCGGTCACGCCCCTGGCAGCTAAGCAGGGCCTGGGGTCAGGAAGCGCCGAGTTCAAATCCTACCTCAGGTAAATATTAGCTGGGTGACCCTGAGCAAGGGTTGCCTGGACTCACTTTTCTCAGCTATAAAATGGGAGCAATAATAATAGCTCCAACCTCACAACGGGAGATAATAAGCGCCTACGTATGAGCGTTCGGCACAAACCAGGCGCTTAATAAATGCTCGTTTCCTTCCCTCTTCTCAGCGCCGCCGAGTCAGCCACGTCTCTGCTTCCCTGAATCAAACCGCAAGAAGCTGAACTGATACGGTCACAGTTCACTGAGGTAGAAAGCTGGTTGAGGGCGCAAAGCCTGGTATACAGTAGGTGCCTAAGAGGTGTCTGTTTCCTGAGCCATACAAGAGCCGGGCAGATACGGTCACACTTCACTGAGGTAGAAAGCTGAGTGGGGGCGCAAAGCCTGGTATACAGCAGGTGCTTAAGAAGCGCTTGTTGACTGACTGAGCCTGTGACAGGAAAGGGGCTCGGTTTCCAGACTGACCCGGAAGCGGGTTAGCGATGACCCGGAAGGCATCGGGCAAGGGCAGCCGGGCCGCTCTCCCAGCCCCCCAGGACCCAGTAGGCCCCCGGAGGGGCCGGGGAGCTTTCCGGTCCGGGCCCGGCTCCCTGGGAAAGCGGACTGCAGCGCGCCCGGCCCGGGCCCCCCCAGTGTGCGGCGGGACGTCCCCGAGGGCACGCGCAGCGAGGCCTGAGCCGCCCCGGCTCTGAGAGTGAGGAGGGAACAGTGGGGCCATTGAGCCGTCCCTGGATGCCCCACAAGCTCCCTCTGGGTCCGTCTCCCTGCCGGGAGGGGGGGAGGGCTCCCGAGTCCTGCCGGGGTCCGCCAGACGGGCCCGGGTCTCTGCAGCCTCGGGCCGAGAGGCGGCGCCCTGCGGGCCTCGGGAGCATTTGTCCGGGCCCTGCCTCGGCCGGGAAACGAGGCGCTTCCCCTCTGGGGCCAAAGGCCCTCGGGGCCGGGAAGCGGAAGGAAGCCTCCGCGCTTCCCGCCTCAGGCGTCTGGAGCGGCTGGTTCCGTCTGTCTGCTCCGGCCCGCGGGGAGGGGGGGGGAGGGGAAGGGTCAGGCTGGGGGACCCCGAGACCCCCGCGAGCTCGCGAAACGTCTCCCTGACGTCAGCACGTCGGGAGCCCGCGGCGGAGGCGGCCCAAGGAGGGGGAGGGGCTGGGGCTCGCCAGGAAGCCGCGGGGAGGGGGGAACTCTGCCCCGGAAGTCAGCGGCCTCAGTTTCCCCTCCGCGTCCCGAGAGGTTTTCCAGCGCTGTCACTCTGTGTTCTCTGTTCCGAGTCCCTTATGTTCCGCGTTCTATTCCAGCGCTGTCACCCTGTGTTCCGAGTTCCGAGTCCTTTATGTTCCGCGTTCTATTCCAGCGCTGTCACCCTGTGTTCTCTGTTCCGAGTCCCTTATGTTCCGCGTTCTATTCCAGCGCTGTCACCCTGTGTTCCGAGTTCCGAGTCCTTTATGTTCCGCGTTCTATTCCACCGCTGTCACCCTGTGTTCCGAGTTCCGAGGTTTCTTCCGCTTTTGCGTTTTTATTGGCTCCCAGACGGCGGCCTGGCAGTCACTGCTCATTCTATTACAGGGCAGTCAGAAAGATTCCTCTGCGTTTGGAGGGGTCAGGGAGCCTCCGAAACTCTTGTGTGGACGTGTCCGTGACAGAGTGGACAGAATTCTGGACTTAAATTCAGGAAGGCCCGAGTTCAAATTCTACCTCAGGCACTTGCTGAACGTGAGCCCCTGGGCTGGCCATGTGACCTGTCTGCCTCAGTTTACTCATCTGCAAAACCGAGATAATAACCGGTTATTATCGCATCTCAGGGTTATTGTGAAGACCAAATGAGATCGCTTCACACATAGCACTTTGTCACCTTAAAAGCACTATAGGAATGTTAACTATATAATTTTTACTATGGCCTCCTCTTTGTGCTCCCCAAGTATCTACAGTTAAGTCACAGGGTCTTCCCGTAAAATCACCAAATAAAAGAGTCTGTTGTTTCCAGCACCGACCCAGCAAACTCTGGGGTTTTTCTAGTAACAGGAACGCTTAACCTGAGCCAGTGAACTTTTCTTAAAATCCTTTCTAATATCTGTGTTTCAATATAAATTGGCTTCCTTTATAATCCTGCATATTTTATTTTCTACTTTTAAAAATGTGATTCTGAGAAGGAGCCCTCAGGCTTCCCCCTGCTGCTGCCAACAGAATCTACGACACACAAGCCAAAAAATCCCATTCTAACTCCAGACCCTGTGACACCACACACAGGACCGAGAACCGGGAAAATCTAGGTCTGTTTCAAGTCCTGCCACAAACAAACACAATCATCACTCCAGGGAAGTCCTGTAGCCTCTCGGTACCTCGCTTGCCCCATCTGTGAAATGGGAATGAACACAAACACCCTTCCTGGCTGATGCAAGAGGACACTGTGGGCACTGGATGAAATAAGAGGCGTGAACTCTCACTGAGAAGTTAATAGTATCATATAAATGGCGATAGTGTAGTGTTAAAGTTTGAGGGGCTAGAAAGGTCAGCATCAGCGTCCCAAACTGAGATGTTGCCTCCAAAATCAAATTCTGGGGTTTGCGTTATATTAATTTTGCTGTGAACTGAAGAGGAATTCCAACCAAGAACAAGAAATATAATGAGGATGAACTTGAAGCCTTCCCAATAAGGTCTGGGATGAAGCAAGGATGCCCATTATCATTCAATATCATACTAAAACGCTGGCTAGAGTGGCAAGAGAAGAAAAAAATGGAAGGAAGAAGAATAGGCAATGAGGAAAAAACCAATCACTCTTTGAAGATGATGTGATGATATGGTTAGAAAACACTAGAGGGTCAATTAAAATCTAGTTGAAACAGTTAATAACTTTAGCAAAGTTGCAGGATATGAAATAAATTCACAAAAATCATCAGTATTCCAATATATTACCAGCAAAATCCACTAGGAAGAGATAAATTCCATTTAAAATGACTGCGGACAATATAAAACACATGGGAGTCTACCTGCCAAGACAAACCTAGGGATAATAGAAGGTCTAAACAATTAGAGAAATATTCATCGTTCATGAGATAAAAATTACAATTCTCTCTAAATTAATTTACTTATGCAGTGACATACCAAACGGCCAAAGAATTGTTTTATAGAAGTAGAAAAAATTATAGCCAAATTAATCTGGAAGAATAAAAAAGACAAGAATATCAAGGAACCAATAAAAACAAATGTAAAAAATTGGCAGCCTGCCCATCCCAGATTTCAAACTATGATACAAAAAAGTAAGCATCAAAACAATCTGGTACAGGCTAAGAAACAGTGGTGGATCAATGGAATAGACTAGGTTTGTGATACACAATAGTAAAGGACCAGAGTAAGCTAGAGTTTGAGAAGTCTAATGATCCATGCTTTGGGGGCAAGAACTTAGCACTTGACAAAAATCATTAAAAAAAGTGAAAAGTATTTTGACAGAAATTAGGAATAAAACAGCACATCCTATACGAGGATAAAGTCAAAATGGATAAATGATTTACACATAAAGGACGATATCATAGGTAAATTATGGGAACATGAAAAAGTATACCTGTCAGGTCTATGAATAAAGAAGGAGTTTAATACCAAAAAAGATAGAGAGGGTTACAGGAAGTCAAATTGAGCATTTTAATTGCATGAAATTAAAAAGATTTTGTTCAAACAAAACTGATGCAATCAAAATTAGAAGAAAAACAGGAAACTGGGGTGGGTACAGAAAGTTTCTCTGATAAACACCTCATTTCTTAAATATGAAGGGACTGAGCCAAATTTATTCCCAGTTGGTAAAGGGTCAATGGACAGGAACATGCAGTTTTTAGGAGGGAAAAATCAATGCCATCAATAGTCACATAAAAAATGCTCTAAATCACTAAATCACTACAATGCTGTAGTACTACCTCACACCTATCAGATTGGCTTACATGCCTGAAAAGGAAAATGACAATTCCCAAAAGGAATATGGAAAAATCAGGATCCCGATGGACTTTGGTGGAGTTTTAAACTGCTCCAACCATTCTGGAGAACAATTTGCAACTGCCCAAAGGGCTATAAAACTGCATGCCCTTTGTTCTAGTAATACTATTACTAAGTCTATATCACAAAGAGATCAAAAAAAGGGAAGCAACTTATTTGTGTTATATATATATATATATATATATATATATATATATATATCTTTTTGTGGTGGCCAAAAAAAATGGAAATTGAGGGAATATCTCAATTGGGAAATAGCTAAACAAGTTATGGACTATTATTGTGATGGAATACTTTCATGCTATAAGAAATAACAAGTGGAATGATTTCAGAAAAACCCGGGAAGACTTGCATAATTGATGCAAAGTGAAGTGAACAGAACCAGGAGAACATTGCACGTAATAACAGCAATAATAATAGGGATTATCAACCGTGAAAGACTTAGCCAATCTGATGAAAACAATCATCTGAGATGATTCCTGTGATGAAAAACATTATCCATCTACAGAGAGAGAGCTGATGAACTCTGAATGCAAGACTGAAGCATTCTTTAAGAAGACTGGCTTTCTTTTTGAGGCTTTTTTGTGTTTTCTTTTGCAACATGGCCAAATGGAAATATGTCTTACCTAACTTTATGAGTATATTCTATGTCAAATCATTCACCTTCTCAAGGAAGAAGAAAGAGTCAAGAATGGGGAGGTAGAAATTTTGAAACTCAATTTTTTAAAACAAACATTTAAATTTGTTTCCATGTAATTGGGAAATATTTAATGAAATAAAACATACATTTAAAAATGTATAGGAATTCTCTTCACTCTTCCCATTAACGAAGTATCTCTTTCTTCCTCCATCCTGTCTCAGACCTGAATCTGACTGGCTGTTTTTATCTGATTTTCTGATTTTTAATTAGAGCTCTAGAAACAAGAGGCATGGGAAGCAAAGAGAGCAGATACCTGGTTTTTAGTTTGGTCTCTTGCCCTGTGATTCTGGACAAATCACCTTCTCTCTCTGGATGTCAGTTGTTTTGTCAGTAATAATAACAATGTAATTAATAATAATAATAACAATATTGGCCAAACTTTGCCAAACTTTTTGCAATTATCATTTCACTTGATCCTCACAACAACCCTGAGAATTAGATGCTATTGTGATTTCCATTTTACAGATAAGGAAACGAGGCAGACATGGGGTTAATTGACTTGCTCAAGGTCACACAGCTATTAAGTGCCTGAGTTTGCATTCGGATTTAGGTCTTCCCATCTCTGGGCCCAGAACTTGATGCATTGTCCCACTTAGAAGACTTGATCATTTTTATGATCTGATTTTCTCTCAGCCTCAGTTTCCTAATCTGTATAATGGAAATTTCACCCCACCGACAGGGTGGTGAAGGAAGCAGATTGATAGCACATGAAACAGCCTTGAAATATGTAAAGAGCTAGACTAGCACAAGGGATGTGTTACTTACTCCTGGTCAAGGATCTGAAGCCACAGGACAAAGCAGAGTCGCTGACCCCAGCCATGCTGGGATGCCCTGGTCATTCAGGAGGACGAGGTACGCCGTCCCACTGGGGACCGCCCCCGCTGTGTCCCAGCACAGCCCGTTTCCAGGCTGCTTCCTCAGGGCTGCTTTATTGTGTCTGCTTTAGAGCATCATTGATTTTTCTTCTCTCTGTGACTTTTACAAATGGTGCTACTTGCTGGAAAAAATGGAAGCTTGTCTCCAGCTAACACAGGCTGCCAGTGGCAGGTCTCCCTCAAAGCCCTAATGGGCCCAGAGATCCCTTCCGGATCTAACAATCTGCTTGGGATGCTAACACTCTCTCAAGTTCTAAAATGACTTTTTCCAAGCTTTCTTTCGGTTCCGATGTTCTGCTCCACGTTCTAGCACTTGGAGACTAAATGGGAACTGTTTCATTTTTGTCCTTATTATTGTCGGCACTTTTCACAGAATGCTTAATTCCATAGGTGCTTGATAAATACTGATCAATTGGTTGGTTGGAGAAGAGATTCTAATGTCCTTCTAGGTTCTAAAATTCTTCCAGCTCCAGCCTTCTGGGTCCCAGATTCCTTCTTGGTCTGGCATTATTTGTTCCATATTCTAAGGTCTCTTTCAAATCTAACAGATGATGTTTCGTGTTCTAAGGTCTCCCAGATCTCAATATTCTGTATTCTAAGGTCCCTTCCAGTTGTAAAATTCAGCTGTTCAGCTCTCACATGCTGATCCCTCTCAGCTCTCACGTTCCAGGTTCTAAGATCCCCCCACAGCTCTCATATTTTAGGTTCTAAGCCCCCTCCCGGCTCTCACGTTCTGAGTTCTCACATTTTGTCTTCTAAAGCCCCGTCCAGCTCTTACATTCCGGATTCTGACTTTGGTAGCAACGAAGCCCCTGTAACCTGATGAGTGTTGGGGGGAAGGGGAGAGCGGTGGAAGGTATGAAGGGATGGGGACAAAGAGGGTCTTTGTCAAGCAGCCACTCCCTCAGACTCGGGGATTTCCACCCTCCAGGCCCCCAGTTCTGAAAGTTTCCATTCTATTTTCCCCCTCAGAGTTTAGCCAGGCGAGAGCTCCCAGCAAGTCCTGTCCGGCACTTTTCAAGGCAATCTGGAAAATGGGGAGCGCTGCTGCTAAGTATTGGACTGGGGGGAGCCCTGACCACACTTTCTCCTAGTGTCAAGTGACTGAATTTCTCCATTTCCAGCCCTGCTGCAGCGGGACTCGGCTAAGGTGAGGAGCCCACAGGGGAGGGAGAAAAAGATGTCAGGTCTCGGCCTTGGACAAAAGACCAAAAAATGAAAATCTCTGGGAAGTGAAATTTACTCCCATCTAATTCTATCCAGTTTTACAAATGAGGGAGCTGGAAGGAGCAGCAGGAAGAGGCAGGAGGGGAAGAGTGAGAAGGGGGACATAGAAAGAGAAGAAAAGGAGATCAAATATTAAAGACAGAGACAAACAGAGGGGGGAGAGAAAAAGGGGGAGCAAGAGACAAAGAGGAAAGAGACAGAGACAAAGAGGAGACAGAGACGAGGGAGAGAGACAAAAAGGAGAGACAGACAGAGAAAGACAGAGAGAGAGAGACAGAGACAGAGAGAGAGAGAGACAGAGACAGAGACAGACAGACAGAGAGACAGAGACAGACAGACAGAGACAGAGAGAGACAGAGAGAGATAGAGAGACAGAGAGAGAAAGACAGAGAGAGAGAGAGACAGAGAGAGAGACAGACAGAGACAGACGAGACAGACAGAGAGAGACAGAGACAGAGAGAGACAGACAGAGAGAGAGAGAGAGAGAGAGAGAGAGAGAGAGAGAGAGAGAGAATAGAATGTTAAAAGAAATAGAGAAATAGCAAGAGGGCAAGAGTGAAACAAAAATGAGCTCTGGATGTAAAGGGTCTTTCTCCTCCCAGCACGGTGGGGGAGCTCCCCCTGCCCCGGATCCCAGCCCCTCCTGTGCCCAGAGCTGGACTCTGGAGCCCTGTCAGAGGCAGACACTAGCTATTCCTGCCCAGCCACCGGCCTCACCAGCTTCCCAGCTCTTCCCAACTTCCCACTTGACTGAGCAGAGGGAACAAGCCGGGCAGATTAAAATCTTAACACAAACCACATCAGTCAGCTGGAAACCCAAGACAGAGAGGAAGACTGCTGGCAGCTGCCCTCTCACTCTGCTTATTGGTCACCCAGTGTGGCACTTTGGGCACGGAAACTGGGGTGCTGGGGACAGGCCAAGGGAAGATAAGAGCTTGGGATCTTTACTCATCTCCCGCACTGACCAGGGGACTTTAAGGTCCCTCAAAACCCTAATAATCAAATGTGAAGGCTACTCCCTCTAGTCTAAAAAATTGTCTTTCTAATAGAGCCTGTCAGGATGCCCAAAACTCAGAGGGTTTAACACAGAAAGGGACCTAAGAGACCTAGTCTACCATCTTCATTTTTTACAGATGGGTAAACTGAGGTTCAAAAACCAGAAGTCACTTTCCCCAAATCACAAAGATTGCTGTAGATAATTTGACCCCAGACCTTTTTCTCCAAAGCTGATGTGCTTCCCACAAGACCCCATTCCCTCTGCCGGCCTCTGAGATTCATTCGTCTGCTCAAGAAGGCTTTTTCATCCAAACACCCTCAGGTTGGGGGAGAACCTCACGGCCTCTACCCACAAACACTTATTAGTTGACATCCAGCTGAGAGCAACAGCGGGGAGAGGCTGGGGAGACACTGTGACAGAAGAAAGGTGCAGGGAAAGGGAAAAGATGAAAGGATCCAGACTTCCAGGGCCAATCCCCGAGAGCAGTGTGCCTCGGCACATCCCTTTCTATCTCTCAGTTTCCCCTTCTGTAAAATGAGGGAATTGAATTAGCTGATCTCTAATCTGTCAGTCAAATCTGGGCCCCCAAAGATCCCTGGTTCAAACTACTTGGAAGGGAGAAGAGGCTGGGGGTGACTGGAGAAGGGCCTTCAAGTTCCACTTAACATAATCAGGAAAAGCCTCCTCTCCCTCACTTTGCCCCCTGTCTCTCTGTGGCCAGAGGTGCTGGGCTGCTGGGTTTCCCAAAGATATTAAAGTCAGACTCACTGAACCATTTGTGCGGTTTGGCAAGAGACGGAGAGTGTGTCATCGACCTCCCTTCTGGGGGTTTCATCCACGCATGAATAACTCCCCCCTCTCAGCAGCCAGGCAGAGGGGAGCCCAGCTCAAGGTTCCTGCCTTAGTATGAAGAAGAGGATTCTGGGAAAACAAAAGGGGGGAAGTCTCCAAACAGAGATTGAACTAAGGAGGGAGGCCCTGAGGGAGGCAGCTTTCCATCCTGGCTCTTCATGAGGAATTCCATCAACCTCTCCGAGACTCAGTTTCCTCATCTGTAAAATGAAGATCTAGAACGGAACTTATTTAACTTTTTCCACTTGTGGCCTCTTTTTTGCCTGAGAAATGTTGACGTGACTCCAGGTATATAGACACATAAAATAGGTGTGCAAATCAAACATTCACTGATAATAAATCATAATTTCACAACCCCCACACTCAGTTACGAGACTCCATATTGGGCCATAAATCATAGTTTGAGAAGCTGGGGGCTAGAGCGCCTGGGAGATGTAACCTCTGAACTTACTGAATGTTATTTTTGTCTTCGCAGCCTCGGTGACTAGCACAGTGCCTGGCACATTCCACGTACTTGTGGAATCAAACATTTATTAAGTGCCTACTGTATACAGACACTTCTAGGCACTAGAATCTTTAAGGAGCAGGGAATAGTCTGCAGGTCCAGGTGGAGCCCGTGGGTGGCAACAGACTAGATTTATTTTCATTTCATCTAGACAAAGGTTTATTGCATACCTGCCCAGGTACCATGCTAGACGTGGAGAATATCAAGAAGTGGAACAGCCGGATTTCAAGGAGCCTTTGGTTGTTGCTGTTATTGTTCGGTTGTTTCATGAGCCTCCTTTCATGACTCCATTTTGGGTTTTCTTGGGAAAGAATGGAATATTTGCCCATTTCCTTTTCCAGCTCATTTTACAGGTGAGGAAACTGAGGCAAACAGGGTGAAGCGACTTGTCCAGCGCCACCCAGTCTGGGCTGGTTTTGAGTCTTTCCATCACCAGGTCTCTGCTCGATGCACTATGGCACTACCTAGCTCCCTGCCTCTGGCATTTACCTGTATGACCTTGGGCAAGTGACTTAAAGTCTCTATAGAACTAAACTAGGTGACCACTGAGATCTCTTCCATCTAGACCCATGAACTATGATCCAAGTGCAATTAAAACCTGTTTTAATTATCATTTAATTAATTAATTAACAGAGGCTACAAATGCAATCCCGTCTTTAAAAGGCAAGTAGAATGTTTTGAAAAGGGTAGTTGGGATTTGGAACACAAGGGTTTGCAAAGGTGAATGTTGAAAACTATCTTTGTGTGTTTTTGGAAAAATAAAATACTATTAAAAATATTTAACTGTGAACAAACTGTGCCCCAAAAAGGGCAGTTTGAGGTAACTGGACGTCCATTTAACAAAGACATCTTGTTTTGAGAAACTTCCCTCTGTGGAGTCAGGAACATACGTGTCTTTCATGTTTGATCTATGAAAAATCTGTAGTGAAAACAAAGAGGAAAAAAGGGAGGATGAACTTTGTCATTATCGGAAAATCTTAATTATTTTTATTATTAATATTATTAATTATTAAATATTAAAGAAATATTACAAAGAGAATTCCTTGAAGAGTTTTTGAGGAGCTGGTAAGCACAGTGTATTCTAAAAAGAGCGTTTCCTATGAAAAAGGGCCCAAAAAAAAAAGGACTAGCCAAGTTTATTTACTGAGAGATCGAGTATAACTCTTACCTTGAAATATGAAAAAAGTCCTAAAGAGACTTTAATTGTATCTAGCAAAAACTGAATGGTGAAGAGGAATCAGGTTTTGTTCTCTTATAGTGAGGTTTGAAGTGACTCTGGCTAAGATCTTTTTCACAGCTAAAATACTGTAAATAGTTATCTATCTCTTTGCTTTATGATTGATTTCATTTGTTATTAAATTGCATGTGAGTAGCTATTACTGGGAAAGGAAATTTCTCCACTTTATTAAATATACATACTAAGGTTCTAGCCGACCAATTAATTAATTAAAAAGAAAATTTCATTTTATTAGCTAATAAGAAATATTTAAGATACCTCTGGATTGCTTAAGAACTCAGGATGATAAATTTTGAAAATAGCAACAAGTAAGTTTTTACCTACAAGTAAGTATAAA
Organism: Sarcophilus harrisii; assembly: GCF_902635505.1. NCBI lineage: Eukaryota > Metazoa > Chordata > Mammalia > Dasyuromorphia > Dasyuridae > Sarcophilus > Sarcophilus harrisii. Next base: position 231,610,248 of record NC_045431.1, read on the forward strand.
TCAACTCTCTCTAATAGCTTACTAAACAAGTAAACAGGAGATAGATTGGAAGTAATTTAAGGGAATGAGCACACTAACCAGTGGGGGTGTGAAGAAAGACCTTGAATAAAAAGTGGCCCCTCACTGAGCTCCGAGGAAGATGGAGGAGGTGAGGAAGTGAGGGGGGCGTCTAGAGCCTCTCTAAGAACTCTTCCAGCTCAAAAATCAATAAAATGAAAAATGTGCAAACAAATCCCTGGGAAGAGAAGAGGGAGGGCTCAGATCATACTGATTCCCAGGTCCTCCATGATTTTTATCTAAGCCACTTCTTCCAATCTGCAATATTCTCCTTTGTCAGTTGTTTTCAGCCATGTCTTAACTCGTTGTGACTCCATTGGGGAGTTTTCTAGGAGGAACTGAAGCAGTTTGCCTTCTCCTTCTCCAGATCATTTTACAGATGAGGAAACTGAGGCAAATAGGTCTAAGTGACTTGTCAGGGTCTTATAGCTACTAAGTGTCTGAAGCCGGATTTGAACTCAGGAAGCTGGCACTTTATGCCCTCCACTAACCATTCTCTTCCCTTCCTCTTGTCTAATCCCCAGCCATCACTTCCCAGAAGGCCCTTTTCAAAATCCAGTCTCCCAGAATCTTTCCAGGTTTAGCCAACCTGAACCTTAATTCCTTTCTTCCAGATCCCTGTGATGCTTGTCCCCAGCGATCCTTGTTCCAGCTGGTTCCTCCCCCCAGGTGTTTGTCAGGGTTATCCGGCGGGTCCCTCCCACTCACCATATACTCCTTAAAGACAGGATCTCATCTTCTAAGACACAAGGATACCTTGACCAAAATAAGCAAATGCCATGGTAACCAAATGGAACATCGTTGGGCTGCTACACACACACAGCCCACTGATAGACATCTCCATGACATTTTCAGGAGTGTTCTCTCTTTCTCTCTGTCTCTGTTTCTCTCTCTCTCTTCCTTTTCCTCTCCCTCTCTCCTGCTCTGTCTCCTGCTCTCTCCTTCAGCTTCTTCCCCTTCCCTTGTCCCAATTCTCTGTCTCTCTGTGTCTCTATCTCTCTGTCTCTCTCTGTTTTATTTGCTCTCTGTCTCTTGTCTCTCTCTCCTTCTGTCTCTCTTCTCTCACACATACTTTCTCTATATATCTGTCTGTCTCTCTTTGCTCTGTTTCTTTTGGTCTCTCTCTGCTCTGTCTCTCAGTGTGTGTGAAAAAATATATCTATATATGCATATATTTATGTTTGCTCATATGTGTGAGAACATAAAGATTGTGCCCTTGTAAATCTGCATTTGCTCAGACTGAGCATTCACTTCCCTGGTGGTCAGCCTTCTGGTGGCCGCCCTGAATTTGGCTCTGTGAATCCTTCAATGGCCAATGCAGACTTTACCATCGGACACAAAGACCGACCTCCTAGAGCATCTAGAGGGCATTTCCAAAGTGCTGGAGGGTCGTGGGCAACATCAGTGGCCAAGGACTCCCTCAACTACTCATGGATCTTTGGGGCAATGAAGTGATGAAGAGGGCTCCCCTGAAGCTGTTCTGCTCCCCCTCAATCCCTCCCATGTGAGTGAAGGGCAGTTTGTATCTAGAGCTGCTACAAAACACGTTCTTTTGGGTCAAGATGGGAGCAGAAGTCTTGCAAGAAACAGGGAACTTGTTCTCCAGGGGCTCCCAACTTGTATAGAAATTGGAGGGAGAGAGGAAGAGGGGGAGAGTGGGGATAAATGCCAGCGAACTGCCGGAGCTTCCGTGCATAGATTTGTGATGTCTGGGAAAAAGTAGGGAAATTAGATTAGCTCAGGTTGGGTTAGATTATATTAGAAACTAAATTTAGGTTAGAAGTGGAAGTACGGTTAGAATTAAAGGGGGCCTCCCACGCAACCAAGTCCAATCCTCTCTTTTTATAGATGAGAAAGGAAGCATCGGTCCCAAGACCGCACGGGCAGTGAGTGGCAGAGGTGAAATTCGAATCCAGGTCATCTGATGGCAAATCCACATGTGGCCCGTTGGTAGTAAGATCATGTCACCTGGTAGGTTCAGGCACATTAAGTTGCTAAGCTGTTAAGGGAAATAAGTTTATGGCAGGGTTCTTCACATGGCGATCCCTCAACAGATTTCAGAGGGTCTATAAACTTTAATGGGAAGAAAATTATTTCTTTATTTCAATGTAATTAATTTCCTTTGGAATCTTATGTATTTTAATTTAGGCATTAAAAACAGGATTCTGAGAAAGGGCCCACAGGTTTCCTCGGATGTCTACTAAAGGCATCCACAATAGAAACAAGGTTAAAAAAAACCTCTGGCTTTCCCACAGAAATCACAAAAAAGGGGAAAAGACCCACATGTGCAAAAATAAGTGCTTTTTTATAGTGGGAGGAACTGGAAATGGAGTGGATGCCCATCAGTGGGGGAATAGCTGAATAAATTATGGTATATGAATATTATGGAATATTATTGTTCCGTAAGAAACGGTCGGCAGGATGATTTCAGAAAGGCCTGGGGAGACTTACATGAAATGATGCTGAGGGAAGTGAGCAGAACCAGGAGATCTTGGTACACAGCAACAAGATAATGTGATGATCAATTCTGATGCATGTGGCTCTTTTCAAAAATGGGGTGGTTCAGGGCAATTCCAATAGGTTTGTGATGGAGAGAGTCATCTGCATCCAGAGAGAGGGCTGTGGGGACTGAGGGTGGCTCACAACATAGTGTTTTACACTCTTTGCTGTTGTTGTTTGCTTTTTGTTTTTTTTTTTTTTCTCTCTGTTTTCCTTTTTGATCTGATTTTTCTTGCACAGCAACATAAATGTGGAAGTATGTAGAGAAGAATTGTACATGTTTAACATATGGATTATTTAGTTCTAGGGGAGGGGTTGGAGAAGGACAGAGAAAAAAATTGGAATACAAGGCTTTGCAAGGGTGAAAACTGAAAGCTATCTTTGCATGTAATTTGAAAATAAAAAGCTATTATTTGGGGGAAAAAAATAAAAACCTCTGGTTTATGACTTCCCTGCCGAGATTCATTCTGTCCTTGGAGTCAGAAAGTTTTAAGTTCAGATCTTATCTCTGACACAACCTTGCTTTGCGACCTGGATGGGTCACACAACCACAATTCACAGAATTGGGAATTGAGCTACTTAAGGAGGTATCGGTTTGGGCAGGAATAGAAAGCCTTCCAGGAGAGCAACAACCCAAGTGTTTTAACCTCAGCTAGTGAACATGATGGGTGGGAGCCTGGAGGCCTGAGCAGAAGGCTCACTAAAGCCAGCATATGGCATTCGAACTGCATTGCAAGACATGCAACAGGAAGGAGCCACAGGATTTACCTGCTAATGTTTGGGCAAGAGCCACGGTAAATGTCCTTAGACTTTGGAGCCTCAAATATTGCAAGAGTGCAAAGAAGGTTAGATCTGAGCAAATTGGGAAGGAGCTACATCCAGTGGCAAACTGAAGATTTACTCCCTAACATGATTGAAGTTCAGAAGGGACTTAGAGCAAAGTTTGGGGGAGGGTCCCTCTTGAAGAGACTGTACAATAAGGCGGTAGCTATCCAGGGATTTTTTTTTTCCTGCTCAGGGCACAGGGGTATCCTTGCCATGAAGAGTTATAATTCACGGATTGTTAAATTGGTCAAGTCCGAAGAATCAGGAGACTCACTTGTTTGTGTGTTATCGGACATTCACGACGTCCCCCCTTGAGAACCACTAACAGAATCCCAGGAGCCAAAACCCACAACGGCCAAATAAGAGACTTTTGTATAAGAAAAATTTCCCATATCCTATATGGGAAAACTGGGACACTAACGAATTGTTGGTGGAGTTGCAAACTGATCCAGCCATTCTAGAGAGCAATTTGGCCCCCCAAATGGCTTGCAAGCCTTTATGAAATGATACCGAGTGAAGTGAGAACACCGTACACAGTAATATTGTATGTTTATCAATTATGACAGACTTAGCTCTTCTCAGTAATAGAGGGATCCAAGATAATTCCAATAGACTTGGGCTGGAAGATGCTATCCACATCTAGAGAGAGAAAACTGTGAAGAATGAATATAGCTCGAAACATAATATTTTCATCTTATTGTTGCCGTTTGCTTTTTCTTTCTCATGATTTTTCCCTTTTGTTCTGATTTTTCTTTTCTAACATGACTAATATGGAAATATGTTTGAAATGACTGTATGTGTATAACCTATTTGCTATTTTGGGAAAGAGGGAGGTAAGGGAGGGAGAACAAATTTGGAACATAAAATCTTAAAAATGTGAAAGCCGAAAGCCATCTTTATATGTAATTGTAAAAATAAAATACTATTTTAGATCCTGCAACTTTGCTATTTATTTCTTATTTCTTGTAGTTTTTTAGTTGATTTTCTAGGCTTCTCGAAGTATACCTTCATATCATCTGCGAAGAGTGATCATTTTGTTTCTTCACTACCGATTCCGATTCCTTCAATTTCTTGTTCTTCTTTTATTGCTAAAGCTAACATTTCTAGTAAATTTTAAAAAATGATGAAAAAGAAAGAAAAGCCTCAGATTCCAGATCTCCTGTCTCTGCGATGAAGAACATTGTCCCTGCACCTGCTTCAAGATCAAAGCATCTCCAAAAACAATCCCAAAAGACTTTGCATTTTAGACTTCACTGCCCAACTGGCTGCCATCTGCATCCAGAAAAAGAACTAAAGGGACTGAATGGAAATCAACACATGTTCTCTTTGCTTCATTTTACTGTTTTTTTTTTTAATCTTTCTCTTTTGCTCTGATTTTTTCCCCCAACATGATTCATAGAGCGATGTGTATTTAAAAAAATAAATAAATAAATTGCTACAGAAAAAAAAAAAAAAAAAAAAAGATCAAAGCATAAAATGGGGTGGAGGAAAGCTTGCTACTGGCCTGGGAATAAGAGCTGCCTCCGCTACTGATCACTGAAACAAGCTTCAGTACTCACTTTATTTGCCAGAACCTTCATTAACTTCCTTATAAAAGAGGTATTAAATGAAGCCTCAGACTAGCACAAGGTTCTTAACCTGGGGTCCACAAACCCTCGAGGGATCCTTGAATTTGGATGGGAAATAATTATATCTGTATTTCAATACAGTGGTTTCCTTCGTAATCCTATGGGATGTACATATACATATGTGCATCTGGATGGTGGTACTTTAGACCTGTGATCCCGGCACAGGAAAGGTTAAGGACAGATAGAGAGGCAGTGCCCCGTCATGGATGGAAAGCTACCTTTAGAATCAGGAAGTTCTGGATTCGAATCCTAGCTGTGTGATCCTAGCTAAGTCCTATGTTCTAAGGTCCCTCCGGCTTTCTGTGTTCTTACCAGCTCCGGCAGCTCGTGTTCTAAGGTTCCTTCCAGGATGTGCGTATCTACACCGGCTTCCTCACTGGAAGCCCCTACTAATGAAATTGCAGATCGGAACTGTGAAAAATGAGCTGGGTGATCCACTCCCAGGCTCCCGCTTGGCTGGTCCAGAAGCTCCCATCTCCCCTGTTCCGATGTGAGTCGCTCTGGCCCTCCTTGGGCAGCCCCCGGGGGCTCACCGGACTGGGGACAGACTCGGTGCAGATGCTGACAGACAGGGCACGCTGCAGCCCAGAACCCCCTGCCTCAGTATCCCAGACTGTGGGGATCACGGGTCTAAGTACCCCCATCCATATGCATGTGTGTGTATGTATCTTAAATTCAGATGCACGTGTGTGTACATATATAGACTGTGTAGAAATATATACATGCACAAACCTCAGCGAGGACGCCTCAGTGGCAGGCATTGGTTTTCAGGGCCCACTTGGGGCTTCCCATTAGACACACGTGTCAGGAAGTGACAAGATTGCCCTTCTCCCAGCAATATTAAGTCACCCACAGCCCACCTAGGACGCAGCTCTCCCAGCCTGCCCTTGTGAGGGGGATTAGTTCTGGTCCCGGCCCCCTGTACCCTCCAGGGAAGGACGCCCTCCAGGGGGCTGCTTGGGGGCCTCCGTACCCAGAGACACCCGGGCTGCATGAGGGCCCCGAGGGAGGGCTCGAAAGTCTCGCGTCACTGGGTGGGCTCCGAGCAGATTTATGGCGATGTCAGGTACCCCGGGCACTCTGGGCCGTGGTTCTTAGTCACAGACTCCCATGGTCTGTCAGAGAGAGGAGGGAGCTCGGAATCTGGAGCATGGGAGCTGGGAAGGACCTTAGAACAGGGGATGTGTGAACAGGGAAAGAGCCTTAGGATGTGAAGTATCGTAATTAGGAGGGACCTTAGGATACAGGATGTCAGAATGGGGAGGCTCCTTAAAACATGGAGGGTCAGAGCTGGGAGGGAGCTTAGAACAGGGGATGTCAGATCCAGGAGGCAATCTTAGAACAGGGGATGTCAGGGCTGGGAGGGAGCTTAGAACAGGGGATGTCAGGGCTGGGAGGGGGCTTAGAACAGGGGATGTCAGAGCTGGGAGGGAGCTTAGAACAGGGGATGTCAGAGCTGGGAGGGGGCTTAGAACAGGGGATGTCAGAGCTGGGAGGGGGCTTAGAACAGGGGATGTCAGGGCTGGGAGGGGCTTAGAACAGGGGATGTCAGGGCTGGGAGGGGCTTAGAACAGGGGATGTCAGGGCTGGGAGGGGCTTAGAACAGGGGATGTCAGGGCTGGGAGGGAGCTTAGAACAGGGGATGTCAGGGCTGGGAGGGGCTTAGAACAGGGGATGTCAGAGCTGAGGGGGAGCTTAGAACAGGGGATGTCAGGGCTGGAAGAGAGCTTAGAACAGGGGATGTCAGAACTGGACAGTGACCCCAGGACAGGACACAGAATGTTACTAGTGAGAATGAGTCTGGTCCCTTGAGAACTGGCCATTGTCCTGAAGTTCCCCCCACCCCCGGGGCAGGACGGAGTTTCTTCACCTGCTCCTCCTGCTCGGGCGCAGCCTGTCCGGTTGGAGCTCCGAAGCTGGTAGAGGAGGGAAGGGGCCTGACCGGCCGCCCCTTCTGGCCCCGCGATTGTTTACAGGCAGGACCTCCACTGAGAAGTGTTGGGCCTGGATGCTGCGCGCACTGATGTGCCAGGAGCCCCCCCCATTCCCTCCGGAGCTATGACTGCCCTCCCCACCCCCAGCTCTGCAGCCTCTCTCCCCACTCCCCTCCAAGCGGGGGTGGGGTGGAGTCTTCCCTCCTCTCCAGGGCCCCCGAGTGTTTGCACAGCTCCTAAAGAGCTCCATTAGAGCAAGGAGTGGGAGGCTCCTTTTCATCTGCATCTGCAGCAGCTGTGTGGGATCCAGCTCCAGCTTGTGGGGCCCTGGGCGAGGGTCGGGGGCTCCCAGTGACCTGCCTCCACGGGCACTCCCTTCTGGGGTCCCAATGTGGGTGCAAGAGGAGCTCAAGGAAACTGAGCTACGGCTATCGGTCATCGTCCCTTCCCTGCTGCTGGCCCCAGGCCCAGCTAAACAAAGCCCATGCAGAGGAGAAGGGGAAAAGGAGGGAGAAGAAAGGGGGAAAAGGGGCTCAAATTATTCTAAAGCAAACCTCTCTCCCTTTCTCCCTCCTTCTCTCTCTCTCTCTCTCTCTCTCTCTCTCTCTCTCTCTCTCTCTCTCTCTCTGTCTCTCTCTCTCTGTCTCTCTCTCTGTCTCTGTTTCTTTGTGTGCATGTCTCTGTTTTTGTGTCTGTCTGTTACTCTGTGTCTGTCTGTCTCTCTGTGAGTGTCTGTTTCTGTGTGCGTGTCTCTCTGTTTCTTTCTCTCCCTCTCTGTCTGTCTGTCTGTCTCCTTCCTCCTGCCTCAAATTCATCATCAATCATCTCTGTAGCAACAATGGGCACTGGCTCTGAAGTCTTAGAGGGTTTGGGTTCAAGCCCCACCTTAACGCTCGTCCTAACCAATTCCCTTCATTTACCTCCCTTGTCCTCAGTTTCCCCACATGTAAAATGAGGGGGCAGAATGTGAGGGCCTCGGGTCATTTCTAGCTCTAGTCCTGCAGTTCTGGGGCTCAGAGTTACTTTTCCTCCACCAAGGAAGGTTCAAGCTTTTATCCTCTCGTGCCCGGGGCTCCACCAACTTCCTGACTGGTCTTCCCCCCTCAAGTTGCACCCTCCCATCATCCTTTGCTCCCTCCCTCTAGCCTTACCCCTACAATAATTCATATTGCTCACATGCCACTTTTTTAAAATAAACTATTTCACACACACACACACACACACACACACACACACACACCAAATTAATCTTCCTAAGCACAAATCTAAACATTTATTTTCCTGTTTAAAAAAAAAATAACCTTCAGTAATTTCCCTAAGAAAATTTCCCTAAAAAACCCATGTTCCTTATCCTGGCATTCAAGGTCTCTCAGATGTGGTCCCAACCTACCTTTTCAGGCTGATTTCATTGGTCCTTAAACAAGGCCCAAAGAAGCATTTTGATGGCACAGTGGGAGCACTTGGGCCTGGACTCAAGAAGGCTCAGATTCAAATCCAGCCTCAGACACTTCCCAACTGGGTGACCCAAAATAGTCATTTGCCTCCATTTCCTCCACTATAAATGGGGATAATAATATCTGATTGATCTGCTCAAGGGCTATTGTGAGGATCAAGTCAGTCACACATAGAAAAGTGGGTGAGAAAACCTTAAAACCCTAAACAAATGGCAGCTAAACGTCAGAAGCTCTTCACCTCATTCCCAGTGGTGGCTGTTGGCAGCCACGGCTCCTCAGCCACTCACACACTTTCACAATCTCGTCATCCAAGGGGACACGGCAACGGATCAGGGACCATCCGTGTGACAAAAGGGCCTCCTTCCTTCCTATGTGGTGGGAGCCCTCCTCAATTTCTCCCCATTATTGTAAGGGTTAAAAAAATGTGTTTTTAATAAGAAATATCCACCCACTGTAGCTTTTTTACAATATTATGCATTGAGGGCAGGAACCATGACTCATCCTTGTTCGTATCTACCCAAGTCCTATACTCACAAAAAATATGTAATAGAGTGTTTGTTGAATGAACGTTGGAAATCTATTTGCAAAAGATCACTTTGCCCTTGGACTCTTGCTCTACAAAATTCCTGTAAAGGGGGCTTATTGGGGAGCTGCATCCAAGCTCAAACTCCTCCAGGGGAACCACAGTGGGTTCTGATTTATAAACAGCTCTTTATATGACTTTTTACCAAGGTATCCATTGCCTAAAATAAGAGATCAGGGCGGTGGGCAAAGGAGGAGCGGGATTGTGATGGCAGAGGCCAGACAGAGGCCTTGATTACCCCCGAGGGTCCCGGGAGTGATTTTCCCCAACTGTCCACCTCGGACTCTGGCGGGCTGGGAGCTGCCCCGGTCCTGAGGGAGACTCGAAGAAAGAATGGACATGGGTCCCGCTCTGGGCTTTTCTCCTAGACGAGCTTTAGGTTTGGGAGCAGGAAAGGGGCTTAGAGTCAGGCAGCTGCTCCCCCTCTTTGGAGAGACGAGGAAGCGAGACCATAGAGCGTGGGGACTCGCTCAGCAAGTGGCCCGGTCACCATCAGCTCCTCCCCTGAGACGTCTCCCTTCTCTGCTCCAGGACTGCCCTCCCTGCCTTCCTTTCAGGCCCGTCTAAAATCCTGCTCCTGTGAGAAGCCTCCCACACTCCCTCCGAGTCCTGGTTATTTCTCCCACAGCTTGCTTGGTCCCTGCACGTGGTCTCCCCCATTCATTGTAAGCTCCCCAGGGCAGGGACTGCCTTCCGCCTCTCCTTGTACTCCCAGGGCTTAGCACAGTGCCCAGCACACAGTTGGTGCTTCATAAATGCGGGTCGCTGGCTGATGGATCTGGGAAGGGGTGGGGGGGAGGGTCCCGATTCACACAGGAGAGTCCTGCCCCGCCCGGCCTGGCTTGCTCTGAGACTCTTTGGAAGAACTAGAAGCTGTGGAGGACGCAGGCCCTCCTCCTGGCGCTCAGCGGACAGCTCCCTCTGGCCCCAGAGGCCTCTGGGAGGCTTTTCTAGCTGTTCCCACAGGTTCCTTTTCCCCAGACTTCCTCTTCAAAGCCGCACTCCCAGAAGTGGGGCGGCCCCTCTTTGCATATCAAAGACAGCTTCTTCTTAGCCCTGACTGAGGGAGACACTGAGGGCTGAGCAGAGGGGGAGGAAGCTCCCGCTGGGGGCCCAACTCCCTGCCCCTGCCAGGCCCGAGCTCCCCCCAGGCCCAAACCCCCCCCCGGGCCCAAGCTCCCCACAGCCGGGTGGGTGAGGAGCCACTGCCCCACACTGTTGGCTACTGTCTGAGCGTGTGGCCTTAAGGCTGGGGGTAAGGGCCCCTGGCTCAGGGAGCTACCCCCTGACCATCAGTGTGCCCAGGGGAGCGCGTGACTGTCCTGAGGACCCAAGGGATGGCTCAGGATTCAGAGGCAGGGCCTGTGGAGGGGGCTCTTGGGAGGTGGAGGACTGAGGAGGGAGCAGTTGGTTTATTGTACATCTAGGCAGGGACCCTCTCAGTCCAGACTGTGCTGGGCTTGGAGTCAGGAAACCCTGAGCTCAAATCCTGTCTCAGAACATTCCCACCGACCCTGGCAAGTCCTTAGTCCTGTTTTCTCATTGGCAAAATAGGAAGGAGAGCCAGCACTTACTTCCCAGGGCTGTTGTCAGGCTTTGGAAACCCTTAAAGTGCCATAGAAGTGTCAGGTTGTAGTAGTAGCAGGAGTAGTAGTTAATAGTAGTGGTAGTAGTTGTTGTAGTAAGTAGTAGTGATAGTTAGGAGTAGTAATAGCAGCTGCATCAGTAGTAATAGCAGCATCAGTAGTAGTAGTAGTAGTAGCAGCAGTAGCAGCAGCAGCAGCAGCAGCAGTAGTAGTAGTAGTAATAATAGCAGTATCAGTAGTAGTAGTAGTAGTAGTAGTAGTAATAGCAATAGTAGTAGTAGTAATAGCAGTAGTAGTAGTAGTAGTAATAGCAGTAGTAGTAGTAGTAGTAGTAGTAGTAATAGCAGTATCAGTAGTAGTAGTAGTAGTAGTAGTAGTAATAGCAATAGTAGTAGTAGTAATAGCAGTAGTAGTAGTAGTAGTAATAGCAGTAGTAGTAGTAGTAGTAGTAGTAGTAATAGCAGTAGTAGTAGTAGTAGTAATAGCAGTAGTAGTAGTAGTAGTAGTAGTAATAGCAGTAGTAGTAGTAGTAGTAGTAGTAGTAGTAGTAGTAGTAGTAGTAAGAGCAGTAGTAGTAGTAGTAGTAGTAAGAGCAGTGGTAATAGGTAATTTGTAATTTGGCTCCCCATCTCCCTTCGGAGCAGAGCAGTGATGGCGAACGTGCTGGTCCTTCCCCGTTCTGTCCCACCTAGAAACTACAAACGCCCCAAGTCCCACTTCACTCAGCTACTTCTGGGTTACTGCGGCTTCTCCAGCCTCAGGCTCTGCCCCAGACTCCAGGCCAGACTCACCAGCCGCCCATCAGACAATGCGACACCTGCAGGCTCAAGCTCAACAGGCCCCGAACAGAATTTACCTTTTCCCCCAGAACCTTCTCCTTTTGCTCACTTTCCCATCACTGGGAAGGGGACCCCATCCCACAATCTCCCAGACTCCCAACCTCAGCTCATCCTTCACTCCTCTCTCACTCGGCCTGCTCCCAATCAGTTCCTAAGTTGGATCATTTCTCTCTCCCCCAGCCAACATCCCCGCCCAGATCCTCCTTACCTAGGCTAGTACAGTGACCTCCTAACAAGCCCCCCTGCCTCAGATCTACCCTCATCCCAACCTCCTTCCCCCAGGTGTAAAAACTCTTTTCCTTATGGAGAGATCTGACCAAGTCACCCCTTCCTCCCCACCGTCCTACTCAAATGAACTCCAGTGACTCTCTGCGGCTTCTGGCATTAACTACAAACTCCTTCCCTGCCGTTTAAAGCTTTTCACAACCTGCCCTTGCCCAACATTTCCCGTCTCCTTACACGTTACTCCCTCCATGTATTACCCGCCACCCAACGACAACAGCCGACTCGGTGGTTCTAGCCCAGAGGCTCCCTTCTCCTCTCTGGGTCTCGGTCCTGGGGTCCCTCATGCTTGATGCTCTTCTCTGACTCGGCCCAAACATCAGAACTCTCAGGGGTCTCTGACCCACCTGTCCCCAGCTTCTGCCCGAGATCACCTGCCACTTACTCTGCGTTTCTCCTGCACAGAATTGTCTCTTCCTGGAGACTGTCAGGTCCATGAGGGCAGGAACCATGTTTTGCTTCTTCTTGATCCCCAGGGTTGACCATAATGCCTTGCATGTGGTGACTGACTACTTAATGAAGTCTCGTTGCTTGATGAATTGGGATTATCTTTCTCAGGGCCCAGTGTCCAGCTTCAGACTATCCCAGGCAGGTGAACAGAGAGGAAGGATGGAGAGTCCCCTCTTCTCATAGTGTGAAATGTTTCTCCAGAGGGAAAGCCCCCACTCACAATGAAGGGAAACCCTTACCCACCCCCTCTCCCACCCTCCAGGTCTTTCTGCCCAAACAGACCCGACTCTGGTCCCTTGCGTTCCTGTTGTACCCTCCCTTTTCTTTTTCTTTTTTTTTTCTCTTCTTTTTTTCTTTTTCTTTTTCTTTTCTTTTTTTTTTCCAAAAAGAGTTTAATTGAGTCTCCTCAGGGAGCTGCATCTCCATCTAATTCAGCTCTTAATTAACCCAGCACACCCCAAAGAGGCAGCAGAACCACTCATAAATTAAATATGAAAAGCGTTATTTATCCAGGAGCAGCCGCCTAATGGCTCCGGCTCTGACGTTTATGGTTACTAATGATGATGGATTGAGAGGGAAGAAGTCAGGGGAAGTGTCCTCCCCCTCCAGGGGAGCAGAGCCTGGGTTCTCCCGGCTCCAAAGAGGAACAGCCAGGGCGAATTGGGTCTGGGGTCTAAAAGCAAAGCCTAGTGGGCCTGGTCCCTCTAATTCAAGGCTCATAGAGCTGGAAGGGATCTCTTAGAAGTCATCTGGACCCTCCCTCTCTTTTTACAGATGAGGAAACTGAGGCCAGGAGGTTAACGTGACACACGGGATCATAGATATGGAACTGCAGGAGACCTTAGGTATTGTCTACTCCACCCCCACCTTCATTTTGTAGAGGAAGCCTAAAGGGGACAAAGGACCTGCCCAAGGTTAGCTGGGGAGGGAGCGACAGAGCTGAATTGGAACTCAGGGCCTCTGAGTTCAGCTATAAAGCTCTGTCCACCTCACTGTGCCATCTCCCTCCTGGTTCTCACAGGATCAATAATAACAAATACTGGGGAGATCCAGTCCAGCCTGGGCCTGGGGGGCAGCCTGCCCATGTTACACGGGGATAAGTGGAGGAAGTTCGATGGATTACACAGGAAAAAATGAAACAGCCCCTTTCCTTCCTCCAGGAACCTACATTCTCTATGGGAAGCTGATTTCTAATATAGATCTCCATGTACGTGTATCTAAGTCCATATACATGTATGCATTGTGTATATCGTTGTGTGTGTGTGTGTTCTCTGTTTTAAATTCCCTCCCAGCTCTGGTCCTCTAAGTTCTAAGGTCCCTCCCAACTCCCACATACCATGTTCCAAGTTTCTTCCCAGCTCTGGTGTTCTAGGTTCTAAGATCCCCCCCAGCTCTGACATTCTATGTCCTACGCTCCCTGCCAGTTCTCACATATTATGTTCTAAGGGCCCTCCCAGCTCTGACTTTATGTAATCATCTGAGACCCAAAAGAAAGAGCAGAATCGGGGGAAGCAATTGTAGAAGCCTCTGGACACTCCCCGTGGCCCAGTCCCTGAGCCCTGCCCTGGAAGCATCCCTGGAATGGACACCAGGCCCAAGTCATTCCAAGGGCTCCGGCCCTCGGCTCCCCGAGGGCCGGGTGGGGCCCCAGGCCCAGCTGGCGGACACTCGCCAAGGCCGAGGGGTCGCCAAGAGCTCCTTCGTGTCCAGCACTCGCCTAAGGGACTGGGATAGTGGGTGGGGCAGAGCTCTGCCCTGTCTCCTCGCTGAGCGGGAGTCACGCAGTCGTAGCAGGCCCCATAAGTGTCCTCAGCCGCAGGGGGATGATGGTACCCACTCACCTGTCAGGCATTTACGAGGCACTGAATCTCCATCAGGCCCTTGCTAAGTACTAGGGATGCAAAGGAAGGCAAAGGCAGCTCCTTGGGGAGCTGCCCGTCTGATTGGGGAGATCTGTGCAAAGTGGACTGTGGGTAACAGGTAAGAGAGGCTCCAGGAGTTGGGGAGGCCTGCAAAGCCCTCCTGCAGAGGAAGCCGGAACCCCAATCATACAGGGGGTGTGGGATTCTGAGTGGAGAAGGCATGGGAGGTGCAGGCACAGCCAGGGCAAAGGTTTGGCGGGAGGAAATCAAAGACCACTCTCCTGAAAGAGAAAGTGAGCCAGCTGGATTGTGGAACACGCGGAAGGCATTAAAGGATGAAGCTTGGGAGCTCTGGCTGTGGGTCTGAGAAGATGATGTCCACCTTTGTCACCTTGTAAGCCATGACTTTAATATGTTCTCTCTGGTTCCTTCTGGGGTTTGGGAGGTCAGAGATTCTCACTCAGACCCCTTCGGGGAGCACTCTGTGGGGCCGGCTTCCTCTCGGAGCTAGATGACAGGAGGTCCCTTTTAAGCTCCAGGTCTGGGATCTAAATATTTATGCATCTCCAAGCCCAGGAAGTATCTTTCCCAGAAGGATAAACAAGGGCCTCGCCTCACTCGGGCCCATCAGTGGGCACCATCGCTGGCTCATTTCTGCTTTTTAAAAGCACAACCCGACCTGCGCCAGCCTGGGCGTCCGGGCTCTCCCTCCTGCTCTGGTTATTCCCCAGCGGAGAGCCTGGTGTTCACGGACCACGGCCTTGCTCCCCCTTCAGTCCCTTCTCAGCGGACCTCTGTGGGCTTGGAGAAGGAGACTAAGCCTGGATTAGTGGGGGATTAAAGAGGGAGCTCCCCCAGGTGGCTCTGGGGACACGGTTCGACCTTATCTCCCCATCACTGTTTTCCCAACAAACAGAACCTTGGACTTCTAGGGCCTAGTCAGGAATAGAGATGGGGGGGGGGGGGAGGAAATGGATTTTGTGTTTCAGGGGCCTTACTAGACTTCCGGCCACAGGGTCATAGGTCTGAATGCTGAATGGATTTGGGAGACCTTCTAGTCCAGTAGAGGTCCAATGAGATGAAGGTTCTTGTCTGGAAGGAGACAGTAACCTTAGAAGCCAGCTCATCAAACATCCATTTTACAAATGGGGAAACTGAGGACCAGGGAATTGAAGTGATTTGCCCAGAGTAGTACCAGGGGAGGTGGAAGTTATTCTTTGAATAAATCCAAATCTAGCACTGAGATGGCCTCAGTTGGAAAGGAGAAAGATGAAGGGAAGAAGAAGAGAGAAAGTATAAGAGAAAGTGGAAAGGAGTCGCTGGGACCCTGCCAGGCTCTTTCTCTTTTCCTTGGGAATGGTTAAAGGACTTGGGTTCCTCCCCCCAATCCAGTCTCTGTCATTTATTTCAAGAACAAAAAATTTATTAAGCGCCTACTGTGTGCAAAGCCTGATGCTAGTTGGGTGTTGGAGTAACAAAAACAAAAACAATGAAGCAGTTCCTGCCAGCAAAGAGCTTTCCTTTCCTTAAAGGAGCAGGTTGGAAAGGAAGAGAACTGGGGAGAGCTGAAAGGCTTCCTATAGGATGCGGCACCTGAGCTAAGACATGAAGGAAGATACGGACCCCAAAAGATGGAGATGAGGAACTGGTCTGTTCTGGGCACGGAAAAGAGCCTGTCCAAAGGCACAGAGGTGGGAGGTGGAGGTGGAGTAACAGCCAGCGAGCCGTTTGGATGGGAAATAAAGCACAACAAAAGGGATGACGCGACTGGGAAGGCCTCTGGGAGCTGCGTCAGCTCCCTGCGTGTTCTTGGAGGACTCCCTTCCCTCTCTCAAGTCCTCTCTAAAATAACCAAATTGGATCAGATAAAATCCGAGTTTTAACCTTCTATGCTCTTAGACCCTTCACAAGTCCGATGGCTCCGATATTCTGAGGGTCCTTCTGGTTCTAACGTTCCGTGCTTTAGCTTCGAAGGCTCTTTCTGTCTCCAACATTCTTATTTTATACTCAGGTTATTTAATTAATTTTATGAAGCTCAATTCATCTGATTAAGTCAGACCCTGTGCTAAATTCCTAGAGATACAAAAAGGGGCAAAAGAGAATGTTTGCCCTCAAGGAGCTTACGATCTAATGACCAGCAAATAAGTAAGTACAAGCAGGGTGTGGATAATTGGGAAATAAGTGACAGGAAAAAAGCCTGTCACTGAGGGAGAGGAAGAGCATTGGAGGCAAGCTGGGGAAAATGCCCGGGGAGCCCTGAGACGAGAATCACTGGGTCAGAGAGCCTCAAGCAGGGACGAGGTGTGAAGGGCAGAGCGGGTCCTGGAGGAAGTTTCCTCTCTCCCAGATAGATCTCTGTATAATGACCCTCATTTAGCTCAAGCTCAGGGGAAGGGGATGGCCCTGACACAGCGGGCACGGATTCAAATCCCGGCTGCTTTATTTTCTAGCTGTGACTCAGGAAAAATATGCAATCTCGGTGACTGTTAGTTTCCTCAACTGGAAAAGGGGAGCGGAATTAGAGGCAGCTCCATCTCTGATCCTATTTGCAGGGCGTCCTCCACGACCAGGAATTTTAAATCATGAGGAGGAGAGAGGGGTTGGTGCGGGATGGTTTGGGGCCTTCTTCCCTGGCCCCGACATTGGGGACTACCTTCTCCAGGGCTCTCCCCCCCCCAAGGCTCTGGCCCGTCAGCAAAACACACAGGCTTCTGGGAAAGTCCCCCGCCCCAGCCAGACCTCTGGGAGGGGGTCAGAGGGAGGGTCCATCTCCCACCCATGTCCCTGCCAAGGTGTCAGGTGGCCGCTAAGGCCCAGCCCCGGCCGAGAGCGTCAGGACGCGCTGCTGAAGCCCGCGAGAGGAGTGGGCGTGAGGAGTTACCCCGGGCTGGCGCTCAGGGCGGGCAGGAGAAGAGGGGGCTTTGGAACAGACCCCAGAGGCGCAGAGTGACCCCAAGACCATGGTTCCCGCGTGCCCTCTGGTGGGTTGCGCCGGAATCACAACCTGGGCTGAGTCTGGAGTGAAGGTGTGGGAAACTTTCAAAGTGGGAGAGCTGGGGTGGGAGAGTGTGAGTGTGAGTGACTGGTGTAAAATCCCCTTACACATAAACAGAAGCGCCTGAGAGTAACTGGATGTTCCATGAGCACCTCAACTCGGAGCGAAGGGACCAGGGCAAAGCACTTAATCTTTATGAGCCTCAGTTTCCTAATCTGTAAAAACAAAGGGCTTGGACTAGATTCCTCCCTCAAGTTCCCAGCTGTTTAATCCGGCATCTGAAAGAGAAGTCATCATCTCTCCCTCTTCTTCCCCACCCTCAACCCAAACTTTTTCTGAACTTTCCCTCCCAAACGAACTTCTGACTCGGGATTTCACCACTTTCTACCCTTAAATTTGCACATAACCTTTATATAGAGAAATATGTGTGTTTGTATAGCAATCTACATATTTATGATTTACATATGACAAGTAGAATAAGTTATGTGTCCTATATGATAAAATATATAAATGTTTGTATGCATATGCATATATATACACATAAATCTTTTTCTCTCTGCCTTTTTCTTCTTTCTGTGTCTTTGTTTCTCTGTGTCTGTTTTTGTCTCTGTCTCTGTCTCTTGAATCTTCTCTCTCTGTCTCTCTTTCTTTCTCTCTCTCTCTCCATCTTTTCCTCCCTCTCCTTCCCTCCTTTTCTCTCACCCTCCTTCTCTCTCTCTCTGTCTCTATCTCTGACTCTCTCTGTCTCTCTGTCTCTGTCTCTCTCTCTCTCTGTGTCTGTCTCTCTCTATGTGTGTGTGTCTCTCTCTCTCATCTTTGCAAAAACAAAATCCCTCCTAATGATCTCATTCCATCTTGGAACTGTCGCTCCCTCCCTTTTTGCCGATGACTCACGCAGCCATTTCTCCGGCTCTGACCTCTCTCTCTCTCAGACTCCAGACCTGCCTTGCCAGCTGCCCCTGGGAGCTCCTCACCTGTGGATCATCCCTGGCAGGTCCCAAACTGAGCCCACTCTCTCCCCCTTAGGCCAGTCCCAGACTGCCCAGCTCCTGCTGTCTTCCTGTCTTCCCATCAGCCCAGACTCCAAATCCCAAAGCTATGTTTGATCTTTCTCTTTTCCTCGTTCTCCACAAATATTCACTTTTCAAATCCTGCTGATTTGTCCTTCACATCTCTCTGGTACCTCCTTTTTCAGGGCAAGGAGTCATAGGTTCAGTACTACCTGAGACCTCAGAGGGCATCTGGTTCCCCCCACTCATTGTACAGGGAGGAGATTGAGGAAATAGGCAGGAGAGTGCAATTTGTCTGTTCTACTTTGTATATGGAAAGGCTCATGTTATTTGGTGTTTATGTTTGAAATGTTCAAAAAAGAAGAAATAGACATAATCCTTACACTACCTACACCACGCTGTTGAGGAGGAGAGGACGTCCTTTGTAAATATTGCAAATATTATTTGTGTATTCTGTCCAAGACAGGTTTTTTTCCTCTATTCATGCAGGTCAGAATTCAGTTATCCTTTTTGCACAATTTTTATCCCTGCTTCTCCCAGACTCCCTACAGAAAGTCTACACAATATGCTAAAGGTAACAGAAATAGGCACATTCAATAAATCGATAAGACTGTTTTTTATTTTATTTTTAAATTTTTATTATAGCTTTTCATTTACAAGACATATGCATGGGTAATTTTTCAGCATTGACTCTTGCAAAACTTCTGTTCCAACTTTTCCCCTCCTTCCCCCCTCATCCCCTCCTCCAAATGGCAGGTAGTCCAATACATGTTAAATATATTAAAGTATATGTTAAATACAATATATGTATACATATTTATACAATTATCTTGCTACACAAGAAAAATCGGATCTAGAAATAAGGTAAAAATAACCTGAGAAGGAAAACAAAAATGCAAGTGGACAATAACAGAGGGAGAGGAAATGCTGTGTTGTGGTTCACATTCAATTCCCATAGTTCCTTCTCTGGACGTAGCTGCTTCTCTTCTTTACTGAACAAATGGAACTGATTTGGTTGATCTCATTGCTGAGGATGGCCGGGTCCATCAGAAGTGATCCTCATATAGTATTGTTGTAGAAGTATATAATGATCTCTTGGTCCTGCTCATTTCACTCAGCATCAGTTCGTGTCAGTCTCTCCAGGCCTTTCTGAAATCCTCCTGCTGGTCATTTCTTACAGAACAATAATATTCCATAACATTCATATACCACAATTTATTCAGCCATTCTCCAATTGATGGGC
Source organism: Sarcophilus harrisii (assembly GCF_902635505.1). Lineage (NCBI taxonomy): Eukaryota > Metazoa > Chordata > Mammalia > Dasyuromorphia > Dasyuridae > Sarcophilus > Sarcophilus harrisii. Next base: position 231,629,495 of record NC_045431.1, read on the forward strand.
ATCTGCTCAGTTTCCAGTTTCTGGCTACTACAAAGAGGGCTGCCACAAACATTCGTGCACATACAGATCCCTTTCCCTTCTTTAAGATCTCTTTGTGTGATATAAGCCCAGTGGTAGCACTGCTGGATCAAAGGGTATGCACAGTTTGATAACTTTTTGAGCATAGTTCCCAATCGCTCTCCAGAATGGTTGGATGTATTCACAATTCCACCAACAATGTATCAGTGTCCCAGTTTTCCCGCATCCCCTCCAACAATCATCATTATTTTTTCCTGTCATCTTAGCCAATCTGACAGGTGTGTAGTGGGATCTCAGAGTTGTCTTAATTTGCATTTCTCTGATTAATAATGACTTGGAGCATATTTCCATATGACTAAAAATAGTTTCAATTTCTTCATCTGAGAATTGTCTGTTCATATCCTTTGACCATTTATCAATTGGAGAATGGCTTGATTTCTTATAAATTAGAGTCAATTCTCTATATATGTTGGAAATGAGGCCTTTATCAGAACCTTTGACTGTAAAAATGTTTTCCCAGTTTATTGCTTCCCTTCTAATCTTGTCTGTATTTGTTTTATTTGTACAAAAACTTTTTAACTTGATATAATCAAAATTTTCTATTTTGTGATCAATAAAGATCTCTAGTTCTTCTTTGGTCACAGATTTCTTCCTTCTCCACAGATCTGAGAGGTAAACTATCCTATGTTCTTCTAATCTATTTATAATCTCATTCTTTATGTCTAAATCATGAACCCATTTTGACCTTATCTTGGTGTTCGGTGTTAAGTGTGGGTCCATGCCTAGTTTCTGCCATACTAATTTCCAGTTTTCCCAGCAGTTTTTGTCAAACAGTGAATTCTCATCCCAAAATCTGGGGTCTTTGGGTTTGTCAAACACCAGATTATTATAAAGACTGGTTTAAAAAAAATTATTGAGCACCTACTATGTGCCAAGCACTTTACTAAGTGATCTCTCTCTCTCAGAGCTGAAGTGATACGAGTCATCACCAAAGAAGATAGGAATGAAAACTCCAAGATGGAAGGAAAGAACTAGGGGGATTTTATTTTTGCAAAGATGAAAACGAAAGCGAGACAGAGAGGGAGGTGGAAAATCAAGACAGTGCAGTGTCTTCAAAGCCAAGAGCAGAGAGAGCTTCAAACAAGAGGGAGACAGGTAGATTAGGATGAAGGGAAGTTGTTCCTCATTAGGAAACCTACAAATCACACTAACTGGACAATCTCATCCTATTCAATAAGCATTTATTATGCACCTACTGTGTGCCAAGTGCTGGAGATACAAGAATAAAATTAAAATCACCTTTTAGAAACCTTAAACGGCTTCCATCCTAGAAGCCTTCCATAGCCCAGCCTCTTGTGCCTTTCCAGTCTCCTTAAACTTCACTCCCCAATATCTATTCTTCAGTCCGGTGACCCCAACTTCCTGGCTGTTCCAGGACCAAGACCCTCCATCTCCTTTTCTGATCATTCTCTCTGGTTGTCCCCCATGTCTAGAGTTCTCTACCTGCTCAGCTCCAACTACTGTCTTCCCTGACTCCCTTTAAGTCCTAAATAAAATCCCACCTTCTACAGGAAGCCTTGCCCAACCCCTCTTAATTGTAGTTTCTTCCCTTTGTTAATTATCTATATAGTTTGCACTGTATTTATTTGCATGTTGTCTCTTCCCCCTCCCACCCCTCCCACCCCCTCTCCAATTTAGATTGTAAGCTTCTTAAGGAAAGGGCCTTAATTTTTACCTTTTTGTATCTCCAAAGCCTAGCACAGTACCTGAAACATAGCAGACACTTCATAAATGTCTGTTTTTTTTTTTTAATTATGATTACTTTTATTTATTCTTCTTTTTTGCTTCATCTTTCTTCCTTCCTTCCCTTCCCTCCTCCCTCCTCAAGATATCAAGCAATCTTATATAGATTATGCATTTACCATCACATTTCTGTATTTGTCATGTTGTGAAAGAAAAATCAGAACAAAAGGGAAAAACCACAAGAAAGGAAAAAAAAAAAGGTTAAAATACTATGCTTTAATCCACATTCAGTCCCCAAAGTTCTCTCTCTGGATGTGAATGGTATTTTCCATCCAAGTCTATGGAATTGATTGAAAAGAGTTACGTCTATCATAGTTGATCATCATGCAGTCTTGTTGCTGGGTACAATTTTCTCTTGGTTAATAAATGTTTGTTGATTAAGTTTGCACATGTGACAATTTAAGAAGGGAGAGAACATTAGCAACCCCAGGGAGAGCAGAAAAAGCTCCATGTTTAAGAGGAAGTACCATAGTTAAACCTTGAAGGAAGCTGGAGATTCTGTGTGACACTGGACAAATCATTTAACTCCCCTGAACCTCAGTTTCTTCATCTGTAAAATGATGATAATAATAATAGCATCTATTTTTTCATACAAAATCATCAAAGTTGTATACAGCCATATGAAAAAATACTCTAAATCGCTGTTAATCAGAGAAATGCAAATTACAAACAACTCTGAATTACCATCTCACATCTACCAGAGTGTGGGAGGGAAAGGGAGCTCTTCCTGGGTTTTTGACTCCAATGTAATTCATTAAAAATAGAAAAGGGGAAGGAGGGAAACTCAGGATTCCATTTTATAGAGGAGAAAAAGGAGAATGTCATGGAGTCTTCCCAACTCCACAACTCTTTCCCTTACACCCCTTCATTCATGACTACAAGTTCATCCAAATTCAGGCCCTCAAAAATTTCATGGGCTGGAAGGAACCCTTAGAGGCCCCGCACCCCTAACCTTTGTTTTACAGAAGAGAAAGTCCAGATCCAGAAGGGGAGGTGGTGCCCAAGGTCAGGCATTGACCTATACATTGTTGGTGGAGTTGTGAACTGATACACCATTCGGGAGAGCAACCTGGAACTATGCCCAAAGGGCTATCACACTGTGCATCCCTTTTGATCCAACAATACCAGTGCTGGGTCTATATCCCAGAGACATCCAAAAACAGGGGAAAGAACCTGTGTGTCCAAATACAAATTCTTGTCTTTTTTGTGGCTAAGAATTGGAAATCAAAGGTATGTCCATCAATCGGAGAATGTCTAAATAAACTCACATATGATTGCAATGGAATATTATTGTACTAGAAGAAATGATGAGCAGGGCAATTTCAGAAAAGTCTGCAAAGACTTACATGCACTGATACATAGTGAAGTGAGCAGAACCAGGAGGATGTTGTTCCCGGCAAGATTGTTCCACAAAGAATTGTGGATGACTTAGCGATTCTCAGCCCGGCCGTGATCCAAGACGATCCCAAAGGACTAACTATCGGCCTCCAGAGAAAAAAACTGATATTGATTTAATATAGCCCGAATCATGCTATTTTTCACTTTTTTTTTTACTCTTCTTGTACAAAATGATTAATAGAGAAGTGTTTTCCATAATTGCACATGTATAACCTCTAGCTGATTGCTTACTATCTCAGGGAGGGGAAGAGGAGAGGAAACAGAGGGAAGGAGGGGTAGAATTTAGAATTCAAAACTTTAAATAAAAATGTTTTAAAATTAAAAAAAATAATAATAGCTTCTATCTCACAGAGTTGTTGGCAGGATTAAATGAGTGAATGTGTGAAAGACTGATCTACAAAAACACCTTTAGCGTGACCTTAGTGAAGTCATTTGCTCTGAGATTAAGAGAGAAATAGGAAACAGACCCTACTTGCTCTATAGAAGTTCCAGCTTCTCCTTGGTTTGATTCCTACCATCCTGTTCCTTGGAGGGGAGAGGGAGCCACGGAGGAAAGAAGTCTGGTCTTTCTCAGGGACTTCTGCCTTGATTCCCTCTCCCCATTTCCCAATCTACACTCACACACACACACACTTTCTCCCGACTGCCTCATTTCCATAAACTGCAGAGACCAGGGCTGAGCATCAATTATGCAACATCTGGGCTGCTGGAGTCGGATAACCACAATTGAATCTTATAGATTAGCCCACTGCAGATTGTAATCTTTGCTTCCTCTCTGGGGCTGACCAGGCAGCTTTGTGAGCAAGGGCTGATGGGAAGAAGGCCACAGCATTTGGAGCCTTGGGCAGACCATCTCCCCTTCTAGACCTAGGCTTTCTCCCCTGTAAAACAAGGGTTAGGGTGTGGGCCTCTAAGGGTCCCTTCCAGCCCACGAAATCTTTGAGGATCTGAGTTTGGATGAGCCTGTAGTCATGAATGGAGAGGTGTAAGAGAAAGAATTGTGGAGTTAGGAAGATCCCTGAACATCTAGCTCGTGAATTCTTTTCTCATCTATAAAATGAAATCCTAACTTTCCCTCCCTCCCCCTTTCTACTTCCAGTGAATTATATGGAGATACTTGAGTCCAAGATCCAGGAAGAGCCTTCCCTCCCACATCCTACATATTGCCAACGAATGAACAACAGAAAGAATTTTTTTTTTTTAATGAGAGAATGTCCTTTCTCCAGAGATCCCACTGCTGGGCATAAGGGTTCCAGCCCCAGGAAATCAAAAGCAGAAAGAAAAGTGCTATATGTGCCCAAATATTTGCAAAGTCCTTTTTATATTAATAAAAAACTGCAAATAAAATGGGTCCACTTGGATTGAGAACCAGATGCAAAACTGTGGTGTATAAACATGATGGAAGACTGCAACAGAACGGTGGTGTTTAGATCATACAGAACTGCAGATATGAGGAATTCAGAGAAACGTGGGAAGCCCTCCTGAACAGAAGCAGAAAAAGGAAAGCCATGTCCCTAATAATTACAGTAAAGTATACACAACGAGCACCACAAGGAAATGGAATTCTGTAATGATGATGACCAGCCTTAGACTCAGATAAAAGCTGAGGAATACAGCTTTCCTCTTGATGAAGAAATAGAAAACTATGGATTCAGAAGGTTGTTTACATGGTCCCTGCATCAGCTGGTTTTGCTTACCTGTTTTTTGTTACAAGAGAGGACTTAGTGAGGGTCTGGAATTGGTTGGTAACTCCTCAATATTGCTAAAAAGTAAAAAATGGAAAAAATAAAAGACATCCCTTCAATTTTAATTTTTTTAAATGAAAAATTTTTGCTAAATGACCTTCAGAATCCCTTTCTTGCTATCAAATGATATAATGCTATATGTGATGTATCCCTGCCCTCAAGAAGCTTGCCAGATGATTGGGTAGAGAACATTGACACTCATGAAAGCATGAGAACAAATGAAAAAGGAAGAGAAAGAAGAAGAGGAAAAAGGAGGAAGGAAAGAAGAGGAGGAGGAGGAAGAGGAGAAGAGGAGGAGGAGGAAGCGGAGGAGGAAGAAGAAGAAGAAGAAGAAGAAGAAGAAGAAGAAGAAGAAGAAGAAGAAGAAGAAGAAGAAGAAGAAGAAGAAGAAGAAGAAGAAGAAGAAGAAGAAGAAGAAGAAGAAGAAGAAGAGGAAGAAGAAGAAGGAGAAGAGGAGGAGGAAGAGGAGGAGGAGGAAGAGAAAGAAGGAGGGGGAGGAGAAGAAAGAAAGAGGGAAGGAAGGAAGGAAGGAAGGAAGGAAGGAAGGAAGGAAGGAAGGAAGGAAGAAAGAAAGAAAGAAAGAAAGAAAGAAAGAAAGAAAGAAAGAAAGAAAGAAAGAAAGAAAGAAAGAGAGAGAGAAAGAGAGAGAGAAAGAGAGAGAGAGAGAAAGAAAGAGAGAAAGAAAGGAAGGAAGGAAGGAAGGAAGGAAGGAAGGAAGGAAGGAAGGAAGGAAGGAAGGAAGGAAGGAAAGAAGGAAGAAAAGAAGGAAGGAAGAGAGAAGGAGAGAAAGAAAGAAGGGAAGGAGAGAAAGAAAGAAGGGAAGGAGAGAAAGAAAGAAGGGAAGAAGGAAAGAGAAAGAAGGGAAGAAAGAAAGAAATATATCTGTAGTTTTCTAGTTTACAAAGTGCTTTATACATCAGATTGTTTTCACTGATACTTAGGGTAAGTATGACAAAAGAAGAGAAATGGAGGAGCTGGACCGGTGATTTAATTTACCCATTGAATTCCTGATAGAGAAACTCTCTCTACAGATACAGATCAGCTGATGAGGTGCTAATTAGTGAGTTTCTTGGAAAACAGAGAAGTTAACATTTGTTTGTAGCCTCACAACTGGTATTTTTGTTAAAGACAGTTCTCAAACCCAGGTCTTTCTGATTCCAAATCTAGACCCATTTTACAGATGAGGAAACTGAGGTTCAGAGAAGTTAAGTGATTTAGGTAACATTACAAGACTAAGGGACATATCTGCCATTCAGCCCCGGGTCTCTGGACTCTTAAACATATACCTGAGGGTTAAATTATGTTGTCTACTCACCAGGACCCCTGGGAAGAGACCACAAATGGAATAGGAAGAAAACTGGTGTAATAGGAAATTCACTGAACTTGGTGGGGGTCAGCAGATCGAGTTTCTGGGGCTGACTATGCCGTTCACTAACTGTGTGATCTTGGATAAATCACTCCCCGATCCCTATTTCCCTCCTCTGTCTTGCAGATTTAGGGACGGAGCAGCTAAAAAGAGAAATAAAGAAGAAGAAATGGAGGCTCCTGAAGGAGAATCCTGATAAAGATTTCAAGGGAAAATAGTTTTCTGGTCCCATAAATATATGTAAATTTGATTTAAATCACATGCAAATTTATAAGTGGCCCCTGGGAAATTGAGGAGAAGGGGAAGGAAAAAAAAGGGAAGATTCTAGTTAGAAAAGAGTTGAAAGTCAGCACTCAAGGAGGGCCCAGGAGATACTGAAATCAACAGCCAGATGAGAAATGGGCTCTGAGAATGAGGTCACAGAAGGGAGGAGGAGGAGGAGGAGGAGAAGATGCTCCTGGAGAAAAGGTGAGAGCAGGTCCAGAACAAAGGAGATCTGATGCTGACTCTTTAAGGCAACTTTCAAGGTCCTCCAGCTTTGGCTCCCAAGACTTCCCATAAGGCATCTACCTATTATGTAACTTTCAATTCTATAATATATAAGGGGAGGAGGGAGGAGGGAGGAGGGAGGAGGGAGGAGGGAGGAGGTTCTAGGTTCTGAAGCTCCTTCGAGCTCTGACATTCTATGTTCTAAGACATCTTTCATCCGACATTCCATGTTCTACGTCCCAAGGTCCCTTCCAGCTCTAACGTTCCCTGCTCTGGATTCTGAGTCTCTTCCTGATGGCAGGAAATTTCTGGTTTACTTTCTAAAGTCCCTTCCACCACTGACATTTTATCAGTATGGCTCCATGACTGCATTCTGCAGATCCTTCCCTGTGTGGACCAGGCTTGCTCCGGATTGTGATGTCCCTCCTAAGGTGAATCTCTGCCTAAATCCTCCTCCCCTTCCCCAGACTCGCTCCTCCCCCCTCTCTGACTATTCAAGGGTATCATCCTTCAGAGCTGCATTCACAGAATCATCGGGTGTTGGGGGGAAATGGGGAGGGGGCAGAAATCATCCTCAGCCTTGGAAAAATCAAAGCCTGGAAATCATCCAGGTCAGCCTCTCCATTAACTTGTCCAAGGTCGCATGGTGAATTAAGACTCAAGACAGGAACCCAGGAAGCTTGGCTCTGGGACTCTTGTTCCCTCCCTCTGTCTTCCTCCATAAAGTCTTCCCTGGAGAGTTCCTAGAGCCTTACCTTGGCTCTGCCCCAGCTACCTGTGTGACTGCAGGTAGGCTCCTTCCCTTCCCTCAGCCTCATTTTTTCTGAATTTCTCTGACCTCCACACCTCCTGCCTCCCCTTGCTGCTGGCCTGCTCCCTGTCTGGTCTCCTCAGGGAGAGGGGATGTTCCAAGAGGGACAAGGGGGCCCAGGAAAGGAGGTGAGACCCCCCAGGGTCCCTCTGTCTTAATCACCCTGCCCCCCCCAGCCTCCCCCTCCCCAACCTTGCCCTTTTCCTTTCCCAGCCCCAGAGCAGTCAGTGTTTGGGGCAGATTATGCAGTGTTGACATTGGCATATGAATGAGGGGAGAGATGCAGCCAAATATTGGAATTAGGGAGAGCAGGAGCCCAGGCTGGGATCCAGGAAAGCGGGACAGCTGGGATATCTGGCTGTTCCAGCTGCCTGACCCCTCCGCCCACCACAGTCCCAGGGAGTGCAACAGTCTCCAGGGGCTGCTCCCCGACCCCGTGGAGGGAGGACACTCCTAGGAGTAAGGGAAGGAGGCAGCCCCCAGCCAATGCGCCTTCTGGGATTCGAGGGCCACAGGGAAGGGCCCCCCACTACTAAAGCATTCTGAGGTGCAGTGGGAAGAGCATGAAATATGGAGTCAGAAAACCTAATGAGGAATATTGTCCTCCCCATATGGCCTGCAACAACTCTCTTCCTATTGTTGAATCTTATTTTCCTTATGTCAGGTGGAGGAGGGGATGTACTCGATTATCCCCTAGATCCCGTAAGATTCGGGGATGATCACAGGACATTTCACGCCATTTCTTGTACTTGCACAGCCAGAACCAACCTCCCCTTCTCCAAATTTCAGACCAACTCTCACTTCCTGACAAATGTGGGCCTCTAATCCCACCCTTCCTCCTCCCTTTTGTTTCTTCTTCCCTTTGTAATGGAGAGCTGGAATGGAAATCTGGATGGTCTGGTTTGGAATTCAGGTTTCAGAATTAGCAGCTAGGAGACCGTGAGCAAGTCCCATAACCCAGAATCATTGAGTCCAACGATCTCATTTTACAGATTGGGAAACTGAGGCTCAAGAAGTAAAGAACAACTACCTGGCCCCCAGCATTGTGATGACCACACCCACACGACAGTTAATGTAGAAGGACTCGGTTACCTGACTGCTTTTTCATTTCAGTTTATTCTTTCCTGATTGAAGGTCAATGAGTGACTCTCCCAAGTTGGACATGCTGGCTTGGCGGGGATTGTGGGAGATCAAGAGGTCTAAAGATCCTGAGTCTTAGCAGATCGGAATTGAATGACCACAGGGCAAGAGTCCTTGGAAACTACTCCAGGGCTGCCAGAGTGACCGCTGACTGATGGCTGGAGCTCACTCGCTGTTTTACCAGCAGGAGTTGTTTGGGCAGTACAGAACTGAGGTGAAACGCAAAGTGATTAACCTGATTATCAGCGCCGTGATCGGCTTTGTGTTCCCATGACGTTTAAGTTCCAGCAGACATGGTCTTTAGCCCATTGTACCAGTGGTTGTAGATTGTGGATGTTTTAAGTTATTCTGTTCATGTGTGCTGTGTTTAGCAGTGTGTGTGTGTGTGTGTGTGTGTGTGTGTGTGTAGGAATAAATTACCTGTCCCATACTTGATTCATGATCTGCATTATTTTAAATCCTTTCTTGTAAGGAAATTCTAAAAGCAAGCCCAAACCTAAGCTATTAGTAAATTTTCCCCCGGGGCACTAGTAGGGTTGGGATTTAATAAACAAAGAGTGTGAGAACAGAGACTGCCAGGTGGTTTAGTGGGCACGGGGCTTGGCTTAAGAATCAGGAATTCAAAGCCAGTCTCAGACTAGCTGTGTGATCCTAAGCAGGTCATTTATTCTCTTCATATCAGTGCAAACTACTATCATTCTTATTATTCCCACAAAGATGCTTTCAAATCTCTCAAGTTCTACTGGTCCCTCCAGATCCAGGGCTTCTCCTCAGGTCAATGGGGGGAGGTGGGAAGAGAAGGTAGGAGTAAATTCAGTTCTTTGGCACTTCTCCTCCAAGTCCAGTAGTATGAGTGTCAATTCACTCATTTTATAGATGAAATAACTGGGGCTCCTCAAGGTGAACTGACTTTCTCTTAGTCCCAGGTCTAGGATTCTAATCCTGGTCTCCTGACTCCAGAAAGAGCACTTTACACTCAGGAAGCTATGGAGAGGGCTTGCTTAACTTGGGGTGTCTGAATCCAAGGTTTATCAGCTGCTTGAGCAACCCATTTCACTTCCTTAGCATCTCCCACAAAATTAAGGGAAGCCTTTTTAAACCTTTAATATTTTACACTGTAAAAGGGACAGGGAGTTCTTCTTAGTATCAGTATATTGCAAATAAATTTATCAGGAGAGCTATCCAGAGAATAGAAGACCTTGGGGCTAGAGAGAGCCTAATCATTCATTCATTCAATAAGCATTTACTAAGCCCCTACTGTGTGCCCAACATTGGAGGTACAAAGATAAAAAAAATTAAACTAGACTCTGTCTTCAAGGAGCTAACTATCATTCCATCGCAGAGAACAAGATGCATCCTGGTAAGTAATTACAACATATACACCATGGGGAGGAAAAATTTCACAGTGGGACCAGTGGGGGAAGGGACCAGACCCCAATCTCAGCTCTGAATAATAGCCATTGGGTATTGGATCCCACCGTGTCTCCATGAATAGAATTTTGGTCCAGTTATCTCTTGTCATACTATCAGATTCTGCTCTCTGACAACATAAGATGTGGAAACTTGTGGTCTAGAGTACATTTGCTATCTAAAATGCCAAGTCTCCCATATTCCCTGTCCAACTTCACAAAGAATTTTGTTTCTATAGTCAAATTAAGAGTATGAGTGATAGCTACTTGTATTCTGCCCCCACTTAAACTAGAATAAACTCCATGGAGGTAAGACTCATTCTAGCCTAAATTTTATATCTAAGCCCAATACTTAGTATAGTACTTACTCTAAACTGTGAGGCCCACGTCAGCACCCTGGATACTTTAGGATCAGCCGGAGTCAGGATCAGCAAACTTCCTTGCTCTTTATTCTTTGTGGAGGTGAACAGTATGGCAATATGAAGAGAGAGGAATCCACACGAATCTGCCAGGAGTGACTCTGGCTCTCTCACTCCACCCTCCAAATCCTCCACCCAATCTCCTATACAACAAATCAAGCCTGCAGAATAGTGGGCAGGGCCATTCTTTCTCCAAACATATACTTGGAGTATTGTCCCATTAGTAATTAGCTTTAAGTGCTCGGATCTCAGTGCATCAACTCAGATTCAGCCCATTACACTAAACACAGTGGACTCTCCTTAAAACAATACACTTTAATTAATGTATTTTATTTTTCCCAATGTATTTTTTTCCTTCTCCCTCTTCTAGGGAGCCATCTCTTGTAATAAAGAAAAAACTAAATAAATTGGCCAATCAGAAAAGTCCACATCCCTGGACCCCTTCCTCCCAAAGTGCTTCTCACATCTCTTCTTTGAGGCTCAGATTGGTCATTATAATTTCCCTGCATTCAGGTTTTATTATTTTCATTGCCATTTTTCCTTCCACTCACATTGTTGTGATTTTGTGTATGTATTATGCTATGTATCCGTTGGCCCAAGTCTTCTTACACTTCTCTGACTCAATAGCCTCCTATTGGCTATTTCTTATAGCACAGTGATATCTGTTCCATTCATAGACCACATTTTGTTCAGTCAAGCCCATCTAACAATTTTTGCTAACTTAAACCGAGTCAGAAAAGCCAGTCATCCCCTTCTCCCAACTATGACTCCTATAAAAGGACACTAACAGCTTTATGTAACCCATTGGACACATGGCAAATTGAAGCTCCAGATGAGCTGCCAGAGCCGGGGCTCCTGCCGCCATCTCCAGGGCGCTCTCCGTGGTACCACTGTGAGCAGGAGCTCGGGCTGGCAGAGTTCTGCCTCTGTGAGGAGCTCAGTGGGAAGACAGATGCCCGCTGAAGTCCTCATCCTCTGGGAAGCTTCCTGAGAGCTGCGAGGCTCTGTCAGAGGACCTTCAATTCCTGCCTTCCCTGCCAAGCTGGAGAGACTTCAAGTACCGCCCCGGGATGGGCTGTGTGTCTGACAACAGAACCGGCCCAGCTGGGTTGGCCAGGCTTCTCCCCAGGGAGCTGGCCACCAGCTGACCGCTTTTGGCCACAGCGGCTCGAACGGATTGCCCGCCACTAATAACAATCACTGTCCTTTCCATAGATTTCAAGGTTTGCAGAGCATTTCCCACACAGGATCTCATTTAAAGCCTCCCTGTGAAAGCCGGGACAAGTAGGAATGTGCCCGAGCTACAGAGGAGGAAACCCAAGATCCTCAAGCAATTCACCCATGATCAAGCGAAGTGTGTCGCAGCTGGCATTTCCTTCATTCTCAATCCAATGTGGCGTTCATTATGCAAAGCTCCACTGTAATTGGTCTTGTACAAATGCAAGACACTGCTTCAGAAAGGTTAGAGACGACGGCTCAGAAAAAGATTAGAAGCCAAATCAAATTCATCTACATGGCAAAAGTCAACGGGCCTCTATGAAGTAATCGAGCAATCGGCAAGCATTTAGCTGGGAAACCCTTCCCCTATGGGCCGAGAATACTCCCCCAAAGAGACAAAAAATATCTCCTACCCTCAAGGAGCTTTTATTCCAATAGGAAAGATGGCATGTGTACATTGAAGAAAAATATCTGTACAAATAGCATTTGCATTAAATAATACTAACACAAAAATAGTCATTCAAATTAACACTCAGTTTTCAAGTTTTCCAGAAACAATCTTATATAATTTATCATTCCTCTCTATCCAAGTCATTTCTAGCTTCAAGAAAAAAAAAAATAGTCCAAACTGGCCAAGCCCCATGGCCTCAAGGATAATTTTCTGCCCCAAGAAGATTGAAGACAACATTTATAGGACTCTTGAACAAAGAAAAGATATCTTAAAACACAATCTAGGTTAACATCCCAGCATTGATCATCCCATTCCTCCTAGGAGTTGGACAAAGGGACCTCATCCCTTCCACTGGTATCTTAGTCCCAGCATTGTCCTCCTCTGGTGTGGCCATGTTTGTTTCTCTCCCAGAGTGACTAGGTAAAAGAGACCATTCTCTGCTTCATTTCCTACCTAATCTTAATCATTGAACAGGCACTACATCACTCAGACTGAGATCTGTAAAAGACCTTATCCCCAACAGATCAAGATCTCCCAGTGCATCCGGGGCCATCTCCCGTTGTCCTGATCTTGTCATTGGACCCAGATGAACCTGGAGGAGAAATGAGGCTGGTGATTTTACACTGTCCTTCTTTGCTCAAACCCAATTCATTTGTATGTCACAACATAACCTCCCTGATGTCATGGATCTCTTTGGAGAACAGAAGACAAAGAACAACAACAACAATTCTTTCTCAGTGGAGAACATCCCATTCACTTCAGACAGGTGAGCAAAGATACTGTGGTCACTAACCCAGTGACTTCTGTTTGGCAATGATTCAAACAACATGATCAATGGAGTTAACTCTGTTTGAAAGGTCTGTTGTCACCCTTAAACTATTTCCCTAGGTCTTTTGGTTCTTTTCTTTTTGGACTATCACCCACCAATTCTCCATTCAGCCAAGAGCTTTTTTCATGTGTCTGGAAAGGACTTTAAAGAAAAAAAATTCTTTCTTAATATTTCTGGAGAAACTAAGATTTTTTAAAAATATGCTTCCATAAATGCAAATAGTTATATACCTAAAACCTACAGAGTAGCTAGAAGGTAACCTTAGAGGGAAAGGCACCATGCTAGGTGGAGGAGATAAATTCTGGGCACACCACACAGAGCATGAGAGACGAATCCTTGTCTCTCTTTTCCTTGACCTTCCAACTCTCAGACCCAGAATTTGGGGGTTTGGAAGGAGCCCATGAGGTAATTTAATCCAAGCCATTTTAATCCAAGCCATATCTAGGTAAGCATCCCCCCCTCCACCCCCAACAGTATCCCTGATAAATGGTGCAGCAGCCTGGGCTGTGGGAGTGGAGCCCCCGCCTCCCGAGGCAGCCAGCTCTCATCATTAGGAAGTTTTCCCCTCACAGAACTGAGATCGCCTCTGCAGTCCCTGATCCTGGTTCTGCCTTTTGTGGTCCAGCAGTACAAACCTAATCCCTTTTCCACATGACAGCGCTACAAGTGCTTGAAGACAGCTATTAGGCTCCACTCCTCCCCCACCCCTACCCCCACCACGTCTCCTTTCCCAGTGCTGGAGGCTGAGCAACTTGGGCTCCCCAGATCGGCCGCACTCTGATGGTTTGGGGGCTCCAGCCCCATCTTTCAGGTCTCCATTAGGCTCCAAGAGAGTGTCTGGCTACAACTGACTTGACAGGTGATTGGCGGAGAGACCTTGGCCACTAGTCTGTGTGAGAAATCTCTAGGAATCTGAGGTGTTCTCTCTGCGATGTTGGAAAGGGGGGAAGGGATAGGGAGAGGTTGTTTTCAAAGCTGGCCTTAAGGATCCCGGTTACTATGGCAACTCCCATGCTGGTCCTGCCTTTTTCCCTCCCCTTGATCTTGGGAGCTCTGGTTGCTATGACAACCAATCCACCCTCTTCTCAGCTCCCCACCCCAACCCCAGCAACAAGTCCATCTCCTTTTCCTGGCATTCCGTGAGCATCTTGGGCCCCCACTTTGAAGAAATGGTTGCGGCTGTGGGTGAAAAATAGAGGAAATAGGGGGAAGGGCAGTTTCCTCACCTTAGAACCTTTCCACCTCATGTTTCCCTCTGAGTCACCAGGTATTAGCCTCTTCTCACTTCTTAGAGGAGGATGAAGTACTATCTGGACATCGGGAGGGAAAGTCATTGCCCCATGGGGATTTTAAACCTGCCACTCCAGGAAGAATGAGACAGAGAGCAGTCTTTTCTTATTTTAGACTCAAGCTTTTATTGAGACTCTCTCCTGGACCATTTTTTTTTATTTATTTTTTTTATTTTTGTCCAGAATCCATGAATCCATCAATTTAGGAAACTCCCAGTGTGAAAGATCCTTCCACCAGTTCAGATCAGCAACTGGCTTGACAGATCACATCTAATATAGGAGCCCTTAGCAAGGCTTCTTCTTCAATATTTCAATATAACTGGTTTCCTTTGCAATTCTTTGGATGTTATTTTTTGCATTTAAAAAAACGAATCTTGGAAATAGAGGGGATGCCCATCAATTGCAGGATGACTAAACAAGTTGTGGTGTATGAATGTTTTGAAGTCCCATTGTGCTGTAAGAAATGATGAGCAGGTGGATTTCAGATAAACTGGCGTTGGGTGAAGTGAGCAGAATCAGGATAACGTGGTGCACAGTAACAGCAACATTGTGCAATAATCAGATGTGATTGACTTAGCTCTTCTCAGCAGCACAGTCTTCCAAGACAATTCCAGAAGATTCACGATGGAAAATTCTGTCCACATCCAGAGAATCTGAATGCAGATAAAAGCATCCCTTTTTCAGTTTTTAGTTGTTTTTTGTTTTTTTCTTTCTCATGGTTTCTTCCTTTTATTCTGATTCTTTTTTCACAAATTCAGTAATGTGGAAATAGGATTCATTCAATTGTATATCTTTAACCTATATCAGACTGTTTGGTCTCTTGGGTAGGAAGGATGGGAAGGAAGGAGGGGAAAAAATTAGAACTCAAAATCTTATAAAAAGTGAATGTTGAAAACCTTTACATGTAATTGAAAAAAAAAAATACTATCAAATGGGAAAATAAAAGAAGGGTTCTGAGAATTTTCACCATGCTGCCAAAGGGATATAGAACACATAAAAAAGCTAATAACTCCTGGAATTAAGGAATTGCCTGGAGGCACTGAGGGGTGATGCAGGTGATACACCAGTTTGTGTCAGAGACAGGATTTGAACCCAGTCTTCATGTTCTCATTGTTGGTCATCTGTAAATCATACCATGGAGCTCTACCTTTTTCTGGAAGAGGAAAAAACCAACAAACTCATCACTCACTGATGAAGTTTAAAAGCCTTAATCATGAGAAATTCAATACCAGAGAGAAGTCCATCATACGATCCATTTTCCTTTTCTCAGATATTTATATGAATGAAATTAGAATTAAGAAATCAGACAGTAGAGCTGGGAAGGACCTTAGAGAGTACTTGGACAAAACCAATTCCCTCCTTTAATAAATAAGGAGATAGCAGCAGAGCTGAGGGTTACAGTCGTAATCACAGCATTTCGAGAGCTGGACGAGACCTTAAAGCTCCTGGAATCTAAACCCCCTCCCCACTTTACAGATGGAGAAATCAAAGCCCAGAGAGAAGATTTGTGACCCTGGTTACCCAGGGCTAGGATTCAAACTCAATCCTATTAACTCAAATCTGGTGCTCCTTACACTACACCAGTTAAGTAATTCTCCATGTTGCAGGAGATACCCTGCTTATCACAATGAAACGTTGTGATTTTGGAAAAACAAAAGTGAATCCAAAACACCTACTGCCAGCCCTCTTTTCTCCCTTTCCTTTTGATGGGGCTGTTTCATGGGGCTCTTCATCCTTCACTCCTCAATCTCCTATAATCTTCCTTTCACCTAATCCCCTCCTGGAATTGTTTTCATCAAAATTGTCAACAATCTCCTAATCCCCAATCCGTAGGGATTTTTCCTCTTCCATTTAGTTCTTCTCCATCCAGCAGTCAATCAACAGTCCTTAATCAAGTATCCACTAAGTGTCAGAAATCAAAGATTGGAGATAAAAAGACAAAATCAAAAAGTCCTTGCCCTCGGGGAACTTATATTCTAATGGGACCAGATGGTACAAGACATTTGGGGAGAAAAGGCACTGAGACTGGAGCCTCTTGTAGAATCCAAAAACTGGCATTATGGAAGGATAATGAGGTATGGAGGACAGCCAGCGATAGGCGGCAGAGCCTTCCGCATGAGGAACGTGTGATAGGACCATAGGTGATGTGGAAGGGAGCCATTCATAATAAAGCTTCTTAAATTGTGGGTCTCCTGACTGAACGTGGGGGTTGTGAAAATTTGGCAACAGCAAAAAGTTTCTGAATGCTCTGTGTCCTGCAGTATCAAATATTCTGCCAACATTTAATTTTTTATATAAAAATAAACAAGCACATCCATCTCATTAGTATACAAATTTGCTTTCATCTTTAATAAGTGGTAAGATTCTATGGATGCCAAAGAAGTGCTTTAAAATACATTTCTTTATGATTTATTATCAGTAAGTGTTTGATTTGTTTACCTATTTTATATGCCCAGGGCTGCATCAAAATTTCATGAGGATCTAGAAGGTGTTAAGAGGGTAGGAAGGGACCCATTCTCTGTCTCTTTTGTTCACTCACTTTCTCCTCTTGCCCCCTAAACTACAGACATTCTCCAGGACTGACTCCTTGACTCTTCATTTTATAGACTCTCATCCTATAGGAAATTTCTTCCCATGTTTTCAATAGTCAGGTATATGCTTGATTGCTCCAAAATCTCCATTCCCAAGGATTTGCTTTTCTAAGTTTCCCACCAATCCAAATCATTTTGGAGCTCTGGCTGACTGGGCTTTTGTTGTCCCCATTTTACAGTTGAGGAAACTGAGGCAGACAGACCTGAAGTCACTTGCCCAGCGTCCCGGCCAGCAATTATCCCAGACTTTCCCAGGATCCTTAAAGTAGTAGGTGTCTGAGGGAAGGTTTGATCTGAGGCAACGTGACTCCAGGCCCGGAGCTCTCTCCACTGTGCCTCCAGCTGCCCCTGGGTCTTCCTGTCAGAATCGCCTTTCTTGTGCATTCATTCAGTCACATCATTCTTCTGCTCTAAATCTTCCTTGTCTCCCTTTGCCTAATGAGGAGCAGACAGACACCAGAGCCTGCCATTCAAGGCCCCCCCAAAACTGCTGCTTCCCGACTCACTCGGTCTTATCTCTGGTGACTCCTCTCCACTCCAGCCAAACTGACCCTAACCCTCCATCCTCCACCCCTCAAACTGACCCTAACCCTCCATCCTCCATCCCAATCCACCATGCCACAAGGCACCCAGCATCAGGCCTTTGCTCCGACTGAAATGCTCTCTCCTTAAATGCTTCTTTTAGCCCGGGCCTCTGATTTCATCCTTAGGGAACTCCCACTGTGGATGCTCCCTCTACCAAAGTCAATCAACAGCTTTTTTGGCCACAAAGTCTTAGAAGAACTTAAAGGACTTGCCCATAGTCACACAGCCTGCATTCATTAGCAGTAGGATTTGAATAAAAAGCTTATACATCCCAACTCAAACACCTCCTCCTCCAGGAAGCCTTCCCTGATACCTGCAGGGAGCAATGATCTTTACCCCAGACCTCACAAAACACTTCTATTTCCATAACTCTTCTTGTGTCATTCATAGAATCATAGGTTTGGAACAGGATTAAAAAAAAAAACTGAAAAGAGGGAAGGGAGTACAGGGGCTTGCCCAAAGTCACCCACGTCGTTGCCTTCAGGATTGAAATTTGGACTCCAGAGCCAGAATTCTTTCTTTATTGAGGCGTTAGGCCCTATTAGAATATGACTATCACCTAGCTCTAATACCGAATAAATTACCTGATACATATTTCTTATATTGCAATGTATCTTCCAGGTATGAACTTGTAGCTAACCCTCCATGAATACCTGTAGGCAGTCACACTGGTGTGTGTGTGTGTGTGTGTGTGTGTGTGTGTGTGTGTGTGTGTGTGTTTAGGGACCAAAACAGGCCAGGCCTCTGGGATTTGGGATAGCATCCCCTCCCTTAAAAGGGAGCTTGCAGCTAAGAACGGGGAAGGAGCTTTCCCTGAGATGCAGACACGGTGGGAACAAACACTTGCCTGATCAGCTTGGTTACTCACGGTGTGGACTGTAGCCCTCTGCCCTTACCCATGTCTCAAGCATCCTTTTTTAACCTTTCTCAGAGAAAGGAAAGCAGTTGAGTTCTCCTTCTCTGCTCAGCGTTCCAGCCACCGAACATCCTACACAACCTTTCAAAGAAATAGATTCTTTCTCTTTTTTTTCCAGGAACATCTGCACCGATCTAGGGTGTATTTCCCTCGTACTTGACTCCACGTTACTAAAAATATCAGGCATTTACTCAGAAATGTGGTGATCTATATGAGTAATACCACACCCTCGTCAGTCATCCCTCCCTCTTGAGTTATGTCATTCTGGAGCCAAGCTACAAATACAAAGTAAACTAGAAAATGGAGGCTTTTTACCTGCCCCAGACAAGATGTTACCTTAAAGACTGGATATTGTTGTTTTATTTGTTGTCCTATTCTTTGTGACCCTTGGAATATAACCATTTCTTCCTTTTCCATGTCCGTCTCATCCTCTGCCCTCCCCTTCTCCTTTTGCCTTCAATCTTTCCCAACATCAGGGTCTTTCCCATTGAGTCCCATCTTCTCGTTATATGACCAAAATATTTAAGCTTGACCTTCTAGTGAATAGTCCGAAATAATTTCTCTAAGTATTGACTGATTTGCTCTTGCTGTCCAAAGGACTCTGAAAATTCTTTTCTAGCACTACAATTCAGAAGCATCAATTCTGGGCACTCAACTCCCACAGTCGTTCGTGGCCACTAGAAAAACCATTACTTTGGGTAGAGGGACCTTTGTTGGCAAGGTGATGTCTCTGCTTTTTAGTATGCTGCCCAGACGTGGCCTAGTTTTTCTTCCAAGGAGTGAGTATTGTTATTATTGTTGTTTTAATTTCATGGCTGCCATTGCTGTCGACAATGATCTTTGAGCCTGAGAATGGAAAATTTAACTCTACTTCTTTTTCTTTCTTTTTCTTCCACTTTAAAGGAAGTGATGGGACCACTTGCCATGCTTTTGTTGATGTGAATCTTTAAGCCAGCTTTTACATTCTCTTTTTTCACTTTCATCAAGAGGCTTCTTCTCAATTCCTCCTCACTTGCTGCCATCAGAAAGCTATCTTCTGTGTGTCTAGGATTGTTGATATTTTCCCCAGGCAACCTTTCGATTCATCCAGGCTGACATTTGTCATGATGCCCCCTGCATAAAAGTTAAATAAATGACAACATCCATTCTTGCCATACTCTTTCTCCAAACTTGAACCAATCAATTGTTCCATGTTCAGTTCTAACTTTGTTGCCCTACATACAAGCTCCTCCAGAGAGGAATTCCATGTCAGTGAGGATTTGCCATGTTTTATTGTGATCCATACAGTAAAAGGCTTTAGTATAGTCCAATGAAGCAGAAGTAGATTTTCTGGAATTCCCTTGTTTTCTCCAGAATCCAGCAAATGTTGGCAATTTAATCTCTATTTCCCCTGACTAATTCTTGCTCTTTTGGTAATTCTCGGTTCACATATTGGGCACCTGTCTTGCAGAAACTTAAACTCCACCTTTCTGGTGTATGAAAAGAACACAATTGTTCAGTGATTGAACATTCTTTGCCATTGCCCTGCTTTAGGACTGGGATGTAAACTGATCTTTGACCTCTTAGTCTTCAGGTTGTCTTGCTCTAGATCAATAACCACACCATTGTGGCTATCGGTGATATTAAGATCTTTCTTGTATAGCTCTTCTGCGTATTCTTGCCACCTTTTCTTAATCTTTTCTGTTTCTATTAAATCCCTGCCATGGTTCTTTTTTATCATGTTCATTTTTTTAATTAAAGTTTTCCTTGATTTCTTTAATTTTCTCAAAGAGATTTCTTATCCTTTCCATTTTGGTTTTTTTTTTCCTTCTATTTCTTTGTGTCACTCATTTTAGAAAACTTTTTTTTTACCTCTCCTTGTTATTCTCCGGAATTCTACATTCAAATGGGTATATCTTGACATTTCTCCTTCACCTTTTGCTTTCCTTAGATATTTCTAAAGCCTCACCAGGCAGCCATTATAGTTTCTTACTCTTCTTTTTCCTTGGAATGGTTTATTTTGCTACCTCAACAATATTGTACAATATTGTGGACCTCTGTCCATAGTTCCTCAGGCACTCTCTCCAGCAGATCTCATCCTTGTTAACTTATTATACATCTAAAACTATTCATCATTTCTACTTTATATTCATAAAGAGATGCTATTTAGGTCATACCTATACGGTCTGATGGCTTTCCTTACTTTCTTCAATTTAAGTCTGAATGTTGCAATAAGAAGCTCATCCTCTGAGCCATAGTCAGCTCCAGGTCTAAAAAAGAAATAAAAAAAAGGTCTGTAAGACCTAAATGACTGAAGTTCAAAGAATGGAATGTCTTGGGGCTGGGATGAGCCGCAAAAATTACTTTGAGTTCTCCTCTTTGTAAAGGCAAAAACCCAGCTTGAAACTCATCCAAATCATGACTCATAGATACCTATGGGTCAAAGTCAGTGGCTGCAGAGGCTTATTTCCACTCTCAAATTCGGTGGGCCTGGGATTCTGGGATACAGTTAGCCATCCTTGCCAGTTACCTCAGAAAAACTCCAAATAGGAGTCAGGAGATTGGGCATCAGAGTCCCACAGCCAAAGTCTCGGGGTGAGCTGATCTCTGCTAGAGAGAGATTGCACAGTCAACCAACAGACATTATGTTGTTCCTTATGGCAGACCAGGAGGCAGACCAGAGCTAACCAAAAGGGGGATGGCCGGCCTCGGGAAAGGATTCCCATCTATGGCCTCAGCCCTGAGATTCTGTGGTTCTGTCCCAAGGGAACAACGTGGCGATGTGTCCTAGAACCATTTAAGAAAACTTGTTTCTCTCTCCTCGCTATTCTCTGCAATCCTACATTCATTGAGTATTTCTCAACGTTTCCCCTTTAGCTTTTGCTTTCCTTCTTTCCTCGGATATTTGTAAAGATTGACTAGACAGTCATTTATACTCTCTTACTCTTCTTTTGCTTTGGAAGGTTTTATGTTGCTGCCTCTTGTACAGTATTGTGACCCTCTGTCCATAGCTCTTCTCCATCAGATCTCATCCCTGGTACTTATTATTATACGTCCAATATTATTTATCACCTCTACTTGGGTTTGAATCCTGACCCCAAAGCATGTTGCTGGGCAAGTGACCCCACTTTATCTGAGCTTCCATTTCCTTATTTGGAAAATAGAGACGAGACTCCTGGAACTCCCTATATCACAAGGATGGGGTGAGGAAAGTGCTCGCAACCTTCCAGTCCTATATCAATGTGACTGGTTTTATTATTGACATTGGAGTCTTTTTGCCAAGTACCTACCGTGGATAACCCTGGCCCTTTCCTAACTTCTCTATCACTGCCAAGGGCACCATCATCCTCCCAAACATGAAACCTGAGGTCATCCTCAATTCCCCATTCTCCCATAGCCGATCAATCACCAAGTCCTGTGCTTTCTACTTCCTAAGATCTCTCTCACATCGCCCCTTCTCTCCTCTGGCCCTACCATTATCCTGATTGGAGTCCTCATCCCTCACACCTGGATAATTGTGAGAGCCATCAGGAGGTCTGTCTGCCTTGAATCTCTCCCCACTCCAAGCCATCCTCCATTTAGTCACCAAAATTTTCCCAAAGCACAGATCCAATCCTCAATAAACTCTGATGGCTCCCTATTACTCCAGGTTCAATTATCATCTCCTCTAGCTTTTAAAGTCCTTTCTAGCCTGACCCCCTCCCACCTTCTTTCCAGGCTTCTTGTGTCTGCTCAGAGACACTGGCCTTCTGGTGGTTCCACTAGCAGGACGCTCCCTCTCCTGACCCCTTTCCAGGAACTTTCCCCCTCCTGACCTCTATCTCCTGGCTTCCTCTGAATTCCAATTAAAATCCCACCTTTTTGCAAGAATCCTTTCCTGAGCACCTTCCCTCTGAGACCCTGATTAATCCCCTATATATTGCACATTGTCTCCCCCATTTGATCCCCTGAAAACAGGGACTATGTTTTTACCTTTCTTTTTCTCCCAGAGCTTAGCCCAATGCCTAGTATACAAAAGGTAATTAATTAATGCTGACTGATGATTAACTAACCTGTCAATCTTAATAACATGGCTTCTACTGCTTAATACATAGAATGGAAACCACTCAACAAACATATGTTAAGCCTTTATTACGTGCTAGACACTGAGGGTACACAGACAAAGGTAAAAATAACTCCTGCCCCTCAAGGAGCTTATATCACAGAGGAGGAGGAGCCTCTACTAAAAATCAGAAGATCAAGGCTTGAGTTCCAGTTGCCACAAGACTAGTTGAGTGACCCGGGGCAAGTCACTTGCTCACTTGTAAAATGGGGAGAAACATATTTGTAGCCTCTTCCCTCGCAAGTCATTGATAGGAAAGTCCTCAATGAACCTAAAAGTGATGCCCTTGGTCAGAGGAAGGAGCCTGGCTCTAAAATCATGGCTTGGCTTTGCCACGTGGCCCGTACGGGCGAGTCCCCCCTGGAACCCATTTTCCCCAGCTATAAAATGAGGGGGCTTGGGTAGGAAATCTGTAGGGTGCCTCCATCTACGGTGACATCCGGAGATCCTGTGATTGATGGCAGCCACGATGGTGTGAGCCTCCTCCTCTCCCACTTGCACACTTTCCATGGCATATTGTTGGGGAAATGTTAATGTCCCTCTCGGCTCGGCTTGCCAGTGGATCGATGCAGCCTTCTTTCCTCCCTCTCCCGTAGTTCTGCCCTTTCCCTTCCTAGAAGACATTGTCTGCCTGACGTGAAAAATGTTCTCGAGGAAGCTTAATGCCTAATTACCTCAAGGGGAGAAACAGCCCAGCCTGCGGCTCCCCTCCTGCAGCCGATTAACTCTGCAAGCTCTAAAAGCTCAGCTCGGGCTCCACAAATATTTAGTAGTGCCCCAAGAAGGACAGAGTCTGGTGCTTGGGAAAGTGGCACCAGAACCAGAATTGGCACTATGTGTACCTGACATGAGAAAAGAGGGAGGGAAGTCAGAATTAAGGGTGAGGAGGGGGCTTACTAAAGATTCAGGGATGGTGAGGGGACTCCCCAGAGATTCAGGGATGGGGAGGGGGCTCCCCAGAGATTCAGTGATGAGGAGGGGGCTCGCCAGAGATTTGGTGATGGGGAGGGGGCTCGTCAGAGATTCAGCGATGGAGAGGAAATGTGCTTCAGAATAAGCAAGATCTTCCTAGAATTGCTTTTGGAGTCATACAGAGTGAGAAGGGAATGGGATAATCAAGGGACATGCATACAGCTGCCATCAGAAGGAAGAGCATCCTGGAATAGCATTATCAGCACCCCTAAATAATAGCATACTGGAACAAAGCCTCCTTTGCCCCACCCTAAGTACAGCTCTGGGTAACTCACATCCTATTTATTAGGAATAATCCGTTGAGGAAATCCTGATTAATCTTTCTTTTTTACAAGCAATCTTGATTCCTGATCTACCCAAAGCTTCAGAAATCCCCATGCAACTAAACAAATATTGAATAAGTGCCTACTATGTGCAGAGCACTACAAAGGCAGGGACACAAACCAGTCCCTGCCCTCACAATTCTTTTTCATTGCCTCTCATCTCCTCCATGCGACTGACTGGCAGATTCTTTTGTTTTTACCTTCTCCCTCTCTAGCATCCAAACCCTTCTCTCTACTCACATAGCCCCCACCTTAGTTCAAGCCCTCATCAGAGCGCACCCGAACTATTGTTAGAAGCCTCCTAATTGGTCTCAGATCTCTCCCCACTCTGATCTATCCTCCACACAGCTGCCAAAGTCATTTTCCTTAAGTATAGGTCTGACTGCATCATCTCCCTATGCAATAAATTCCAGTGGCTTCCTGTTGCCTCCAGGATCAAATATAAATTCTTCAATTTGATTGTTTTTTAAATAAGTTTTTATTGATGCCTTTTGTTTTTTTCTGCATCACCATAGTTTCCCTCAATAGCTATCTCTTTCCTCTGCCCAGAGAGTCATTCCACATGACAAATAGTATTTTTAAAAGGATGAAGAGGAGGAGGAAGAGAAGCAAGAGGAGGAGGAGGAAGAGGAAGAGGAGGAGGAGAGGAAAAGAAAAAGAAGAAGAAGAGGAGGAGGAGGAAGAGCAGGAGGAGGAGGAAAAAGAGGAGGAGGAGGAGGAGAAAGAGGAGGAAGAGGAGGAGAAGTAGGAGGAAGAGGAGGAGAAGTAGGAGGAAAAGAAGGAGGAGGAGGAGGAAGAGGAAGAGGAGGAGGAGGAAGAGGAAGAGGAGTAGGAGAGGAAAAGAAAAAAGAAGAAGAGGGGGAGGAGGAGCAGGAGGAAGAGGAGGAGGAGGAGGAAGAGGAGGAGAAGTAGGAGGAAAAGAAGGAGGAGGAGGAAGAGGAAGAGGAGGAGGAGAGAAAGAAGAAGAGAAGAAGAGGAGGATAAGGAGGAGGAGGAGGAGAAGAAGAAGAGAAGAAGAAGAAGAAGAAGAAGAAGAAGAAGAAGAAGAAGAAGAAGAAGAAGAAGAAGAAGAAGAAGAAGAAGAAGAAGAAGAAGAAGAAGAAGAAGAAGAAGAAAGAGGAGAAGGAGGAGGAGGAGGAGGAGAAGAAACTGATTAATACATAGGAAAAAACCTGAAAATATGTGCACGATACAGCTACGGCTCTCCTATTCCTACAAAGCACTAGGCTGAGAGTCTTCTCATATTGCTTCTTTCAAGGAAGGCTCGGTCTTTAGAATTTTGCAATATTCACTTTTGTCTGTGTGGTTGTTTTTTTCCATTGACACTTGCGGTCCTTACTGTGAATATTATTTCCTGGTTCTGTTGATTTCTCCTTCTGTTCAGGTAAATTTTCCCATGCTTTTCTGCATCATCCCATGCAGTTATATAACATTGCATTCTGTAAGGAAAGTTGTTTAGCCATTCCTTGTTTCTAATTCCTTGTGATAATAAAAAGTGCTGCTATAAATATGTTGGTACATAAAGGGACTCTTCTTATCAATGACTCCCTGGGAGTATAAACCCAATAATAGAACATCTGAGTCCAAGAACATGGACATTTTAGTCACTTTGTTTCCATAGCTCCAAATTGCTTTTCAGAATAGTTATACTGATTCATAGCTCCATCGGCAATGTATTAGTGCATCTGTCATTCTACAACTTCTCCAGCATTGAGTGAATCGCCGTTTTTTGTCATTTTTGCAGTGTATGAAGGAAGGCAGGTGACACAAAGGCTAGAATTCCAGGTCTGAAGTCAAGAAGATTTGTCAAATCTAGCCTCTAGCTGTGGGCCCTTAGGCAAGTCACTTCACTCTGCCTCAGTTTCCTCATCTGAAATATGAAGTAGAGAAGAAATGGACAAACTATTCCAGTTGTTGTGGAGATCAAAAAAGATAACTGTAAAGCACTTAAATCGATGTACTGTAGTTTGCACTTGATAAATATTTATTGCTTTCCTGTTTTTCTAACACCAGTTTTGATGATTGCTACTTTATAATACAGTCCACAGTCCAGAAATGTTATTTCCCCTTTGCCCATGCCTCTTTTTATCATCTCCTTTGAAATTTTAGGTTTTATTTTTCCAAATAAATTTTGCTATTATTTTACCAAGTTTTACCAAAGTATTCCTGTAATCATTTGATTGACACCGTACTTAAAGTATAAATTTATTTTGATGGTATATCTTTTTTTCCTATTGGCATGGCCCAGCCATGGGCACTGAATTCCACCTAGTTAAATGAACGATTGGTAATCAAATCTACACAAGTCTTTTGTGTGTTTTGGTAGGTTGATCCTAGATATTTTATGTTTTTTTAGCCAGTTTTCTGTCTTGTCTAACTCTTCATGACCCCATTTGGGCTTTTCTTGGCAAAAATACTGGAGTAGTTTCCTGTTTTCTTCTCAAGCTCATATTACAAATGAGGAAACTGAGGCAAACAAGGCAACCTGACTTTTCCAGGGTCACACGGCTAATAAGTGTCTGCAGCCAGATTTGAATTCGGGAGACTTCCTGACTTCAGGGTGGATGCTCTGTCCACTGTGCTATCTAGCTACCCAATGTTTTATGTCCTTTGTAGTTAGTTTGGAAAGAGATTTCCTTTTCTAATGTGATTTCTCAGTCCTGTGGGCCAGGAATTAATAGGATCATATATTTAGAGCTAAAAAAGGACCCTTGAGGTCCCCTAGTACAACTCCTTCATCTTTACTGAGGAAACGGAATTCTAAGTCACTTGTCCAAGGTCACACAGTGAGCCACGCAGCTAGATTTAAGTCCCGGGCCCTCTGACACTGGCCCTCATTACACAGTACTGTTTTTAATCTTTGCTCTGATCTGAAAGGTGGGAGAATCTGGAAAGAAGCAGTGAAAGACTGCTCTCTGTTCCTTGAAATCTCCTGACAAGGCCCCAAGCCCCCTCGGCTGCCTCAGTTTTTCTCATTACTCATCCCCCCATTATACACAGGTTTGGTGCTTCTCCTGTGGCCATCAGTGGGGATCCCACTGGCCATTTCCTCCCACTGACCCCTGGAGGAC
This sequence comes from Sarcophilus harrisii, assembly GCF_902635505.1. NCBI lineage: Eukaryota > Metazoa > Chordata > Mammalia > Dasyuromorphia > Dasyuridae > Sarcophilus > Sarcophilus harrisii. The sequence continues at coordinate 231,656,419 of NC_045431.1, forward strand.
GATCCTCGGGCTTCCTCCCGCCCCAAGCCAGGGTCCAGCTCGGGGCCCCCTGGAGCCTGGGCTCTCAAGGATTGAACCAGCCTGGCTTCTACTCATCCTTCCCCACCACCAGATTCCTCCTCATTAAACAAATGAATCACCATCCTAATTAATTTGAGCAACAGAATTTATGTAACTGCTCCCAGCAGGATGTCTGCTCTCAGTCAGAGGCAAAGAGATTAATTCCCCTCCCTGGGAAACACCAGCCGTGCTGGTCAATAAAGCTTAATGATGACTGAACCCTCCCATCTGTCCCTGCTCAGGGTCAGTCACCCCTGCTGGCTGGGCACCCAGCTGGCCCAGTGCAAGCTCCCGCCCGTGCCAGGGAGGCAAGGGCACCAGCTCCAAGCCACAAGGAGCCTGGGGATCATCCCGTCCTATTCCTCAGCTCATAGTCGGGGAAAGGGAGGCCTGGAGAAGGAGTTTGGTTCGTCTGAGGTTCCCCAGGGAGTGAGAACCAGAGCTCGGATTTGGACGGAGGTTTCGGAGTCCAGATCTGGGGATTCGGCTGTAGCCAAGTCTGTATAGTGTGTCAGGGTATGATGTCCCTTGTCCTGACCCAGTGGGAGCATGGAGTCAGAGAGGGAGGAAGGGAAGGAAGGAAAAAGAGGAGGAAAAGAGGGAAGAAAGAAGGAAAGTAGGAGGAAGGGAAGAAAGAAAGGAGGAAAAGGAAGGAGGGGAAGGAAGGAAGGGAGGGAGGGAGGGAGGAAGAAGGAAAGGGGGAGAGAGGAAGGAGAAAGGGAGAAAGGAAAGAGGAGGGAGAAAGGAAAGAAGAGGGAGAGAAGGGAGGTTCTCAGAAAACTCCACCCCTTCCTCAAGGCCACAAGATCCTAAAAGGCTAAAACTATATTTCCAGGCATTTTCTTATCTACTTAATTGCTTCAAGTAGCTATAGCTCTGATCCAACATTTTCTGCTCCCTTAGCAGAGAAGGTTTCAGAGAGATAGTCAAATATGATGGAAGGAGCACTATCCAAAGATTTTTCTTGGCTGTTTTTTCCCCAAGGGAGCTCTATTAAGGTTTGTAGGAGGAAGGACCAAGGGGCAATAATATTCTGAAATAATTATGATATGAAAATATTAAGAAAACTTTATTCAGAAATTACACAGGCCAAGGGAATAATGGGCAGCTGTGGGCAGCTGGGACCCAATTAGAACAGCTGGATGCCCCTGCCGCTGCAGGCACACAGCTGCTTCTCCTTTTACTCCCTTCCCAGGATCTCGGGCCCATCTCCACACATCTCTCCATGCCCCCATTTTCTCCGGGACACACGGGCACGGTGGCTGAATCTCCGAATCCATCGCAGGGACCTGGGGGAAGATTTTTCCGGGGTGAGATGGTTATGGTTATTAGAGTTGAACGTGTTCCCATTTCTGCAGCCACAGGATTTCTCTCTTCCTTTCATGGTGTCTCCTAGAAGCTCTTCCAACACTTTTGTCCTTTCTCACCCGTGTCATCCAAGCCAGCCAAGCTTTTCCAGCTGGTTTCTCCTTCTTCCTCAGCCATTTCTAGGGAGTTTCTCTGACTTTTACTCTACATCTATTTCAGACTTTAATAGAGAAGACTCATCCTTAGCTTCTTTTCCCCCCTAATCACCACGTTGCATTAAAAATTAAAAGGATTGACAGCCTTTCTCTCTCCCCCACTCCCATTCTGTTGTTTTCCTGGGGGTCTCTCTCCCAAGGGAGTATCTAATAGAAAGGAATTATCCCTCCTCTGACTGCTTCTTCATTAAGAAAGCCATGAAACCCTGAGGTTCCGGTTGGCAGAGAAAGACTAACATTTATGGAACTACTAGGCCCTCACCCCCAGCCCTGGCAAGCAGGGCTTGTGGGAGTCAGCTTAACCTCACAGTCCCATCCTCTGTGGAGGTCCCTGGTAGCCCCACCTTGCTATGTCCAGTCAGAAATCAGAGTCATATAGAAATCTATTTACCCTATGGCTCACTCCATCTTTGCTGGCCCCTTTTGGGCTATAGCCCACACAACATTGCCTCATAAAGTCTTTCTCTTCACCGTCCCCCATGCATGTCTCCTGTCATCCCCCACCGTTCCTCCATTCTTTCTCCTTCTTGTAGCTCACTAACTTTTAGGAAGCTAAACTCCTCTGTCAGCTAAGGGCATTCTCCAACCTCATGGGGCGTCCCCTTTCTCTTGGTTAATTATGAGTTCCACGTGGGAACTTGCCCCTTCCATCATTAATTGTGGAACCCCCTTTCCTTGCTAACTATATGATCTCCCAACTGTTTCCTATTTCCCACTCCTGGTCCTTACGTTATTTCTCCATTTTGTCTGTAACCTCTTCTCCTAAATAAACCTACCTTTTGCCAAAGAGAATGGCCATTGTGAGCTTCTCATAACCGAACCCCAACCCTTGGAGCCTACGATCTCATCAATTACTAAACCTAAATCATATCAAAGGTCCATCCCCAAGGTAGCAGTCGGAAGTTGTGTCCTGTCCACTGGAGTCCCACCCTCAAGCTCAGACGGAGGGGTCTTCCCAATTCTTTTCTCCTTGTCCAATGCTAACTTCTTGAGGGTGGGACCTGTCCCTTCAGGTGGAGAAAAGTATTTTCCCTGTATTCTTAGCATCCAGCATATAATGTAAAAGTTGCTCAAAAATATTTATTCTATTGATTTGAATTGGATGAGTTGAATGGATTCTTGAAACTTACAGTTCTATACACTCAAAACCTCTGCCCTCTTGTGATAATGGACTAGGGTTTTCATTTCAGAGGAAACCTCAATCAGGATAGCTTTTCCGGGGATCCTAGATGTATTTTAATGGGTTTTTTTTATTATCCTGAACTTGACAAGCACCAAACAAGAACAAACCATACACACAAATAAGAAAAGAAAAATAGGATCGTGTATGAAACCACAAATCTGTCCTGTCTAGCTGACTTGTCTAAGCACTCCATCAATTTAGCAAGTTAGTTTCAAAGCTGTCCTGCATGTCTTTGTCTCCCTTTGAACTTCCTTCTGTTCTCTCCTGTGCATTGTAAAATATCTTTCAATGATACTATTTTCTTTTTTTCCTTTCTTTTAAAATGATATCACTAGACTTTCTCTCTCTTACCCACAATTATTCCCCCAAAACAATACAAGAAATTTCCTTTTAACAAGGAAGCATAGCCAAGTAAAATAAATGCACCCAGTGGCCATGTCCCAAAATGCATGTCTCCCAGCACTTCACATAGTAGGACTGTTTGATTAAATACTTGACTGACTAAACTCTAGCCACTTACCTCTCCCTCAGGAGAGGGGTAACATACCTAATGGCCAGTCCTCTGAGTCACAGTCAGGAAATGTTCTGATTCACTTTAACTCTTTGAAAGTTGTTTGTATTTACAATACTATTGCTGTCCCATAATTTTGCTCGCTTCATTATTCATTCTTTCTATACATCTTTGCTGGCTTCTCTGACTTCATCCCTTTCATCATTTCTTGAGGATGGAGATTGAACCTGAGATTTCACTGATATAGGAAAAACTCAGGTGAGGAAACTCCCTCTGCCACTTGGCAACTTTTCTGCAATTTAGAGTCTGAGAGTTTCTTGGAAGTAAATTGACTTGTCCAGGGTTACACAATCAATATTTATCAGAAGTAGGACAATCCGAGTCTTCCCAGCTTTAAGGCTTCCTCTCCAACTACCACAGCAAGCTGCTTCCCTTCTGAATGTTGAGTTTTTAAGCAGGAAGTATCAGAGAAGTTACCATAGGGATAACTGGCTAGATGTCAGTGTGGACTTTTGATCCTTGAATATCATCTCTTCCTATCATTTTTTTCTTATGGTATAATATTTCATTATTTTGCACGTATCATCATTTATCCAGCCATTCCCCAATGAATGGAACATCCTATTAGTTTCTTTTTTTGCTACTACAGAAAGATCTTCTAGGTTTTTGTAAATTGTACTTTTCCCTCTTTCTTTGATCTCTTGGAGATAAATACCTGGCAAGGCTATCTCTGGGTCAAAGGGTATGACCAGTTTAATGATTTGGGAGATTTCATTCCCACTTGTTTTTTAGACTGGCAGGAACAAATTACAGCTCCACCACATTGCCTCGGTGTGCCTATCTTTCCATAGCCCCTCCAACAACTGTCGTTTTCTTTTCTTGTCATTTTTTACAATTTGACAGGTGGGAGTTATTTAAACTTGCGTTTCTCTTACTATTGATGATTTGGAACAATTTTTTCACATGGTTGTTGATAGCTTGGATTTCTTCCCTTGAGAACTGCCTGTTCTTATTCTCTATCTACTGGAAAATGAACTGTCATTCTTTTTTAATAGTATTTTATTTTTTCCAATTACTTGTAAGGACAATTTTAATGTTCATTTTTAAAATTTTGAATTCCAAATTTGTCTCCCTTTCTCTTCTCCTCCCTTCCTAAAGCAATAAGCAATTTCATATAAGTTATATATGTGCAATCATATAAAACATATTTCCATATTATTCATATTGTGAAAAAAATAGATAAAAGGAAAAAAACATGAAAAAAATTAAGTGAAAATAGTACACTTAGATTTGTATTCAGAGTCTAGCAGTTCTTTCTCTGGCTATGGATAGCATTTTCCATCATGAATTGTCTTGAATCATTGTATTTCTGAGGAGACCTAAGTGGACCACCTAGTGTTGCTGCTACTGTGTATATTGTTCTAATTCTGTCATTTCCCTTTGCATCGATTCATGTCTTTCCAGGTTTTTCTGAAATCCAAATGGCCTCATTCTTACATATTTGAATTGGTTCTTTCCCAAGTCCTTCCATCCTCCTTAGTGTTCCCAGCAGAACCATCTTCTGGGAAGGTCATAACCACACCATCTTGCCAAGAAGGGCAGGTTGGGAAGAAAGGAAACTCTCGAAGGATGGTGCCGTCAGGGGTCTGCAAAGTCTCCCACTTGGCAAAGCCTTTATCACTTCCCCTGGAGCATCTCCTTCCTAGTCATCCTCCTCCAAATACCTGATTCCCCAAAATCATGGGGTCCCTGAAAATCCTCATGGATTCCCCTGCTTTTCCCCCTAATACTAGATTTGTGATTTCATTGGTGTAAAGGCCCGGCAATGAGAAAATTCTACCAATTCGGGTGAACACTTGCTCTGCGATTGGTGATCCTCTGGAATTTCCCAGGGGCACTGAGAGCTGACTTAGCCAGGAGCACCCAGTCTTTGTGTCAGGAACAACTCTCAGATCCTGCTCCCCACTTAAAAAGCTAATAATGGTCACAATCATTTCCAAGGTGTCCAAACACTTTTCAAAAGTTCTCTCATTTGAAATTTAGACTGTTGTGTCCTTCCCACCCAACATGAGGGTGGGGCCGGGGGACCAGGGACACAGAGAGAGAAAGAGGAAGATGGTAAGGGGAACAGAGCATAAAATGAAAATAAATAGCTAATTCTTCCTAATAATGCCTGATTTCCTGATTTGATATTTCACATTAATTATAATTACTTACTAGAAGAGAGGGTATTAATCACTGTACATGGTACTTCAGCGATGAGGGAAGAAAAGAGCTGGCAGCTGCTGGGATCACAGGCTCCCCGGAAGGGAGGGCACGGGCTGACCCGATCCCCGAGCCCGGAGGTCTGTGGGGGGTCAAGGTGAATGAGGAGAAAGCAGAGGGGCCTTGGGAAGCCCTACCTGGAAACGCAGGTATCACAGGTGAGGGGAGTGGCGAGCTGGCTGTTGTGGGAGGTGAGGCTTTCAGGCCCTTCCTTCTAGCATGTCCCCAGAGGAGCAGCCTGGCTCACTTAGAGACTCTGGTCACCAGACAGACCACGGGCCGCTCTCACCCAAAGCCACAATCTGCATCCACTCAATGGGCCCACAGGCCCTTGAAGTTCTTGCCCCGGTGGGAAGAAAGCCTAGATGGAGGAAGTAAAAGGGAATCCCCAGAATACTCCTGCTAGGAACCTCTGCTGTGAGGAGCCCAGCCCCTCTTCACTGAAGGCCTTCCTCCCTCCCCTTCCATCTGTCAGGGCCCACAGCCTCAGAGAAGCCTTCCCTCACAGCTGCGGGGCAGGCGGGTCCCTCTGCCTCCTGAGGGCCAGTGTGGGGGCTGGAGTCAGACCCTAAGCAAGGAGGGCCTTCTGTGTAGCTGCGGGATGGAGGGGGCGGATTCGGGGGTCTCCGAGATGACTCCTCCCTCCCAATCCATGATCTGGATACCAAGTCTTTAGACCAAGTTTAGCACCTGAGGGCGTCATCTAGTTCCTAGATCTCAGTCCTAGCTGTCCTCCCCGGGAACAATGAGCTTCCCCCCAAAACGGGGACCTTGTGCGGAGCTGAATCTAGCGTCTGTTCCATCAGCCCTGATCCAAACTCAGTAACTGCAAGTGGGAGATTTCAAGCAGGAGATCCCCCAGTTCAACGCTCTTATGGAAAGTGCACAAGCTCTGGGAAGAGGGAGTCTGAGAACAGAACCTGGATTTGTGGGCTGTGGCTCAAGATATAAAAAATGGCAGGCCCAGGGTTAGGCTGGAGAACGACAAAAGAACTAGTGGGTTTGCAAACAATAAGATTGCAAAACTACCCTAAGGGGCTTTAAACTGACAAAGGAAGGGAGAAAGTGACAGAGATCAATAGACAAACAGATAAATAGATATACAAATAGATGAGAGAGAGAGAGAGAGAGAGAGAGAGAGAGAGAGAGAGAGAGAGAGAGAGAGAGAGAGAGAGAGAGAGAGAGAGAGAGATGGATGGTTGAATGGAGGGATGGAGGGATGGATGAATAGATAGAGGAAAAACCAAGAGGGGAGGGAGGGAGGGAAGGAGGGCGGAAAGAAGAGAGGGAGAGAGGAAAATAGATAGGTAGGTAGATAGATATAAACAGACAGACAGATAGATAGATAGATAGATAAATAGATGGATGGATAGATAGATAGACATAGACAGCCAGGTAGATAGATAAGATAGATAGACATAGAGATAGATAAGTTAGACAGATAGACAGACTAATATGATATGATATGAAGAAGCGATAATTGATGATATAGAGGTAGAAGATCAATCAATAAATAATATAGATATACAGATCGACCAAGCTACACATCCCAGCAAACAGCCAAAAGATAGAAGAAAATTCAAGTATAGACGGTCAGAGATTCGTAGAAGATAAAATCCAAAGGAGACAGAGGTAAATCTGAGTCTCACATGTCCATATACATATGTACAAAAACTCAGTAGTAAGCAAGGTATTAATGTGTGAAGGAAAACCGAAGCTCCTGAGGATCACTGAATCCTGGCAGGATGAAACTCCCAGAGCACGCCCCGTCTCTGTCTCTCTCTGCCAAAAGCAGAGCAGCTCATAATTGTTTGGATGCCTCAGCAATCATTTTATCCCTCAAAATTTGGAGAAATTAACGAACACGACTCCTTTTCTTCCTTTCAGTCTCACCACAGAGGGATAGATGGGAGTCTTGTGGGGAACCGACCGCTTCGTCTTAGAATTTGTCATAGAAGGAAAACCAAGCGTTTGACACGGATTTAAGGAACGCAAATTATAAAATATTCCAAGAAGGGCTAGGAAGGATCTCCTGGTCTAAGATGGTCTATCTAAGATGGTTTAAGGAGCAAGTAAGCTCGGGAAGAACAGGAAAATCTAAAAAAGAGAATCCAGAGATACAAAAAGGAAGCGTTATGATACAGAGGAAGAGGGCAATTGCTCTGCCTCACTGAGAACTCCTCACCTGAGGTTTTTAATAAATAAATAATATAATTGATAAAATAAAAGAAGCTGAAAACACAAGCGTATCATGAACATGAAGAATTACAGACATGAACATCACAGCAGCCTGTAAGGACTGAAGGACAGTGTTGTTTTGTTTTGTCTTAAGTGGTATTTTTTTTTTATCTATTTTAGAAAAAAAAAAAAAGAATAAAAAAAGAATTTCCTCAGGAAAACAAGTTGCCGCTGCTACTGAAAATAACATCAGCAACAATAACAATAAGAGCTGAGGCTGGATTTGAATTCAGGCCCGGCGCTCTACCTATTGGGCCGCCCAGCTGCCTCGGTAAATTTCCCACTCCTGGAAATGGGAAAGGCTGGCTCAGCAGGAATACTATGGGGGAATTCCTCCCTGGACCCCTCCGCAGCCCCTCTGAGCTCCGGGATTCTCCTGTTCTGCTGAGGCTGCTCCCTCCTTTCTCCCAAGGGTCAGTTTTCCAGCCCAGAGCGCTCAGACCCCATCTCACCCCCCAGGACAGAGGGCGGCCCCTGGGGAAGAGAGGCAGAGCATCCTCTGGTCGTGGGGACCGGCCTCCTTTAAGGGCTCCCCCGATCCCAAACACAGCCGACCTCTGGGGCAGTGAGATGGCACTGACCCTGGCATCAGGAGGCCCTGAACTCAGATCCAGCCTCAGACACTTAACGAGTCCTGGCTGTGTGACCCTGGGCAAGTCTCTTACCCCCCAATAACCTCACCAAAAAAATTACGGATGCTGAGTGAAACAAGCAGAACCAGGGATACCTTGCATACAACAACGGCAAGAAAGTGAGATGATCAACTGTGAGACACTCAGTTCTTCTCGGTGCTCCAGTGACCCAAAGCAGTCCCAATAGATCTTGGAAGGAAAACACCATCTGCATCCAGAAAAGGAACCAAGGAAACTGAATGGAAATCACACATGCTCTGTTCCCTTCTTTTTTCTGTTTTATTTTCTCCTCATAAAGTAATTTATTAAAATTAAATAAATTAAGTAGAAAAATTAGCCCCTGTGACGGTTAGTGAAACCCCAGCACTTCTCTCCTCTAGAAGGGGGCCAGAGGCCAGGCCTGGAATACAGGTTCTCCTGTTCCCCTGACTCCAGTTCCCAGGAAAGTCAGTCCCCTCCTTTGTGTGGATCTCGGTTTCCTCATCTGTTAAATCAAGGGGCTGCCTGAGGTGGTCTCTCAGCCCCCCGCCAGCTAGGCCGGGTAGCCCAGTGGCTGGCACACCCCCGGCAGAAACAAGCTCGCCCTTGGATCCTGCCTCAGAAACTGGACACAGGAGCGGAAGCGACTTATTTCCACTTGATAAACCTTGTTTTCACATTTTTAACCCAGGGAGGCGGAATTATGCGCTGGACCAGTCTCTAGCACAAGCACTTATTAAGCACCCACTTCCTTGTTCCCCACTGGGAGTCAGCAATAATTATGTTCCCTACGGACGGGCAAATTCTGTGCTTCAGCAGCCATACGTCCTACCGTGAGAATAGTGCAGACATGGGCAATAAACCCAAGGTGACGAGCGGGGAGTGACAGCCGGTGATGCTGGGGGGACATCAAGGGTGCACACCTGGGTACAGAGAAGCTGAGGATTGCAAAGGGGGATCCGGGGGGACAGAGAGAGAAGGCAGAAGGGAGATGACGGGATGAAGCTTGATGGCAGAGGGGAAGGAGTGGGAGGACCCGAAAAGGAGAGAAAGAAGGTTTCAAGAGATCCCAGAATGGGGGCTCATGACCAGGTAAGGAGGAGGAGGATGTCTGCTGGGCCCCGACGTCCGGCTGGCACCTCACAGACACCCTGGGGGCTCAATAAGCAGTTCTTGGCTTGGATTTGTGCCACCAGAGCGAGCCGCTCCCCTGGAGCTCCCCTGGACACTTTCCGCCCCGGCCAAAGTTGGGTTCGGTAGAAAGGACCCTGGGATCTGAAGTTGGGTGACAGGAATTCAGACCTCATTTATGTCACTGACCATCCTTGTGGTCCCAGGCAGATGACTTCATCCCCGTGGCCTCAGTTTCCTTAGCTGTCACATGAGGAGGACTGACCAGATGGCCTCCGAAGTCCCTTCGTTTCTAATTCTTGGATGATCTTTTCTCATCGGTGCATGTGGAGACCCCTCTCTCAGGGCCTTAGAAACCGGCCTGGGAGCAAGATCGGCCAAGCACTTATTGAGCTCCTACGGTCAGCATGTGGTAGGGGCTGATTCCACTCTGCCAGGAAGCCAGAAATAAGTAATTAATAGCAATGATAATAATTCAAAGATTTACAAAAAACAATGGAAAGTGAAAACGTTACTGCACCCATTTTATAGCCCAAAGAGGAACGAGGAAGGGACTTGACCCTGCTCACGCCTGCCAAGTGTCTGGACTAGGATTCAAATTGCGGCCCCTTTCCCAGCAGCCCCATGTTTCCTCTCTGGGAAGAGGCAAAGGGGTGGCTTGAAAGGAAGCATCCAAGAAGCATCAGAGACAGCAGGGAGCCCCGACTTCATAGTCTGGGGAAAGTTCAAATAGGATCCTGTATCCCTGCCTGCAGACCCGAAAGCATTGTGCACAGTGAGCTTGTACGGTGAGTTAGACTTCCTGGGAAGAGAGGAACAGGACCGTCCGGGACCAGGGTCAGGGCCATCTGGAGCCGGGGTCAAGCCTTACTCATTCAGTCCCCAGCGAGGTCGGGGAAAGGAAGGGAAGTGGTTGTAAGAGAAATCCCCTGGTCTCACTGACAGGAGGGCGTCCCTCAGCAGATGGGCACCTGCTCTGTTTAACTGACAGCCGGTCCTTATCCATCCAGCCAGATGCAGGGAGGCTGCCCGGGAGCCCGAGCTCGTCCTCCTGAAGTCCAGCAAGGTGGGGGGGGGGCTGGGGACAGAGGCACGCCTGAGCCACTTAGAGGCGGAGGATGGTTTGGGGGCTTTGCTCTGCCCCTCCAGGTGCCTCCCATGCATTCAGTCCATGGACATCATTGTTTACATGTTGTCATACCGTTCCTTAAAAGCAGGAACGGGGGCAGCTGAGGGGGTGCAATGGATGGAGCACCAGGCCTGAAGTCGGTTCAAATCTGGCCTCAGACAAGTGACCCTGGGCAAGTCACTTAACCCCAATTACCTCAGCAAAAAAAAAAAAAAAAAAAAAAGCAGGAACATTTTTTTTGCCTTTGTTTGCATCTCCAACATTTACCACATAGTAGGTGCTTAATAAATGCCTTTTGACTGCTTTCCTGTGGGCCTTAATAAATTTTTGTCTCATTTGATAGCTCCAGGGGCAATGTGGGACCCCCTGCATGGACATAAGCACAGTGCCCGGCGCCTACGTGGTGCTTGATAAGTGCTTGTTGACTTCCTGAATCAGTGTCTCACTCCAACCGGACCAACATGACGCCTTTTTTGGCTCCTGATTTTTCATCCCCTACAAGCTCTGACCTGTCACTCTTCTGGCCGGTCTGCTGCCCTCCTTCTCTCCCTCCTCTCTTCTCTCTCATCCTGATCTATCCCTTGTCATTGCCCGGGCTGGCCCCGGAGGCGAGGAGAAGCCGGTGACTTTGCCCAGCCAATCTCCCTGAAATCCAACTCCGCCCCATGTCCCGGCACCCGTTACCTGACGTCACGTCCTTCTGAGAGCAAAGGGCAAACAGAAGCAACATAAATGCACCCATTCATTCACCCACGTGCCCATTTATGCCCTCGCTCATTGATTTTTTATTCACACTTTCATTCCTTCACTCATTCATTCACATCCTCATTCATTCATATGTATCCTCCCATCCCAATCACTGATCTCAGGGTCTGCTTCGGGAAGTGTTAACAAGAACCCTTCTCCAACAGCTGCTGAGCCTGAGAAGAAGAATCCCAGGAGGGGAGTCGGGAGCGTGGCTCCCACTCCCTGCTCATTTTTCCTACTTTGGACCATTCAGTTTCTCTGGGCTTAGATTCCAAACCTAAATCAAGGTATTGGGAGCTGCCCTGAAAGACCCGAGGGAGATGGGAGAGGAGCTTCAGGCTGGAACTGTCTCTTTGGGAATTTCCAAAAGAGGAAGAAGCAGGAAATCTTTCTTTCTTTCTTTCTTTCTTTTTAAATAACTTTTTATTGACAGAACCCATGCCAGGGTAATTTTTTACAACATTATCCCTTGCACTCACTTCTGTTCTGATTTTTCCCCTCCCTCCCTCCACCCCTTCCCCTAGATGGCAAGCAGTCCTATACATGTTAAAGAGGTTACAGTAGATCTTGGATACAATGTACGTGTGCAGAACCGAACAGTTCTCTTGTTGCTCAGGGAGAATTGGATTCAGAAGGTATAAATAACCAGGGAAGAAGAACAAAAATGCAAGCAGTTTACATTCATTTCCTAGTGTTCTTTCTTTGGGTGTAGCTGCTTCTGTCCATCCTTGATCAATTGAAACTGAGTTAGATCTTCTCTTTGTCAAAGAAATCCACTTCCATCAGAATACATCCTCATACAGCATCGTTGTTGAGGTATATAATGATCTCCTGGTTCTGCTCATTTCACTCAGCATCAGTTCGTGTAAGTCTCTCCAGGCCTTTCTGAAATCATCCTGTTGGTCATTTCTTACAGAACAGTAATATTCCATAGTATTCATATACCACAATTTATTGTGGCATCCACAATTGCCACAAACAATTGATGGGCATCCATTCAGTTTCCAATTTCTAGCCACTACAAACAGGGCTGCCACAAACATTCGTGCACATACAGGTCCCTTTCCCTTCTTTAACCCTAAATTCGCCCAATAGTAACACTGCTGTATCAAAGGGCATGCACAGTTTGATAACTTTTTGGGCATAGTTCCAAAGTGCTCTCCAGAATGGCTGGATGTATTCACAATTCCACCAACAATGTATCAGTGTCCCTGGTTTCCCACATCCCCTCCAACATTCTGCATTATCTTTCCCTGTCATTCTGGCCAATCTGACAGGTGTGTAGTGGTATCTCAGAGTTGTCTTACTTTGCATTTCTCTGATTAATAATGATTTAGGACACTCTTTCATATGAGTAGTAATAGTTTCAATTTCATCATCTGAAAATTGTTCATATCCTCTGACCATTTGTCAATTGGAGAATGGCTTGATTTCTTATAAATTAGAGTCAATTCTCTATATATTTTGGAAATGAGGCCTTTATCAGAACCTTTAACTGTAAAAATGTTTTCCCAGTTTATTGTTTCCCTGCAGAAGATCTTTCTAAACTACCTTCCAAGAAGTGGGTGTTTGAGTTCTGGAAAAGTTCTAGAATAAAGAAAGGAAGGGCTTAGGGGATTCAGGATATTCTCATCTCAAATAATTAGAAAGGGGAACATTGGGTGGAGTGGCGGTCATCCCCAGAGCCCTCGCTGGGTCCCACCGACTGTCTAAAGCCTACCAAGAGGACGTGGAAAAGTATATCCTCTGGGCCTTTGCCCAAGTCATTAGTAAAACTGTGAAACAGCCCAGGCGATCCCAGATCCCAGAAGCGTCCTGCTGGAGACCTCCATGTGGGTATTGATCCATTAACAACCATGAACACTTCTCTTTGAGTCCAGTCACCCAATCATCCCGAACCACCCGGCCATCCGATCCAGATTCTCCATCTTCTCCATCAGGAATATTATCTAATACTTTGTCCAAAACTTTGATATGAGGAAAAACATACAGGAAAGACTAACCACAGCATCCTCCCCCAACTATTTATTTAATAATCCTGTCCAACAAAAGAAATAAGGTTAGTCTGGCGTGGTCTGTCCCTGGCTCTTTGTAATCATTGCTTCCCTTCCTAGATGTTCACCAACCGGGTCTTTAATGGTCTGTTCTAGAATTTTTTCCAGAAATAAAAGTCAAGGTCACAGTCTATAATTTCCAACCTTCATTTTCCCCTTGCTTTGAAAATCAGGACAATATTTGCCCTCTCCCACTTTGTGGGTGTCTGTCCCGCTTTCCAGTCTTCCGACCATCCCTGACGATGGCTCAGTAGTCTCTCTGCCAGTTCTTTCTGAGAATCTAGTTCATCTGGGCTAGCTGCACCCGTCTGGGCCCTTCATTCATCTTGAGAACCGGACCTCCACCAGCCATTTTGGTCCTTTCATTCCCAGTGTAGAGGTCATTCTCATCTGTCCAATACTTGGACTCGATGGCCTTTATAGCTCTTCCAGCTTTAAATCTATGATTCTATATAATTCATTGATGTAAAATTATAATGACCAAGCTTAGTTCCAAAGAAGAAGCTTTGCCCAGGTCGGGGACTATAGACTGCATACAAGAGTTAATTCTTCTGAACTTTCCCCCTCTTTTTTATTCTTTGTGATAAGGGATGTCCCTTTGGAAGGTAAAAAGATGTAAAAACAAAACATACTAAAATCACAAAATCATCTTTTTTAAAAAAAAAAACACCCTGTCAGCTCGCTTGTCCTCCCTTTGCCCCACACCTCTCACTGGAAGTGCCCAGAATGGAGCTAGAAGGCACTGGGCAGCCCCCGCTGGCTCTGCCTTTACCATCGCATCTCTGGGGATCCTCCCAGCATCTCTTCTCCTCTCCCAAACCCCTCAGTCCTGGCCGTTTCCTTTCTCCCCCAAGATGAGGGAAATTCTCACTCTGAGGACATCCTCGCTTCCCAAGGTCCCTTCTCTAGAATCCTCTCCTCTGGTGCAGCTTCTGTTGGCTGGGTCTCCTGCATCCCGGGGTCAGATTTTTCCTTGCCACTCGCCAGGGATGGATCGGAAAAATCTGAAGATAGAAAACACGGGCTGTTGTTCAGCAAGCAGGCACCAGAGGGCGGGAGATGGCTCTGTGGGTCACCGAGGGACCAACCAGGAAAAAAATGAATTTTAAGACAGGGGAGTATTCAGGGAAGGAAGAAGATGCCCTTGTGAGTCCCCTCGCCTGAAATCAGGCCCTGCACAAGGCAGCTCTCCCGCCGCTGAAAGATGGACCATTGACACCCTGTTGGTCACAATGTCAACTGGCCCGGCCATTCCGAAAACAATGTGGAGACATGAAAAGAAAGGGGCCGAAGGGGTCGGGTTGTTTGGCCCAGAGGTGCCGCTTCCAAGCGGGTAAAGCGGGGAGGGCAGAGACAAGCGAGACTTCCCAATGTCCGCGGCAGCCCTTTCAATGTCTCCAACAGACAGATCGCCTTCAGCTGGGAAATGGCCACAGAATTGTGGTCTGTGAGGTCTGTCCGAGACAAGGACAAATAGGGAGAATTCCAAGAAGCCCCCGAAGACTCGTGGGATCCTGGGATGTAAAGAGAAATAAGTGGAAGAAGCAACTGGCGCAATGATAACCAGAGAAATAACCCACACAGTGGCTACAACAATGGAAATGGAAAGAAGAGAAAAACTGAATAGTGTGTAATTATAATGACCAGGCTTGGATCTGGAGAAGAGATTAGAAAAATCACCTTGCTCCCCTCTTTGTAGAACTGGAATATTAGGTACACTATGAAACATCATTAATTTGTTGCTTGGTTTGGACAATATGTTCTCTCTCTTTCTTTCTCTCTTTCTCTCTCTTTCTTTCTCTTTCTCTCTATTTCTCTCTTTCTCTTTCCCTCTCTCTCTTTCTCTTTCTCTCTCTCACTTTCTTTCTCCTTTTTCTCTCTCTCCCTTCCTCTCTTCCTTCCTTTTCTTTTCCCTCCCTCCCTCTCCCTTCCTCCCTCTTTTCTGCTTCTCCTTCCCTTTCATTCCCTTACTCCCTTCTCTCTCTCACTCCATCCTTTTTCTGTCTCTCTTCTCATTCTGTCTCTCTTAACTCTCTCTCCCTCCCCTTCCTTCTCTTTCCCCTCCTCCTCTTCTTCATCTTCCTCCCTCTCCCCACCCAGCACAGAGTCTAACTAGGTCCTACTTCCTGAAGCTCCAAGGTCCACCAGCCCTCGCCCATCCTTGTCCCTCACCTGTCAATGCCATCTGCCCTGTGTTCATGGCCCTGGGATTTCAGGAGTAAGTTCCCAAGTCCTCAACTTCATTGGCCCTTACCCTCACCTGAAAACCCCTGGGAAAGTCATCACTTACAGAGCCACTGATTCTAGAAGTGGCAACGGGCCTGGGGTCTAAGGCTCCTCCCAAGCACGATTAGGTAACCGAGATGTACTGCTATAAATCAGGCGTGAAATGAGTGGCTTATGAGCACCCAGAAAAATGCTTAGTAATAGTCATTAACTGATTAGGACAGAATCCAGTCATTGATCATTACCAGGACAATCAGGTGGAAAGGGAACATGCAGACTTCCTTGGGACGGGTTTTGCACAGCAGCTTATTAGCACAGTTTACATCTGACCCCACTGAACGCCATCTGATCCTAAGGGGAGCATCTTTCTGGGAGCCTCCCTTCTCGTTGCTGATGGAAGCACAAGCCTCCAGTTGAAGCTATCCCTCTCACTGGCACTTTCTAGGGCACAGGTCAATGCTAGGGAAAAGGCAATGCAAAGGGAGGGGTGAGATAGACAAGCTCCTCTAGCACCAGACTGGGGAACAAGGGTCCAGAATAACCCGGCCCTACTCTTCTGCACTAGTAGGGAAGGACTTTATTCCTCTGCCTCCTCCCCAAATGAATCACAATGAGGCTGCCCTCAAAGCCCTAGCAGCCTGAAGTCACCCCTGATTCTTCCAGGTGCAGCACCTAGCATCATCAGCTTTCCCAGCTCAGCCACCAACTGGAGGGGAGGGGAGAACCAAGCAAGTGATCCATCATCTGCCAGACAATATCCGCCCAACTTTCTCTTCACTTTCCCCCGGCCAATTTGGGAATATATGTGCGTGCTACCAGGGAAGGAACCTGTTACCTTTCATCTTTGTTATGAGAAATTTTTCACTGGAAGGAAGGGTTTCTTTGGAAATGGTGATGGAAAAATAAAATATTTTAACCAATAAAATGATGCTGAGCCATCATGAATGATATTTGAAACATTGTGGATAAAATAGAAGCAAACTAGAGAATCGCACATGTTCTGATTTTCCCAAAAAAAAAAGAGTAGGGAAAGAGAAGAAAACAGTCTACTAATGATTTACCTATTGCTGTTGCTGTTTTTCAGTCATATCTGACTCTTTGTGGCCTCTTTGGGGATTTTCTTGGTAAATTTTCTTGGAGCAGTTGGCCATTTCCTCCCCCAGTCCATTTTACAATTGAGGAAACTGAGATAAAGCGGGCTAAGTGACTTGCCCAGGATCACACAGCTTGTAGGTGTCTGAGGCCAGATTTGAAACCTGGAAGCTAAGTCCTTAACTCCAGACCTTGAATGTTGTACACTGAGCCCCCTGGCTGCCCCAATATTCCTTCTCTCCTTCATCTCCGTCATGTGAATGGAGAAACTGGACTGAGCTGGAAACAGACCCAGATATGGAGCTCTGTGAGGGAGCAAAAATGTGACCTTGCTAAGCAAGTTGTGTTAAAGGGGCTGCAGCCAAGGAAAGGAAGGTCTTCCAGGGCCTGCTGGGCCAGGACTTAATTTGTCCTATGTATATCCCACCTTGTGCCTCCCTGCAATAGCTCCAAGTCTGAGCCCTGTGGCCCCATGTGTATTTGTATAAGAAGTATGTTCCCAGCGGTGGGAGGAACGTTTTTGTAACTCCCACTCTTACCGTGTCATCTCAGGAAAGGCCTTTGCTAAAAGCTCCTTGGCTCTCCCGGCTGATTGTTGCTAGGAACCGCACCACTGAGGGCTCACAAGTGACCGTATGGGGCTCTAGAACTGAGAGCTCCCCTCCCTCTGGGGCTCCAACCCACAGCATGGGATGGTTGTCACCGAACCGTGCACAGAGAATAATTACATGCGTGTCACACGCGTTAAATCGAGTCAAACGGGAACATTTGCAGCATCATTCCCGGGCAGACTCTCTCCTCTCCAGACATCCCGTGCAGGGGTTCCTGATTCCACGCCACAGGTGCTAATTATCACAGCAAAGTAACCAGAGCATCCATCCATCCTCCTGCCATCCGCAGAATAATCCGGCCAAACCCACTCCACAACCTGGCTTAACACTGAGGGCCCGGGAAGCAGGGGGCATCTAGAGAGAGCAGTAAATGGAACTCCAGGAATCAGAAATCAGAGAGACTCGAGTTCAAATGTGGCCTCGGACACTTCCTGAGTGTCCTTCCTCATTTATATAAAGGAAATTATAATGGCACCCTCTCCCAAGGTTGTGGTGAGAATCAAGTTAACAATTGTAAAGCACTGAGCATAGTGCTCTAAATAAGTAAGCATTAAATAAATATTCACCATTATTATAATTAGGAGGGATGCCACAAATTAGTGGAGCTATGTCACAAGCTTATGTGGAATACAGTCTTCCAAGCATACACCTTTATATCTACGATTATTCCTTCCACACCACAGGGATTAGGGTGCAGTGCCCTGCAATCTGGAAAATCTGCATGAAATTTTTCATACCAAAAAAAAAGATCTGAATTAAAATAAAATTTATATACATAAAAATTTATGTATAGAGTATTTATGATACCAAAATACTATACATAAATGGATGCATTTCTGAGTTTCTACACTTTTCCTTTGTTATCGGCTGACCTTCATGGGTCATCTTCAGCGTCTGCAAAATTCAAAAAATTCCCATTTAATTTCTAGGCTGACCCTCAAAGTATCAAAACTGCAATGGAGAAAGTTGTGGACTGGAAGGAATAAACATCACACATTCACACAACCAGACCTACAAGGAACTCGGGAAACAAAACTTTCCATATTTTCAAAACAGAAGTATATTTGGAAGGTTGTATTTTTTTGGTAAACTCTACTTTTCATAAGCTAAGAAGGTTAAAAAAAAAAAAAGATTTTCTTCCAACTTATCTACGAATGGTTTTGAACACTCACTGAAAGGTCCTAAAACATCTAACTCAATCCCTTCATTTTGTAATCAAAAAAAGTGAATTTCCAAAAAAAAGGTTAAGTATCTCCTCTGAGAAGGTTGGTAAGTAGCAAAGCTAGGTTTTGACCCCAAATTTCTGACAACAAATCCTCTATTTCCCTCTCCAGTGGTTCTCAAAGTATGATCTAGAGAATCCTGGGGATCTCTGAAATCCTTTTAGAGGGTCTACAAATTCAAAAATAGTTTTTATTTCCAATATGGTAAATGTCTATAAATATAACCCAGATAAACAAAAACGCTTTGGAGAGATCCTCAATAATTTTTAATAGGATAAAGATACTGAAAACAAAAGTTTGAGAACCACTGCTCTATGCCATGGGCCCTGAATCTCCTATTCAGATTGTGTGGTAGCTCCTCCCAATCATTAAGTGTTCTGTCAAGTGAGTGTGAATCTCCTCACCCTCTGTCCCAAAACTGTTTCTTCCTTCATCTGAAGCTTGTTGCAAGACTGGGTCAGTGATTGGAATGTGGGTTCCTGTTGCATCTTGGGGTCCACCTGCAACATTTTTTGTGCCCTTCAAAAAGGAAAAGGAAGTGTGAGTCAATTTGCTGGTCGATTTAATTCAACACTACTCCACCCAAGTATCATATCCAGAAAACAGAGAAAATATTTCGAGCCGGAAGGAACAAGAGCTCACACTTCCAGAACACTTTCAGACTTGCAAAGTGTTTCCATAACTGTCCGATGACATTTGTACAACTTCCTCCTTAGGGATGGTTGTAAGGAAAGTGTTTTGTAATCCATTTTAATTCTACAGAAATAAGCTGTCATATTACTGCTTCCAGCCACATAGGGTGCTAATGAGATTACCCAAAAAAAAAAAAAAAAAAAAAAAAAAAACTGGGCTGTGCCAATGAAAAGGATTAGTAGGATTATTTAATCTTCATATCATTTAAAATCCTCAATTTCAACATTTCGGTAACCACAGGGTTCCATCATACTCTATCATCAAAAGAATATGGGCATTAAAAAAAGAGTCATCGTTTCAAAGAAAGACTTGAACAAAGTTGAAATGGGTTCGTGATTTAGATATAAAGGATGACACTATAAGCAGATTAAGAGAGCAAGGCATAATTTACCTGTCAGATCTTGGGAGAAGGGAGGAATTTGTGACCAAAAAAGAAACAGAGAACATTACAAAATGCAAAATAGATCATTTTGAATACATTAAATTAAAAATGATTTGCATAAACAAAACTAATGCAGCCAAGATTAGAAGGGAAGCAGAAAGCTGTGGAAAAAAATTATAACCAGAATTTTTGATGAAGGCCTTATTTTTAAAATATAAAGAGAACTGAGTCAAATGTATAAGAATAAAAGTTATTCCCCAATCGATATACGGTCAAAGAGGATGAACAATTTTCAAATGAGAAATTAAAGCCATTTATAGTCACATGAAAAAAATGTTTTAAATAACTATTGGTTAAAGAAATGCAAATTAAAGCAGCTCTGAGGTACTATCTCACACTTATCAGATTAGCTAAGATGATAGGAAAAGATAATGATGAAGGGGATGTGAAAAACTGGGACAATAATACATGGTCGGTGGAGTTGTGAACAGATCCACTCATTCTGAAGAGCAATTTGGAACTAGGTTCAAAGGGCTATACATCTGTGTATTTTGATCCAGCAGTGTCACTACTGGGTGTGTATCCAAAAGAGATCATAAAAGAGAAGAAAGATGCGCAAAAAAAGCAGCTCTTTTTGTGGTAACAATAGGACTAGAAACTGAGTGGATGTCCATCAATTGGGTAATGGCTGAATAAGTTATACTATATGAATGTAATGGAATGGAATATTATTGTTTAATATGAAATGATGAGCAGACTGATTTCAAAAAAGCCTGGAAAGACTTTCATGAACTGATGCTGAGTGAAGTGAGTAGAACCAGGAGGACATTGTACACAGGAACAGCAAGATTGTGTGATGATCAACATTTTCTCAGCAATGCAGTGACCCAAGACAATTCCAATAGACTTGGAATGGAAAATGTCATCCATATCCACAGAGAGAGCTATGGAGACTGAATGTAGATCAAAGAAAATTATTTTCATTTTTGTTGTTGTTTTTCCTTTCTTATGGTTTTTCCCTTTTGTTCTGATTTTTTCTTTCACAACATAACTAATATGGAAATAAATTTTAAACGATTATACATGTATAACCTGTATCAGATCACTTGCTATCTTGAGGCAGGAAATGGTAAAGAAGGGAGAGAGGAAAAAATGGAACTTAAAATCTTACTAAAATGAGAACTCTGGCCTGCTGAGGATCCCTTGTCTATGACTGGAATTGTTCCTCTTGATCAGATCACACCTGGAGATTTGTCTGTATACCTAGATCCTTTAGTTTAGGAAAGATGCTGACCAACTAGCCCTAAGTTTTTGTTTTTTTTTTTTAACATGGATGAAGAGGGGACTAAAGACATCAGAAGAAGGAACTGGGCATGTTTCAACTAGAGAAAATAAGACTAAAGGGCACATGATTGTCCTCGAATGTTTGAAGGGCCACCATTTGAAAGAGGGACGAACTTAATAAATGCCTTTTAGATGAGACTAAATAGGAATTGAGAGCAATGAGAACAAATTTCAGAGAGACAGATTTTGTCTCAATGGAAGCAAAATCTTCCCAACAATGAGAGACATCCCAAAGTGCAATGCACTGCCACAGATGATAATAATTTGCAGCTGTCTTCCAGCAAAGGACAGACGACCAATTGTCTGAGGGTGTTATAGAGACCATTTGTTGGTAGTGGTATACAACATGGGACTAGATGGTCTCAGGAGGGCTTTTGCAACCCAGAGATTCTATGATTCTGGGTTTCCCATTGTTCCCCTCATCCCAGTCTTATGAGATTAATATCCTCCCTTCCAATTAAACTGAATTTTAGGTACCCTGACCTGCTTGTTCTTTCTTAGATCTAAGCTCTTTCATCCAAGAGTGTGCTGGTAAACATTGAACTAAGGCTTTGGAAGAGATGTGTATACATCTGTATATACATGTGTATACATGACACATCTTTAAGGGTAATCTTGCATTACCTGGATTATCAACCTTTTCTCCATTAGTTCTTAAGTCCAGAAATGAACAAAACAATAAATCATGCCCTGATTTGTAGCATATTTGCCAGTTTGCAAAATGTAGGTACTCTAAAAATGTAATAATTGGCTCTCAGGAGCCTGAAGGAGTAAGCTCCAATATATCAGAGAGAGCTGGATAAGTGGAATTAAGAAAACCCCAGTTCAAATCCAGTCTCAGACCACTTACCAGGTTGGGACCCTGGCCAAGTCACTTAACTGTTTGCCTCAGTTTCCTCACTTGTCAAATGAGCTGAAGAAGAAAATAACCAACAGCTCTAGTATCTTTGCCAAGAAAACCAAAATGGGATCACAGAGAGTAAGAAATGACTGCAAACAAACTTATTCAATGTCAAATTAAATAAAAATCCTAATGTCATAGACTGGAGTTGGAAAAGTCATCGAGGAGCAGAGAATCCACATTTCAATGGTCCTGGAAAGCAAGGATTGTTTCACTCTTTGTACCTGGGATGGTGATTGACACATTGAAGGTACTTAATATTAAATACTATTTGATTGAATGATTGTCGGAAAGAGACCTTTATCCAAATCTTGACTCTGACACATGGTAATTTTCTTGGTAGTGATGAGCGAGTGGGACATGGGGCCATGGGAGAAGGTGCAAGGCTTGGAGTCCAAATCCCACTAACCATCGGGAAGACTTGGGGCCAAATCGTTAAAGCTTCCTGTGATTCACTTCTCCTGTGCATGATGAAGGGACTGGCAGGACCAGGTGACCCCTGGGGTCTTTTCCAGATCTGAGCCTCCAAGCCTCAGTTTTCTTCGGAAAACTGAGATAGCAACCTACTTTTCAAAGTTGTTGTGAAGTAAGTGATTTGAGAACCTTAAAGAGAAATGTGAACAACAATTTTAAAAAACGAGTCAAAAAGCAGAGACTGGAAAATCATTTGTAGTGGTCATGATCATGTCTTCAGGTATGAGTTGGACTAAATGGTCACTGGCGACTAAATCTCAAATTCTGTAATTTTTTTATTGTTTTTTAGTCATTTAGTCATGGTGACCCATGTAGGGTTTTCTTGGCAAACATAGTAGCATGATTGTCATTTCCTTCCCCAGCTCATTTTACAGATAAGGAAACTGAGGCAAATAGGGTGAAGACTTGCCTAGAGTGACACAATTATAAGAATCTGAGTTGAATTTGAACTTCCTGACTCCAAGTTCAGCATTTTATCCACTGAAGCACCTAACTAAAATTCTATGAAGCCTTTAGTCGTTGCCCACTTGGGTCAAGCACTGTATCCTAAGGGACTGTCTGGGCTCCTTGCCTCCTCCCCCTTCCCAGTGTAACTTTCTCCTTTCCTTTCAGCTCCCTTTTCTACTTGAAGTTCCCTCATTTAAATGGAAGCCCCTCGAGGGCAGGGACCATCTCTATTCACTTGTATTTGCATCTCCAGAATTTAGCATAGAACTTGATGCATAGTTGTTTAAATGCTTTATCTCTAAATTTTCTGCCTTCAAGAAGCTTATATTCTATCAGGGATAGATGGCATTAATAGCTGAGGACATGGGCAATGGCTTCATGAAATGGAGATGTTGTATGAACAGTTTTTTAAGATACGAAGGACTCTGCAAGGCAAGATGGCGCAGATGATACTAGTGCTTTCAAAGGATCATAAATTCAGAGTTGACAGAATTTATAGAGTCCAATCTCCACATTTCTCAGATGGAGAAACCGAGGCCCAAGTCCAGATAGATGAAATATTTGGCCCACAGACCCACCAGGCAGTAAAAAGCATCTGGATGAGATTCAAGGCCTTTCCTCTGACTCCAATCCAGAGAACTTTGCTTCGGGTCACATTCCCACACTGATAAAATTAGACATCTTACACCTGTCAATGGGCTTGTAGTAAGGACCAGACAAAATAATAAAATAATAAATAAATATAATAATACTAGCAACTAGTATTTATATGGCATTTATAATCCCCAGGCACTGTGCCAAGGCTTTTTACAAATAAATCATTTGATTTGAACCTCACAATAACCCAGGGAGATGCTACTATTATCCCATTTTAAAGTAGAGGAAATAGGCTAAGTGATTTGCCCAAAGTCTTACAGCTAGGAAGTATCTGAGGCTAGATTTCATCTAAAGGCCCCTGAATCACCAAGATATTGCTAGTATACAGATAGATTTCGGGGGTAAAGGGAAGAATGAACTACAAATGGCTGTGACATTTTTTAATCTTGATAACTTTTTCCATTGGTGTCCTTTGTAATCCTTTGTAAATTTTTTATGGATTTAAAAACATTATTCTGAGATGTCTGTGGTCCAGAGAGGTTCATGATCTCCCCCAAAAATTGAGCATCCTGTCTTAGAGCATCCTGGGAGCACAGTCAATGTCCCATATGAAGTTTTTAAGCCTCTGAGGAAGATTAGACATGGGTGACTATCGCCAATTTGTATTGGAGTCCAGCACCCCGAAGCAGAGAGTTACAGAGAAACAGCTTCTCCTTACCGCCTCCGACAGACCTCCGGTTTATCACCCCAATCCCCTCTGATTTCAAATTGTTTTCTTTTTGTAGAATGGATGAGACATCCAAAGTGCAGACTGGGACCTTCCTAGAATAACTTCCATGGAGCCGGGCCTAAGGGGGATTATGGAAGGAGCGGAGCCCACTTTTAGCTCTCCCTCCAGCCACTCTGCTTCTGTAAGTGAATCCTGCAAAGCAAGAGCAGGCTGTATAATTGGACCCCCCCAGCCTACCTCCAATCTGCCCTGCCTCAGTTCCTTCAAAATTCTCAATGTGGCCGCTGACTCCTTGGTGGCCCAACCACCAAACCACTCTTCCTTCCTTCCTTCCTTCCTTCCTTCCTTCCTTCCTTCCTTCCTTCCTTCCTTCTTCCTTCCTTTGTTCCTTCCTTCCTCCTTCCCTTCCTTCCTTCCTTCCTCCTTCCCTTCCTTCCTTCCTTCCTCCTTCCCTTCCTTCCTTCCTTCCTCCTTCCCTTCCTTCCTTCCTTCCTTTCCCTTCCTTCCTTCCTTCCTCCTTCCCTCCCTTCCTTCCTTCCTCCTTCCCTTCCTTCCTTCCTTCCTTCCTCCCTCCTTCCTCTTCCTTCCTTCCTTCTTCCTTCTTTCCTTCCTCTCCTCCTTCCTTCCTTCCTTCCTTCTTCCTTCCTTCTTTCTTTCCTTCCTTCCTTCCTCCTCTTTCCTTCTCCTTCCTTCCTACTTTCCTCTCTTTCTTCCTCTTTCCTCCCTTTTCCTTCCTTCCCTTCCTCCCTCTCTGACTCCATGCTCCCACTGGTTCAGAACAAGGGACATCATACCCTGACGCACTATACAGACTTGGCTACAACCGAATCCCCAGATCTGGACTCTGGAACCTCCATCCGAACCCGAGCTCTGGTTCTCACTCCCTGGGGAACCTCAGACAAACCACACTCTTCTCCAGGCCTCCTTTCCCCTACTAGGAGCTGGAGGAACAGATGATCGCGATGATCCCCAGGCTCCTTGTGCCTGGAGCTGGTGCCCTTGCCTCCCTGGCACGGGCGCGGGCTTGCACTGGGCCAGCTGGGTGCCCGGCCAGCAGAGGGGACTGACCCTGAGCAGGGACAGATGGGAGGGTTCAGTCATCATTAAGCTTTATTGACCAGCATGGCTGGTGTTTCCCAGGGAGGGGAATTAATCTCTTTGCCTCTGACTGACAGCAGACATCCTGCTGGGAGCAGTTACATAAATTCTGTTGCTCAAATTAATTAGGATGGTGATTCATTTGTTTAATGAGGAGGAATCTGGTGGTGGGGAAGGATGAGTAGAAGCCAGGCTGGTTCGGTCCTTGAGAGCCCGGGCTCCAGGGGGCCCGAGCTGGGCCCTGGCTCGGGGTGGGAGGAAGCCTGAGGATCGTCCCCCAGGGGTCAGTGGGAGGAAATGGCCAGTGGGATCCCAGCTGAAGGCCATGGGAGAAGCACCGAACGTGGAGCCAATGGGAAGGCAGGAATAGGTGAGGGACAGTTGCCCAGAGGAGCCAGACATCTTGGGACATGAGATAGCTAAATGTGGCCCAGCCTGGAAGAACGAAACTAGAACTCTTGCCTAGTGGATATTTTGAGAGGGAAGGGACAATGGAAGGGGATAAGGAGGGAAATGCAAGGGAGAGAGGAAAAGAAGGAAAAAGAAAAGGGAAAAAGAGAGGGAGTAAGCGAGAAGAAGAGAAAAAGGGAACAGGAGATAAAGACAGAATAGCAATTTCTATTTATCTTGGCAGTGAAAAGAACTGTTTTTCCCCACTCTGGGATGGCTATGATCCTTTCTCTCCCTGTGACAGGAGCAGAAGAAACTGGATAAAAGGACAATATCTGGCTTTTGTCCTCGCTCATGTTCTTCTCGTCTTTTTTCTCTTGCTCCCTGATGCGAGCGGCAGAGCCCAAGAACAAGGTCTTGAAAGAAAGTGGGGTGGTCCAGTCCAAGAAGCAGGAATTTGAGGAACAATAAGCATCAGCCAGTATCCAAATGAGATGAGCTGGGAAAGTTATTCCCACTCACATATACCTTCCTCTTCCATTAGTCTGGGCTTCTCACTTACATTGAAAGATCCGGATTGAATCTATTTTTTTCCAGTCATGTCCAGCTCTTTGTGACCCTATTTGGGGTTTTCTTGGCAAAGATAGTAGAGTAGTTCACCATTTCCTTCTCTATCTTATTTTATTTTTTTTTAACAAAGATTTTTACTTTTCAAAACATATGCATAGATAATTCTGCAACATTAGCCCTTGCAAAATCCTGTGTTCCAGTTTTTCTCCCACTTCTCCCACCCCCTTTCCCCTACATGAAAAGTAGTCCAATATATATCAAATATGGTAGAAATAATATGTTAAATTCAATATATACATACATATTTATACAATTAAATTGTCCAGCTTATTTTATAGATGAAAAATTGAGGCAAACAGGGTTAAGTGACTTACCCAGATTCACACAGAGCATCTGGGAGGATGTGAGTAGGGTAAAGGAGGTTTAATATTTTTGTATTTTATGCCATGTTATTAAAGACTCTGAGATGGTAACATCAGCATTGTGCAATGATAGCTATGATCGACTTGGCTCTTCTCAACAAAATGGAGATCCAAGACAATTCCAATAGCTTAGGGATGGAAAATGCCATCCACAGCCAGAGAGAGAACTCTGGAGACTGAATGTGGAGCAGAATATAATATTTTTGCTTTTTTTGTTGTTTTTCCCTTTTGTTCTGATTTTTCTTTCCCAACATGACTAATATGGAAACATGTTTAAAAGGATTGTACATAAATAATCTATATCAGATTGCTTGCTGTCTTGGGGAGGGGAGAAGGAAGGGAAAGAGGGAGAAAAATTTAGGGCTCAAAATCTTTCAAAAATGAATGCTGATGATAAATGTAGAAATATAGAGAGAAGAACTGCACATGTTTAACATATAGTGGATTGCTTGCTGTCTAAGGGAAAGGATAGGGGGAAAGAGAGGGAGAAAAACTTGGAACACAGGGTTTTGCCAGGGTGAATATTGAAAACTATCTTTGCATGTATTTTGAAAATTAAAAGCTATTATTAAAATTTTTTTAATTTAATGAATGATGTTTTGTTTTCTTTTTCATTTTTCCCCTTTTGATCTGATTTTTCTTGTGCAGCATGATAATTGTGGAAATAGGTATAGAAGAATTGCACATGTTTAACATATAGTGGATTGCTTGCTGTCTAGAGGAGGGAGTGGAGAGAAGAGGGGGGGGGGAACTTGAAATACAAGGTTTTGCAAGGGTGAATATTGAAAACCATCTCTGCATATATTTTGAAAATTAAAAGCTATTATTAAAAATAGAAAAAAATTTTAAATGAATGACGTTTTGATTTCTTTCTTATTTTTTCCTTTTTGATCTGATTTTTCTTGTGCAGCAGGATAATTGTGGAAATACATATAGAAGAACTGCCCACATTTAAATATATTGAATTATTGCCATCTAGGGGAGAGGGTGGAGGGAAGGGAGAGAAAAAATAATTTGGAACACAAGGTTTCGGGAAGGTGAATGCTAAAAATTATCTATGCATCTGTTTTGAAAATAAAAAATTTTAATTAAAAAAAATGAATGCTGAAGGGGCAGTGTGGGTAGAGCGTCAATCCTGAAGTCAGGAAGACTGAGTTCAAAACTAGCCTCAGATACTTAACACTTATTAGCTGTATGATTTAACCCCAATTGCTTTGCAAAAGAAAGAGAGAGAGATGGAGGGAGGGAGGAAGGAAGGAAGGAAGGAAGGAAGGAAGGAAGGAAGGAAGGAAGGAAGGAAGGAAGGAAGGAAGGAAGTTAGGAAGGAAGGAAGGAAAGAAAGAAAGAAAGAAAGAAAGAAAGAAAGAAAAGAAAGAAAGAAAGAAAGAAAGAAAGAAAGAAAGAAAGAAAGAGAGGAAGGAAGGAAGGAAGGAAAGAAGGAAGGAAGGAAGAAAGAAAGAAAGAAAGAAAGAAAGAAAGAAAGAAAGAAAGAAAGAAAGAAAGAAAGAAAGAAAGAAAGAAAGAAAGAAAGAAAGAAAGAAAAAGAAAGAAAGAAGGAAAGAGAGAGAGGGAGGGAGGGAGGAAAGAAGGAAGGAAGGAAGAAGAGAGAGAGGAAGGAAGGAAGGAAGGAGGGAGGGAGGGAAGGAAGAAAGGAAGGAAGGAAGGGAAAAAAAGAAAAAAGAATGCTGAAAACTATCTTTGCATGTAATTGGGAAAAAAATATATCATTAAATTAAAAAAAAAAAAAAAACCCACCTCTGAGACTACAGCATCTAAATCTCAGGGCACAGCCAGAGCTTGTCTCAAAGACCCTAACGTTAGCCAGCGCGAATGGGCTTCCTGCTTTAACATGGGACCGTCATTTTATCGAGCCGGCAAAGGCGCAAAGGGCACTGGCTCTGGCCGGAGAAGAAGGGATGCTGCGGCGTCACAGGCTTGCTCAGGTCCTGCAGGAACGTGACCGGCCGGAGCCCAGGGACGGGGAAGAAGTCGCCCGCATTTCCAAGCTTTGCCTGACCCCTCGTGGCTGTGTCGGGTACTGCGCCCTAAGCTCCTTCAGCCTCCGGGCCCGGATCGCTAGCTGGGGGCAGCTGCCTCCCCTCTGCGCAAAGCGAGGCCGAATCAGGGGTCGGAGAGGGAGCCCCTCGCTGCGGAGGGCGTTCTCCTGGCCCGCTCCACGTCACAGCCCCGGCCCCAGGTCCCCTCCCAGCGCCTCCCACGTACACGTGCGCGGTTCCCTGTCCCAGGTGGGGGTGGCCCTGGGGAGGCCCCTAAGCCTCGGCCCGACAATTCCCCTTATTTAGGGCCCAAGAAGCGGGGAGGTGTTCTCGGTGACAGGAAGGTCTGGATTCAAACTCTGTGTCTGACCTTAAAATCTGCATAATTCTTAGCAAGTCTTTTAACATTTCTGTGTTTTATATTGGATTTCCCTAGGAAAGGGGATGAGGGAAAGGAGGGGAAAATTGGAACCCACGGTTTTTCAGGGGTGAATCTTGAAATCCACCTTTGCTTATATTTTGAAAATAAAAAACTATTATTAACAAAAATAAAGCTATAAGTTTCAGAAAAAGGAAAAACAAACTTCTGTGTTTTAGGTCGCTCGGTACCTAGGATCATAGATCTACAGCTGGAAAGGATCTCAGAACCCATGTGGAACAATCCACTCATTTTTACAGATGAGGAAACTGAGACCTAGAGAGGTCACCGAGGCAGTCGCCATCCCTGGCAAGCCTTAACCCCAGGTTCTCTGAGTCTGAGGTCTGCTGCTTCTCCGTCCCGCTCAGCTGACCTCCTCAGTCACAGACAGCTGGGGTCTGGGATGGGGTGGGGGTCCCCTTCAGGATGAGATCCCGGGTCATTCCTGGAACAAAAGGACACTTGGCTGTCCAATAGTCCCAGCGGCCCCTCTGGCAAGCAGCTCGCCTATATTCGTCATATAGTGAAGAGATGCAGCGTGGAGATGGGAAGAGCAGGCCTGAGAAGGGAGCGCGAACGCTACCCAGATTAAATGTGCACAATACTAACGTTGAGGGGGCGTGTGTGTGTGTACCTGTTTATGTATTGCTGTGTATGTGTATGTGTCTGTGTCAATGTGTTGTATATATACGTGTGTGTATGTCTGTGTATTTATTTTGTATGCACATAAATGTGTACTGTATCTGTGTGTATGTGTATGCATGTAAGTAGTTCGTGTATATATATATAAATGTGTATTGTATATATATGTATATGTGTATATGTCTAGGTATTTTGTATAGATATAAATGGGTATCATACACATGTATTTCTGTTTGTGTATTGGAGAGAGATGCTCGAAGTCTATTCTAATCACCTATGAATTGCCTGTCACCTTTCTAGACACAAGGACAGCTAGGGAGCGCTGCAGGGGATAGAATGCTGGACCCGAACTCCCCTTCCTGAGTTCAAATCCAGTCTCAGATACCTCCTACCTATGCGATCCTGGGCAAGTCATTTGACTCTATTTGCCTCAGTTTCCTTATCTATAAAATGAACTGGAGAAGGAAATGGCCAAGTGCTTCAGTGTCTTTTCCAAGAAATCCCCAGAGTCATGGAGAGGAGACACAAGTAAAAAATGACCAAACAACAACTCAGCGTTTTTAGGTTCATCTGCCAGAAACACTCTAATTTAACATTAATTCTGGAGCAGGGGAGGTAATGAGGTGAGCAAGACAAGACTTACTCTTTGTTCAAAGGCTGGCTTGGGGAAGGAGGAGGGAAGGGAGGCAAGGAGAACTCAAAAAATCTTACAAAAACAAATGTTGGAAACTATCTTTACATGTGCTTGGGGAGAATGTAATACTTTTAAGTGAAAAAAAAGGGCTGATTGACTGATGGACTCAGAGGAACCCAGTTGTTAAATTTTCTGGGAGGGAATTTATACCTCGGAAATCAGCAAATCCCACAAAGCAGGACCTGACTTTTTGTTTGATTGTCTCTGTATTTAAGAAAATGATATAGAAAATGGTAATGATGTAATTTAAACTTAAACGTCTGTCATAGATGCTCCTCCCACCCTCACCCAGAGAGCCAGTTGTTACACATTTATCTGCACATCCTTGAGTTTTGCCCTCAATTTATTTTCCCTGAAAAAGTCTTTGTGTCTTTGACTCAATACCGCTTTCCCCAGGAGCTTTTCCCAGGAATCTGGCAAGAGAAAAATAATATTTCTTAGTATGAAAAGGAAGATTTTTAAATGTGTTTCTATACAAGGAATATCCAGTACTGGACTTGTATCCAATTAGAAGCCAAAGGGGAAACGAAATGCCCTTGTGAGTCTAACCCCCCTCCAAGTGGAATATAAAATTAATTGGTCTTGGGGCAGCTGGAGGGCTCAATGGATAGAGCAGAGTCATAAGGCCTTGAGTTCAAAATTTGCCTCAAATACTTAACACTTTACTAGCTGTATGGCTCTGGGAAATTGCCTTGAAAAATAATAATAAAATTAATTGGCCACCGGCCTTAGTACCTGGGGTCCTTATGTAATACCACCTGACAGATAGAAATAGTTCCCATCGCTACTCAGGCCAACCCCCTCCCAAGAAGATTTACATTTTGAAAAAGTGGACATAAAAATACAACATTTTTTGGTCCAAAGGAATTAATCATGAACTGTAAAAGCTCAGGGATCAAAGATTATATATTCAGAGCTAAAAGACGCCTTAGAGGTCATCTACCACAACTCCCTGAGGAAACTCATGGCTGAAGAATCAAGGGCAAGAAATAGGTAGCAATGGCAAGATTTGAACCTGGAACCTTCAAATCCATGTCTCATGCTTTTCCCACTGCACCTCAGAATGATTTAATAGTGGGGGCCCTTCCCTGTGCCCCTCGAATCCCAGCAGGCGGGCAGGCTGGGGGCTGCCTCCTTCCCTTACCCCTAGGAGTATCCTCCCTCCATGGGGATGGGGAGCATCCCCTGGAGACAGTTGCGCTTCCCTGGGACTGTGGTGGGCGGAGGGG
Source organism: Sarcophilus harrisii (assembly GCF_902635505.1). Lineage (NCBI taxonomy): Eukaryota > Metazoa > Chordata > Mammalia > Dasyuromorphia > Dasyuridae > Sarcophilus > Sarcophilus harrisii. Next base: position 231,688,051 of record NC_045431.1, read on the forward strand.
TCAGGCAGCTGGAACAGCCAGATATCCCAGCTGTCCCGCTTTCCTGGATCCCAGCCTGGGCTCCTGCTCTCCCTAATTCCAATATTTGGCTGCATCTCTCCCCTCATTCATATGCCAATGTCAACACTGCATAATCTGCCCCAAACACTGACTGCTCTGGGGCTGGGAAAGGAAAAGGGCAGGGTTGGGGAGGGGGAGGCTGGAGGCCGGAGGCTGGGGGGCAGGGTGCTCTAAGACAGAGGGACCCCTCCCTCTGGGCTCCCTCTTCCTCTTGGAACATCCCCTCTCGCTAAGATCAGACAGGGAGCAGGCCAGTAACAAGGGGAGGCAGGAGGTGTGGAGGTCAGAGAAATACAGAAAAAATGAGGCTGAGAGAAGGCAAGGAGCCTACCTGCAGTCACACAGGTAGCTGGGGCAGAGCCAAGGTAAGGCTCTAGGAACTCTCCAGGGAAGACTTTATAGAGGAAGATGTCCCAGAGGCCACAGAGAGGATACTGGGAATACATGGCACAAACAGCAGGTGCTTAATAAAGGTTTATTGAACTGAACTTAGAAAAAGCAAATATTCTAATTCTCCTGCTCCCATTTTACACATGAGGAAGCTGAGGAAAAGAAGGAAAATAATAGCCAAGATGCATACAGCAATGTAAACAGAAACAACAAAAAAAGACAAAACAGATTTCTGGGTAATTCAAGGATGAAGTTTGGCTCTAAGGAAAATGCACTAGAGGTGGGGGCTGTGGCAGTGGAATACTGTATATACTGTCATGGTGAATTGCTTTTCTCCTTTATAAATATGTTATAAGGTGTGATTGACTAGAAGGGGGAAGAGAAAATGGATCAATAAAAAAGATCAATAGAAAAAACCTCTTTTTTTGAAGATAAGCTGGGCTTAGAGCACAGAGATAATCTAGTTCCTAACAATTTCTTTAAGTGTTCACTTCCCCATCTTTAAAGTGAGATTGGTAGATGAGGGGCTGAGATCCCTTTGAAAGCTGAAGGTGAAAGATTTCTGGATAGAACAGGTTTGGAGGGGGAGGGAAAGGAGAGGATAGAGCAGGAGGAGGGGAGAGCAGGAGCGGAAGCCCAGACTCCAGAAAGAGACCTTGACTACGGAGATCAGACCATTGCTTGGACTCCTAGAGGGTCAGGGGACCTGAAGGCCTCCAGTTCAATCCCTTCACTTTACAGGTAGGGAAACTGAGGCTACCCCAAAGCACACAGCTCAGGAGGACCCACCAGGAGTCAGGGCCTTCTGTGTGCCATTCGCCATGCTCAGCTCTAGGGGTCCAAAAGCAGGAGCTGGCTGCGGAACCTGGAGAACCAAGCCGAAGAGCCCAAGCTCTGGTCCATTCCCGGGGGCTTCCTCCATCAGGGCTAAATCTGTCAGTTCTCCTTCCTGCACAAGGTCTGCCTGCTCCTGTCTCAGATCGCCCTCTGGGTCCTGTTCCCCCGGACCTTCTGGGGCCTGGCACTGGCCAGCAGCACCTCCTCCTCCTCCTGGCCACGATGCCTGCAACAAGAGAGGGGTCCTCCTGGAGAAGGATCACAGTACCGGGGGAGTGTTAGGATGATGGGGAGGCTGCTGGTCTGTGGACTCCTATCTACATGGAAGGGCAGGGGGCCCACACAGCACTTTGGAACCTGTGTCTGGCTCTAAACGCGTCCCCCAGCCCTTTCTCCAACTCAGAGGCTACCATGGGAGACCTCTTCTGGATGGGGGAAGGGAGCAAGCATTCAGAGCTCTTACTCTGTACCAGGCACCTGCTGAGCTCTTTACAAACATCTCTTCAGTTTTCATGACAATCCTGAGAGGTTGGAGTGATCATTATCCCCATTTTACAGGTGAAGAAACTGAGACAGGGATGACAGGACTTGCCCAGGGTTAGTTCTTGGGACTTGAATCCAAAGCCATCCCTCTCTTGAACTTCCAAGGAGGGTACCACCTCCTTCCCATCACCGCGTCTGCAACTTTGATTTCACCCTTGACTCCTGATCTCCCTCACCCCAATTTATGGGGAAATCTTGTTTGTGCCTTAACATTCTCTGTTAAGTAGGTGTCCTTCTCCCTGCTCACACAGCCGCCATCCTAGTTCAAACCTCCTAAGGGTCTGCTTTGTTTGCCTCAAATCTCTCCCCTTTCCAATCCTTCTCCCCAAGAAAATGAAATGGCTCCCTATTAACTCTGCAAACTACTAGGACCCCCAAAGTTCTTTACAATAAAGTCCAAACTTACCCTGCCATACTTTTTACTTTTTTATTTTCAAAACATATACATGGATTATTTTTTCAATACTGATCCTTGTATATCAGATTTTCCTTCCCCCCACCTCCTCCCCCAGATGGCAAGCCATCCAATATATGTTAAACATGTTAAAATATATGTTAAATCCAATAATTGTAAACGTAGTTATGCAATTCTCTTGCTGCACAAAGAAAATCAGGTCAAAAAGGAAAGAAAATGAATAAAAAAACAAAATGCAAGTGAACAACATCAAAAAGAGTGAGAATGTCATATTTTTTACATAAAATTCCTATAAGGAGAGCAACATTTAGACCCTCAAAGTGCTTTACAATAAAGTCCAAACTCAGCCTGCCATCCTTTTCCCATAGAATTCCTACAAGGAGAGTAATACTCTAATCCACGCTGCCCCAGGTAGCTTGGGTTAATTTTTCCTTAAAACAGACTCTTCTGGCTCAATGGAAACTGCTGAGATTTTCTCATTTCCTAAGGAGGAAGAAGAAGCTCCTTGGACCTAAAGTGATCCCCACACATTTGGCCGGTAGACCACAATGGGCATTTTGCTCAGGTATTCTCAGTGCTTCTCCTTGTGGAATAACCTCCTCCTGCTACAGCTAAGTCACTTCCTTTTGTCTGCTGTGGCAAGAGCTACAAGCATTTCATTTTATTCCATCACTGACCCTAAATTTCCAGGAAAATGGCTCAGAATAACTCTCCATCTTACACTCAGGTCTTTCTGTTCTTACTGTTTCTCAATTTCCCCTCCCAACTTTTGGTTCTGGCCGTCCCCCCTGCCTGGAACACAGTCCCAATATCCACTTGTCCCACTCCTTGGTTTCCTCTCAGACGGAGCCGAAGTGCTTTGACGTGTGGTGTTTTTCAGAACCCCTCGTGTTATGGCCCTCGCCCCCAAAGTCACCTTGTATGGATTTATATTTTGCTGTGTTTGTGTATCTTGTGCCATATTTGGTGTGTATTTTGGTGTCCCCCTGAGATTTCCTACCCTAAAATTTTACTTGGATGTTACTCTGGGGTCAAGGTACTCTCTGAGTCTGCCCTTCTAAACTAAGTTCACACAGTCCTTAAACAGTCAGTTGATTTTTAAGCCAACCCAAAGGCATTTATAAAAATGGCATGGAGTGAACAACAATAATAAAACGCTTCCCCCCATAAACCCAGGCATCCTCTTTTGCAAAATATACAGAGGCAGCGGGAAGGGTAAGTACACACTTTATAAACCCAGAATCTAAGAGCGTCTGGAAGGAACACAGTAGTTGCTTTATAAATGCTTGCTGATTGTTTGAATCTAGATCCAACAAAGAAATTCCGTGGTATGATATTGCAAACCCCAGATCTCTTTATATCCACTCACTGGCTTCCCTGGTTTAAATAATCAAATGAAATCTCACCTTCTACAGGAAGCCTCTCTCAGTCTCTCAATTCTAGCGTCTTCCCTCTGTTAATTATTTCTTATTTAACCTATATAAGATTTTTTATACATTTTATTTGAATATTATCTTCCTCTTAGATTGCAAACTCCTTACAGAGAGGAACTGTCTTTTGTCTTTTTTGGGGTATCCCCAATACTTTAACACAGTGACAGGCATATAGATAATATGTCTTGTATTATATAATATAATAATAACAAAAATATTAATTTACTAATAAATTCACTTAATAAATGCTTAATAAATTTAATTATATACTTAATTTAATTAATACTTAATTCATAAATTAATATAATTAATCAATTTACTTAATAAATACTTATTAACTGACTGTGATCTAAAGGTAGAATACAAATCTTGAATTTACCACCCACTCCCTTTTAACCTGGAGTCCCTACTTTTTTTGGATTTAGGCCACTTCATTTGCAAAATCTCTTATTTGTGATTCTTGTCCTTCTGAAACTACTCTACCCCCATCCCTACTTTGGCCCAAAAGATAGAATCCTGAGATTTAGATCTGAAAGAGAATGAAATGACCCTGTAATCCAAAACCCAAATTTTACACCATTAAGTAGATTGCCCAGCAGTCCTCCCCAAAACACACAATCTAGGCTAAATCTTAAATGTCTTTTTTTTTTTTTTTTTTTTTTTGGAGGTCTTGACTATGTGCCAGATTTAAGGGCAAGTTCATATAACCTGATCCCCTCTAAAACCTACTTTCCTAAAGAGTCTGAATTTATTAGAAAATTCTGAAAGACTAAGGAGTCTTAATATTGTATTTAATTTATACTTTAACATATTTAACATGTATTGGTCAACCTGCCATCTCGGGGAAGGGGTGGGGGGAAGGAGGAGGAAAAATTGGAACAAAAGGCTTGGCAATTGTCAGTGCTGTAAAATTACCCATGCATATGACTTGTAAATAAAAAGCTATGTAAAAAAAAAAAAGAAATTTAAAAAAAGATTAAGGGGTCTCTAAGACCCTAGGAAATGTGACTCTTGTGTCTGCACAGCCTTTCAGTTCCTCTTTGCTACTACATGTGGAAATGAAGGTTCCAAGAGATCTCCCTGTTTCACAGAGCTGCTCAGCATTTTTGGTCATGATCCCAGACTATTGGCCAGGGGAATGGTGCTCCACCAGGCCGGGAAGCTAGCAAAACCTGGGAGAAGCCTTCCAGCTAAAATAAAGCAAGTTCTTTCACCTTGGTGTTGTCTTGCTGGGCTCCCATCCCTGCCAGCGCTCTGATTTGGGGTTATAAAATTCCCTTCACTCCTCAATCATTACAGCCCTAAATCTGTACCCTTTCAGCACAAGAGTGGTGGAAATAAGATAACAAGATTACTGCCCCTGGTTGCCACTTAGACCAGTTCAGTGCCTTTTAATCCGATGAATCAACAAGCATTTATGAAGCAACTCTAACGAGGCCCAAAGCAAAAATAGGGTTTTTGGTCTCAAGGAACTCATTCTAAAGCAGGAGACTATCACACAAATAATTACGTATACTCAAGATATTTTAGAAAGAAGATAATTTTAAAGAGAAGGAACTGGGAATTGTGGGACAGGAAAAGGTCTTTTGCAAAAGGTTAAATCTGAGTTAAATCTTGAGGGAAACATGAAAATCTGGGTGCTGGAGATGAGAAGAAAGAACATTCTAGGTATAAGAGACAGAAAAGAAGCATCAAGTCTGAAGATGGATTGTCACGTGGGGGGAACAGCAAGTTTTCACGTACATTGTGGCTAGATCTTAGAAGGGGAACAAAGTATAAGACAACTGGAGAGAGAAAAAGGGATGTATTTATCAAGGGCTTTAACATGTGACATTAACATTTAACAAAGATTTTACAAGTGATTCGGGAGATATTAGGGAGCCATCGGACTTGCCGGAGAAAGGGAAGTGACCTGCTCTTTCAGACAATACTTTGGCAGTTGGAGTTCAGAATGGATTACTGAGCTGAGAGACTTGAGGCAGGGACAACAATGAGAAGGTCAATGAAATAATCCAAGAGAGAAACGATAGACTGCCTGAAATAAATTGGTGGCTGTGTAAATGTCTGGAAGGAGACAAATAGGAAAGATATAGGTAGTTTTATGGGAATTTTGTATTCGTTTTTTATTATTTAGGGTTCATGGTCGTTCTTCCTACAACTTTTAGTTAACTCCAAGCCTGTCTTCTGTTAATATTAACTTCCCCTGGCCAAAACTTTTCTCTTGGAATAACAGCATTAGGGTAAACCATTTAACATTTCTCAAACCAGAGTTTGAACTCCCCAAAGTGATTTAGTTATTCATTAACTCTCCTAGTTTAATTGTGCAGAGAAAGATTTCCGTGACACCAATTTTCTCCATTATTTTGGTAACATGTAAATCTGCCCCCTCGATCAGCCTACTGTGAACCCTCTAAATGGAGTTTAATCTCCAATTTGACTTAGTGCGCCCATAAAGTCTGTTTGACTAAATTTGTTTCCTTAGGGGACATATGAGATTATTACTTTCCTTAACTAAATTTAATTTTTGTGCCATTGAAAGAAGCATGGGATTATGAATCTTTTCCTTAACTTTTATAGCCTAAGATTGCAATATATAAAAGAATTATTTCTCTATAACTTTGATGTAATTTTTTCCATAAGCGGCCTTGTTAGAGTCTTAATCTTTATTCTGGTTTATTTGTATGTCTGAGATATGAACTGATGCTTACGCATAAAAAAGTCCAGGTTTTTACCTCTATAATTTCTACATTGTGGTAGATCAATTTAGGCAGCGGTTATGTACTCCAGGAACACAGAAAGGAGATATTTCTCCCATAATAGCAGAAACAACGTGACTTGAGAACTGATTGGATACGTGGGGAAAGTGCAGGTGAGGAGGCTGGGGTGAGAACCAGACTCCCAAGTTGGGTGCCTGGGAGGGCTGTGATACCTTCAACAATCATAGAAACATTGGGAAGAGGGACAGAAAGAGAGACATTGGGAGAAAAGATCACGTGTTCTGTTTTGAACATATTGAGTTTAACGGGCTGCAGATGTTCAGTTTGAGATTTCTTAGAGGAAGCTAAAGATGTCTGACCAGCGTAAAAGAGAGGCGAGGGCCCTGTGAATGTGTCTGTCTATCTGTGTCTGTCTGTTTCTTTGTCTCTGTCTGTCTGTCTCTCTCTGTGTCTTTTTTTGTCTCTGTCTCTCTGTGTCTTTTTTTTTGTCTGTCTCTCTGTCTCTCTCTGTTTGTCTGTCTGTGTGTCTTTTTTTGTTTATCTCTCTTTCTTTGTCTCTGTCTGTCTCTCTGTCTTTTTTTGTCTCTCTCTTTGTCTCTGTCTGTCTCTCTGTCTTTTTTTGTCTCTGTCTCTCTTTCTTTGTCTCTGTCTGTCTCTCTCTCTCTCTCTGTCTTTTTTTGTCTCTGTCTCTCTTTGTCTCTGTCTGTCTCTGTGTCTTTTTTTGTCTCTGTCTCTCTTTCTTTGTCTCTGTCTGTCTGTCTCTGTCTTTTTTTGTCTCTGTCTCTCTTTCTTTGTCTCTGTCTCTCTTTCTTTGTCTCTGTCTGTCTGTGTCTGTCTCTCTCTCTCTCTCTGTCTTTTTTTGTCTCTGTCTCTCTTTTTTTGTCTCTGTCTGTCTGTCTTTTTTTGTCTCTGTCTCTCTTTCTTTGTCTCTGTCTGTCTGTGTCTGTCTCTCTCTCTCTGTGTCTTTTTTTGTCTCTGTCTCTCTCTTTGTCTCTCTGTCTGTCACTCTCTGTGTGTGTCTTTTTTGGTCTCTGTCTCTCTTTCTTTGTCTCTGTGTGTCTTTTTTTGTCTCTGTCTCTCTTTGTCTCTCTGTCTGTCTTTCTGTGTCTTTTTTTGTCTCTTTCTCCTCCTTTGTCTCTATGTGTTTCTGTGTGTGTCTCTCTCCACAATGTAGAAATTATAGAAGTAAAAAAACCTGGATTTTATATACAAGCATAGATTCAAGTATATGTGTATATTTCTAGGAATTAACAGTGTAGAGATGATCCTGGTACTCATGGGAGCCACTGAGATCAAACAAGGTAGAACAGAGCAGTCATTTCATCCTAAAACAGAAAGGGGCCACTTACCCACATATAAAGATCCCGAAGGGCTGCATATAAACTTAGTTCTGAAATGCCATGTTCTCTATCTTTGTGTTTAGTTTGTTAAATACTTCATTTTGCTCTGGTTCTGAGCACGGCCCTCGAAGTGTTTAACATCACTAACGAGAGGAAGAAGCGGGCTTAGAACAGGACACCCACAATTAATGGGTGTAATACGGTGGAAAAGCCGGCAGAGGAGACGGAGGTACGGGGAGACAGAGAGAAGAAGTGTCTCCCGAAGGGAGAGAGAAGGGAGGGTATTCAGAAGAGAGTGATGGACAACATGGCAGGCTGCAGAAAAGTCACAATCCAAGAAAAGGCCCTCTTCCAATCCAAAGCCCACTTATTGAGCACCTGTTATATTCGAGACATTGTGCTGATCTCCCAGTGATATAAAAACAAAACAAAAATAGTCTCTGGACTCAAAGGACTTGAATTCTACTGGAAGGAGACAGCTTGTAAACGCAATTTATAACCCATGATGAGTGAGAGGACGGAGCAACCTTGGGAAGTGTAAGTGGAAATCAGAGGTTTTTATTGAGAGGGACAGGACGGCTTATTCAGTAAAAGGAGGAGAGAGAAAGTCAGAAATGAGAGGAATGTAAAACAAAAGGTCAATGGGAATTTTTAAAAGCAGAGAGAGCTGGGCTGGAAGGCGGGATTTCTGGGCTGTAGCACTGATTCCTCTAACCAGCTGCACGGGCACAGGCTCCTTCCCTTCTTCGGGAGCTGTAAGGGGCTCAGCCACCTCCCACCACTGTGGGAAGTGCGGGCCTGGGAGGGGGCCCCTGAGTCACCCGCCAGAGTAAGGCCTGCGGAGACGGCCGGGGGGCTCGCGTACCTCTGCCAACCACACCTGAGCACCCGCTGGCCGGGATGGGGCAGCCAGGGCGCTCCCTGATCCCTCCCGGCAATGTCTGCTTCTATTTGGCCCCCCAGAGGGGCGCAGAAAACGGCTTCCGGTCAAGTGACTCCCTCATTGCAAACGTTTCTCTTTGGGAAGCTTTTTCTTGGCTGATGCTGACAATGGGCCCTGGGCTTCCTTGCACCTCATTCCCCCTCACACTGGGCCTCATTTTCCTAAAAGGTCATCTCCAAGTCCTTTCCAGCTCTGACACTCTGGGTTCTAACAGCCCTTCTGATTGACATCCTGGGTTCTAAGATTCCTGCTATCTCTGATGTTCTAGGTTCTAAGAGCCCTCCTAGTTCTCACATTCTAGGTTCTAAGGCCCTTCCCAGTTCTGATATTGTAGGTTCTAAGCCCCCCCCAGCTCTGACATCCTGTATTCCAAAGTCCCTCCTCATTCTGACCTTCTGCATTCTAAGTTCTGAAGTTCTTTCCAGCTACAAGTGCCAGATAGTTTTACACCAGAGCAGGGGAAGGGGCAGGGGACAGAAAGGGCGGGAGCTGAGGGAAAGGAGGGGGCCTTTCCCTGACTCTGCCACCCACTGGTGGGAGGGCAGGGGCGGGGCCCGGTCAGACAAACCTGGCAGTGCTCCCTGCCCACAGGCCCCTCCTCCCCAGGTGCCGGGCTAGGCGGCTGCCCTGGGTTACGGGCTGGTGCTGCCTTCTGGTGGTGAGATGCTCATACTGCCCGCTGGCTTTCATTGGTGAGTCTCTACTAAGGAAGTTCAGGCAGCCCAAAGTGCCCCCAGAGGGGCCGAGGGGCCGGGGCCGCCATCGTGGGCCTGGTCTCCTTCAGAGGCTAGAAAGGTCTCCTTTCTTCACCTCTGAGGCTGACCCAACTTAACCCTGAAATCCAGTGTCAAAGGGTTTGGGGGGATGCAGAGAGGTATTTGGGGGTCATCAAGTCCAGCTAAAACCGAGTCCTCCCCAAGGAGTGACTTAGGGGCCCAGAGCCACAGCGGGGGGCATTCTCCTCCAGGCCCTCCAACCCCAAAGTCGTGGGTCTTTCCATTCCCCACAAAGCTTCTCACTCCTTGGAGGGCTAAGAATGGCGGAAACAAACAAGCAGCAAAAAAGAAAAAGAAAAAAGAAAAAAAAAAGGAAAAAAACTTTAAAAAAAAGATGCTGCATCCTGGGAAAAGAGTAAAACCAAAATGTGAGTCCACCTAGAATGAGCCCGTGCACCCCCTGGGGAGCCCTGAGCTCTCGGCTCCGTTAGAATGGAACCCACCCCCCACCCCACCCCCCCCCCCCCCCCCCCCCCGATGGTCTTGCTTATATTTCTAACCACCGCCCAGAGCCAAAAAAAGCCCCTGCTAAATAAGTGCTCCATCGGGCCTGCCCTTCAGCCTCACTGGGAATGACCGCGGGGGGTAGGGGTGGGGGGGGGGGAGACAGCCATTCATTTCAGTTTTGCCCCAAACACACAAACAGCCTGTGAGGATGTTCTCATTTACACTCCGAATGGGAAGCCTTTTGCTAGACTGAGGAACAGGATTTCATTGGCCCCAAAGCACTAAACAGCAAGGCCAGCCAGGGCCGGCCTGAACTTGGGCCAGGAGCACAGAACTCTCCTGGGGACGGGAGGGAGCAGTCTTCTCCCAGAGTGCTGTGGGGCAGGCCAAGGGTCACTGCCCCTTAACAGTCAGAGCCTTCCCCCAGACCCCATCTGGGAAGAGGATAGAAACCAGTGTCCCAGGAGTCCTGAGCACCGGGAAAGAAAGGTGAGGTCGCCCTAGGCGGGAAGTCCTGGCTCTGAATTATCTGAGGAGAGCATGTTCTCTCTCCCCCCCCCCCCCCCACAGCTGCCGGCAGGGAGGGGGGAGAAGCCCTGCCCATCCTCTGGGACAGCGAAGGGAGAGGCTGCCTGTGCCCCAGCAGCAGCTCCAAAGAGAGCACAAGAGAGCAAGCCACAGAGAGCAGGTGGGAGCAAGCTGCAGAGAGCACAAGAGAGCAAGCTGCAGAGAGAGCATGGATGGGAGCAAGCTGCAGGAGAGCAGATGGGGAAGGCGAGAGAAAGGAAAGCTGGAGAGAAAGAGAGCAAGCTGCAGAGAGCAAAGAGAGCGCCAGAGAGGGAGTAGGAGGGAGGCTTTGCAGGAGGGAGATGGGGGAGCGCAGAGAGCAAAGAGAGCAAGCTGAGAGAGGGGGGGAGCAAGCTGCAGAGGCACAAGAGAGCAAGCTGAGGAGCAAAGAGAGCAAGCCAGAGAGCACAAGAGAAAAGTCAGAGAGCAAAAAGAGAAGCTCAGAAAAGGGATAAGCAAGGCAGAGAGCCAAAAGACAAGCCAGAGAGCAAAGAGAGGCGCAGAACACGAGAGCGTCGAGAGGCATGGATGGGCAAGCCAGGAGACAGATGGGAGCAAGTTGCAGAGGGAACGAGAGCGCTGCAGAGAGCGGGGGGAGAAGCGCAGAGACAAAGAGAGCAAGCTGCAGAGAGACAAGAGAGGGGTTGGGGAGAAGCCAGAGAAGATGGGGAGCGCTGCAGAGAGCAAGAGAGCAAGCTGCAGAGAGCACAAGAGAGCAAGCTGCAGAGAGCACAAGAGAGCAAGCTGCAGAGAGCACAAGAGAGCAAGCTGCAGAGAGAGCATGGATGGGAGCAAGCTGCAGGAGAGCAGATGGGAGCAAGTTGCAGAGAGCACAAGAGAGCAAGCTGTAGAGAGCGGGTGAGAGCAAGCTGCAGAGAGCACAAGAGAGCAAGCTGCAGAGAGCACAAGAGAGCAAGCTGCAGAGAGCACAAGAAAGCAAGCTGCAGAGAGCACAAGAGAGCAAGCTGCAGGAGAGCAGATGGAGCAAGCTGCAGAGAGAGAGCAGATGAGAGCAAGCTGCAGAGAGAGCGCACATTCCAACTCACCCTTGAATGGCCTACTTTTCCTAAGCAAAAATCCCAATATTTAAACAGAACTTAGTACAGTACCTAGAAAGCTCTTTATCAGGTTGTTTATTAATAATCTTGTTTATATTTACTAATAAATGCATCTTTCTTTATTCATTTCTTCCATCCTTTTTTCATCCCTTCCCTCCCTCCTTTCCTTCCTTCCTTCCATCCCTTTCTTCTCTCCTCCCTCCTTTCCTTCCCTCTCTTTTTTCCTCCTTTTCTCTCCTTTCCTCCATCCTTCCTTTTCCTTCCTTCCTCATTCTTTCCTTCATTTCTTCTTCCTTGAGTAGAAATCTGCCTCGGATTCTTCCTTGCTCTGTGATCCTGGCCAAGTCACTTACCCTCTTCATTACTTCATTAATTCCCCAGAGAAGGAAATGGCAAACTTCTTTTATCTTTGCCCCCAAAGGCCTATGGGTAGCGTTGGTATACCGCAGCTGACAGGGTCCCACACAATTTCACAACAACAAACGCCTATTGAAATAGAATTGTAATTTTAAAAAGTGTTCAATGATACCGGGCGGCTACAGATGGTGTAGCCGCGCCCACTGGCATCCTGTTGAAAGTACTAAAGGCATCTGATGATAGTAATCAATTAGCATTTATTAAATGCCTACTGTATGCCAGGCACTGAGGATCCAAACAAAAGGCAAAAACCATCTCTGTCATTGAGGAGCTACTGAGAGAGACAGCATGACTTCTGGTTAGCTTGGAGCCCCCTTATTTTACAGAGGAGCACACAGAGGGTCAGAGAGGACCAAGGACTTTCCTCTGTCACAGGGGCTGATTTTTGAACTCAGATCCTCCCACTCCGGAACTAGGACTCTTGCCACTATATCAATCCAATGTTTTAAATGAAAATTAAAGACTGAAATGACACAGACAACAGATCACGTTAGAAGCGAGTGCAAAATTAATTGGCAGGTTCATCTCATTAACACATAGAGTTCTAATAAACGACGGATGATTAATATGGAACAAGAGCTGAATAATAATAGCCAAGAATAAAAGCTGGCGTTCCTGTATCGTCTTCAGGTTTGCAGAGCACAAGCACTTTACAGGGACCAACTCGTTTAATCTTCACAGCAACTGTGGCAGGAAGATGCTCCTGGGATTCCCATTCTCGGGAAACTGAGGCTGAGAAAGTAACTTGACCAGAGTCACCTCACTGGCCAATGTCTTGGGCTGGATTTGAACTCAGCTCTTCCCGCCTCCAGATCCACAGCGACATCTGGCTACTCACAAGCCTATTAGCTACTCTAGGAAAATTTGTTGTGTTCTCCAGCCTCCAGTCCTTTGCTCTCCCACATTTCCTGTGCTGCTTGAAATGCCCTCCCCTTCAAGCCCTGGCTCCGTCATGAAAGATGAAGATCAGTGTCAAAGAAGGAAAAAACCAAAATGTTGTAAAAAGCTCCGAGTGGGCAGTTTTTCTAATGTCTCATTAATCCTAACCAAGTACTTTTAGCTTAGAGCCGGGGTTGGCAGGGCCCCAGTCCAGCCCCCCTCCCCCCTCCCTTTGCATGGTGTTTTCCATTTTTTGATAAAGAATCCATTAAAATAACCCTCCCTGCAAAACCAGGCCCATCCCTGCCTGACTCTGCTGGCAGAAAGTAGAGACCGTTTAGGGTGGTTTGGGGCTCTGCCAGAGTACCAGCTTATCTCCCCTTGCCCTGTGTTCTGGCTATCTGGGTATACCTCTGTCTACCCCTAATTAGATGCTAAACCCCCGAAAGGGGGGAAAACTGAGTTTTAACCACCTAGACAAGGGCAAGAGCGTCAGACCTAGTGTCCAGAGCACCCAAATTAAAACCTAGCCTCCCCTTCCTAGTTGTGGAACCCCGGACATGTGCCTTGACTCTGTCTCACCTGCAAAGTGAGGGTATTTGTAGCACCAGGGTTGTTATGGGAATAGATATAATTCGCCTAGCACATAGTAGGTGCTTTTTCTTTCCTTCCACTTAAAAAGCTAGTGGCCCAGCAGCAGCATTCTAAATTGATTTTTGTGATAAGTCATCAAAGAGATCAGTCCTCCAATATTGGAGATATGACTATAAAGTAACAAGATTTTGCGAATTTATATAATTTTATTTAAAGTCGGAGAAAGAATCTCATACTTTTTAAAGAGCTTTTTATTGAGAAATATTAAGAAATATTTCACTTATAAAGAATATCATGTTTTCTTATCATCCAGATTAAATAAGGTTTTACTGATCACAATGTAGGAAACGTTGCTATGTGACCTAACTTTGGACCTAACTATTAACTACTAACTTTTTGACCTAACTACTAAAAAAATCCCAAAACATCATTAGTTTACTACGTATTTGTAGATGAAGGTCAAATGAGTCTTAGCCTAGTTTTGCTATTTATAATTGCCTTCAAATTTTCCACCAGTAATAATGAATAAATTTTTGGAAGCCTTCAAATCGAATCAAAACAAATCCATAAAATGGTCAAAAACATTCATCGTTATTCAATAAATGAATGGGGAAAAAAGAATGAAATGGCTTCAATAATGGAAATTCCATGCACTGTAGCAAGAAAATAGAATGTCCCCTTTACTGATATATTACTCAGCCAGCTTTCTGTGCATTAAGGTTGCCCCCTCTGTCCCTCCCATGGCTGAATTTCCCTGTTCTCAGCTCAGACATTAAATATTCTAAGGTCTCTCCCAATTCTGACATTCCCGGTTCTAAGGACCCTCCCGACTCTGACATTCCAGGTTCTAATGTCCCTCCCAGCTGTGATATTCCAGGTTCTAAGGACCCTCCCAGCTCTGACATTCTGGGTTCTAAGGACCCTCCCAGCTCTGACATTCTGGGTTCTAAGGACCCTCCCAGCTCTGACATTCCAGGTTCTAATGTCCCTCCCAGCTCTGATATTCCAGGTTCTAAGGACTCTCCCAGCTCTGACATTCCAGGTTCTAATGTCCCTCCCAGCTCTGATATTCCAGGTTCTAATGTCCCTCCCAGCTCTGATATTCCAGGTTCTAAGGACTCTCCCAGCTCTGACATTCTGGGTTCTCAAGTCCCTCCCAGCTTAGGCATTCTCTGATCCCTTCCAGCACTGAAACTATGTTCTCAGGTCCATTTCAGCTGTGACAGCGTCTGAAGGCTGCTTCTAGGTTTGACATAAATATGCTTTGTAAATCTTAAAAAGACTAAAGTGTAAGCCCACTGGTTTCCACCTTGCTTTAAAGAAACAAAAACAAAAACAAAAAAAAACAAAAAAAAGGGAAAGGTCAGACCAGCGTCCTTTGAAGTTGTAGCATAGCTGGGATTCCATGATCCTATGAAGATAAGACTCCCAGAAATTGTTTCTGACGACCCAGCACTTTCAGCCACTTTTACCTCTCTCCTTAGAGACTTGAGAATATTCCTAGGTCATCGATCCAGATCCACGCTGTCAACAAAGCTCATTAGATCAATTAATTTTTACTAACGTACCAGCAAAGGCACAAATGACCCAAATAATCCAAATGTATTTTCCTCAACTCCTCACTCACCCCCCATGTCTAATTGCCAAGTCCTACTGATCCTACGGAGATATCTCTTGTCTATATTCCCTTCCCTACTTAAAATCAGTCAAGTCATCCATCCCCTCCAAGCCTGATTGCCTCAAGGCTCTCTCTCTTACTCCATCCAATCTCTCTTCCACTCAGCTATCAAAACAATCTTCCTAAAGTGCAGCCTGACCCAACCCCGGTCTCTCTCTACTCAGCAAACTCCCGTGACTCCTATATTGTCCCCAAAATCAAATAACAAATCGTCCATTCGGCTTTTAAAGCCCTTCTTGACCTGCCTTCTTCCGTTCTCCACAGGTTTCTTAAACTTTCCTTCCTCCTTTTCTTCACAGGCTTCTTAAACTTTCCTTCCTCCTTCTCCACCAGGGAGGCTACAGGTCAGTAACAATGGTCTCTTTACTCATCAGAACAAAACTGTCCCCAAACCCAGGCATTTTCTAGGGCTGTCTGCTCCCCAGCCTGGGACTCTCCCTCTTCACCTCTGCATCCAGATTTACTTTTGTAGTTCAATCATTTCTGCCTCTTTGTGACCTCATTTGGGGTTGTTTTGTTAATTCTTTCTCCAGCTCATTTTACAGATGAGAAAACTGAGGCAAACAGGATTAAGTGACTTGCCCAGGATCACACGACTAGGGAGTGTCTGAGGCCGGATTTGACTCCAGGTTTCCCTTGCTTCCCTACAAATCCCAGCTAAAATCATTCTTCTACAAGAAGCCTTTCTCAGTTCTCCCGAATGTTAGCATCTTCCCTCTGAGATTCTTTCTAATTTATCCTGTCCATCTCTAATATGCATGTGATTGTTTGAATAGTATTTCCCTCATTAACTCCTTGCAGGGAGGCGGGTTTCTTGCCTTTCTTTGCGTCTCCAGGGCTCAGCCCTGCATCTGGCACACAGTAGGGACTTAATAAATGCTTATGGAGTGACTAAGGGACTTTCTAAGGCAGGGTAAGATTTTTAAGCACTTTTGGATCCCTTTACCAGTCTGGGGAAGCGCACCGACCTCTTCCCGGAATAATTTATTTTAAATGCATTAAATAAATAGAAGAAAACCCTAACTTTTGGTTCAAGATTAGTAAAAATAAAGATTTTTTTCACAACACCCCAGGTTAAGAACCCCTGTACTAGGGCACATCCCACCTCCTTCTTTGCCCAAATCGTTAGTGATTGAAAAATTACAACTCCCAGGCTGTAGGGGGGATGTTTTGGAGTAGAAATATGATCCCCCCTAAAACCCAGACATTTTCCATTTTTAGAAGGGCCGTTGGCCCTGGATGTGAGGACTTGGAGGGAGATCTGCTTCTAAAGCACGAGACACAGTGAATTAAGAAAAGCAGCAGGGGTATCGCTAAAGTCGAGCTCTGAATTCGAATCCTCCACTGTCTTCTGGCGATGCTTTCTTCTAGAATGTTCCAGAATATAAATACTCTCTAACTGTACCGAGAGTTGTGAGATGGGATCTTCCTCGATCTCCCGAGTTTGCTAAGAACGGCGCTGGGCTTTTGGGTCAGTTTCCCAAGCCCCGGCCCCTTCCTAGGAGCCCCCCAGGCGCGCCTGCCTCCCCAGCGTCCTTGAGAGCCCTTCCCGGGCCGCGGGCCGCGGGGTCCCTTCCCCGCCGTGCATGCTCCGGACCTGGGAGGGGGGAGGGGAGAACGCTGGCTTTTCCCCGTCTGCTCAGACACCGGGCTGAAGGCCCCGGGGGCTGTGGGCGCGGGGAGCGCGAGGGAGGGGCAGGGCGTGGGGGAGGGGGGAGCTGCCGCAGGCTGGCTCCCCCGGGCCCGGAGCAGGAAGCGGCCTCCCCTCGGCGCGGCCTCCCCTTGGCGCGGCCCCAGGGCGGGGCGGCGGCAGGTACAGGTCGGTGCGGGGCGCGCGGGCTGGCAGCCGGACCCGGCAGGTGAGGGCCTCGGGGCAGCGGCGGGCCGGGCCGCAGGGGGCGGCAAAGGCGGGGGAGGGGACTCGGGGGGCGGCCGGAGGGGGGGAGCGAGAGGGGGGGAGGGGGGCCCGAGCGCCCCCGCCCCCCGGAGAACCCAGCCACCGCTCGGGCTAGCGGGAGAGCGAGGGCTCAGCTCGGGGACACGGGGAAGGGATGAGGGCAGCTCCGGGCCCGGCCCACGGGGCGATGGGGAACGCGCGGGGACGCACGCGGCGGGACGCCCCCGCGCCGGGTCTCTTTAAGAAGCTCCAGCGCGCTGGCCCTTTAAAGCGGGAGCGGGAGGGGGAGGGGCGAGCAGGAAGTATGTCCCGGAGCGGCGGTCGGGCTGGAACCGGCACGAGGCGGACGCCGAGCCGGCCGGGGCTGCCCCCGCTCTCCCGGCCCAGCCCCGGACTTCCCAGCAGGCGGAGCTCTCCCGGACCCCCTCCCTCCCCCGGCCAGCCTCGCCGGCGACCCCCTGGTGACCCCGGGCGGGTCCCCGCCCCGCCCCCACCCCCGACCCCGGGCCCTGGGAAATGAAAGGGCCGGAAGCCCGCGGCGGGCGGCGGGCGGCGGGCTCCTGACGCTCTCGGGGCCCGCGGAGCGGCGCTGTTCCCGCTCCGCTCCCTTTGTGGCGGCCGGCGCTGCCCCTCCCCGCTGCCGGTCCTCCGGTTGTAGCGGCGGGGGCCGTTGCTTCCGGCCCGGAACGTTCCCCTTGGGCCTGCAGACGTTGGGCGGCTCGGGGTTGCCAGCGCTGCGTCGGCTTCGCCCCTGCCCGTGCTGACGCGCCACGGTCCGGGCTCCCGTCGGCTCCGACCGCCGGAAGCGCCACGGCGGCCCCTCACGGGTCAGCGTCTCGAGGGCCGTGGGAGGACCCCGGTTGGGTGTCGCGAGGCCCCTTCACGCCGAGGCCCCTTCACGCCGAGGCCCCTTCACGCCGAGGCCCCTTCACGCCGAGGCCCCTTCACGCCGAGGCCCCTTCACGCCGAGGCCTTGTGCAGGTCCCGGCGGCGCCAGGGCCGCGCCCTCCGTTCTTAGGCCCCCGTTCTGACGTTCTGCCGTCGGAGCGCTCTTTGCCCGGAACCTCCGGGTCCCGCGCTCCCGGACCCAGGGCTCGCCTTCCCGGCGAGCTCCCTCGGTGACCTCCCCTCCCCCCTTTACCATGAACAGGACCCCCCTGAAGCGCTCCCGGATCCTGAGCATGGCGCTGTCCGGGGCCTCGGGGGCGCCCGCCGAGGGGGCGCCGGGGCCGGAGAAGCCGTTCTTGCTGAGGGCGGCGCGCATCGCCCTGGTGGTGACGCTCTACTGGGTGATCTCCATCTCCATGGTCTTCCTGAACAAGTACCTGCTGGACAGCCCCTCGCTGCGCCTGGACGCGCCGCTCTTCGTCACCTTCTACCAGTGCCTGGTCACGGCCCTGCTGTGCAAGGCCCTCAGCCTGCTGGCCGCCTGCCGGCCCGGCGCCGTGCGCTTCCCGGCCGTGCGCGCCGACCTGAAGGCCTCCCGCAGCGTCCTGCCGCTGTCGCTGGTCTTCATCGGCATGATCACCTTCAACAACCTCTGCCTCAAGTACGTGGGCGTGGCCTTCTACCACGTGGGCCGCTCCCTCACCACCGTCTTCAACGTGCTGCTCTCCTACCTGCTGCTCAAGCAGACCACCTCCTTCTCGGCCCTGCTCTCGTGCGGCGTCATCATCGGTGAGTGGGGGGCGGGGGGGGGGGGGGGGGGGGGGGGGGGGGGGCGGCAGTCTGACCTCTGACCTCTGACCTTTACCGCCCGGGCATGGACGGTCCCTTGCTTTCTCAGAATCAGCGCCACGTGCCTAGGACGTCGAAGACGGGGTTTGGGGAAAAATAGAAAACAAAACTGCTTCCCTCGGTTTACCCGTCTGTAAAATGGCCCGAAGCCAAGGTTCCTCCCAGCTCGGTGGTCTCATGGGCATAATTGGAACCGCCCTGAGCCTCCTTGTCCCAGCAGAACTTGGCCAACCCCGGGGCGCGATGCTGATGATGGGACTTATAACGCGACGTCGCCGCTCACGCCCTCGTAGTCATCTTTGTACCTATCACAAGGACAGCGCGGGCTTCCTGTGACTTGGCAGTTAAAAAAATAAGGGTGGTCCTGCCTTCAGCCCCAGGAAACACTCGGGCGCAGGGCCAGCAAAGGCCTCGGAGGCATCCGGCCCCACCTGCGCAGACTCTGAAGTGCCACGTAAATGCCAGCTGCTGTTCACATATGTATCCCTGTGTATGCACAGAGAGATGGAGATGCATCTTTCTATGTTAGCGTCTGCACGGCGGACACACGATAGACACCCGGACCGTTGGGGAGAAAGAGGCTATAACCGCCAGAGTCAGGCCTTGTGTAGCAGACGGCTCCGGGGACCTTCATGGCGTTTCTTGGCCCATTCGGCCCCAGCACTCATGCGGTGGAAGAGGCTGGACTCTATTATGGTCAGCAAACCCAGGTTCAGATTCTGTGCCTGGATTCTTACTTTGCTTAATCTCTGGGCCTCCCTTTGAATCCAAAAAATGGGGATAACTTTTTAGCTTCCTGCTCCGAGGCGATATCAAATAATTACTGTGGCCCAAGGGCGGCCCGGAGGCCGAGACTCGAGGAAAGGAGCCGATTCTGCGGGAGCTTCGTGGGGAAGGAAGCAGGGCATAGATCAGTGTTTGAGGCCTCCCCTCAGTGACTCAGCTTTGTGAGCGTTAATGCCCCGGGCCCGGAAAAGGGGGGTCCAGATCTGGCCTCACACTTCCTGGCTGTGTGACTCTAGACACTCAGCTTTTCTGACCGTTGGGCCAAAGTTCCCTTTTGATGTCCTGACCCAGTTTCCCCATTGTCCTATTTACTCTGCCTCAGGTTATAACCTTTCCCTCTTAATGTTTGATGAGAGAAAGGTCTGCCTCAGTTTCTCTGCCCCAAAACCCCAGGCTATAATCATTCCCTCTTAAATGGTTGAGAAGATAAAGGTTTTATATCTTTGGGTTATAGACTTTCCTTGGGAAGGTTTGACAGGGTAAAGGTTTGCGCATTTTAGATGTCATTAGAATATCAGTAACCTCCCTCCATTGGGTCATCCTGGGGGCCTCCCCCCACATTAGGTTACCCCCATCCAGGTACCCCCCCATTATGTCATTGTTCTTGTTATCGTATAAAAAGCTTCCCTCTGATACTTAATGGCTGGACTCTTTGAGAGGATAGTCTCATCCAGGCCTGGGACCAAGATCCATTGGTCCCAGTATCTCTCTCCATTTAATAAACTATTGAATTGATCTCTAATCCTGTCTTGCTCAGTTTCTCCAGCATTACACAACCTCACTTTACTCCTCTGTAAAATGGGGACAGCATCTACTTTCCAAGATTGTTGTGAGGATGAAATGAGATATTTGTAAAGCATTTTTTAGACCTTCAAGCTCTATGGAAATGCTAGCTGGGATTATTGTGATTGTTACTGTCAGTAATAAATCATCATAAAAATAAATCCAAACGAGAAAAGATCCTGCAGCTGCAGAGTTGACTTAGTTATGTCCGTGCCGTCTCTACTGATAAAATGCAGCTTCTCGAGGTCAGGGACTATGTCCCACTTGCTTCTGTATGTCCGGGACCTGGCACACAGTTGATGCTTAATAGATGCTTGCGTGGGCCTGTCCCTGTTTTTGTTTTCCTAGCTGCAAAATGAGGGAAGTGATTGGGCTTTTATAGAATCATAGAGTTTAGAGCAGGAAATCATCTTTTAAATCATCTATCCCAACACTGTAATTCCACAGATAATGAAGGTTAAGGTCATAGGTGTATTCGGTAAAAGAGGCTTGAACCTGGATCTTCTGGAGTGTTCTTTCTAAGAATAATGACAAGGGTAGATATACACCATTTTAAAGTTTGGAAAGTGCATCACATAGATTTTTCTCCTTTGATAGGTGCTCTTCTTATTCCCATTTTACAGATGAATAAACTGAGGCAGGTAGAGACAAGCGGTGGTGGGATTTGAACTCTGCCCTTCCAGATGCTTTCTTCTTGATTCCTGCAGGGGATGATGTTCCCGTGGTCTAACATTCATTTCCACTTCTTTTCTCTCCCTCTCCTCTGGCTGCAGGTGGTTTCTGGCTGGGCGTGGACCAGGAGGGAGAAGAGGGCACCCTGTCGTGGGTGGGCACCCTGTTCGGGGTGCTGGCCAGCCTCTGCGTCTCCCTCAATGCCATCTACACCAAGAAGGTGCTGCCGGCGGTGGATGGCAGCATCTGGCGGCTGACCTTCTATAACAACGTCAATGCTTGCATCCTCTTCCTCCCCCTGCTGCTGCTGTTTGGGGAGCTGCAGACCGTGGCCGTCTTCGACAAGCTGGACAGCGCCTACTTCTGGGGCATGATGACCCTGGGCGGGCTCTTTGGCTTTGCCATCGGCTATGTGACGGGCCTGCAGATCAAGTTCACCAGTCCCCTGACCCACAACGTGTCCGGCACAGCCAAAGCCTGCGCTCAGACGGTCCTGGCTGTCCTGTACTTCGAGGAGACCAAAAGCTTCCTCTGGTGGACCAGCAACCTGATGGTGCTGGGTGGCTCCTCGGCCTACACCTGGGTGAAGGGGCTGGAGATGAAGAAGGCCCAGGAGGAGCTGGCCCCCAGGGAGGGCGAGAAGGGCGAGATGGGCGTGTGAGCCTGCCCTGGGCAGAGGGCAGGAAGAGTCCTACCCAGGGGTGGAGAGCACAGGATATGGTGGGGGGCGGAGCCTAGGTGGGAGCTGGAGTCCCGGAGAGCAGGGGCCACGGGGAAGGAAGCTGGGAGGCGGTCGGTGGCCTCCTGGGCCCAGGAGCTCCTGTCTCATCATCCTCGTTTCTCTAGTGTTTTACAGTTTACAGCATCCTCTCCTCACAACTGCTTGTACAGTTGTACTTGTATTATTATTTCCATTTTACAGACAAAGAAACTGAGATTCAGGAGCGGCGATAGCCAATAAATAGTAAAACTGGCATCCAAGCCCAGGTTTTCCCAGAATTTTTCTCACTACTGCCTGAAAAGAGGCATCAGTCTCTGTAAGATTTAGCCAAAGACTGCTGTGTGAGTGTCTTCTGGCCCCTCTCCCATCTCTGGAGAGACGGGAGACCTTGGAGGAGGGGTCTCCTATGAGAGGACAGAAGAAATGAATTGTCCTTGCTATATTACCCAAGCCAGAAGGATGGGCCCCTCCCTTGTGCTCTCTTCTCCCATGGAGGATGCTCTATCAGAAGCTATTATGGCTGTTGTAAAGGTCCTTATTGATCCCTGGGAGCCACTAAAGTCAGGAGTGGGAGGCAAGTGTGAATGTGCCAGAAACAGCCTTCTTCCCCCCCCCCCCCCCCCCATCTACCCACCTCTTTGAAAGCAGGTACTAAAGTTGCTGTTGCCGTATCTCCAAGAAAAGCGTGACCTTGGCCCAAATGGAGAAAAATGGACAATCTGTCCCTAGCAGGGGACAAGCACTCCAGCCCAGATGAAAGCCCTCCAGCTGCTCCCTCTGCTCCCAGCCACAGCCCCCAATGATCTGTCTCTGAGGTGATGGGGCCTCCTGTTACTGTGACCCGGGGGCAGCCCGCTGCCCCACAAACCTTTCACCTTGGTCGGTGGTTCACTTATTTTCTGGACTGGGCTTTGATGGGGGAGGCTCTCCATGTGAAAAAAGTGTTTGACCTTACACGACCATTCTCATCCTCACTCCACCCTAAAATTGGGAGATTCAAATGATGCCTTCAGTGTTCCTAGCAGGCCAGGAAAAATGTGACTTCTTTCTTACTGCTGCTTATGCCCTATTCCCAAATGGGGGCTATAGGGCATCTTATTCCCATCTGTCCCCTGGGAGTGAAGAGGCCTTGGAGGTCACTGCAGAGTTTTCTGTCAGCCCATCCTCTTCCTCCACATGCTAAATATTGGGTAGACTGATGTTGTGATTTATAAAAGGCCATATGTAAGGGGCATAGTCTTCTCAATCTTGGAAACAATGTTGGAAAAGGGTAAAAGATCTGCCATGTATAGGTGCTTAATAAATACTTGTTGATTGATTACATTACAGTTTGCAAAGCACTTTCTTCACCTACATTAGTGATCATCACAATGCTTTGTATACAATAGGTGCTTAATAAATGCACCGTGAATCATGAAAGGGTTATCTGAGGTAGCTGACCCAAGTCCTGAAGACCGGAGATCATACAGCTAATAAGAGGCTGGGCTGAGAATCCAACTCTTCTGACTTCAAGTTCAATTCACTTGGTGCTAGCCTATCTTCATTTTGTGCAGAAGGGAAAAAAGAATCTAGGTTCTCTCCACTGCTTCGTATCTTTTGTTGAGGTTTAGCGGGAGGAGGTGCAGTGTAGTATAGTTTTTCTGGAGGCAACAGGAACAAAGAATAAAATATGGAAAGGTATTCATTGTTCATGGTTGGGCCGTACCCACATAATAGTTATATTTTTAGAGCTAAAAAAGATTTTAGAGGGTAACTAATCCAACCTCCCTGATTATATGTGTGAAGAAAGGTCCATAGACCTTACCCAAATCTGCACAGGAAGTGAATGGCAAATCCAAAATCTGCACCCAAGCCCAGTGGTTCTACATCAGGTACTTTTCCCTCAGCAACACCCTAATGATACTACCTAAACTGACTTACCATTTTGGTTCTATACCAATCATACTGCTAGTGAGTTACTTTATAGAACTAGGAAAAACAACAAAATTCATTTGTAGAAATTGAAGATCTAGAACAGCAACCCCCAAAAAGAAGGAAAAATAGGAGTGAAGGGGACAGGGTATTATCCATTTCATGAGGCATAAATCATTCAAGAAGAGAAAAACAGCAGTGGGAGAAACTAGGTAGGATCCCAGAAGTGAACACAGCCAACCTACCAGCATCCCACACATTATAGTGTCTGAAAAGTCTCCATGCGTTATTAAATTTTAAAATGTTTAACTTAAAAACACCCCAAGACTGGGAGAATAAAGGCAGTAAGCCAGAAGAGCTCTCCCGACATTCCCCTCAAACAACTTAAAATAACTCCTCTGTGTGACCCTGGGCAAGTCACTTAATCCCAATTGCCTCAGCAAAAATAAATAAATAAAATAACTCCTCAGATGGAATTTTGGAGCAACAAAACAGAAAAGGTCAGCATGAGACTTTTTTCAGCCTAAGACAGCTTAGGGGGACCTGGCCTGGGACACACTCAGCATTCCAAGTGGGGCCTTGGAAGTGACCCAGCAGCAGCAGCAGCAGCTCTCAGCTCAGAGATGGTTAGGGAGTTGGACAATTACTCAGAAAAAAGATTTCGAGGGATTTCTGGGATGGGTGCAGCTGGGGCTGATTGTCCACTCTTGCCCATAAACGGTCCCGGGTTGCAATTCTAGGGTAGAGAGGAGCACTTATGGTCGGTCACAAGGGAACAGAGTTTTAGAGAGGAGCACTGGCTCCTGGGGCTTCAGGAGAGCAGGGCCTGGTCACGTTCCAGAGCCAAGGGAGCACGAGGGCTTGAAGCTGCCCAAGATCCAGGGAATGACCCTCCAGTGTAAACATGAGGAGGGCAGTGAGCACTCCTCTCCAGATCACTCAGCCTTAGAAACAGCCCCCCAGAACTAGCTCTGAAAACAGCAACCCCCGAAAGTCAGAAGCTCAAGAAGGTGAGCAACAATGAACTTTAATATGAAGTTCGATAATAAAAAGAAATGGGCTGAGAAAATGAATAAACAAAAAACTTGACCATAAAAAGCTGCTACCAAGACATAAACTCAAAAGACAATACTGTGAAAACTACAACCAAAGTCTCAAAAGAAAAAATGGTAATTGGACACAAGCCCCACAAGAATTCCCAGACAAGTGAAAGACAAGTGCCTCAGTTTCTTCATCAATAAAATGTGGTGTGGAAAGAAATGGCAAACCACGCCGGTCGCTTTGCCAAGAAAATCCCGAATGGGGCCACAAAAAGTGGAACATGACTAAACAGCAATAGGATCCCAAGTGTCAAGATCCTTTTCACTTGGGCTTTTTTTTAAATTTGCTATTTTTTTTAGTAAATTTTTTCTTTTTCAATTTCAAGTTTCAAAATCTCTCCCTCTCACAATTCTCCCACCCAGTGAGAGGGCAGGAAATATTATGTCAATTATATAATATTTTATCAATTATATGACTCACACTTTTCAAAAATGTTCTTTCTTAATATGAATTTAGTGAATAAACAGGAAAATGCAAAGAACAACAAAGATCATTAATGCAATCATGAGCATCTGTAACATACATTTTCTTTTAAAATATGAACATTAAATTTAATATAGCATTACCCTGTTAGCATATCTTTATAATGTTTTGTTTTCTTCTCTGTATTTTTCTTAAAGTTCCTTCCTTCCTCCCTCCCTCTCTTCCTCCTTCTCTTCCTTCTTTCTTTTCTTTCTTCCTTCTTTCTTCCCTCCTTCTTTACTTCCTTTCTCCTTCCTTTCTTTCCTCCTTCATTCTTTCATTCCTTTCTTCCTTCCTCTCTCCTTTCTCCCTCTCTTGTTCCTTTCCTCCTTCTTTCTCTCCTTCCTTCCTTCCTTCTATACCTCCTTCTACCCTTCCTTTCTTTTTCTTTGTTTTTACATCTCTATTACTTCCCACTAAAAGCCCTCCAAATAAAACCCTCACATAACAGATAAGCATAGTTGAGCAAAATAAACCCGTTCTATAATTCCCGCCAAGAACTTTCTTTTCCAAATTGTATTCACATTTATTTTTTCACTTTTAGTTGCTCTCAGAAAACTAGAAGACCTCAATCAGGACTTTAGTGGCAATTTGTATAAGCGGAGTGCCATTCCTTCCTTTAATCTGGGTGTTTGGTTTTGGTTTTAGCTTAGTAGTGGGAAAAAATGAAATGACTGAGGAAAAACAAAGGTTCAATCTTCTGAGAATATGGATTTATTAAGCAACAATTGCCTAACAAAGCAGGACTAAGTCTCCTCAGCTTAGGGCTGGACCCCAAACACGATAGACTTTTATACACTAAAAATAATTAATCAAATAAGGCCAATTAGTTAAAAGGAAATGATAATACTACAAGTCTAATTTCTAATTAGAGGAAAGATTATTAGGGACTTTCCAAATCAAGAAGGGGAGAGTGAATAGATATAATTCCCTGAAAACAGAAATGGAAGTGTCCCACTCCCCCATCCCCATGTATCTATGAACAATCAAAGAAAGTGGGAAACAGTAACTGATTGATTAATATGGGACCAGTTTCCAGGTAAGACATATGGGTTGTTTGAAATGGGCAATTGTTAGAAATTTCCTTGCATCAGTTTTTCAACCTGACTGGATATCTGATCAACATAACCTAGATTTTTATTTAGGGATCTGGAAGCAGCAGGTGGTCCCGCTCCCAGACGTTCAGGGCTAGGTTCAAACAATGCAATAAGGTCTTCTCCCAATTCCCACAATTGAATAAAGTTTTTTTCCCCACAAGACAGAAGTTGGACCAGATTCCCAATTGAATAAGAAGGGAACTGAGCCAAAGCCACCATTGAGTCACAAGATAGAAGTCAGTGTGGTCCACTTGATGCTCACAATTAACCAGTTAATGTTCTAACTCCTTCAGTTTTTTGGTTTTTGTTTGTGGAAGAGAATATTGTACAGTGGAAAGAATACAGAATATGAAGTTAAAGATCCTGGGTTCAAATCTTGATTCTGCTACTTACTAGCTGGATAATGAGCCATTTCCGACTCTCTGAGCTTCAACTTCCACATCTGTAAGAGGGGGGATGGAGGTGGAAGTGGGACTGTTGTGCAGTGTTATCTCTAAGGTTTTTTTCTTGCTCTCCATCAATGATCCGAGCTTTTCCACTATTCATAAAGCATCAAAACGTTAGATATTATAAGATCTTGATAGATTTGGATGTTTTCCTTTCTTCTAAAGGACAGTCAAAAGAAAGAAAAGTATTGTGAGTAGTAATCAACATAACCATCCGATTTAAACACAGGTTGGTTGAATTTTTTATTGTGTTTAAAAAAGGTCCAAGATAACTTTGCTTCTACCTTTCCCCTTCTACCCTCTCCCCCCCCCCCCCCCAGAATGGGCAGGGCAGGAAAAGCTAGGAACCATGTGTGCTGCTGGATATTAAAGTTTGTCTTTTTCCCACAAACTGACACGGAGCAAAACAAGCAGAACCAGGAACACATTGCACATAATAACAGCCAGAAGGTACAATGATCAGCTATGAAAGACTCAGTTCTTCTCAGCGGTTCAGTGATCCAAAGCAATCTCAATAGACTTTGGCCAGACAATGCCATCTGCATCCAGAAAAAGAACTGAGGAGACTGAATGTAAATCAGCACACACTATGTTCACTTCTTTTTTCTGTTTTATTTTCCTCTCTCATGGTTTTTCCCTTTTGCTCTGATTTTTCTCTCCCAACATTATTCATAAAGCAATGGGTATTAAAAATAAATAAATTGAATTCCTCAAAAAAAAGTTTGTCTTTGTACCATACTTAGCTTAAAGCAGCCTTTTGATTAACTCTAGCACAGTGCTTGACACCTCGTAGGCCCTTAATAAATTAATGTTCATATATTGCATTTAACATATATTTTAACATATATTGGATTACTTGCCATCTAGGGGAGAAGGTGGAGGGAAGAAGGGGAAAATTTGGAACGCAAGGTTTTGTAAGGGTCAATGTTGGAAAATTATCCATACACATGTTTTGAAAATAAAAAGCTTTAATAAAAAAATTAAAAATTAATTAATTAATGTTGATTGACTGACTGTTAGTAATGCTTAATCCTAAGGAGAAAGAAAATCCACTTTCCCTATGACAGAGAAGCAGAAAATTCTCACAGCCCCTGTGATTTCTTTTAGTATGGCTTGTCCACCTACCCATCTCCTTCATAGATGGCCATGGTCATAGGATAACAAAGAAAGCTTTCATTTCAAAGAAGGATACAGGCTATATTTTAAGAGAAAGCATAGCCAAGAGCTTTCAAAAGCCATTTAGGATTGTAAGATCTTAGATCTGCAGCTGGAGGAAGACCTCAAAGGCCTTCTAGGTCAATACCTTCCTTTTTCAGAGGAAGTAACTGTAGTCCAGGAAAGAGAGATGCCATCCTCAGGGTCAGAAAGCACTGGAATTTATCATTGTCATAATAGCAAATCATTTCTGTAGTACTTTCAGGTGTGTAAAGAGTGTTCCCCACAACTATTCTAGAAGGTTGGCGGTCAAATCTGTTAGTCAATAAGCATTTCTTAAGTGTTTGCTATGTTCCAGGTACAGTGCTGAATGCTGGGGATGCAAAGAAAGGTAAGAGACAATCCCTGCCCCCAAGAAATTCACAGTAGAATGAGGGGGGAAAAACAGGTAAATAAAATTGTACAAACAAACCATACATAGGACAAACAGGAAATAATAATTCAAGAGGAGGAACTGGAATTAAGAGGGAGTAAGAAAGACTTTCCACTTGTAGAAGGTGGGATTTTAGCTTGAAGAAGTCATTCTGCAGTGCAATACCTCTAACATTGCTGTTTATGAGCCCCCACTAGTGTGCTTCCCATTAATAATATGCAATTGTTATCATTGTTGTTGTTCCTTCATTTTCAAAGAGGACCAGTGATGATATGGGATCACATCTTGATTTGCACTTAAATTGAATTTAAGTGAGGCAGAATTGTACAAAATTTCAAAAGTTCCTTCCTGAGTGATCAAGGAGCAGCGGGAGGACAAAGTCAAGGATGCTTGGTGATGGTCCAGGATGCACTGGATGTTTCACTTTCTTGTCTTTAATGTCTGACCGAGCTCTAAGCCCTCCACAGGACGCTCTGCCTTAGTGGCCATTGGAATAAATTTTTCTTCTGCCCATTCTGCAGAAAGAAGTCTTCATGTGTCCTAACTCACCAACAGGTTTGAGGTCTATCAGTTCCCCTCAGCCTGGTCTAGCCCATCTGCCAAGAGAGTTTTACCAGGGAGCACTTCTTCTTGGAACCCCAGGGGAGAGGTGGGTGAGCAGCCCTGAAAAGAGCTCGGCAAGACCTCGTGCCAGTCTTTTCAACAGTGAGATGATTCAGGCCAGTTCCAAAGGAGATGAAGTGATGGAGAGAGCCGTCCACATCCAGAGAGTTCCCTGATCTGTAAAAGCGGGGGTTGGGTCATTGGGACGCTGAGGGATCTTCCAGTTCCAGATCTATAATCTATGACCTAGTTAGCAAGAATAATTCATGAAGAAGCTACCCCATGACCTACTTCCTCCAACCCACTTCTCCCTGGCCTGGCCCTGCCCCACTTTCTCCCCACCCTTCCCTCGGTCTCCTCCCCCTAGGGCAGCAACCCAAGCCTCTTACCCACCGGGCTTGCATCCCTAGGTTCAAGTTCTCTTCCCCAATCTTCCCTCTTTCCCCCATCCTTGCCCAACTAAAATTGTCTTGGGCAGCTGACATGGGCAGCTGCCTGCCGCTTGCCCCAGGCTTACCCAGCAAGTGCAGACTTGAAGAAGCAGATTTGGCCAAGGGAGAAGAGTTGTCAAAAAAGGGAAATTGTACCAGGAGGGGAGTGAGGGGGAGATGGGATGAGGCCATTTAGGAGAGCATCCACCCAGGGATAGAGAGGAGGTCCTGGCTGAGAGAGGAAAGAAATCATGGCTTCCCATCAAGCCAACACAAAAAGCAAAGAGAAAGCCAGATTGGACCTAATTCCTCTTGAAGGGTTTCCACGACCACCCTGAGAGAGGTTAAAGAATTTTTTAAAAACCCATAGCAAGTGTTTCGAACCCGAGCTGGCCAGCCCAGCTGACTTCTGAACAGGTTCCTGGAATCAGACTGAAAAAAAGGCCAAATTTCCAAATTTAGGAAGAGCCATTTGCTCATGTCCGTTCATGACTGTTTGATGGCCTCTTGTGTGTTGATTATGGGAAGCCCTATGTGATGCCAGAATAAACCCTTCCTTCCTTAGTGACTTGAAGCCACTTTTTAAAGCCAATTTTAGCCCCTCCAAACCACTTGTGAGTCAGGCAACGTGAACCGTCAAATCCTGGCAAGCCCATCGCCGGGGACTAGGTGGCCCTGGCCGGGAGCAGAAGCTGACTGGTAATTCCACAGCCCCGTGGCCCTCTGGCCAATTTAGCTGGTGAGAAGTCATAAATCTGCCATACTTTATTCAGGTTTTGTTCTGGCTCGTTTGGATGTGGACCTATCACCCAGCTCCGTACTTTAAGATAGAAAGGCCAAAAGAGTAGGGTTGCTTTTAAAAGCAGGAACTCCTTCACAATAAAGGGGGATCGGAAGATGACTCGGGGGATCCCCGGAAGCTCTTGACCATTTGCTCAGGAGATTCCCTTGGTCCTTTAGGAGCATTTGACCAAAACTGGTCAACAGACAGTCTAGTCTGAGAATAATCGACTTCAAGACGTACAGATGCTCCAACTTTTGTACCTGGGGGGGAAAAAAAGACCAGATCCATGGTTATAAAGGCAGAACTCAATGGTCACCTTGGGAGAAATTGGGGGAACCTCAAGCTGGGGAAGAGAGCATGTAAAATTCTTCCCTCCCTGAAAAAAAAAACAAACATTGCAATCTTTCTCAGTAGAGAAATGAAATATACAAATTTTTGTCCAAACTTTTTTCAAAAGACCCATGTTTAATCTCAGTTAAGAATGTGGAGTTTAGGTTGTTTAAAAAATGTTCCCTTCCATGGAAATGCCTTTTTTTCCCCCTCTTTTTTTTTCCTTTTTTAAAATTATATTTTATTTTTACAACTATATGTAAGGATAGTTTTCAACATTCATTTTTGTAAGTTTTTGAGTTTCACATTTTTTTTCACTCTCTCTCCCTTAATTCCCCTTTCCCAAGACAACAGGAGATTTGATATAGGTTAACATATTTCATGGAAATGTTTCTTGTCTTTTCTGTGATTCTGCCTTCTGTCTGTTCAGTAAATAGATGTTTAGTCCTTAAACAGAAATGAAGCTGGTTTTAAAGTTTTGTCTCAGGAAGAAAAAAAAATTGTGACATGAAGAACATAGGAAAAAAATGTGGGTTTACAACTTGAAATTTCAAAGTTAAGCTCTGTCTTGTGCTTAAAAATGGCCTTGATTCATAAAAAAAAAAAAAATTATGAATTTTATTATTATCCAGAGAATTTTCATTCAATGATTAAAAATGCATTAGGTGTTATCAAGAGATATATGTATACTTTAATAGCTGCTATTATGTATGTGCATGGATATTTCTGCATGTATAACATATTTACATTCTGTATATAATTCATTTTACTATTGACTGTGGCGTTTCTACTAAAATCAGAGAAGAATTGACATTTTCATATCTATTAAACTTGGAAATACACAGCATTATTACTCCCAAGGTACTGTATATGAAAGATCTTTGCGTGTGTGTGTGTGTGTGTGTGTGTGTACATATTCCTTCAAAGTAGCTCTAAAATATGATCATCACTTAATACTGGTTTTTAAATAACCCACCATAAGATGAATTTTAATATTATTTTCTTATTCACGCAAAAATATCAATGCCTGTTTAAATTAAAAGTGGTTCCAATGTTTAAAAAAACGGCTGTTGCATATATTAGCTTACCTTTTCTCTCTCCAAATGGGGAAAAAAAGTCTTGTTAATATCAAGAGTCAAGAAATTAAGAAAATAAGCAAAATTTGTTTCTAAGTGTTTGGCTACCAGACCACAGTAAGTTTTTCTGAATTATTTGGCAGAATTTAACTGCCCAGCTAATTTCGAAACAGTTTCCTAAAAAGGAACTGGACTGTATCATGCATTTTCAGGTTCTTAAGTTAGAAACAAAACTTGAAGGTTTTACATAGTAAAATGAGGTACTGCCTGTGACCTGAAAGTTTCAGCTCTAATTGAGCTAATTTGAAAAAAATTCAGTGGAGGAAACTAGAACTGGAACCAATTTGAAATGTGAACTTTCTTCTTTCCTTCTGTCTTTCTTTTTAAAATAAGTTTGTATTGATTTTTTCCATTTTGAAACATGAGCTCTTAATCAAAGAAATCTAATTAGATTTTAGATATTAGATAGAAATTATATAATTAGATTATCAGTATTATTTAATATGTGATTAGATATTAAAAAGAAATACTGAATCAACATAAAGTACAATTAAGATAAATTTGGGTTAATGGGGTTCGGTATAGGAAAAAAAAAAGAAATTAAAGATAATTTACATGAACCATGTAGAATGGAAGCTCAATTAGTAGGAATGAGGGGTGTATGTAGGGCTGCATCATCTAGAGCCGAGGGAAGCCATTTCAATTCCAGATTCCCCACCAACATGAAAATGGAACTTGTGAAAAGTCCACCTAAATGGGAACCATATAAAGCACTCGTTTTTGCCAGCCATCAGATTCTCCATTAATGACCAACTTAAAAGAAGGGGGAAAAAAGGCACAGGATGAAAAAAAAGCCAAGATTTCAGAAAGTATTGCAGGAAGAGTAAGAAAGTTCTTTAAACCACACTGAGATAAAAGAAATATAGCAATATTGCCATTAAGCTATAAACTCCCCTTAGAGAAATAATAATTTCTTCCTTAGGAAATTGGAGGTTGGGGATTGTTAATAATTTCCAAGTTTACTTTTAAGTATAACTCGTCTTCTGGCACCACACACTTAGTAGCTGTGTGACCCTAGGCAAGTCACTGAATGCCGTTTGCCTCAGTTCTTCATCTATAAAATGAGCTTTAAGGAAATGTCAAAAACACTCCAAGAAAACCCTAAATGGGGCCACAAAGAATTGGACTTGACTGAGCAACCATAAAAATTGTAAATGTGAAAAAGTAGGTGAAATCACATGGCGATCTTTAAAATTGAATTATTTTAAATTTGGGTCATAAGGATTTGATTAAATAATTGGGAAAAATCATTATGATTAATATAAAATACATAAAATGTATTATATTACTATTATTCACAATGTAATTGACCTGTGCTCCAAAAAGTAACTACTGCTGCCATATCTTTGTAGGTGTGAGGGAAAAAGAATAATTACTCGTCTAGTTTCTGGATTTACCAGTTTGGGTAGTTGCTGTAGAATACCCAAACTGGTAGATGAATAGAATGATTTTTTCATGTGCCTGACTCAAAGATTCATTCTACCACATTTAGACTGATGATAGGATTTGTGTTCATATTTTAAGTCCAGGAAATTGTTTTATGTTGAGGGTTTTATTAAGCTTTTTTGCATCGTGATTTTGGAAAAGAAAATAGATCACAAGTGATTTTAATTTTGAAATGACAGTGTAATAGGATGGATCTTGAGGTCTGAATGCTGTGATTATTTATTAGAGATTTTCGTCTGTAAAATAAATTGTTTTGATTAATTATTATCTTATGTATTCAATTATATATGCTCTGGTTGTTTAAAAAACAAAACCAAACTAATGTATTTGGAATCAGTAAATAGTACAGCAGACTTTGAAAGCAGACATGCTATGAAACCTCAGGGATCAGAAGACACTAACTTTGGGACGATTATCTGAGGATGTTTGGGAAACCCTAGAGCGTAACCCCAGACAAATGTCCCAAGAACCCTTCTCATCAAGGTGAAGTGATGTGCCATTATTGGAGAACCATGAAAGCCCCTTCTGGAGTGAATGTCAACTGATGTCTGGAAAATCCAAAGTTAAGTGAAAATTCAGGCCCCTTTGTTTGGCAGACCGCCCGAAGCTTTCAAGGAAGGGTTTTTCCCAATCTTAGGCCATCTTGGGACCAACTGGGTAAATGAAGATTCAGGTTGACAGCTTAGCCAAACATTGCAGCCTTTCTCGCATGTCGGGAAGAATAATTATGATTTAATTTGATTTTTCCCCCCAGTTTCAATTGGCCATTCTAGAAGACTGTGTTTTTCTGTGAAGTTTATTTTTGTTATTCCTTATCTTTGCCATTAACTTAGAGGAGGAGATTATCTCCTTTCTCTTAGATTCTCAGTGTTTAGCACAACACCTGGCACTTGGTTGGTGCTTAATAAATGCTTGTTTACTAGCTGACTGGTTGATATAATATACTTTAGTGAAGGGAGGAGGAGGGGAAAATTTGTGTTATTGGTGTTCATTGGCTTTGCCTGGGAAAATACTCTAAGCAGTTAAGTAGATGGGATGCTAAACTTGAGATCAGCAAGCCCCGAGTTCAAATCCAATCCAAGAGGATTGCTAGCAAGGTGACACTGGCCAAGAAAACTAACCTCTCTCAGACTCAGTTATTCTGTTGGTGACAAGTGGATGATAATATCTATTTTCCAATGTTGGTAGGAAGATTAAATCCATATGGCATCTTACAAACTTAAAAGTGTTTTAGAAATGTTAAAATGTTCGCCATTACGACAGAGATCTCCATACATGGCAGAAAGGTTGTCTATATAAATCAATTTTATTCAAAGGACTAATAATGATAAATGTGCTCTGGTTTAAAAGGATATATGTTTTTAGGATAAATTGGAGTTTACCCCACAGCTAACATAGAAAACTTCAAGGCAGTTTCAAGTTAAACAATTAAAAAACTTTCACGATCAGATGGCTTACTCTTTTAAGCAGTAGAGTAAGTGCCAGAATCCAGGAATTCATGGACATTAAAGTGTAAAAGAACTTTGGAACCGAAAGATTTAGAGTTAAAAGGACTTAGTGACGGTGCCAATAATCTCTGCCCTGTCCAGAAAACAGGATATCCAGCTCCAGGGCAATGAGGCTGTGTCTTGTGGCGGCTACGTGTCCAGGGCAAAAGATTGTAGGTTAATCCCTGATGAGAAAGAGACTTCTGGGAAGAACTGTGAAAGGTCTAATTGGAAATGTGAGGTGCCTCAATAACAACCCATTTGGTAATTAAATATTGGAGCAGCGAGAGACATTTATTGTTATGTCTCTTTACCTGCTGCTTCCTACCACGGTAGCCAGACATGTGATCTTTCAAAAATTATTTGCTAAGCTGGTTACAGAACATCCGTAATGATTTATTGTGCCCACTGCTGCCAGTGATGACCCTACTCTCTTTACAATGATGTTGCTTTATGGGGTAGTAGATTTGCTTAACCCGCGTTCCTGATTCTGCTGATTTATGATAAAACCATAATGCCATTTTATTACAGAATCTAAAATTGGGAAGAAAGGAGATACCTGCAAATGCTATGCTAGGGATTTTAAAATGTTCTTTTTAATAATCTATGGTTTCCCAACATGCTTATTGCGCTAAGATCACAGCTATCGAATTTGACACAACCTGAGTGGACTTAATAAGCACTAGAGTACATTTACTACCTGGGAGAGGCAAGCAAGGTTTTCTTGTATATTTTCTTATATAGAACCTATATAAAGACTTAAAAAGAGACCCCTAATTGGTATATTAGTATATAGTGTATATGTATAAAATATATATAGTATTCTATAATATATACAGAATAGAGAGAGAGAGAGGATTAGGATATAATATATAGTTAGTACAATTTAAAAAGCCACTATCCTAAGACAGGAGCCTATTGAGTCAGTTCCAGGTGGGTTTGGGAGAGCTCCTGGTAATTTCTTCACAAGGTATCCACAGAGACTGTGAGCTCCTACTGAGCAGAGATCATTTTTGTCTTTCTTTGTATTCCTAATGCTTAGCGTGATGCATGGCACAAAGTAGGCACTTAATCAACATTTATTGACTGATTCTCTTCAATAATGAGATTTTATATGAGACTGGGAGACTCCGGTGGGACAGAGCTATGATCTAAGGTCCAGAGATTCTTGCAGACCCAGCTGTGGGCCAAACATCACGACCTCGCCAATGGATTGCCCAGATAATTCAAAGAATCAATCTGACCTCCAGCCGTGGAGTTATGTCTGGAAGTTCTCAGGTTGGGAGTACAGGGCAACCTGTCCTAGCAGTATATCTCCCATGCCTCTGACCCAAGGACTCTGGGAAGGACGGATGTGGGGCTGAGTGGGAGCTCAAATCCTCGGGGTTTGAGTGGCAAGTACTGGAACAATGTCAGCTCTTTGATCTGGAAAAGGGAATAAATTAACTTTC
The DNA here is from genome assembly GCF_902635505.1 of Sarcophilus harrisii. Taxonomy (NCBI): domain Eukaryota; kingdom Metazoa; phylum Chordata; class Mammalia; order Dasyuromorphia; family Dasyuridae; genus Sarcophilus; species Sarcophilus harrisii. The sequence continues at coordinate 231,724,014 of NC_045431.1, forward strand.
TGATTTTTATAATTATCCAGTTGCAGTGTACACATAAACCTGAGATGAGGCTGCAGTTGCTGTTCTTGCTGAGACCTATTGGATGGAATAAATAATAGCAAGAACATTGTCTGGATGAATTATAGCTTTATTGGAAGAAAACGTGGAAAGATCCCAACTGCCCAGTCTATTGTATAATAACTAAAAGGATGAGCTGACCAACAGAAGAAAGTTAATCATTATTATTGTTGTTGAGTCATTTCAGTCACATCCAGTCTTTGTGATCCCATTTTGGGTTTTTCTTGGCGAAGAAACTGGAGAACTTTGCCATTTCCTTCTCCAGCTTATTTTACAGATGGGGAAACCGAGGCAAACAGGATTAAATGATTTCCCCAGGGTCATACAGTTACTCAGATCTAAGGCCACATGTGAATCAGGTCTTCCTAACGCCAGGCCCAGCACTCTGCCCACTGTACTGCCTGGTTGCCCTTATGATTAGTAACTATATTATATATATGAGTAGTAATTATATTAATTATAATATATAATTAGTCACATATATTAATATATATATATATAATATATTGACTACAATAATTGTCAAATTATTAATTATTACGATATCATGTTAACTTATCAACCTATCCAAGATAATAATAACAACATTTTATTATTAGCATTTATATCTCGTTTTAAAGTTTTGCAAAAGGGCTTTACATATGTCGTCAGTTCCATGACATGTTACCAGTTTATGGGTGATACAGGGCTGGACAGCTGTGTTGGCCAAACGAATCTAGGTTGCCAAACAGCTGTTGCCCATGGGACCTAGTTCCCTTTTCAGTGGAAAGTTCTCCAAACACGATTGCTGAATTTCATCTTCTTGCCCCTCCCCCCAAAAAATACATTTTCTCATTCTCCTTGGAGACGGTTGGTTTGGAAAGTTTTCTGTAGCTGCTGATTTCCATTAAGTAAGAGTGATTGTTATCTCTCCCAACCAGTTAAAACTTAAGCTACTTTCCATCTCTCCCCAGCCAGAACATCCGGCACTGACAAATTATAAAGGTATTGATTTATTAGAGCACATTGTCAGTGTCTGAGTCAAGCTAAGTTGACAAGTCACATTAACCAGCCTTTATTAAGCACTTATTATGTGGTGGAACATTGTGCAAAATAGAGGATGTACAAATATATGCAAAAAGACAGGCAGTTCTTGTTCTCATGGGGCTACTTTACAGATGACAGTTAAAAGGGAGTTGGAAAGGAAAGGGAGAGGGAGAGAGTGACTAAGTGCAGAAAATGAGGGATGCTTGGTCTGGCCCTTCCCTCCGGTTATTAGTGCTTCCTCCCCACACATCCAGAAGTCACTCTGAGGTCCTCTGGGTATAATGTAGATTTGCTTTATCTGTGTCAGATTGTGCTAAGCTCCTTGAGACCAGAAGCTATTTTCATTTTTGCCTTTGTATATTGGTGCTTAGCAGTATCTCGGAATATAGTAGGCATTTAATAAATGCTTGTTGAACTGAATTGAAATGAATAATAAGAAGAAAACCAAAAGCCCAAAATTAAAACAACTTCTGAGGTTTCGCCTACTTCCCATCCATCAATTTTGCAAAGATGATTAAAGACAGAAATAGGCTACCTAGATGAATTATGGGATAATATATATACCAACAAAATTAAAAACAGTAACAATAGCATTTATATAACACTTGAAGGTTTCCAAAGCACTCTGTATGTGCTCCTTACAACAACCCTGGGAAATAAGTGTGGTGATTATTCCCATTTCACAGGTGGGGAAACTAAGACAGCCATCTGAAGATTAAATGACTTGTCCAACTTTTTGTTAAATGTCCATTATTGGTTTAAAAAAATAAAAATAAGTGACTTGTCTAAGGTCACACAGCTCATAAGTGTCTGAGGCAGAATTTGAACTCCAGTCCTTCTGACTCCAGGGCCAGCACTCTGTCCCTAGTTGGTGGAGCTATGAGTTGGTCCAAGCACTATGGAAAAAGAGTTGAACTTATTTAAAAGATGACTAGCCTGTTCATACAAAATGAAAAGAAAGACCCCATATATTAACAGCAGAATTTTTATGGTAACAAAAAATTGAAAGCAAAGTATTCGTCCAACACTTCCAGAAGATCTGAATTAAATGAATACCAGCATTGTGTGTACCAGAACAATAGAGAATCATCGCTTTGTAAGAAAAAAATGTATGCAAGACAATAATTCAAATGAAAATGACACTAGAAAGCCATGAAGCTCAGATTAGTTTCTTGGACCAAAATTAAAAGCAAAAGATGAAACACACTTCGTTTTTATCATATATTTTTAATTATTTATATATATTTTATATTTATGTAATTTATATAAAATAGCTTTTTATTTGTTTTGCTTTGACAATTGGGGTTAAATGACTTGCCCAGGGTCACACAGCCAGTAAGTGTTAAATATCTAAATTCAGATTTGAACTCAGGTCCTCTTGACTTCAGAGCTGGGGATCTATCCACTGCTCCACCTAGCTGCCCTAAACTTAGTTTTTCTTGTTAGAGAAAAGGCGGAGACCTCCAGGAGCAGAATGTTGTATACGTTGTGGGATAAGAAAATTTGGTGGCTGTGTTTTATTTAAAAGCAGTTTTCCTCTGTAACAGAGAGGGTTAAACCTCAGGGTGTGGGGAAACTATTGCATTGTTTGAACTTAGTCCGGTGTGGCTGCCAGACCAGATTTGCTTAATGCTTACCTCAGGACATCAGGTTATACTTACCCCCGAATCTTCCAGCGGAGGGAAGCTGGGGGCCAGGAACATGAGCAGCTTTCTCCCATTGTACATCTCAAACAATCTATGCTGTTCTTTGGAAACTTCCTCCTGCTAGCCCATCCTCTTCTTCCTTTTGTCTGAGCTTGGTATCGTGTAAAACTCAGAGTGATTGTGGGACTGGGGCCCGTTGGGCTCTCCCCTGTGATGGAGCACCTCACAAACCTCCTTCTGAAGCTTTTCTCAGTTTGGGATTTGTTCTCCATCCACAAAGGGCAATAAATCAGACAATAACTAAGAGATCAGAAATAGAAAAAGTAGAAATAAAACTTTTTTTTAAGAACTTTAAATGGCAAGTCAAGAGGCCTGACTGTCTCTCCCCAATTGCAACCCTAAATGTTGGCCAAGTCTCCTGTCCTTGTTGAACCTCAGAATTTTCAAATAACCAAGCAGTCCCACCTGCCATCTTGGAAAGGAAGAGGGGCACCCCCAGCTTAGGTGTTCCGTTTTTTCTCTGGAAAATAGGGCTGAGAACCAATAGCATTAAGGTCCCTTCCAGAGTTGTCATTCTCTAATCTCCTAGTCAGATTTCTATTGACACCACCTGTCCGAGTTAACAGTTTCTTAATTTAGCTAATGGCTCCCCTCTTCAAATTTGGATATATTAGCATTAGAAAATGTGTTTGCTGAGCTTAATGAATTGATTAATAATATTTACCTTCTCTCTCTTGTTCCAAAGTCTAGTTTCTGGGATGTTTGTTTTGATTTTTTAAATATTTTTTTCTTGTTTGATGTCCTCTGAGGAGGACGGGAGATTTGTTATTGTAAACTCTGAGCTTGGCATTCTGAAACCTAGTGCCAGTGCCAGGCTGTACCACAGCCTTTAGTTTGCTCATCTGTAAAATGGGTATCATCGATCCTGGCCCTGCCTATTGGGGAGCTCCACTGAGCTACAACTGCGGAGAAAGAAGCTTCCACACCTGGAAAGTCCCAAAGAAATGAGACGTGTGATAAAAAAATGGCATAATCTTTACTCTCAAGGAACTTCTCATTTAATACAGGGATGGGATGCACACTCAAAAATGTATAATGCAAAGCCAAGAGGGATAAGGACAAAGATTTTGGCAAAACCCTTCCATGTACCATGAGAAGTCACTCCACTACAGTGGCTGATGAACCAATTTAAATGTTTCCATTCCTAGTAATTCGGTCTTTGGTAATGTGACTATAAAACTCATGACTGGCTCCTGACTGTGCCCCAAGTTGGAGGGAATGCTCTAACCATGGCAGAAGTGAAGGGGAAGGAAGACGGGAGTTGAAAGGTCAAAGGGAGCAGGAAGACCTGGAGGTCCTGAGGCTGAAGATGATTGATCCTGGAGGGGATGGGGTCAAAGACTCCCTCAGAGTTGGAGCTGAGGGTATGATGGGGGGAGAGAGAAAAGAAGGAGAGGAGGAAGATCAGGGAGATGACCTTAGCTTCCTCAGCAAGTAGGAGATGAAGACATCTCTGGAGGAGGAGGATGGATAGAGCTTGAGGAAGGAGGAGAAAACTGGGAACATTTGCCAGGGGGAGAGTCGATGAGACATAAAGAGAATTGCCACATGTCTTGCTTATATAACACAGCTTATTCAGCCATTCCCCAACTGATGAGCATCCCTTCAATTTCCAATTCTTTGCCATCACAAAAAGAGCTGCTATAAATATTTTTGCACCTGTGGGTTCTTTTCCCTTTTTTTTAAATCTACTTGGGATACAGACCTAGCAATGGTCTTGCTGCAGCAAAGGAAATGAAGTTTTATAGCCCTTTGGGAGAGCTCCAAATTGCCCTCCAGAATGGCCAGATCGGTTTACAACTCCACTAACAATGCTAACTAGATGGGCTTAGGAAACTGACCTAAGCAGGATGGAATTTGCATCAAAGGTCCCAGGTTCATTTTCCTTTTTTGTCATATTAGCCTATCTGATAGGTACAAGCTACTTGAAAATTGTTTTAATTTGTATTTCTCTAATCAATAGTAATGGAGAGCATTTTAATGACTATCTATAGCAGGGGTCCTCAAACTTTTTAAATAGGGGGCCAGTTCACTGTCCCTCAGACTGTTGAGGGCCAGACTATAGTAAAAACAAAAATTTTGTTTTGTGGGCCTTTAAATAAACTTCATAGCCCTTCATAGAGGGGGATAAACGTCCTTAGCTGTTGCATCTGGCCCGCGGGCCATAGTTTGAGGACTCCTGCTATAATCTATAGCTTTGATCTGTCTGAAAACTGCCTGTCATCTTCTTTAATTACTTATCAATTGGGGAAGAAAGTGGTTATTGTAGGCATTATTAACCCCATTTTACAGATGAGGAAAGCTATACCCAGAGACCATTTAGTGCTTGTCAGTAGTTGCACAACTGGTCATTAACAGAAGCAGAATCTGAATCCAAGATTTCCCCACACTGAGAGTGTTCTCTCAGTAAATATCGCCGTCACTAAGAATGAAGACGGAACGAATGTTTGTATAAGGACTGAATGTTTGTATAAAGAATTGTGGGTAACTAAGCTTCTGCCACGTTGGCTTTTGTTATTATTAGGATTATTATCATGTGTGCTTTGATGTACATTTGTGCTCCATAGTTCTCTCTCTGGATGCAGATGGCGTTTTCCATGCAAAGTTTATTGGGATATCTATTATTGTGGAAAGACAGCGTGGGATGGCCGATGAAGAGCCGGCCCCAGAGGGAGGTTTTGCGAGGGTTAATGTTGAAAAATTATCCATGCATAGCTTTTGAAAATGAAAAAGCTTTAATAAAAAATAAAATAAAAGAGATCATTGGAAAAAAATAAACAAATATCATCTCATCTCCTGCCCTTCCTAAGGCTCAATTGGACAACAGTCTCCCAGAATCGTTGTAAGAAAATTCTGCAAACTGAAAATATTTCTATAGAAATGGGAACATTTTATTCATATTTTAATTATTACTATAAATCGTCAGTTATTGTTTATTCATTATTTATATTATTATGAATTACAAAGCCTGAGTTATTATTCAGCCCACAATCATGTGTCTAAAACAGACACACATAATAGATAACTTCTTCATTTGTAAAATGGGAAAGAAGGTGAATCCCTATGAAACCCTCCAGCTCTGAAGACTTACTCTTTGTGACCCCATTTGGGTTTTTCTTGGCAGAGAAGCCATTATCTTCTCTGGTTCGTGAGGAAACTGAAGCAAGCCAAACTAGTCCAGGCTCCTACAGATAGGAAATATCTGAGATCTAATTTGAATTAAGGTTTTGCTCTCTCCAGGCCAGGCGTGACACAACCCAGCCACCCCATTAAGCACTTTCCAGGCAACCAAAGCATTCCCAAACCCTTCGTCTTAATTTATTATTTCTTTTATATATATATATATATATAGCATTATATATTATATTATTATAATGAGATTATAAATAAATTAGAAGAACATAGCATAGTTTACCTCTCAGACCTGTGGAAGGGAAAGGAATTTGGGACCAAAGAAGAACTAGAGATCATTATTGATCATAATACAGAAAATTTTGATTATATTAAGTTTAAAAGTTTTATATAATATATATTATATGTATTATATATAATAATATGATATTACATATCATCTATTATATAATATATAAGTTGTTATGTATCATATAGAAATATACATTTATATATTATATACGATGATGTATAATATAATATATATTATGTATGATAATATATAATACAATATTATGTATATTATATATATAAATAGTTGTTTATTTATTATCATCTCACCACAAACCCATGATGTCTGAAGAGCAGGGATTACTAGCAGATTTACAGACAAGGAAGATGGAAGCTGACTTTTGGAGCCCGCACTCCAAATTAGTAGCAGGTTCAAGGCCCCAGCTAGCACCTATTTTCTGCGGCCAAGTTCAGAAATCACGTGGGAGGGGCTCTTGCTTAGGAAAGCACCAGGACAGCTCCCACAACGTCTGCTAAGGAGTCTGGGGCTTGAGGACCTGCCTGGCCCTGCCCTTGGGGACCACGCTGCAGCCAGTGATTCTGCCACAAGGGGGTGCGATCATCTCAGGTATGATGGATGCTCTGGGGGGCTCCCAGCAGGGATCTGCTGCAAGGGCTCCAGAGCCCCCAGATCCAACTGCCCCATTTTAGAAAGAGCCAACAGAGGCCCAGACACCTGCAATTGTTTACCCACAACCTCACGGAGATGAGATCTGATCTGAGCTCCTGGACTGTGGAACCAGAAAGTCCCTTCCCAATAAAGAAAGAAGCTTGTCTGGCAATCAGAAGTATTTGGGAAAGGCCTTTGCAGTCATCTCCCAGTTCCATGGGGAGCTCCCGTCAGCCCAGACCACCCCTTCCTGAGACAGGACTTTGCTACCACCTCCTCTTTCTGCCATGAGTCCGTCCAGGGAGGACCTTGAACAGCGCATTCACCTCAGTCCCCTTCATGGGGCCTTTCCAGAGAATCTGGAACTCAAAGTTTTAAAAACAAATGTCAAAAATTGTTTTTCCATGTAACTGGGGGAAATAAAATGCTAAATTAAATAATAGGGGAAAAAAGAATGTAAAGTCCTTAAATATTGCTTGTTTTGGAATGTATAGGGCTGGGCAATGCAAATATAATAAAAATGATAAAAAATTTTAAAAGAATTGTTTATTGTCGTCTTTGTATCTATAGCAGTTTCTCTGTCCCTAAAAAATGATAAGCTGTTAATAAATACTTGCTAACTGACTATACTTCAAACATATAATAAAAAAGGCTGATTATGTCCATTTTAACTAATTTTTAAAAACTTTTTTACATTGCTGTCACTTCTCAATGATTTCCCATACTCCTCCTTAATTTTCCTTCCCACTAAGAAGTACGATTGAAACAATACAGATATTCACAATGGTATACCTAATGAGGTATACTCCATTCCACACCTGTAGTCCACCACCTCTCTACCAAGAGGTGAGAGGTGGGAGTCACAATGAGTTCTCTAAAATTCTGACTAGTTATGGCAGCAATAAGAGTTCAGATGGTATGGCTGTCTGAAAAAAAAAAAAAAGATGTACATACAACATGCTTTTACCTTTAATCTATATCATTAACATTTGCTCCATAATCAAGAAAACAATAAATCAATCCCAATTTGTAGCATTTGCAGATTTCCTAGAGGTAAATTTAATAATCTTTAAGACAACTGCAGTATATCCCTGAAAAAGTTTTTCCAAGGTTGATTTTCTTTATGTTTATTAAGTTCAGTGTCTAAATTCTGATTATATTCTTATCAATCATCAGGGAAGAAAATTCCAATCCATCTATTAGTTGCTTCCTCCAGTGCTAAACAAAACTTGTTGATAAAAAGATATTTCTCAAACCTAATCTAAAATTCTCTTTTTACTTTTTTGTTGGAGGCAGCTGAGGTTAAGTGAATTGCCCAGAGTCACACAGCTTGGAAATATTAAGTTTCTGAAGCTGGATTTGAATCCTCCCGATTCCAGGGCAAGTGTTCTATCCACTGTGCCGCCTCGCTGCCCCAAACTGTCTCTTTTTAAAAGACAATATCAGTTCTTTGTCTGGAGGCAGATAGACTTCATCATGAATCCTTTGGAATTATCTTAGATCATTTTCTTGCCAGGAGTAGCTAAGTCATTCACAGTTTTTCACTGCTACTGTGTACAACGTTCTCCTGGTTCTGCTCACTTCACTTTATATCAGGTCATGAGTCTTTCCATTAAATCTCTCTTATTTCAGGCTAAGCCAGTTTTCTCTTAATCTGTCCATTCTTGGAGACGACTACCACATTCCTTACAATAACTATAAATAAGAGGTATCACTAGCCTGTCAGGAGACATCCCGTTTTCCAGAGCGAAGGCCCAGCAAGCACAAGCTGTGCCCTGGGCTTGACGTAACAGTAATCCTTTGCGTTCAACCTCCGGACCTGACGGCCCCTGAGCTCAGGCAAGCTCCACCGGGCCCAGATATGAAGCCCTGCCATGAATGGTTTTTGTCACAAGACACCTTGCCTTGATACTCCTGCTGACACACTATATTGTTTGGCAAGAACATAAATCAAGGCCCTGACAGGTGTCTAGTTTGCCTCCTTCTTGGCTAGTTACTTCTCCCATTTTGAAATTAAATTTCTGTTTGATTCCTGACTCTCCTTTCCCCCGTCTGCTCTACTCTGCCCAATAACAGACTAGAGACTGATTTAGTCCAGTTGATGGAGACGTAGAGGAGCAAACTCTCTATAAGATGGTCCTGATCAATATCATTAACCACTGACATCCTCAAATATATTATAATAATAACTGATATCAACAAGAGCTTTGAAATCTGCAAATCACTTTGCATTGTTGTTATTGTTATTTCTGATTCCTCCCAACCCTGTTTGAGACTTTCTTGGCAAAGATACTGAAATGACTGGCCATTTCCTTGTCCGGCTCATTTGACAGCTCGGGAAACTGAGGCAAGCAGGGGGAGATGACTTGCTCAGGGTCACACAGCTAGAAAGCATCTGAGGCCAGATTTGAGCTCACAAAGCGTACCTGACCCTACTCCATCCTCATCCATTTCCATTGACTCTAAATCTGGAGTTAGTTCTAGCCAGGTCCACGCCGCATTGAGTCCACTAAAAAAAAAAAAAAAAAAAAAAAAAAAAAATCAAACTCATTTTCAAGGCAATTTACCCAATGGTCCATTTGGACCAGTTTCTCAGTGGAACATAAAGTGACATTTTTCACAAAATGTACCTGCAGTGATTCTAGCGGGTTCAGGATTACGTCACCAGATGTGGGAACCCAATATCCTTGCTCCACTTCCTGGGACTGGCTCCGATCCTTCCGTCCCTTTTTAAGTTTAGAGCCCACAGTGGAGTCAGGATTCTAGCCTAAGGGTCAATGCTACTTCCGGTTCTAAACTGCTGTAAGGAAGCATCATGGAGTAACGGAGCTGCAAGAGACGACGGAATATTAACTCCGGAAGGGCTAGAAAAGTGGATCGCTCGCTCAGTTGACAGGCGTTGAGGACTTGGCGTCCGCCAAGCACTGAGCTAGGCTAGGGACTAGGGGACAAAATGAAACGGTCCCTGCCTTCAATGAGCTTTCATTCTATTAGCTCAAGGAGTCTTCAGATTTTTTAAAAATTAATTTACTTTAATGATTATGCTCTTCCTAGCTGTGTGACCCTGGGCAAGTCACTGAGCCCCAAATGCCTCAGCCAAAAAAAGGCATTTTAATGCATTTTTTAAAAAGATTGAGTTTTCGATTTTCTCCCTCTCCCGATCCTTCCCCTACCCATTGAGAAGGCAAGCAATAGGGTATCAATTATACGCGTGAAATCACACAAAATGTTTCCATATTAGCCCCCTTTCAAGAAAGAGGAAGAAGGAAAGGGGATGGGGCTATGAACTCATTTTTAAAGGTATTTAGATACGTGAACTTTAGTAATAATTGGCCCGTTGTAATTCTGTGCGTATTATTTTAAAAACAGTTTTCTGAGGATTCATAGAGTTTAACAGCTGCTAAAGGGATCTATGACCCCAAAAGGCTGAGTCCTGGGGTTAGAGAAACGGTCCGTGTGTGTGTACCTGGGGCATCGGCGGTATATAAGTAGCCTCGCATACCCTAGGTGCTCAATAAATGCTCGCTGCCTGCCTGGTGCAGCCTGCTCTGCAGGGACTGGGCGTCGGGTTTTCTCTGGGCTCGGACCCTCCTAGCCCCGCCCCCCGCCGCCCAGGCTCCGCCCCCTCCTCTCCCATCCCAGAACTGCATTTTGAGCGAGAGGCGGGGCCCGGAGGGCGGGAGCCAACAGCATCAAGGGCGGACAAAAGCGACAGGTGGCGCATTCTCGCGAAGGCAGGAGCACGCGTGTCCGCGCAGCCCAGGCTAGCCCGGGGCCGGATGCTTCCCTGGCTAGTCAGAGTGGAAAACGGAAAGCATACGCAGCCCGAAAGCCCCGGAAAGCCGGCTCACGCAGGCGCAGTGCGTCACCGCCGCCCCACCCGCGTGCCCCTCCCCCTGCCTGGACCGACACACATGGTGGGAACGTGAGTGGGCGGGACTTGCCCCGGGCCTCTGGGCCAATCAACTCACGGAAAGCTCCGAGCCAGTAGAACGGGCGCTCTGAGAGCCGCGGAGCGGGCAGAAAAACATAGAAAAGAGATTACTGGTGGAGGTTCCGAGAGGGGGCGTGGCCTAAGGGCCCAAGCTGGGCGGAGCGGCGGCGCCGGCCGCAGTCCGGGCGGTGATGGCGGCGACTGCTGTGGTGACGGTGACGGCCGCGGCCCCGGCCCCGGCCCCGGCCCCGGCCCCGGCCCCGGCGGAAGGCGCTTCTTCGGTGCACTGGTTCCGCAAGGGGCTGCGGCTGCACGACAACCCGGCGCTGCAGGCGGCCCTGCGCGGGGCGCGCTGCGTGCGATGCGTCTACATCCTCGACCCGTGGTTCGCGGCCTCGTCCTCGGTGGGCATCAACCGCTGGAGGTGAGGCCGGGGCTGTCGGGCGGCGCAGGGGAGAGGCCCGCGGCGGGGAGGGGGCGAGAGAGGCTGCGAGGGGAGACGCCGGAGGGACGGGAGCTAGCGCGGGAACCCCCTGGAGCGAGGCGGGAGGGGACGGGGGGGGGAGGGGAGAACGGGGGGGGGGCGCTTTTAGGCGCCTCCTGTGTGCCAGATACCGCGCCAGGCCCTTTACGGACATTGATCTATTGGAAGAGGGAGGAGTGGGAGGGACAGGGCAAGGACTGGGCGGGGGGCGAGGCTTCCCGGAGGAGAGGGAAAGGAGGGAGGTGTCAGCGCGGGGGAGGGGGATTTAGGGACAGGGTTCAGAGCGGGCATCTGGCCAAACCCTTCCGCCCGGGCCGAGCTGGCCTGAGAAGGGTCTGAGGGGTGTTAGGGAGGTGGGGGTGGAAGGTGAGTTGGGGTCTCTGGGAAGAAAGGGCTGGCCGAGCCTCACAGACCGCGGCCCGCCGGTGTGAGCTGGAGCTGGGATCAGTGGGGGCTGGGCTTCCAAGCGTAGCCCCCCATCCTTGCGGCACTTGCCTGGGCAGGCCCTTGCTAGATCCCCGGCTTCCTGAGTTACCCTCCTTCTCCCCCTCCCCGTTGTTGCCCGGTCTGTCACTGGGCTGGCTTCTCCCTTTCTCATGTAGGGAGCGGCCACCCCCACGCCGAGTCAGTCGGGAGTTGGCTGATATTCCAGAGAGGACGGGACAGGCCCTCCAAGGGCCGGACACATGATAGCTCGTGTTTACTAGCCAGGTTTGAGACACCGTGTCCCCGGGGCTCTCGGAACTGCGGCAGGACGTGCTGTTTGCACTTGCCCCGGTGGCTCCATTAGTGGCTCCCTCCCCCCGTGTCTGGCTGCAGCTTCTGACCCTGGGGCCGCTTAATGGCCCCGTGTGCCCCCTTGGTGGGGAGCCGTGCCCCTCGAAGCTGGGTGCCCCGGCGGCGCTCCCCGCGCTTGTGTCCCACTTTCCATAAATAGTGCCCGGGATGTTAAACTCATGACCTCAGAGAGCAGATGACGCGCCCGGCATCGGGATCAGCATCACTGCCCCTCCCCCCAGCATCTGTTTTAATTAGAAACCGAATCGGAGCCGGGCCTGTCTCTGTGCGTCCTCCGGGGGCAGCACTCCCGCTGGGCCAAGCCGAGAGCCTGTCTTGCAGCTGCTCCTCTCCTTACCATTTTATGGGGCACTTCCTGACTCATGGGGATGGACTCCTCTCATCGCTCGGAACAGGGCCCAGAGGTCCAGAGGCCAGAGCCACAGCCTCCCCGGCCGCGGTATTTAATGGAGATTGGACAGGACCGTGCTGTTCCCTGAAAAGTGCCGGTTCCTAATTGCATTTGAACTTGGCAGGAGCACTGAGTGGCAGGATTTGGGCACTGGCCATGAATGTTCGTGTGCCACAGCGAGCCACGGGCATCAGGCTTGTATGTTGTGGGACTAGTTCTGAGCCCTCATGCCCTGCCCAGGGGCAGCTTTTCCAGGCCTGGTAGGGAGTGGCCCAGGAGGACAGAACCGAAGGTGCAGCAGCCTAAAACGGGGGAATAGGCTAGCCTAAGGCTGGGGAGCTAAAGGACTCCTCCCCCGTGGAGGCAGCAGGGCAGGACCACAAGGAGGCATTCCCCTCCCCCCCCCAAGCCACTTGGCCACTTGCAGATGGCCTGGCACGCACCAGCCAGAATGCACCCACTTGCGCAGTCAGACTCCAGCACCCGTGCAGCTGCCTGGCAATTGATGGGTGTTGCCTGGGATGTTATGTAGCACAGGGCAGAGCTGAGCACATTCGTGAGGGATGCCCTGTTTTTTCTAACAAATGCCCCAGAAAGTCACTTGATCCTTCTGCTTTCAAGGTTCTGTTTTTCCATTTGTCCATGGGGGGGGGGGGGGCAATCTCCATCCTCACCTTTCTAAATTAGAAGCAAGGAAAGCTTTTTATAAGTGCAAAAGATTCAGCCCCTAGGCCCTAGATACCCTTCCTATTGGGGTAATAACACATACAACACAGACCAGAAACCTGATCCTACTGGAAAAGTGCTGCTTTCCAGTGTCTTTGTGCCCCACATAAGCAGCCAGCTGAGGCCCGTGTGATGATGGAAGGCTGGCCAAGGGCAAGGACCGGACCCTAAAAAGCCTCCACTGCACAAAAGCAGACTCTACACCCTCTTACAAAGAGCAAGTACGGACTTCCAGTCATTTTATAAGGGGAGTCCTCTTTGCCAAGGACTTGGGCTAGAAGTGACTGGACCTGGCAAGGTCTCATTCGTCCCTTGCATCCTTGTCCATAAAGGAGGGGTCGGTCTTCAGTTTGGCCATGGACCTCTGGCATCCCTGACCCTCCCACCACCCGGCCCCTGCTTGTGTGTGTACCTGTGGCCGGGATGGTGGCTCTCCTGCGGTCTGTTCCACAGACCCAGCCGGCTGTGCTGGGATTCCCAGCTAGTCAGGGAACTCTGAATTAAAGCTTTGCTTTGGGGAGATTCGCTCAGAAGGCCAGGAAAGGCAGGCCGGGGCCTTTTATTTTCTTCCTCCTCCCACTGAGAGAGAATGAGAGCTGGGTGGGACTGCAGGAAAGGCCTCTGTTTATATCTGATGCAAGAAGGTCCTTGTCTGCCAGGGCTGGCTGGGCTCCAGCTCAGCCTGATGTTATGCAGAGCCGACTGCTCTGGAGGCAGGGCTTCTGCTCTCAGCTAGGGTCGGGGCTGCTGCCTCCCCCAGGCGGGGGGTCCTGTGCCCACAGCCAGGCTGACCAGCCCAAGGCCTCTGCCTTCAGGGGGACCCGGAGAACAAAGAAATTCAGCTGGGCCTCTGCCTGGACTTCCTCTGTAACACTAGCACAGCACATGGAGCCTGGCGAGGGGGCGCCCCCTCTCAGAAGGACAGACAAAGGGCGCCGTGTCTCCCTAAAAGATGAATCATTCTGAACATTTATCAGGCACCTGCTGTATACTGAATATTGTGCTACGCTCTGGGGCTACAAAAGATGCAAAAAAGAGCATTGGGAAGCACCAGGCTAATGAGGGAGACAAATGCAGACAAATATGTACAAAGTGAGAGAGATACGAGATAAATAGGAAATAATTAACAGAGGTCATCCTCTAGAATTAAGAGAGCTTGGAAAGGTTTCAGTAAAAAAGGAAACCAGGGAAAGTAGGTGGAGAGGAAGCTTGATGTTAATGATGAGAATCAGAATGAAACAAATCAGGCAGGCAAAATGTATGCTGCAGATTAAAAATGGCTGCAGGACAGGTGCTCTGTGGGCACTGAGCAAAGCGGTGACATTTTCTGATAAAAAACCCTCCTGCCCAGGTAAGGTTCTTGGAGGCTGGCTCCCCTGGAGAGCAGCAGGGGATAACTCAGGGAGCAGGCCCGATGCTCATCCCAAGAGTCCCTGGCTCTGCCCAGACACTAAAGAGGTGAATGTGGGTTTGGGGGCTGGAATGTTTTGGAGGAGCCCGCTTCCAGCTCTGTTTTCTGGAGCTTAAATCAAAGGTCCCAGAGCCTCCGGGTAGAAGGATCTGAGAGTATTTGATCCTGCCCCTGGTCAATAATAATTCTCTCTCCCCCCCCCCCCCCCCCCCCCCCCCCCCCCCCCCCCCCCCCAAATCACACAGGCCTTCAATCTGCAGTTAAAGACTTCCAGGAGTGAAGAGCTCTCTTTGTTAACCAGTTTCCCTCAGGCCCGGCTTCAGGCTGGCTCCTTGTCCTGCCAGAGGAGGCCCAACATGGGCCCCACCACCTTTCCCATGGTCTTCCTGCCTAGGCCAGGCTCTTCTCGAGAGCCTTGCTTTTTCCAGCCAGCCCTCTGACCCGTCACCATCCCATTACACTTGTCTTAGACCCTCACCCACGTAAGGCTGCCCTCCATACCAAGTCATCCCAAGAAAAGGACCCATTTTCTAGGTGTTCTCCCCCAAGACATTCTTTATTGCCTCATCCCAATAGGAATATAATTCTTGGATTTTAGGGGTGCAGCAAGTCCTAGCAGGGTCACTTTCACTTAGGGACCAAGCAACAGAAAGTGGGTCTGCTTTCCAGCCTTGACCCTTCTCAGTTCAGAGACAGACTGGCCAGACACTGGGCAATAAATTAATTTAGCCACCAAACTCATAACTGCCACAGAGGGCCACCTGTGGGGGGGGGGGGGGGGGGGGGCGGAGAAGGCATCATAGCCTTAAACATTAAAGTAAGTAGGATGAGCAGGAGAAGCAGGGGGGAGACGTTGCAGGATCGGGAGGCAGAGAACTCAGCCGTTGACTTCTATATGCCTTTAGGTTAGTCACTTAACTTTCCTCATCTGTAAAATGGAGCGGCGGACTGGGAATCGAAGGTTCTGTGGCAGTGATAGCTTGCAGCCTTAAGCCCACAAGCAGCCAGAGCAGCCTCTGGTGGCTGTGGAAAGCCCAGAAGGCCACATTTAGCAGACTGCTGATAAACCAGAGTGGCCAGAAAAGGACAAGCAACATAGGGAGGGATTCCTAGAAGGAGCTGGAAGGACCTGGTTTGGAGAAGGCTGTAAGGGGTAAACTTGCTGGCAGCTACCCAGCTGCCCACAGGGGAATGGACCACACTGGGCACAAGGGAGTCCTCAGGAGGCACCGCTGGCCTCTGAAGGGTCTAGTTCTCTGTTTATGTATGGGGTTGTCTTCTGGGGGCAGCTTAGCCTCCCTCTACCCCCGAGACATTGCCTCATGGCCTAGAATGTAAATTCCCACCAGGGCCCCACAGGTCATCACCAGGGGCCATCCTCACTTCCTCAGGGCACAGTGATGGCACAAAAGTGGCTCATTCTTGCTTCGGCTTTCCATTGCTGAAGGCATCGGCTTTTCCAGACTCACACAAGCTTTCATTTCTGTCAGGCTGATCCCTGCCCTTCCGCTCTTCCCAGGACAGTCCCTGACACGATGTTTGGGACCGTGCAGCCGCCCGGCAGTGGACGTCAGCTGCAGCCTTGGAGGGTGTCAGCTGGGGACACTCCTCCCTCCCGCCCCATGCAACGATAGGCCGGGTCCCATCGTGGGCAGCGTGGAAGTGTCCACATGTGGAGAAGACACTGCTGCCCTCCCTGTCTTGGTGCCCGTTAGAATGTTGGAACCGTAGGGACACAAACTAGGGGGCGGTCGCCTACAAGTGAATAAAAGTCCCCAAAGTCTTCCTGATGGAGCCATGATGGGGTTTCCAGGACAGACAGACATCAGGAATGGGCTTTAGAGTCAGAGTGCCTGAGAGCTAATGGTTTCACCACAGCCAGATTTAGGTTTTTCTGAGAAATAGAGTGAAAGCGTTCTGGTTTACAGAAACCACCTGGCAGCACAGCAAAAGGACAAGTACAGAAGTGACGGCAGCCTCTGCAAGTCCCCTGGACGAGACAGAAGCTGCCAGCTTAAGGACAGCAGCAAAGGCTTCTTCCTCTACTCTGAGGCTCTCTGTACACAGAGCAGCCTCCACGGAAGGCCGGAGAAAAGGGCTCAGTTTGACCTGCTGGGCTTGTCAGTATGCAGGGGTCATTGCTGAGCCAACAACGGGAAACGGGTGGAACCAATTTCTAAAAAATTACCCTGACAGTTTGATGACAAATAACCAGTGTTTCTGTGATGCTCCGAAGCTTGCAAGTTTGCAAGGTGCTTCACATGCATCATCTCTTCAGATCCTCAAAATATTCTGTAAGATAAGTTATCCCCATTTTATAGATGAAGAAACTGAGGCTGAGAAGTTAAGCAACTTGCTGCCCAGGATCTCACAGTTACCATCTGAGAAAAGATTCAAATTTAGGTCTTCCAGACTCCCAGCATGAAGCTGTTCAATAAAGGAGATGAAGGACTTGGCCAGGGTCACATGACCAGGATGTGGTGAAGTCCAGCTGTCCGGCCCTCTGTGCGTACTACCCAGCAGAAGGCCGCTGTCATTGTGGGCTCTGTGGTCCGCAGGCCCAGGCCTTCTCATCTGGAGAGAGAAAAATCACTAATTTCTCCAAACCTTTTGACTCAAAGATCTCAGGGTTGGAAATGAGATGGATGCCTGTCGGTTGGGGAGTGGCTAAACAAGCTGTGGTACGTGATGGACTGATTGCAACAGGAGAAGTGGTGACTCTGAGGGGTTCCAAGAAGCCTGGGAGACTTAGATGAAGTCAGAAAAATAACGGCACCGACCGGGACGAGAAGGAAGCAGTCCCCCAGAGGTGCTGTGTGACCTCCGGGACCACCGGTGCTCCAGAAATGAAGCTCCCTCCTTTTCCTGGCCCTGGGGGCCCAGCTCGTGCTCTGCTGCTTTCTTGTATTTTCTTTTTCTCTTTTTGGTACAAGAGATGGTTTTCTGGGCAAGGGAGAGGAGGGAAGTTAAGGTGATGTTAAAAAAAAAAAAAAAACCTAACCACAAACTTTTGTTCATGCAGAGAACTGCTTTTGTTTGTCTCATGTCACTAATCTTGCTTCAATCCTGCAGGTTCCTCCTCCAGTCCCTGGAAGACCTGGACATCAGCTTAAGGAAACTGAACTCTCGCCTCTTTGTAGTGCGAGGACAACCGACTGATGTGTTCCCAAGACTCTTCAAGGTAAGGGTTTGTAGGTGGTGAGAGAAATCCAACTTGAGATTCTGCCCTGGGCAGCTCGTCCCCCCTTTCCAGCTTTCTGGGGGCTCCCCCAGACTCCCCGGGGTGCTCAGGGAGTGGGAGACCTGACCTGGGCTGGCAGGATGAAGGCCGAGTGAGGGGAGCTCCGGCAGGTTGGGGAGAGCGCTGAGAAGTCCCAGGAGACGGGTTCTCCTTAGAAAGGCTTTTCATCCAGCCCAGACACAGCCCAGCTAGTGGGCTGTGGCTTCCTTTCCAAGCCAGCCAGGCTGGATGAAGGACGGGCCCGGCCAGATTATTGGGGTGAGAGGAACCTCTGCCCTCCTGAGCGAGGGCCTGCCTCGTGCACAGCGGCGGCCGCGACTCCTGCTGCATCCAGCTCTTTGCTAAGGGGCCAGGCCCACTGCTTTCCCCTGCTTGGAGGAGGGAGCCAGCCCTCAAAGCAGGGCATTCTGGGATAGCGCGCTCTGCCCCCCCTGAGCAGCCCAAGCCTGGGCCGGGGTTCCGGGGCTTTCCCTGGCCATGGCCCCCCGGGTCGTGTCCCAAGGCCTCCTGGCCGGTTCACACTCCAGCTCTAGGTGGAGGCTTGCGGCCTTGCTCGGAGCTGAACCGCCTCTGGCCTGGCGGGAGGGAAGACATGGAGGACCCTGATTTTAGGGGGTGGCTGCCTGCGCAGGGGCGGGCTCTGGGGCCCTCGGCACCCGCCCCGCCGAGCTGCCCGGAGAGTCGGAGGGGCGGCCATCAGGCTCACTGACCAGCGGCCGCTGCTGGGGCTCCGGCCCGCCAGGCCTAAATTCGCGCCTGGCGGGATGGGTTAGCTTGCCAGTGGCCTCGGGAGGTTGCTGTGGAAACCGGGAACCATGGCCCTGCTTAAGCCTGCCAGGGAAACGGGTGTGCCCCCGGGGAGGGGGTCTGCCGAGCTGGGGGGGGGGGGTCAGCGCGCTGACTGGGCCCCCCCCAGAGCCGCCCCTGCTTGGGGCGGGGCCCCCAGCCCGGCCTAGCGGACACTTCTCCCCAGGAATGGGCCGTGACCCGGCTGACCTTCGAATACGACTCGGAGCCCTTCGGGAGAGAGCGGGACGCGGCCATCGTGAAGATGGCCAAGGAGGCCGGCGTGGAGGTGGTGACGGAGAACTCCCATACGCTCTATGACCTGGACAGGTGCGGGCCGCGCGGGGGGCGCTGGGAGGGGGGGCTGGGGAGGGGGGGGCCCCGGCTCGGGCCGGCCGCGGACTTAGCCCAGGACCCCCCCTGGTGGCGGCTGCCGGGAAGCCGCCTCACGCAGCTCCGCGCGTGAGCAGGGGCCGCTGGAGCCGCGAGCGTGGCGCCCCTCCCCCTGCCACGTGAGGGGGTGGGGCCCGAGCCCCCGCCCACAGGCTTTCCCAGTCCGGGCTTGCAGCATCTGCAGGGCAGGGAGTCTGGCTCTGGGCAGGGGCGGCCCCCCCCTCGGAGCTCCCAAACATGAGGCTTCCGGACGGAAGGAGGCATCCCTGGCACCCCGAGGCTACGGCCGCCCCCCGGGAGCGCGGGGGGAGAAGCGCTCCTAAGGATCTCCCTGCCGGCTGGGGCCGGGGCTCCCAGGGGCGCGGTGGGGGGGGGGGGGGGGGGGGGGGGGGGGGGGGGGGGGCCTGCCCGGGAGGGCGGACCTCCTCTGGCCGGCCTTCTGTTCTCTCGGCAGCTCAGGCTGGGCGCCCGGAACTGGCTCGGTGCCCGCTTTGGCAGGCTGCCCGTCGGTGCCTCAGTTTCCCCCCCTGTAAAAGGGTGCCGCGGCAGCCACTGAGGGACAGGAGCCTTCGGGCCTGTGGGGGGTTGTCGTTGGGGCGAGCAGGCTGGCCCTGCTGCATGAGTGATGCCGGGTGTCCTTTGGGATCCGCAGGATCATTGAGCTGAATGGGCAGAAACCGCCCCTCACCTACAAGCGCTTCCAGGCCATCATCAGCCGCATGGAGCTGCCTAGAAAGCCCGTGAGCGGCGTGACGCGCCAGCAGATGGAGCGGTGCCAGGCTGAGATCCGGGAGGACCATGACGAGGCCTACGGCGTCCCTTCCCTCGAGGAGCTCGGTAGGCCTCTCTCTCAGGGCCCAGGCTCCTTGCCGGGGTTGCTGGCCCTAAGATGGGGACCTCGCCAAGCTGGAGCCGTGGGTCTGGGGACGGGGCCGCAGGGGCAGGAGGAGGGAAGCTGGGCCCAGGGAGAGCCACAGCCCGGAGAGGGGCAGCCCGGGGGTGGCGCCCTCCTCCTTGGGGAGACCCACCTGCGTCCCTTTGACTCGGCTCTCCTCTGCCAGGGTTCCCCACCGACGGACTGGGCCCGGCTGTTTGGCAAGGAGGGGAGACGGAAGCTCTGGCCCGACTGGACAAACACCTGGAAAGGAAGGTAGGAAGCCCCTCTCGGGGAAAGGTGGGTTGCCCCTGCAGGAGCTTTGGGACGTCCCAGGGACAACATGGCCCCCAGATTCTGGTTCGCCTCGCCCTCGGTCTCTGCCTCGGTCTTCTCAGTGAAATGGGGGACGTGCTGAGCCATGGCTGTGACAACAGGGCTTTGTGAGCGGGAGCCACATGAGCACTAGGGGCAGCGCCCAGCTGCCCCCGAGTCCTCCGGCACAGGAGGGGGCGTGTCCCTGGGGGAGCCTGTGGCCCTGGCCCCCCCCCCCCCCCCCCCCGCCTTCCGCCTCTGCTCCAACTTGCTGAGGGCTGCCCTTGCCCTAGTGATGTCGCTCAGTCCTCCCCGCCGGGGCCCAGCCCCTGGGCAGCCACGGGACCTTCTGACTCCAGTCAGGTTGGGCTGGGCCGACCTGAGACAGGCAGGAGGAGCACTGGTTCCAGACTGGTGGGATGAGCGAGACCCAGAAAGATGAGAGAGGCGCAAATGTCACACTTCAGGGGCTGAGCCTCCCTTACCCCGGGACCTCTGGGATCTCTTCGCACAAGCGAGGAGGAGCCCAAGGTCAGCCTCTGGCCTGTTCAAGGCCATGAGTCTCATCAGAGGTGAAAAAGGTGGCTTGGCTGCCTGTCAGCTGCCCCTGGGGCACAGGGCCCTCATGCTCTTTGGGGGGGACTTGAGAGCGTCCTGTCAGTGGCTCGGCCCCCGCCTCCTAGAGGTTCTCCAGCCCAGACTACAGCCCGCTCACAAGGAAGGCCAGGCTCTGGCCAGGGGGCTCCTTGAAGGGTTGAGGCTGGAGGGTCTGGCTGGCATTGCTGCCGCGGAGGAGGGGGGAGGCTCCTTGTCTTCCTTCTTCTCTTTCAGGCCTGGGTCGCCAACTATGAGAGGCCGCGGATGAACGCCACCTCACTGCTGGCCAGCCCCACGGGCCTCAGCCCCTACCTGCGCTTCGGGTGCCTCTCCTGCCGCCTCTTCTACTACCGCCTCTGGGAGCTGTACAAGAAGGTGAAGGCCCCTGCCCCAGCCCCCTATGGAACCCGGCCTAGCTCCCAGCCCCCTGGCCCTAAGGAGAAGGGCTCAGAGGCAGTGGCGGCCGGTCAGCAGGATTTGGCCTCAGTTCCCTTGGGTTGGGACTATCGGGAGCCGTCCCAGCCTCGGAAGCAGATCGATGGGCAGCGTGATGCAGCCGCCCCCACAGGTGTCCCACTCTGCCCTTCGGGTGCCTCAGCTTCCTTGGCTGTAGATGAGGGGTTGGGGTCTGCAGGTCCTTGCTGACTTTACAGCCAGTGACCAGTCATTTTGGGCAGCAGTGTACTTATTTAACTGTGGGCTGCCTGCTTCCCAGACCCAGAAGCCTCGTGGGCTTCCTTCACCAAGTTTCAGAGGTTGAGTCTTGTTCGTATGTAGAAAGGAAGAGAGACAGGGGGCCTGAGTCTGACCTTGCGAGCAGGGACCTCCTGACCCCCTGCCCGTTCCAGCTGCTGCCCTGTCCCCTCTGGCGGGGCCTGGAGCTGTGGCCCTTGGCATTGGGCCATTGCTCCAGGGGGGCCTCCAGGGCTGCGTAAGGCCCCAGGACTTCGGGCTAAGAATCGAGCCCACCCTCCTCTAAGAGAAGGAAAACCAAGACCCAGGGAAGGACGTCATCTGATCTGGCTCATCCCAGGTCAGGAGGAGCAGAGCTGAGAGCCGGGCGCAGTACAGGCCCTCTCCCTGTGTTCAGACTGGCAGCGGCCCCCAAACTCCCCCCACAGCAGGGCCTTAAGCCAAGGGTTGGACAGAGGGCCAACGACCGGGGCTTTCCCTTCTCCCTTCAGGTCAAGAGGAATAACACACCGCCCCTGTCTCTGTACGGCCAGCTCCTTTGGCGCGAGTTTTTCTACACCGCGGCAACCAACAACCCCAAGTTTGACCGGATGGAGGGAAACCCCATCTGCATCCAGATCCCCTGGGACCGCAACCCGGAAGCCCTGGCCAAGTGGGCCGAGGGCAAAACCGGCTTCCCCTGGATCGACGCCATCATGACCCAGCTTCGGCAGGAGGGCTGGATCCACCACCTGGCGCGGCACGCGGTGGCCTGCTTCCTGACCCGCGGAGACCTCTGGGTCAGCTGGGAGAGCGGCGTCCGGGTGAGTGTCTCCCACAGCCAGGACCGGGCAGGTGGACCCAGCGGGGCAGGGGAGGCACTTCCCAGAAGCCCCCGCAGGGGACCTGGGTTCCAGCTCTAGCTCTGCTAGTCCTTGAGCTTCGGGAAGACGCCTCCCCCACTCACCCTGATTTCCTCAGTCTCCTCCTCCCTTAGGTGTTTGATGAGCTGCTCCTGGATGCAGACTTCAGTGTGAATGCAGGGAGCTGGATGTGGCTGTCCTGCAGCGCCTTCTTCCAGCAGTTCTTCCACTGCTACTGCCCGGTGGGCTTTGGTCGCCGCACAGACCCCAGTGGAGACTACGTCAGGTGGGGGAGAGAAAGTGCTGGGGATTCTTGTAGAACACGAGCGGGTGGGTGGGGGCATGGGGAGTGTGAGCGAGGGTGGAGGGCCATGGGGATTTTGAGGGAGCTGGGGGGGGGGGGGGGGGGGGGGGGGGGGGGGGGGGGGGGTTGTGGAGTGTGAGCGAGCCGGGCCCTGTGTGCATTGTAGGCGATACCTCCCCCAGCTGAAGGGCTTCCCCTCGCGCTACATCTACGAGCCCTGGAACGCCCCCGAGTCTGTGCAGAAGGCGGCCAAGTGCATCATCGGGGTGGACTACCCCAAGCCCATGGTCAACCACGCAGAGACCAGCCGGCTCAACATTGAGCGCATGAAGCAGATCTACCAGCAGCTGTCGCGTTACCGAGGCCTCTGTGAGTGCGGGTCCCGTGGTGGGCCGAGCCTGTCCCTGGCCGGAGGGGCCAGCCGCAGCCTCTCTCTGAGCCCCAGGGAGGGTGAGGAGAGCTGGGCTCCGGGGGGCAGAGGGGCCACCCTGACGCTGAGCCTTCCCAAGCCCCACTTTGGTGGGGGTGCAGCTTCAGAGTTCCATCTGGTCTTCCTCCCCCCATCTCACCCTTCCCTGTGCCAAACCCTCCTCAGGTTTACTGGCCTCTGTCCCGTCCTGCATGGAAGACCTCAGCAGCCCCATGGTGGAAGCAAGCGTGGGCCAGCCGGGCCTTAGCAGCGCAGGTGAGCCGCGGCACCCCGAGTCAGCCTGGCAAAGCCACTGTGGCGGCTCCTCCCGGGGGCACAGCTGGGGCCTGGCTGTGCTGGTGCCCGGAGAGGCCTTTACTTCCCCCTTCTCTTGCTTGTCCTTTTCCGCCTCGGTCTCTCCACTGCCCACAGAGCTCAGCTCTCCTTTCATTGCAGGCCCAAAGGTCCCACCCTGCCCCCCAGCGTCCCCTAAACGCAAACACGAGACCCCGGACGAGGCTTGTGGAGGGGAGCACGGCAAACGGGCCCGTGTGATGGTGGCAGTGCCCGGACCAGAGCTGGTGGGCAGAGATGTGTGAGAGTGAGGGGCACCAGCTGGAGGGCGGCAGAAGAAGGGACACGGTGAGTGCCGGGCACCCTTGGCCTTCTCCGGGAGGGCCGGGCAGGGGACGACTCTGAGCCCCCACCCTCCTTGTACCCCCACCCTCCACAAGTTGCAGGGGGTTATTTAAGATCCCTTTAACTTTGGATATTTTCAGAGCTTCTAATAGGAAAAAACATCAGAACCCTTCCTCCCTTTGCCTGCAAAGTTTCCTAATCCCTCCTCACCTCAAAGTGAGCTGAATCTGTAAAAGGGGGAGGGAAGACCAAGAGAGGGAGCACCACACACAGGGCCTGGGGGTGCTGCCTTTGCAGACCAGAAGGAGAGACTGACTTCATGGCATAAAACAGGCTCCCTGAGGCAACACTCCTCCCCCTTCCCTTTTCCTCCTTTCCCTTTCTCCCCCTCTCCTCTTCCCCCTTCTCTTTGTCCCCCTCTCCTTTTCTCCTTCCTCCCCTTTTCTTTGTCCCCTCCTCCACTCCTCTCCCCCCTCTTCCCCTTCTTTCCTTCCTTCCTCCCTTTCCCTTGGTCCTCCTTCCCCTCTCTTCTTTCTCCTCCTCTTCCCCTTCTCTCTCCCTCCCCTTCTCCCTTCTCTTTGCCCCCTCCCCCTCTCTTCTTCCTCCTGTTTCTCCCTTCCCTCCTCCCCTTCTGTCCTCCTCCCCCTCTCCTCTTCCTCCTTCTCTTTCTCCTCCTCCCCTTCTCCCTTCTCCCCTTTTTTTCCCCCCTCTGTTGTTCCTTAAGCCATGGGAAACAACTAACCTTAAAACTGGGTGCCCATTGGAATTTTTGCCAACATGCTTTCTTTTCCCCCAGATGGGTTACCCCAGGGAATCAGGTTATTCCCCCTGGGCTTGTAGCACACTTGCGTCATACCATTTCCCTGGCATTATTTTTTACCCATCTCAGAGGGACCAGGAACTCCTTTCTTTGGACTCCTTTTTTGGAGAAAATTCCCTCTTCACCTTGGGCTTCCCACCCCAAAAAGGCCCCATCAAAACCCGTCTCCTCATCTTAGTCTCTCTCCGATTCTTGAATTGAGGATGCCATCGTCCATATCATTCAGAGCCTCTTTTTCCTCGGCCGACTCCTTCTTTCTTTTCTTTCCTTCCCATGAGGTAGCATCAGCTTGGCACCCAGGGCTCCCTGCCCTCCGTTCTTTTCCTAAATCCTTTATTGTTTTGAGTCGTCCTGCATTGTCCTGGGAGCATTGAAGGCCTGGTGAAACTTGTCCTGGTTGGGAGACAGGGAGCTGCCCTAGCTGGGGGAGGCAAGCAGGTGCTTTGGACACGACTGAGCGATGCCCTGAGCCAGCAGCCAGTTGCTGAGCTGTGACTCGGGGTCCCGTGTCATGCTAGGAGGGGCACATCCTGCTGGGATGGTGCCGGACGTGCCCAGGAAAGAATAAATGCTACGAGACAGAGTGGGCCAAATGCCACAGGAACAGACGGATGAGAGGAGTCTGGAGACAGGATTTTTCTAGCCTTTTACCTGTTTAGCTGCGTAGCCTGGAGAAGAGACTTGGAGGCTTAGTGGGAGCTGTTAGGTAGCCGAAGGGCTGTCTGGAAGAGGAAGGAGAGTCTTTGCTCTGCTGGGCCCCCGAGGAGACAGCCAGGAGTCATAGAGGACGTCAAGAGGCCCGTTTGGGCTCCATGTCCAAACTTCCTCAGCTCTATCCAGTCTTAGAATGGGTGATCTGAGAAGATGGCAGTTTGCCCTCAGGAGGTCTTCAAGCAAAGAAGTCAGCACTTGCTGGGCACGTAGTAGAGGGGGATTCTTGTCCAAACCGTAAGATGGCCTCTTGCCCATCCCTTCCAACTTTGAGCCTCTGTGAAAGGGGAGCCTCCTGTGGTCATTGAAGACCTAGGAGAAAGAGGAGGAGATGGGGAGGAGGATGCTGAAGAGCTTCTGAGACAAGCTGCTGTGTCTGGTCCAGAACAGGAAACAGGCCGAGCAGGCAGGGCCCTGAGAGTAGAAAGCGCGCGCAGGCTGGGTTTTACTTTGCAACACAGGAGACTCTCAGGTTTAGTCTTGCAGGGGAACTTGGAGGGCACCTGGCCCAACATTGCTTTTTTCCAGATGAGGATCCAGAGTCTCAGAGATGCCTTCTCTCACACAAGCAGGCAAGCTGGGGTTTGAACTCAGATTCTCTGACAATTGATCCAAGATTTGGTTATAAGGAAAGGAAGTAGCCTGAAAAATGTACGGAGGTGGGAATGACTGTGACACATTCGAGGACAGTGACAGGATGGGTCTGATGTAAGTGGAAGGTTTGTGTAGGAGATATATCTAACTATGTGGGAGACAGCCTTGAATGCCCTGCAGAGCCACTGAGAATGTCTTTTAAGCTGGGAGAGTGATTCCCTCCAAGAAGGGATAGAAAGATTGCTCGGTATTGTGTACAAGTTTGATCTGCAGGAGGAATGTTCTTGTTGCTTTCCAGGCAACCCAACCTCAGATAGTAACTCCTGGAGTGAAGAGTTGTCTTTTTTTTAAATAATTTTTTTTTCCAATTGTTAACATTCACTTAAAATTTTTAAGTTCCAAATTGATACAGGTTACACTTGTGCTGTCATGGAAAACACATTGTTCCACATGTGGAAAAAACAGGCCAAAAAGGAAGAAACACAAAAATTATATCTAATATAGGGGGAAATAGTACGATTTGGTCTGATTTAAGACAGAATCAGTTCTTTCTCTGGAAACATAGCATTTTTCATCACGAGTCCTTTGGGGTTGTATTGCTGAAAAGAGCTGTCATTGACTAACTAACAGTGTTGCTGTTATTGTGCACAGTGTTCTTTTGGTTCTGCTCATTTTACTTTATTTCAACTCATATAACCCTTTCCAGGTTTTTCTGAAACCTGCCTCTTCATCATTTCTTATGACACAATAACGTTCCATCACATTTTGTGCAGCCATTCCCTCATTGATGGGCATTCCCTCAGTTTTCAGTTCTTAGCCACTGTGAAAATGGTTGCAGATGAAAATGGTCGAAAAATATTTTTTCCTTTTTTATGATCTCTTTGGGATACCGATCTAGTAGTGGTATTTGCTGGGTCTGTACACAGTTTGATTACCCTTTGGGCATAGGATCAATTGCCCTCTAGAATAGTTGAATCAGTTCATAACTCTACCAACAATGTACAAGTGTCCCAATTCTTCACATCTTCTCCAACTTTTGTTTCTTTTTCTATCATATTAGCCAGTCTGATAGGTGTGAGGTGGTGCCTCCGAGTTTAATTAGCATTTCTTGAATTAGTAGTGATTTAGAGCACTTTTGTATGATTATTGGTAGCTTTAATTTATGCTGGTTCATATCCTTTGACTGGGTATCACTTAGGGAATACTTTGTATTCCTATAAATTTGACTCGATTCTCCATATCTTTGAGAAACGAGGCCTTTATCACAGACACTGTTGCTATTAAACAATTCTCCCAGCTTTCTCTTTTCCTTCGAATCTTGGCTGCATTGATTTTGTTTGTGCAAACCCTTTTTGATGTACTATAAAATTATCCATTTTACATCTCATAATGCTCCATGAGACTTGCCTTCAAGAAAGACTTGCCAACTTGTCTCTCCCTGCCCCAAGTCTAATGTTTCTTTACTAGATCCTGTGGCTGCACAGTCACTCGCCACCTTCTCAGCACTTTGTGAAATGGGGACAACCCATAAGCTGCCGGCCTGCCTGCCTCTGTCCTTCCCAGGAGGCTTGTGCAGATAGACTCCCGAAACCATGTCTTGTGCCAATTAAAGCATCACTGGCCCCTCGGTCAGAGCCCACCCTGTGGCTGGATCCGCAGACAGGGGGACTGATGCATCAGAAGGGGCAGACGGGGGTGCCGGTCCCCTGAACTCTCCCCCTTCTCCCACTTAGCTGCTATGGCGTTCTGAGGGAGTCACTTTGTGTCTCTGACCTCACCTTGACCAGCACTCCCCTTGAGATAATTCGGGTGTGAAGCAGCCAGTCCTTGAGAGTCCCCTCGGCTCCCCGTTGGGGAGCCTGCTATTTCTAGGTCACGACTGTGGCCATCCGTGGGAAGGACTGATGGGGGTCATTATAAATGAGTCTTAGCAGAAGATGTGTCCTGAGACTCTGGGTCAGAACCTTCTCCAGCATGGATGTTCCTAACTTCCTCTTCCCTGGGGGAGCTTTCAGTGCGCTCTGCCCAGTGAACCAAAAGAACAGGCCCTCCTTCCAGCTGGCTCCCTGTAATCCCTAAAGCTGCTTACTGTCCTGATTCCATTATACCCGGGCTTTTTGCAGATTTTTCTCATTATTTGTCTCATTATTCACCATTTGGGGGGAGAAGAGGACTGAGTGTTTGCCTCCCTCTCTCTGCAGAGCAGCCCCTTTGAGGATAGCCAGAAGCCTCACCCCCATCCCTTCTCTCTCCCCCCTTGGGGGTAACTGCATTGACCTTTCATGGCCTCTTTGGGACCTGCTGATCGCAAGGTCCCAGCATGTCTGAAACTCGGGGAATTTCTGGGAATTTTGACTGTAGGATTCTAAAATCAGGACCTTGCGAAGGAAACTGAGGCCCAAAGAGAAAAGACTCATTTGCCTTGGTGGTCAGGGGCAGAACCCTGGTCTTCTGTCTCCCCAGCCTGGGCCTGGGCCTGGCGCCTCCCACAGAAGGCTCTGGGCTAGGCCCCGAAGCCCACCCTGTGGGCCACCCCCAGGCCCCTCACCCCCAGCCTCAGCAGGCCGAGCACTGGGGCCCTGGGGAGCACTGAGAAGGGCATCGGAAGTGCTGTGTGGGCAAGGGGGTGCAGCCTGTCCCATTCCGTGCTGGAGAAGTGTCCGGGCTTCTGCCTCCCTTGTGTTAAAAGGAACCAGATGCCTGGGAGATCTCTCGCCCCATTTTCTCGGGGCTCCTCCCTTGCCTCCTCTTCTGTTCACATCCTGAGGGCCATGCTCCCGCAGAGGACACAGGCTCACCTGGCTCAGCTGCCTTGCCCCCCGACCAGTGACTCGGAGCTCACCTCCCGAGGGCCGTCTCCACCTGGGAGTCACGGCCGCCGGCCCCTCGGCACCTCAGTAACGCCAGTTTTGCCGTGGCTCCCATGGTTCCAGACCCGGCCCCCCCCCCCACCGGCCGCCCTTTTTCCATAGCGCCAGGGCCAGCGGACATTGGGGATGACTGGTGGAGGGGCTGCTCCTCCACCTCAGGATGTAGGCTCATTGGTTTTTTCCCTTCCAGCCGCAGAGCGGAGCAGACGCAGAGAGAGGCCGTGCTGCCGGTGACCACGAACTGCGGGGAAAGCCGGTGCCCCGGGAAGAGAGAGTGTGTGTGCCTGTGTCTGTGTGCAGGATGCGGTGGGCAGTGGGGAGGAGGGAGCCTCCCCCCGGATGTACCACCCTAGGCACCCCGGACTGTGGCTCTGTGCCCCCCACCGGCTGGAGCTTGTGGTTCAGTTGGTGAGCTTGCCCAGCTGCCCGTCGCTGCTGTCAAGGTGCCAGGCCTGCGCTTCCGCTCCCATGAAGACCGTGATACTGTAGCCGGGGCAGGGGGCCCAACACCGGCCTGGCCCCCCATGGGTCCTCCCTTCTTCAACTACCCAAGCTCCTGAGGCCTAAGGGGAATGGGCCTGAGCCCCTCCCTGGGCCCAGCTGTCCCACCTACCCTGCCCCCCTAGGACCCAGATAAGCTTAAAGGGGAACGGGGTGGGGGTCTTCAGCCAGTCACAGGGTGGGTTCTTAAGGGAGTCCTCCCAGTGGCACCCTGCACTCCTCCCCTCCCCCCACTGAACAGGGGCTGCCAGCTCGGCCAACTGTGCTCCCTGCTGTGGTCCCCAAGGCCTTCTGGGAACCGGTCAGTGTGCTGGGATGGCTGGGGAAACCAACCGAGGGGAGGCCAGGCCTCGAATTCTGGGGGTGTCCAAGGGCCCCCCACCTCCATCATCGCCCCCACCCCCAGCCTCCTACCTCCCCTAAAGGGCTGAAGGTCTGCCTGAGGCTGGCGGAGATAAACCGTGGTGCAGACAGAGTGTGAGGGACCCCGAGAAGTCTTCCTTCCTGCTCCAGCCTGTGGCGCGGCTGCAGAAAGAGACTGCGTGTGTGTGTGTGCGCACCTGTGCTGTGTGACGTGTGTACATGTGTGTGCGCGCCTGTGCTGTGCCGTGTGTGTGTACATGTGTGCTCTCTGTATATGTGTCTAACGTGTATGTGTGCGTTAGTGTGCATGCCTGTGCTGTGTGATGTGTGTACATGTATGTATGTGTGTGCGCGCCTGTGCTGTGCCGTGGCTGCCCGTGCACCTGTATGGTTCTGGGACACCAGGCTGGCCCCGGGCCTCGTGTCACTTCCTGCCACGCTGGGACACCTCCCTGGCTCCGCCCCCTGCCCCCCCTTTCCCCCCAGCCTCCCCATCTCCCCTCCCCAGCTTCAGGGGGCTCCGGCACCTTCTTCTTGATGTGTCCCCAGCTTCTTGTCCCAAGAGTACCCTGAACATTCGGCTGTGACCTTGAAATGCACTTTGTCCCAGGGGGTCCGGAGCCAAGAGCAGTGGGACTGAGGAGAGCCCCGAGCTCCTGCTGGCTCCAGCTCGGTGCTGGGGCTGCTGCCCCTGAGCAGACTGGCCTGGGGGGGGGACATGAATTGGGGTCCAGACTTGGTTTTTAGCTTGTCAGATAATGGCTGGCTTCCCCCCCCCCCAGATACCAAACCACCCCCCACCCCCATCCCTTCCCTTTTATTGGCGGCTGTGGCCTGTCCCGGCCTAAGTTGCCGTTGGAGCAGGAGGAGCCGGGCTTGGAGGGGCCTCTGTGGGCCTGGTCGGAGTTCTCCCTCCCCCTGCCTTGGTCTGGCCTCTGGGGCCCAGCCTCTGGGACCCGCTGCACAGGGCTCTGCCCGGAGTCATCCCGAGGGAGGCGCGGGCAGCCCCGGGCCCGCTGTATGGAGAGACTGCAGAAGCTCCTGACGGTTGGGAAGGTCTGTTGTGTTGCCCACGGGCTGCCTGTAAAATACAGTCTTGTTTTCTAACCGCCTGCACCTGGCCGTGCCCTCTGTGCCGTCAGCTGTGGGGTGGGCTCGGGCTGGGCGCTCACTCCTGCCACGGAGGACCGTGCTTGCTGGACTTGGGGGCTCAAGGAGAGGCAAGGTCCCCGGGCCCAGGAGAGGATCCATTAGCCAAGCTGTTGGACCCTAAGGGGCAGAAAAGAGGTCCCTGGAAGCCCAGAGAGCCCAGCAGCAGCACAGGGAGGGGCAGGGTTTGGGCGAGCCAGTGTAGACACTGGCCTTTGGGCTGGCAGGTATCTTGCCACAGCCGTGATCTGCCCCCTGGGAGCGTCAGGGAGGGGATCCCAGCCCCCATCTGGAGAGCTCCCGGCCACCTTTGGGACAGCTGCTGGCCGTGGGCCCGTGGCCCCAGGAACTGCGCCCGCCCAGCCCTCACCTCCTGGTCACCGGGGTGATTGGTTCGGCCAAGCAGAGTCCAGTTAGAAATGGGGCTCCCGCCCCTTGGCCTGGGAACTGCTTTTGAGCAGCAGCTCTTTCTGAACCGGACCCGGGCCAGCTTCCCTTTTGTCCTCACCTCCTTTGGATCCTGGGGCTTAAATGGCCTGGGGGAAGGGAAGTCTGAAGTCCTCACCTGCTGGTTCCTCCCAGAAGCCCTGAGCCCCATGTGCTCCTACCCATGGTGGCTGTTTCCCACATAGGCTGAGAAGGAGCCCGGGAGCACCTGATCTTCGTGGCGATGCGATCACGGGCTCACCTGAGCCTAAAGTGGGGTGGGCTGCCCGGCCGTGGGAAACATCACCTGCAGATGCTTCCGGTGGGACCGCTCTTGGTCCGCCCCAGCTATGGAGCCAGCGTCTGGCGACCTGTAGCCACTGACAGCAAACGCTTATTGAGCACCTACTGTACAAGGGCCACAAGCTAAGATGGAAGACAGACTCTGCCTAAGGAGCTCATAACGGAGAGCGGAAAGGACGAGAACCAAGTGGCAACGAGACAAGGAAAAGGGCGGCCCTGAGACGGTTCATTCCGGGGGGGAGACCGGGAGCAAAAGCAGGGACAGCGCAGAGGCGGGATTGAAGGGGGTGGGTTGGGGTAAGGCCGAAACGGGGAGGACTCGGGGTGCTGGGATCAGGAGCTTGCCGTTAAGTAAGTTTGCCAGAGGGCTGTGCTCGCTCCATGATCTCTCGGTGTCAGGAGGAAGAGAGAAAGAAGGACAAGGTTCGAGTCCTACAGAAATCCTAGGTCTGGGGACGGAAGGGACCTCTTGGTCCAGCTCTCACTTTACAAGCGAGGAGACCGAGACCCCCTGAGATGTCACTGCTTGCCCGAGGCCATAGAAATGAGCCCCAAAAGATTTGAACCCGTATCCGACCAAGTCCAGTGTTCAGGTCCCAGCATTCAGCACCTCTTTGGGGTGAAGTTCTAGGGCACCTTTCAACTCCACCCCAATAAAGCAAGAAACTTTGGGGCCATGGGGAATTGAGGTGTGCGGGGGATGGGACCCAGATAAGTAATGCTGGCTCAGGACACCCTATCGGCCCGTTACAGGTGTCAGCATCCACATAAACCCTTTGGTGGTTCCCCTACAAGCGCAAGGGGCTTAGGAGCTCCAGGGACCCCAACCACATCAGGCGCCAGTCCCTGGAGAGAGGAGAGGTGGGGATGCCGGGAAGGAGCCTTGGCTCTGTGTGGGCGGGGGCTCCAAAGAGTGGCTGAAAGGCAGGGGAGCCCTGGAGCCCGAAAAACTCTGGACATCATTGGGCGGCTGTTCAGGAGGCAGAGCCCAGGCTCCCCAAAGGGGGCTTGTTGGGCCAAAGGGACAGTCAGGAAGGAAAAAAGGGTGCCCTGCAGCGAAGGGGCTGGCTGGGCTGATGCGGGCGGGGATGGGCGCCCCAGGCGTGGGTGGAAGGCACTGGGATCGTGTCCCGGACCCCCCCAACTGTGAGACCTCCCCGTTCCCCTCCCAGGCCCCATCTCTTGAGGTGGGGCCGCGGGCCTGATTTGTGCCCCAGGCCCTTTCCAAGGCTTCCGAGGAGGTGGTGGAGGGGCAGGACTCCCCGCGACCTTCTCCCCCCTCCCTAGTTTTGTCCCCAGCGCGGAAAATGCCCTTCCGCCCGGGCTCGAGCCAGGCCGGGCAGGGGGCCGCCGGGCTCTCCCACCCGCCCGGGCGGGGTCCCAAAAACAGGCTCGCATCCCCGGGGCCGCCGGGGGGGAAGCAGCTGGGGGGCCGGACCCCCGGGAGGGTGCGCCGGGGCGGGGCGCAGGATGGCGGTGACCGGGCGGCTTCGGCACCTTGGAGAGCGCGCGGGGCGGGAGGGGGCGCTGCTGGGCCCCGGGGAGGGAGGGGAGGGAGGGGCGGTTCCTGTCCCCCCTCCCCGGTCCCTCCCCCGTGTCCCAGCGGGACCTTCCCCCCCGGCCTCGCCGTCCCCGCGGCCCCAGGCGCTGGGAAAGGGCCTGGGTGGGGCCGCGCCCCCCGGTGCGCCCCCCCCTCTCCCCCCCTTCCCCCCTGTCTGGGGCCCGGCCCAACATCTCCGCCCCTCTCCTCTCCCTCCTCCCCCTGCCCCTCTTCCTCCCTCTCGCCCTCCTCCTCCCCTCCTCCCCTTCCTCTCCCTCCTCCTCCTCCTCCCTCTTCTTCCCTTCCTCCTTCTCCTCTTCCTCCTCCTCCGCCTTTTCTTCCTCCTCCTCATCCTCGTTCCCCTCCTCCTCCTCCTCCTCCTCCTCCTCCTCCTCCTCCTCCTCCTCCTCCTCCCTGACTCGCTCCGCCGCCGGATGCCTGGCTGCGCCGGGAGGGAATGCGGGGACGCACCGCCGGGGCGGGCCCCTCCACGCCCCCTCCCTTCCTGGGGCCAACTG
This sequence comes from Sarcophilus harrisii, assembly GCF_902635505.1. Taxonomy (NCBI): domain Eukaryota; kingdom Metazoa; phylum Chordata; class Mammalia; order Dasyuromorphia; family Dasyuridae; genus Sarcophilus; species Sarcophilus harrisii. The sequence continues at coordinate 231,757,507 of NC_045431.1, forward strand.
CGCCTCCCAATTTCAGGTAAACCACCGGGCCCCCCCCTTCTCCCCCCTCCCCCCGCCCAGCCCTTTCCCCTCGGGGCCGGGCCCCTCCCCCAAGCCGGACGGAGCGCGGGCGGGCCCCCCTCCCCCGGGCCGCCCGGGCCCCTCCCCTCCCCCCGGGGGAGGTCTCGCCGGGGGCAGGGCCCCCAACGGGGCCGGGGACTCGGGGCCCCGGGACCTCCCTCCCCCCCCACGCCAAAACTTGGGGTCTTGTCCCTCGAAACCTCCGGCCCCCGTTCCTGCTCTCCCCCCCGGGGGAATTACCCCCTGACAATACAGGAGGCCTCGGGAAACACCCCCCGGAGGGCCCCACAGTCTTTCCCCCTCCTTCCTCCCCCCAAAAACCCGTCCCCCATCCTCCTCCAAGGGACACCCGGACCCCGGCAGGCCTCGCCGACTCCCCGCTCCCGCTCGGGAGGCCCCCACCTCCCAAAGGGTCACAGGCTCCCAGGAAGGGGAGGGCCCGAGCGCCGGGCGGGGAGGCGGCCCCGGCAAGGCGGCAGGCGGCCTTTGCCCTTTCCGGGTGGCCTTGGCGCCAGACTCGGAGCCCTCTCCCGCCTCGGGGGGACCGCCGAGGGACGCGGGGAGAGGCCGCCTTCCTTGTCCCCAGCGGGCGGCTCCAAGCAGCCCTGGGAGGTCGCTCCACATCCGAGGGGCCGCGTTTTCCCAGATCTCGCGGCTCAGCTTTGGGAAGGACCCGGACCTCGCCTCCCCCTGCGCCTGCCCCGGAGCGGATTCTGGCCGCCCCCCCCCCCCCGGGGCTGGGAGACGTGCGTGGGTTCGGAGAAGCGGGAGGTGTGAATCCCAGGCACCGAATTATGTCATTGCTCCCCCGCTCCCAACCCCAGGAGTTGTGAGGGCGAGCAGCGCGTCTACCAAGTGCTTAGAGATCCTCGGAGAGGGAGGTTCAGATAAACACCATTGTTCTTTCTCCTGCTGACAATCCCTCCCTTCTCCCAGGACACCCCCCCCCCCCCCCCCCCCCCCCCCCCCCCCCCCCCCCCGCAGTCTGGGCCCGGTGCCGAAGGTTCCTGCGTCTGCCTCCGCCTCCTCCCGCCAGCACGTGCCGGGGACTGAGGCCCCCGAGGGTCACTAATGGCGCCTTCCAGCCACTGGGGCCCTGGAGACTTGAAGGGGGCGGCTCCGCACCTGAGCCGCTCGGAGAGGAGGAGCGCTCACTAATGAGCCTGAGGTCATCCCCACAGAGAGCCCCCCCCCCCCAAGGCAGCTGCCGGCCTGGGGGCTGGAAGGGAGGCCGCCCATCCCACGGGGACCCAGAAAGAAGTTCCTGGCTTTAAAGCCCCAGCCGCCCTGGGCCTCCCTCCCTCCCCAAATCCTCTCAGCTTCTTCTCCTCCCCCTTCTTCATCCCCGTGGGCAGAGCGGCTAATCCCAGCGCCTCACCCCGGGCTCTCCAGGCTCCTCCTGAGCTCTGGGAGGCAGCGGGAGCAAATAGTGTCACCCTGTTTCCCTTCGAGGAACTTGGGCCTCAAGTTAAGACTTCATGGCCTCGTGCCGGAGATCTGGGGGCAGATTCCAGCTGCACCAACTACCGGCCCGACCCGGGACCGGTGGGCTTTCTGAGCCTCTTTCCTCATCTGTAAAATGGGACTAGCACTTGCATTTGCTCCCTAGAAATAGACTTAGAGAAATATTGAATTGGGTTGCTCTTTTAAATGATGTTGCCCCAATATTGCTGGTGGGTGGCAGATTTAGATTTGGAACCCAGTCTCCTGCCCAGTGTATTAGAGAATGTCAGAGCATTGGAGGGCTCTAGAACAGTCATCTGACTTAATCTTCCCATTTTACAGATAGAGAAACAAAGGCTCATTGAGTTGCCAACGTCGAACAGCAAGTTAGTGGAAGAGCCTAGAGTTTCCCATGATGCTACAGCGTAGGGCTCGCTCCACATCCATGGCATGGCCAGGATTGGGGAGGGGAGAGGAGAGGAGAGAAAATCATTGTGGGAAGGTCTGGGTGTAAGGGTCAGGAGGGAGAAGCAAGGGGGAGAAACTCCCCGTACTTAGGGAGTTAAGAGCACCTCTTAAAACACTGGAGGGGACAATATAGAGGAGCTTCCCTTTTCAAAGCTGGAGAGTGAGGGGCAGCTAGGGGGCGCAGTGGATAGAGCACCAGCCCTGAAGTCAGCAAGTTCTGAATTCAAATCTGACCTCAGACATTTAACACTTCCAAGCTATGTGACCCTGGGCAAATCACTTAACCCCAATTGTCTCGGGGGAAAAAGATGAAAGCTGGAGAGCCCAAGAGGTCCAGAACTGGGGAGACCTTCCTTTATAAAGGTCCGACTGAACCCCTGGAGGAGTTAGGGGAGAGGGGAGATGGGAACTGGAACCCAGTAGAAAGAAGGGCTGAAAAGATCTTCAAAAAGGGAAAATGGGAAGTCAGAATATCAATAAAGCTCTCACTGTGTTCCCAGTCAGAGCACCGATAAAGCTCTCACTGGTTCCCAGTCAGAGCACCAATAATGCTCTCACTGTGTTCCAGGCGGCTTGCTAACCACAGGTGATCCACAGAATGGCAAAAACAGGCCCCTCCCCCACAAAATTGATCTGTAGATGACTTGATAGGGCCAGGGTGGAGATGGAAGGATGGGGAGAGTCTCGACAGATAGATGTCTATATTTAGAGACTCAGACAGGGATAAAATCCGAGGAACAGAGGGGGGGGGAGGGGGAGTCCTTGTGAGTCACCGGGAAGCATTGGGAGCTGGGGGGTGGGATGGGACTCCTACAGGAGGGGGGTCTGTGCTGGAGGAAGCCAGGGACGCTCCCCAGAACCGAACAGGGAAAATCTTTGGGTGCAAAGGCACGGGCACGTCTGACGGAGGGACGGGTTGGGGAATTACAAGTAGGTCAGTGGCAGAGAGAGTGGGGAGGGTGCGAGGACTAGAAGGAGGCTGCAGAGATGGGTGGGACCAAGTTGGGAAAGATTCTGGGCCACAGATGATTTTTTGTCCTCAAAAGTTATTAAGTGGGAGGGGCAACGTGGTCAGACCCAGGAAAATGGCACCTTAGAAGCTGAAGGAAGAACGGGTTGGAGGGGGAGGAATTAGAAAATTAGAATTGGAGGCAGGCCGGCCAATTAGAGGCCATTGCAATAGAGCAAGCAAAAGGTGGTGAAGGTCTGAATTTAGGTGGTGACCGAGAGGCCTGTTCACTCTTCTAACCCCTCCCCACTCTAGTTAATACAGGGTGTCCCAAAAGTCTTAGGGCATTTTAAAGTTTGGATTGCCAGGTAAGGATCAAAGGAAACAGAATAGACTATTGGATTTGAAACCAGAGGTCCTGAGTTCAAATCTTCACTGCTCTACTTTACTATTTGTATGACACAGACAAATCATTTCTTTTCTCCGGACCTCAGTTTCCCCATTTGGTAAATTGAGAGATTTGAACTAAGATCTTCCCACTCAAAATACCTTGCCACCAGAAGGACAAGACCACCCTGGGGGCCCAATTTCCAAACCATACAAAGGGCAAAATGACTTGCTCTGCCTCCAACCAGAACCAGTGATACCGATACCCCACTTCCAAGTACCCAGACTATCGCTTTGGTTGGACATAAGTTTATTGGATGATAAATTGAATCCCAGAATGTTAGACTGTCTTTGTACAAGGGACTTAACCTTCCCATACCTCAGTTGACTCATCTGTAAGAAGAGACCATTGACAAGATGCTCTCTGAGGTCCCTTCCAGGCAGTAAAATAAAAGATTCAATCCAATGCTCATTTAAAAAACTGAGGGCCACAACCCTCAGGGGTCAGGGAAAGGAATCACCTGCCCAGGGGCAGAGGCGAGGGGCCACTGCTCTCTGCTATTGCCACGTTGCCTCCCTTTGAGGAGGTCGTGGGGTCTGGACTATAAGCACACTTGTAGGTAAAACATGGACGAGTTCCTCCTGCTCATCATAATGGGGGGAGGGGCTTTCAGAAGGATCTAGGGTCTGTCGGCCCCCAAGGAAGGGGCAGACTTTGGAGAGGAGAGAAGGTGTTCTTGGCAGGGGGTAGAGGATGAGCAAAGATGATGAGGTGGGAGCTAGCCCAATGCATACAGAGTCTGGGAAGGTGGGAGCTAGCCTGGTGCAAGCAGAGGCTGGGAAGGTAGGAGCTAGCCTGTTGTATACAGAGGCTGGGAATGGGGGAGCTAGCCTGGTGCAAGCAGAGGCTGGAAAAGTGGGAGCTAACCTAGTGCATACAGAGGCTGGGAATGGGGGAGCTAGCCTGGTGCAAGCAGAGGCTGGGAGGGTTTGGGGAAGCTTCAGTGTGAGCAAATCTCCAGGAGAGCTCGGGGAGATGAGGCGGAGCAGGCAAGTTGGTACCAAATTGTGAAGACCCTGAAGGCCAGGATGCTGAGGTCTTTCTCTTCCACATGGTCTCCCCTCTGTATCCTAGAGACCAAGCCAGGCAAGCTCTGGGCTCCTACTCATGACTGAGGCTGCAGGAACAGTGAGAGCTTATCTTGGCTCCTTTCCCTCCTCTTTCCATTCCCCTACTTTGTCATGTCTCCACCTCTGGGAGCAAAGGAGCCTGGGTTCCTTCCTGAGGGAAGCAACCACCATAGAAGGCAGCCTCCCAGCGGAATAAATGCCATCAGGAGAGTCAGAGGAGCTATTCTGCTCTTTAAAGCCTGGAGAGCATCCTTATGTGACTTCGGAAAACTCCTCGACCTCGGTGGGCCTGGCCCTGAAAGGAAGGGCAGGAACAGTGATCAGAAGTTAGAGAGGGGCAAGCTTTGGCTCTGGATACCACAAACCTTCTTAATCAGGGGATCTCCCCCGAAATGGAGTGGACCACCTCAAGAGATGGTGAGCTCCCCACCACCTGGTGCCCCCAAAAGAGGCTGGATGACCACTTGTGGAGGAGATTAGGAGATTCCAGTTTCCTGGGTTTGGGCTGGAGGATCCCTGAGACTTCTCCTGCTATCAAGGGAAGGAAAGCAGATCTAGACTCGAAGCCTGGCTCTCGATCCACTGCACCATCTACCTGGCCCCTTGACTATTATTGTAGACAAGGGTAGTCATTTGGTTTCCCAAACCTCAGCAACTCGGAAGCGGGAAACGAGGAGAGACGGGCATCCTGGCAGCAAGGAGAAGCAACTGCTAATGGGGGAGAAGGCAGGCAGACAAACTCGGAAAACCCACAAAAACTAACACGGGAACCCAAAGAGCTACGGCAGCTTACCCTGCATGCTAGAGAGCTGCCATTTAGGAGGAGGAGAAGGCACAATAGCTGTAACTCATAAAGGGGACTAAGGCTCTTTAGAGATATTGTCTCATTTTTTTCCTTCAAAACAATCCCAGGAGGTGGATACTATGATGACCCCCATTTTACAGATGAGGAAACTGAGGCAGAAAAAAGTTAAATGACTTTCACAGGATGACACAGATAGGAGTTGCTTGAGGTTGGATTTGAGGAGCCCATAGTCCCAGTATGCTCTGTACCAGTCAGACCACATATGAAATACTGTGTTCGGTTCTGGGTGCTAGTTTACCTCATTTTTTCTATTTTTTTTTTCATTAAGGAAAAAAAAGCTAAACTGATGCCTTTTGCTGGTCACGTGGTCCCCACCAGTGAGGCGGTATGGTGTAGCAGACAGAGAACCAAGCTTGGGGACAGGAAGAGCTGGCTCATTCTCCCCATGCTCTTACTTGGGGCATGTCATAATCTGTCTGAGGCCATAAACCACAAGACAGTGGCTGACCTGCACCTGTAGGGGCAAGTGGGGCGGGGAGCAGGGGGGAAGGGGTAGGGGAGATTCCTCTTGGAGTTTCAGGGAGCCATGAAATCATAGGTCTCTACAAAAAGGTCACTGCTCAATTTTTCACACCTCCCCCAGCACCCCTCAAAATCTGTCTTAGAAAGGAAACAGAATGCCCATCTTCCACTGTGTGTGCACCATTCAGCACCTGGAGATCCCCACCTCTCTTAAGGAAAGGGAAATGCATGTCATCCTCTTCAGGAGCTAAGACGGGTCACTGCAGTGAATCTGCGTCCTCCCGTCTTTGAGCAAGGCTTTCACTGCACACTCTTCCTGAGGGCTGCTTTCTTTGCTTGGGATCCATTCAGATCCATCTGCCCATGGGTTCTCTGAATTCTTCCTAATCATTATTTCTTTTCCCCTCCAAGACAATCTGGGTAAGGGACTTGCCCAAAGTCACACAGCTAGTAAGTGTCAAATGATTGGACCACATTCAAACTCAAGTCCTCCTGACTCCAGGACTGGGCTCTATCCTACCTCACTGCCTCCACGGCACAGAGCTGCCCCTCATGTTATTTCTGACATTACAATAGTTTTCCATAATATTCTCATACCGTGACCTGATTAGCTCTTTCTCAATTGATGGCCACCTGCTTTGTTTTCTGTTTTTGTTCCCACAAAAAAAAAAAAAAAAATGAGACAAGATTTGAGAAAGATAATGATTTAAAAAAAGAAAAGAAAAAGATATGAGCTGGAGAAAATATAGAAGGCAGCAGGGATGCTGGATGACCGAGATCAGGCCAAATCCATGAAGGATTCAGGAATGTTTTTAGTCTGAGGAAAGAAAAACTGGAGTGGGGGCAAGGGGATAGGATAGCTAGCTTCAAATTCTCGGAAAAGCTGTTTGTTTTAGGAAAGAATCCAAGAAATCTAAAGCCAGGTAAAGGGGCAATATGTGGAAATTGTCGACTAATGAGAGCTGCCCCAAAGGATGGGCTTCCTCTAGAAGAAGTGAGTTCCCCGTCAGTGGAGGGTTTCAAGTGGGAGGCTGGATATTACAAAAGAAATACTTGATTGGATGCGCTTTTGACTTTTCTGGTTCTGAGATTCTATATATAAAAACCCCACTGTAATCTCGGCCTCTTCAGCTCAGGAACAAACAATCCCATGTATCCTAGAGGTCCTGAGAGTATCTGGATGTTAAAACCCAAGACAATTAATATGCACAGTGATGATCCTGAGGCATTAAGCAAAAAATGTGGTGTTCATGCTGCTCTATTTAAGAAGGGAGAGAATATATCTAATGCATTTTAAAAATTGTCATCCAAAACATTCTGGTATTCAAAGGGGTTAATTTTCAATTATTTTAAAAAATAACTCAATTATAGGGCAGCTTGGTGGCGCAGTGGATAGAGCACCGGCCCTGAAGTCAGAAGGACCTGAGTTCAAATCTGATCTCAGACACTTAATACTTCCTAGCTGCGTGACCCTGTTCAAGTCACTTAATCCCAATTGCTTCAGCAAAAACAAAAACAAAAAACCCCACCTCATTTATATGGGAAAATAGCTCATCCATGGATAAGAAAGAGGCTTATAAGTTGTTTCTCAATTATGATACAGACTGTAAGCACACCATAAGATGTAGCCTTGGAAAAGCTGCAGGAGGTACTTCATCCAATCCGTAGGGTGCTGGCTTACAAATATTTAACAACGAAGTCTCAACATACCCATGACACATTTTTAATCTGCATTATTAACATTTTCTCCACTAATTAAGTCAACAATCAACAAATCAAATGCTGGTTTGGAACATCTGATGCTGTTTTGGAGGGGTAACCACTCCCACCAGAAATTTAACCATCAGCTCTGGACAGCCGATTTGAACTGACCAGAGTCCAGATCTGAGTCCAACCCTGTTGCTTCCTAATTGAGGGAGTGAAGATCTAAGCAGACTCTCCCAGGACTTGTTAAACCAATGCCCACTATGCTCTGCTAGTGGCTCATGAGGATACAAATGACACTGTCGGGAAGCATCTAGAAAACACTGCTAAAAAATGATGGGCAAGAAACTGAAGACCTTAGCAATGGAGATGATGTTTTGTCATTATCGTCAGTGATTGAAGGCAAAAAGCTCCCGAAGAGAAAGGCAGCATGGCAAAGGAACAGCTGTTTAAGATGGCAGCTGAGAATTGGATCGGATTTTTGGATGACAGCTCAAAATAGAGGAATGGCAGATTTCGGTCCGGGAAGGGAGTTCATCTAACAAGACCTCACGAAGAGACATCTGCTGGAGTTTTGCACATCTCCCAGAGCCCAAGCCATATTGATTGGGAAAATACAAGATTACCTGGCTCATTCCATCCAGTGGGTCCTCGACCAGATGAAGCTTACTATCCCATTAAGTCACACTGCCAATAGTACCACCCCTCCTTCTTCTTCTTGGTCTAGGCACTTGTTCTAGGCCTAAAGTTCTAGGCACTTTATTACTGTTATGTCTCCAAAGGGGCATTTTTCTATTCATCAATTCTTGTAACTCACCAGATCAAAACTCCCTTCCCTGACCAACAGTCATACATACATACATACATACATATATATACACACACACACAACTTAAACACACCCATATATACACATAACCATATACATATATGGTCTTCCTGTATTAAAATGTAAGCTTCTTAAGGGTAGGACTATCTCATTTTTAAATCTGGATTTCCAGTGTTCAGCACACTATCTGGCACATAGTAAATGCTTAATAAATGCTTCATTTTTCATTCATCCAAAATTGCAAGAGAAAACAAAGGAGCTAATCACCTATGTGTGGCTGCCATGCTAGATACCACAGAATGAATCAAGACAGCCAGATATTCTTAGACTATCAAACCCAAGAAAAAAGCTATCAATAAAACGACCTCAGATGTTTGTGTACATTTGTACAAAGAACGGATAAAAAGCAAACTGAACTGGAGAACCTAGAGCTAGAAAGCAAATCTGACCTCAAAGATATCATTGAGATTTGGTAGAATAACACTCAAGGCTCAGTAGAGAAGTGGTTCACATTCTGATAACCTAAGTATATGTGCTATGCTTCTGGAAGGATACACCTTACTTAAAAGCTGAATAGGGTGTGTGTGTGTGTGTGTAAGAAGTTGTTGTAAATTGAATCTAATGACATCCTCATAGGAGAACATCTAGGGATTAGGGGGTGTACGTATGATGGCAAGTATTTGAAAGAGCATCCACAGAGATAGAAAGAGAAGCACATGAATGGAAAGAAAATTAAATGATGCATTTGAAAATCAAGTCACAAGCCTGGTATGGAAGCATGGAACTGTAGCAGTGGATGACTACAAATAACAGACATCTACAGAGTTCCCTCTGCCCAAAGCGGCACAGCTAACTTTTTGGCTTCTTTTAATAAATTCATCCTTCAAAAGGAGTTGGAACCAACAGCGGAGAAAGTTCTATTCTGAATGTGATTCTCATCAACAAGGCAGAGTTACTGCATTAACAGTGATGAGAAGTGGCCAATTGGGAAGAATTGACTGATCCATCTTAGCATTTGATAAAGAAGAACCAAGGCAGGAAGAATTTGACATGAAGTTTAGATTTGGGGAAAGCAGATTTCAAAAGGTTAGAAAAAGAATAGCTGGGGATCTTTGGAATTCAACTTGGAAAAGAAGAAAAGCTCTCACAAATAAAATTCTGAAATAAAAATAATAAAATAAAACTTTTTTTAAAATAATGAAATTCTTGACGACACCAAGAAAAATAATTGTAATGAGGAGAAAGAATTGCTTGGGAAACACGGTTTTAAAAGACATGTAAGAAAAAAGCAAAAACAAGTAACAAAAGAAACTACAAAAAGAGAACTAGTCTTGTCAAAATAGTGCAAAATCTCAGAAGGAGCTGAGGCTGTTGAGATAAACTGATGACAAGGATGACAGCTTGGAGAGAGGTGGAAAAGCAAAGAAGAGATAAGACCGGCACCATATTGGGGCAATGCTAATAGATAGTCACAGCTACTCAACTCATATTTGATTTCTTTGTTCTTGGTCAGAGTGTTTGTTTGGACTTGACAAGGATTGAACAAAGCTGATAAGAAGTTAATACCCAAGATAAGAAAATGGCAAGGAAACATCTAGCTGCCTTTGATGAATCCAAAAACGAAGGAAGGGCAGATGAAAAATAGCTAATACAACTGAGCCACTATCTCTGATCATTTTAATTTTATGGATAAGGGAAGAGGAACTCTAAGATTGGAAAAGGACAAGATATTGATTTTTAAGCAGAAGAAAATAATTGAACTTGCAATCCATAGACCAATGAGCTTGACCTTGATTCTGGGGGAAATTCTATAACATAAAAAAGAGCAGAACTCTAGAAATGGGAGCGGTGATTATTCATACAGTCTTGACCAACTTTATCAAATGCGATATCTAAAAGCTATTTTTTGATGATTAAGTGGTCAAAGGATATGATTGCACAGTACAAAAAAGGGGGTGGCTCTCCACAGCTATATGAAAACATGTTCCAGGTCACTAAAAAGAAGAGAAATATAGATGAGAATTCAAATCCTTCAAATTGACAAATATAAGAGATGGAAATAAGTCAATGTTGGAAGGACTGTGGCTAGACAGGCATGAAACTGCATTGGAAAAAACATTTTGGAACTATGGGAGAAAAGTGATTTAACTATTCATATCCTTTGATACCGCAACCCATTATTGAGTATATGTCACAAAGAAGTCCATGACAGACACATCCTATATCCAATGCAATGGATACAACATATCTGGTGCTTAAAAATGTTTGCTGGCTTCAATTGGAAGCAAAATCTAAAAACCGTCAGACTTCAGTTTCAGGGCAGTGGCCATCCAGTCTTGTTTCTGAGGTCAGGGGATGAATTACATGTCCCTTCTTTTTGGGGTCAGGAATTACAACTGCTCTGAATGTTGTGCACGCTATCAGATGTGGGTGCTGTATTGTGACTCATTCTTTCTCTTTATTGTGAGGATTCTTTGGGGGAGGGAATTATTTGTGAAGCGGCTGGGATATTGAAAGCAGAAAGTATTCATTAAACATTAAGAAGCAAAGAGAACAGGTTATGCCAGACTAATCTAATTTTCCTTTTTGATAAGGTTACTAGACTAGTAGAAAAGTGGAATGTTATTCAGAGAGTTGACTTAGCTTTTAGTAATGCACTGGCCAGCCTCCTGTGCTATTCTTGTGGCAGAGATGGAGGGGTGTGGGGTAAACAATATGGCTAAGTGAATTAGCAGCCAGTTGAGTGGTCAGACCCAGAGCTTCGTCTCCAGTGGTTGATGTCCACTAGCAAGGTCTCTGATGGAGTGCCCTGGGGAGCTGTCCTTAGTGCTGAACTGTCTAACATTTTGGGTAATTACTAAAGATGGTGTGCTCGTGAAATCTGCAGACAGCACAAAGCTGGGAGAAGCAGCTAACACTTGATGACAGAATCAGGATCCAAAAAAAAAAAAAAAAAAATCACGATAGGACATTGAGCCAAATAAAAGATGAGATGTAACAGGGATACGCTTCTATATTATTATATTTGGGAGGATGCAAAAAAAAAAATCATCACAAGAAAAAAATGAGGGAGATGGTGCTAGGTAACAGTTTCTCTATAAAGATCTGTTGTTTTTTAATTTTAAACTGTAAGATCTGCCATACAGCCAAAGAAGCCAATTTGATTTTAATCTCTTGTTAGTTCAGATTAAGGGAAGTGAATGAGAATCCTGTTGTACTATGTTCTGCTCAGATCACTTCTGGAGTAATATGGGGGTATGGTATGGTCTGGTATGGTCACCAGAGGCTGGAGATCATTCAGAGGAAGGTGATAGGACAGAAAAAGGCTAACCCAATTATGGGAATTGATTGAAGGAATTGAGAACAGTCCATTTAGAGAAGAGGTTTGGTTGTGAAGGGCATATGAGTGCTGTCTTTAGGTATCTGAAAGGCTGAATCAAAATTAGCTTAGTTCTGCTCAGCTTGAAGGAGCAATGGGTCAAAGGCCAATCGAGATGGTAGGAGAGCCAAACTTCCTCCAGATATGGAAAGGGCTGCCTTGGATGGAGATTCTCCTCATCAGAGGTCACTGACCCTTTGTCTTTCATGCTAAAAAGAGGGTTCTTTTCTGCTCCTGGTTGAGCACGATCACTCGGAGGTTGGAAGTCCCTTAGATTCTGGGGTTCTGTGAGCCTCTGGCAACTCCATGTTTTCATACAACCCTAATTACAGCTAAACCCTCATGCATGACTCGCTGAGTTTGTTGTGACATCTGTTGTTGATGTTCTCCAAGTATGTGTCTAACATGGCAACAAACTGGAGCAATGGATAGAGTTAGAAAGAGCTGAGTTCAAATCCTGCTTCATACACTAGAAGAATGACCCTGATCAAGTCATTTAACTTTTGCCTCAGTTTCCTCATCTGTAAATTGAAGATCATAGTAGACTTTTCACAAGGTCTTTAAACTTTAAAAGCACTATATAAATGCTAGCTATTATATGAGGAAAGTGTGACAATGGAGGTCAAGGAAGCATCAGAGAGCACTCCTGTTTCTCCCAGGGCTACCACAGCTAGGCCCTTCAAGGGGCTAGAAAGCCATTCTTTCCCTATTTGCAAAGGAGCCATTTGATACTTTGGGACTACAAAATGTCAGCTTGATCCCCGGGCAACTCAATGGTTATTGAGTGATGATGTAGTAAAGGCTTGCTCTGTGCCTAGCACTGTGCTGTGTTGGAAATAGACAAAAAATACAGTCCCTCCCTCAAAATACTCAGAGTTTGGGAGGAGAGAGAACATGTAAACAACTGTGACTCTTCAAAATATATACAGGGCAGAGGCAAAGGGGGAAGAGATGCTGGCTGGGGAGCTCCGCTGGCATTGGGAGACATGGTGGAAACAGCTGCCCCAACCCCTCAGTGGGTCTAAATCCAAACTCCATCACCTTGTCCCTCCTCCCTAGGATGATTTGTCCCACCTGCTGCGTTGTGGAGGGTGGGAACCCATCTTGGGCTGCTTAATCCTAGAATTCAGAACCAGAGAGAGCTCGGACAGCAGCCAGTCAGTCCCCTTGCTTTGGAGATGAGGAAACGGGAGCCCCCGGACCCGCGACTGCCCCAAGTCCCGCTCTCCTCCCACCGGGCTTGCATTTGCCCTCCCTCCCTGGGCTGCGGGGTCCGCCCAGACCCACAGGGCGAGGGCATGCAATCCCAGCACCCCCCGCGCACCGATGTTCCCAAGGACTTTCCGCACGATCCCCTTGGGGAGCGGTCCGGAGGGACGGTCACTCCCATTTTCCGGAGGGAGGAAGCTGAGGCTCGGTCACTGGCTCCTGCCCTTTGCTTGTGCCAGTCTGAGAGTGGGGCCGGCCGGGGAGGACGGATTTGTGAAGCCCCGGCGGCTGCCCCGCTCCCTGGAGCCATGGCCTCCGACCCCGGCCCTCGCTCCCCACTATGCTGCCTCTTACGGGAGGAGAGGAGCGGCTGGGCGCCTGCGGGGGGAGCGCGGCGGGGGGCTCTCCTACAGCGGCAGAGGAGAGCTCCGCGGGAAAGCTTGGGGAGCCGTTTGTGACTGCGTCAGCCCGGAGGCCCCTGACGGGGAGAGAGGAGGGAGAGGGGGGGACCATCGCGGAGACATCGGCTCCGGTCCTTTAGAGAGAAGTTGGGGCTGGGGGAGGGGGCCGGTCTCTGCCCTGTGGGGAGGGGAAGGCGGGGCCCCGGCCCCCGAGGGGCAGAGGAAGGACAGGTGGAGCCGGTGGCATCGATCGAAGTAACCTGACTCCGGTGGGGGGGGAGGGCGAGGATGCGGAGGCCCAGGGGGAGGGATCCGCAGCCTCCTCAGAGGGCAGGAGCCGGGCCGAGGCAGACACAGCCGCCGCCGCCGCGCGCTGGGCCCATTCATTTTTCATGAGCTCCCCGTAGCTCTGCGGAGAGCGGTGAGCGGCGCTGGCCGGACCGCGGGGGGAGGGGGGAGGCCCAGGCCCTGCTCCGACCTCCAGCTCTGCCCCTCGGCGCCCCCCTCCCTCCGGGCATGAGGACACTGTCCCGTGCCCCCCAAGCCCCCGGGACGGGGAGGCCTCCCCATGCCTCTGGTGATGGAGATGGAGTCGAGCCCAGACAATAACAGCTGGGTGGAAGATCAGTGGGAACGCTGGTAGGGAGCCGGGGAAGGGGAGGGGAGGGCAGGGGAGGGGTCGGCCCGGGGTCTGCTGGCAATCCTTGGGTGACCTTGGCCACCCTCCCTCCTCTAGGTCCTGGGTTTCCCAAATATAAAGTGAGCTCTGACTGGATGACCTTCAGGGTCCCGGTCCGGGATCTCCCAGGATCCCCTTCGTGACCTTGACAGAGCGGGTCTCCCCGACTTCGTGGCCCCCCGGTTAGATGTTAGAGTTGGAGCAGGTCCGAAAGGACCCTCCAACCCCTTGCCCTGGCTCCTGCCCTGCCCTCCCAGCAGGCTTCCAGGCTGAAAGCCGCCGGTCTGAGGGGCTTGGGGGTCCGGGCACAGACTGGGCCGGGCGTGGCTGGCACCACAGAATCGCCTGCATTTGGGGGCGGATGTGATGGGCCCCGGGTGCCCAGGGGAGGCTTCCACCCGCCTCCGCCCGTTGGAGCCACCCCAGAGTCCATAAATTGGTCCCCTGTTCCTCTGGGGAAGAAGGGCGGCCTCGGGGGCTCCTTCCTGAAGGCTTCTTGGCCCCCCGGAAGTTGCTCTTTTGTTCTCCATACTTGTGAGGGGAAGGGTCCGACGGGGGACGGGGCACTAAGACCAGACTGCCTCAAGCCGTGGGATCAGTCCGGACTTTCTCTTCCCCCTCCATCCCAGGGACTCGGGAGGGTCCGGGGAAAGTCTGGACCCTGACGTCGGGGAGAGGCGGCGCCTTCTTGGCCAGCAGGGGTCTGGTCATTTTCATCCGGCAGCCAGGGGGTGATGTGGGGGGGGCAGAGTTCTGTGAGCCAGGCAGTCTTTCCCGGTGACCCCCACCCCTCCCGCCACGGGGCGCAGGCACCATCCGGCCCACAGGAGGCCTCGGGCTGGGCCCCGATTCCTCACCTTAGCCCGGCAGGCGCCTCTTCCCGGGGTCTCTTCCGGGCTCCGGACCCCTCTTTGGGAGCCCGGCTAAGGAGGGAGGAGCTGGAGGGACCCCCTCGCCTCCCGCCGGGCAGGCTCCGAAAGCCGGCTCTCTTCTGGGAGCAGCCGCCCGCAGGCCTCCCACAGCCTCCGCAGAGGCCCAGGCCCAGCCTCCTTCCGAAGGGACAAGCCCCACCCCCACGCGCAGGGCTCCGCCGCCCCGCCCCCTCCCCAAGTCATGCCGGTCCTTGTCTCTGCCAGGCTCACGCACGACATCAGCCTAGAGGAGTTTGAGGATGAGGACCTCTCGGAGATCACGGATGAATGCGGCATCAGCCTGCACTGCAAGGACGCCCTGGCCCTACGGGTGAGCCCGGGGAGGGGGCAGGGGGCGCCGGGGGTCAGCTCCCAGGGACTGGTCTGCAGGTGGCAGCCTCCTGACACCTGTGTGTGCGTGTGCGTGTGTGTGCGTGTGTGTGCACGGACCAGGAGGTGCGGGGTCCCGGGGTCAGAGGGGAATCTCCGAGGGCGGGGCAGGGGCCCCCGGGGGCTCCAAGAGGCCGCAGATCCCTAGCCCCCTGGAGGCTGAGGAAGGCCGGCGGCCGCCCTCCCAAAGAACCGGGTCAGAGGCAAGGGCAGAGCCCACCCTGCTCGGGACGGCCGGGGTGATTTCGGCCAGGATGCTCCGGCTGGGGCAGGGCCGGCTCCGGGAGACCCGCGCAGGCCAGGGAGGCTCGCCCACTGAGGGCCGGGCTGAGGGGAAGCTGGAGAGGATGCAGCCTGTGCAGCTCAGGGGCCGCCCCCTGCTGGCCCGGGCCCAGACCCCAGCAGAGACGCCCGGTCCCAGGTGGGGAAGCCAAGGGACCCCTTCTCAGGCAAGGGCTCATTTCATTCCTAAATCCTTCCTTAAGCCCCGCCCCCCCAGCTGAGAGGCTCCACCCTAGGGAAGGAAGGCCTCCTTCCTGGGCCCCCATGCCGTGGGGACCATCTCACCCCGGTCCTTCCGGGAGGGCGGAGGGTCCCGAGTTCCCTCTGGAGCTGTCCCTCCTGCAGGAAAAGCTCCCTCTCCGTGGTCACGTGGTCACGGCCCCCTCCCCGGGAAAGGCTCCCAATACTGGGGCCATTCTTGGGAAGCGGCTGCCCTCGGGAGCCCCGAAGCTCGGCCTCCTGCGCCAGAAACCTTCCCGTGGAAGGGTCTGGCGCCACCCAGCGACCCGTGCCCACTTCCTGTCCCTGGTGGTCCAGGGCCTCCTCACTCCGAACCTCCAGCTTCCGGCCCATAGTCTGCCCCCCCCCTTTCTGCTCAGCCCCGCCCAGTCTCTTTCCTCCCCCTCACAGCCCCTTCTCGGCTCCTCCCTCCCCCGATCTATTCAGGTGACGCAGTGCGCGGGGCTTTGGGGCGGAGGGTCCGAGTTCTGATTCTGAATCAGGTCCCTGACTCTGGACAAGGCGCTCCATCCCTTGCGCCTCAGTTTCCCCCCCCGAACAATAAATTCCCCTAGGCCCCAGCTCCAAACTTTCCCCTAAACCACCCAAACCTAGCCTTTCTTGTTTCGTCCCCCTTCCCCCCCCTTTCCACCTCCGGTCCCCGGCCCTCCCCATTGCCCCAGGCACGGGTGCACCTACCCCCCGCCAAAACGCTCCCCCTTCCCGGTCTTCTCACTGGAAACCGGACCGCCCTCCCCCATGGACCGTCTCCTCCC
Source organism: Sarcophilus harrisii (assembly GCF_902635505.1). Taxonomy (NCBI): domain Eukaryota; kingdom Metazoa; phylum Chordata; class Mammalia; order Dasyuromorphia; family Dasyuridae; genus Sarcophilus; species Sarcophilus harrisii. Next base: position 231,774,051 of record NC_045431.1, read on the forward strand.
CACCCCCAGGGCCCCCACCCCCAACAAATACTCCCCCTCCACCCCCGGGTAAATTCGGTTTTTCCCACCGCGGGCTAAAAAATCTGGAGGGGGAAAAATGGAAAATAAAAACACGATTGGCCCGGGGCCGAATCCGGCACCCGGGGAAATCTCCGCGCCCCTGGAGCAGGACTAGGCCGCTGCTTCCCCTACTCTTAAACCCCCGCCGCTGGCGGGTGGCCGCCCGGAGGCGGCGGGCCAGGCAGCCCCCAGGCCCCGCCCCTTAGCCCAGGGTCCCGCCCCCGGCCCGGCCCCGCCCCTGACGCCCCGCCCTTTGTCTGCCTGCCCAGCCCAGCGCGGCGGACTGCGCCGGAGGGGCGGCGGGGGGGGCGGGGCAGCCCGGGCCAGGTCGGGGAAGGGCCGGCCGGGGCAGGGACCGGGAAGGGGGAGAAGGAAAAGGGAAAAAGAAAAAGGGGGGGGCCGGGGCCCCAGGGCCACCCCCCCCCCCCCCCCCCCCCCCCAACACCCCCCCCCCCGGGCCCGGGCCCCCAAACCCCCACCCCCCCCCCCCACCCCCCCAACCCCCCCCAATTTCCCCGGGGCCCCCCGGGGGGGGGCCTCGGGGGGTTCCTCCCCCCTCCCAAACCCTTCACCCCCCCCCCTCCCACCCCCCTTTCCCCCCCCCCCCCCTCCTTCCCCCCCTTCCCCAAACCCCCCCCCCCCCCCCCCCCCCCCCCATTGAAATTTCCCCAAAGGCCCATCCTCCCCAACCCCTTCCCTATCTTTCCCCTTTAATCCCCCTTTTCTTCCCACCCCCCCCTTTAAAAAAACCCCCCCCCGGGGAAAAATAAAAAGTAAAAAAAAAAAAAAAAAAGAAAAATCCCAAAAGAAAAAAAACCCAAAAACAAAAAAAACCCCAAAAAAAACCCAAAAAAAAAAAAAAATTTTTTTCCAATTCCCTCTTTCCTTTACCTAAAAAAGGGAAAAAAAAAAAAAAAAAAAAAAAAAAAAAAATTTAAAAAAAAAAAAAAATAAAAAAAAAAACCAAAAAAACAAAACAAACCCAACCCAAAAATTTCCCTTCCCTTTCTTTTAAAAATTTTGAAAACTGAACTTTTTTGGGGAAAATAAAATTTTTAACCAAAAAAAAATCCCTTCCCCTCCCCAAAAGCAAAAAAACCCAACTCTTCAACCCCAAAAAAAAAAATTTTCCCAAAAAAAACAAGAAAAAAGCTTTAAAAACCCAAAACAAAAACCCAAAAAAAAAAAAACCCCAACCCCCCAAAACCATAAAAAAAAGGGAAGAAAACCAAACTTTAGCCTTGCATGGTAAAAAACCCTTTTAAAAAAAAAAACCAAAAATGAAAATAAATTTTTTTCCCCCCAACAAGAAAAAAAACCCCAAAAAACCAAAAAAACACCCCCCCCAACCCCAGAAAAAAAAACCCCCCCAAAAAAAAACCCAAAAAAACCCCCAAAAATCCCCTTTGGGGCCCAAAAAAAACCCCCCAAAAACCCCAAAAATTTCCCAAACCCCACAAAAAACCCACCCCCCCCCGGGGGGCCCCTCACCCCCCCAAAAAACCCCAAAACCCCCTCCCCAACCCCAAAAACCAAAACAAAACAAAACCCCCCCCCACCCCCAAAAAACCCCCCTTAAACCTTCCTCCTTTTTCCCCCTTTCCCCAAAAATCCCCCCACCTCCCCCAAAAAAGGGGAAAACCCCTACCCAAAACCAAAAACCCCATCCAACCCCAAAACCAAAAAAACCAACCCCAAAACACCAAAAAAACCCCCCCGGGCATTAAACCCCCCAACCAATCCCCCAAACCCAAACCCCCCCCCTTCCCCCCCCCCAACAGCAACCCTCCCCCGCCGCGCCAACCCCCCCAAAACCCCCCCCCACAAAAAACCCCCCAACCCCTCCCCCCTCCAAACCCCCCCCCCCCCAACCTCCCTTACAAAACCCCCCCCCCCAGCCCAAACCCCCCCAAACACTTCACCAGCTCCCAAAAAAAAACCCCCAAAGGCCCCCCCCCCCAAATTTTTTAAAAAACCCAAAAAAACCCAAACCCCCGGAGAAATCCTAGAAAAAAATTCATAAACCCCAAACCCAAAAAAAAAACCCCTTTCCCCTTTCCCCCTTAGGGAAAAAAATAATTTTTTCCCCAAACTTTCCCCTTTAAAAACCCAACTCTTTTTTTGCATCCCCAACCCCATTTAAATTACGCCCAAAATTTAACCCCCTTTTCCCCATCACGCCCTCCCCTTGGAAAAAAAACGGAAAAAAACCCAAAGGGCAAACGCAAAAAACCCAAAACCCCTCCCCCAATTGGGGAAATTATTGCCCTTTTTTTTTCCCCCTAAAAAAAAAACCCCCCAAAAATTTCCGTGGGAAAAAAAAAAAAAACCAAAAAAAAAAACCCCCAAAACAATAAAATTTAAAAACCCAAAAAAAAAAAAATTTAAAAATTTCCCCCTTTAAAACAAAAAAAAATAACCCAAAAAAAACCAAAATTTAAAAAAAAAATTTTTTGCCCCGGGGGGCCCAAATTCCCCAGGGGCCCCTTTTTGGGGGGGGGGGGCCCCCCCAAAGGGGGGCCCCCCAAAAACCCCGGGCCCCCTTTTCCCTTTGGGGGGAAGGGGGCCCCCCTCCCCCCCCCCTTTTTTTTTCCCCCCCAATTTTAAAAAAAGGGGGGGACCCTTTCTTTCCCAAAATTTTCCCTTTTCCCCGGCCCAAAATCTTACCCAAAAACCCCTTTTTTTTTCCCGGGGGGGGCCCCCCCCCCCCCCCCCCCTTTTTTTTTTTTTGGGTTTTTTGGGGGGGGGCCCCAAATGGGGGTTTTTGGGGGGGGTAAAAGGGGGGTCGTTCTCATGGGCCCGCCCCACAGCCAACCCCCGCTCAGGTGATTTAAGTAGCTGTTTTAAATTTTGGGGGGAAAATTGTGTAAGGGGGGTAAGGGGTGCCCCCTGGTTTTTTGGGTTTTGTATTTTGGGCGTTGGTGGGTTTTTTGGGGGGCCTTGGAGGGGGGAAGGGAAGAATTTTTTCCTTTCCCTTTTTAGGGTGGGGGGGGCTTTTGGTTGCTTTGCCCCGGTTTTTTTGGGGGGTTTTTGGGTTTTTTGGGGTTGGGGGGGGGGCCCAAATTCCTCTTCCCCGGGAAAGTTTAGGGGAGCCCCTTGGGTCCTCCCTTGTCCCCCAAAATTGGGGCAAAACTTTTTCCCCCGAGGTTTCCTTTCCAACTAAAACTCTTTTCTTATCACCAAGAACCAAGGTGGGCCCCGGGGGGGGAGGGGAGGTCCACTTCCCCCTCCCCCAAACGGTTTCCCCCCCCCCCCTTCGCCCCCGCTTTGGCAAAGAGCCCCCCGGCCTGGCCATTGTTTGGCCCCGCCCCCCCCCCCTCTACCGAGCAGGCCCCCGGCACACTTAGCCTTCCCCTGCCCCGGGGCTTCCGGTTTCCCGCGGTGAGGGGGTCCCCAGGAGGCACTCCGGGGCGGGCCCCCCCCCCTCCGGCCCTGGGGCCCGGGAGGGGAAATCCCGGGGCCCGGGGGCCCCCGGGCCCCCTCTCCTTGGGGAAGCCCTCTGGGGCAGGATTGGGGAGGGGGGAGGACTGGCCGAGGTGGGGACCACGGGGAAGGGCGGGCTGCGGGGTCGGGGAGAGAAATGCCGTTTATTGTAAAATACAGGATTAGATGATTCTATGAATGCACAGGAGATGCTGCTTCAGAAGGGGGAGGGGCGGGAGAGGGAGGAGCCCAGGGCCGATGGGCTAGGCCCCCCCTGCCCTCCGTACCCTCCAGCCTTCCCCCGGGAGCACCGGCTGGCCCACCTCTGGTTCCCCGCTTCCCCTGCCAGGGCCTTGGCTAATGGTTCCCTGCCTTTACTCAGCCAGTACCACCTGTGCCCACTGACCTCTGTACCCGTCCTTTGCTCAGGGCCTTGCTGGGCTTGCCCATTGAGGACTTTCTCCATTAAGAAACAGCGGCAGGTGGCGCGGGAGCCGCCTGCCTGAGGCCCCTGGGGCTCTCTGCACGAGGGGTGGCCTCTCCCACTCCCTGGCAGGCAGGTCCCTTGACAGGGTTAGGGCACCCAAAGCTCTGGGGGGCATGGGGAGCCCGGGGCCCGAGGTGGCAGGAGGATGGCAGCTCGGCCCCCGGCTCTGGGCAGGGAGAAGCGGGCACGGGGGTCTCCTCCAGGCCCCCCGGGGCCTTCCTGCAGTTGCATTTCGGCCTACCCAGCCCGTTCCCAACCGGCAACCACTATTAAAGTGCCATTTCCTGTAGGGCTGCGTTATGTCTCGGCTGCAGGGACGTGCGCGCGGATACCCCCGGCCAGAAAACCCGAGCCCGAGCCAGTGCAGACAAGAACTTTATAGGGTCTCATCACGGGTGGGCGTCATAGTAATACTCGGACAAATCTGGCCCGTCGCGCTTGCGCTTCTGGGCTCTGGAGAGGAAGGGGTGGGCAACTCGAAGCCTCGGGTGCTTGGGAAGGATCCCGTAATCTGCAGGGAGAGCGGGAGATAAAGGAGCTGGGGAGACCGGGTGGGGGCTCGGCAGAAATCATGGCTTTTAGGGGAAGGAGGACAGACCCTCAGAGTCCCCAGGGAAGGCAAGCCACCTGCACCAGTCTGGGGGACACTTCTCTCTCCCTGGAAAGGCCCCCCCCACCCCAAGGCCTGATGGGAGAAGACAGGAGACCTACCATCCATTAGGCCGTTGGGGAGCTCCATGATGTCGGGCTCTTCGGGAACGAAGGCGTGCCGATACCTGTGGGTGAGGAAGGAGGAAAGGCCCGGGCCTGGAGAAAAGCCAACCCCCGGGGAAACCGAGAGCCTGGTCCACCCCAGGGGGCTCCGGCCTTGCCCTTTCAGTCCACGGCAGGCAGGGCCCTGGGGGAAGGACCAGGCTCCAGCCCGGCGTCAGACCTGGGCCGGATCCCAGGGGCCTTGTCGGGCGGAGGACCCCAGATCTGGGGGCGCCCTTGCCCTGCCCGGGGTTACCTCTGCAGCTCAGGCTGAGGGTGTGCAGCTACCAGGACAAAGGAGAGCGCGAAGAGCCCGAGCCCCGTCCGAAGGTGTGGGGACCCCAGCATGGCGGCGAGCCTCCCCAGGACTCCGACCTGCAGCCCCTCCTCCCAGGAGTCACGGAACGTGCCCTCGGCCGCCTCACAAAGGGGGCGCGTTCTAGGGCCCTGCCCCCGGCCCAGCTCCCTCGGGTCCTCAGCCCCTTCCACTAAGGCTGGGCCTATAACTAGGGTGTGCCCGCCCGCATGCCAGCCTGGGAATACACCCCAGGGCCGGGCATCCAAGCCCATCCTCTGGTGTCCGGGGGAGGTGGCGCCTCCTTGTGGCCACAGCAGTTGGGACACAACTAAACGTCGGGCTGGGCGGGGAAGGACTTGGCCACCATGGCCGGAGGGAGGGAGGCCAGGCTTTAGGACCAAGCATCAGGAGGACTGGGGGCAGAGAGAGGGGTCCCAACCATGCCGGAGAAGCCTGTAGGAAGTCTCCGCCCCTTCTTGTCCATGAACTTCCGGGGCCTTCCCTGAAGAATTAACTAGCTTCTTCCCCAACGGGTGTATGATGGTCAAGGCAAGTCACACCCCGTGTCATTGCCTAAGGAGGATGAGCAACCGAAGGCTTCTTCTGCCGCCTTTGGACCTTGATGGCGGATCCATTTTACAGAGAAACTGAGGAAAGGCTCCCCCCCTGGAGAAAAGAGAAATCCCCCAGGGACACGAGATTCTCCCCCAACCTAGGGAGCGCAGGCCTTGCCCGTTAAGCCAAGAACAAGAGGGCATCCCGCTCTGTATTGCTTGCTGGTACCAACACACCAGGCAGAAGGACCCAAGGAAATCCCCCTGGGATAATAGTGACTCATCCAAAGTCCTGTGGCAAAATCAGGCAAATGCTACTGAAGGGACTTGGGCGCCTGTTTGCCCTGCACAGGATGTGAGGCGCTGTCTTCTGGAAATCTCCAGGGCAGCAAAGTCCCAGATGCCGAATGTAGCCAACAGTGGGCCAACCTTGTGACCTAAACCCAATCCTACCTTCCCCTCATGTCTCCTCTGCCCAAAGGGGCCCGAGACAGGTGAAAAGATGGTCATTGCTCAGCAGGAACTCTGAATAATCCCTCTGGACAATCCCCCAACTTCCTCTCCTTGTCACATCTCTACCAGGAGGTACCTTTGCCCCGAAACATCCACCCAGGGGGTGTTCATCAGCTTTTTAAGACCCAGGCCCCGTGTATACACACCATTCAAGGTTAGGAACCCCCCCCTGCTCGTTACTAGGTACTGAATCCAGAGCTCTCGCCCTGCCAGGAGATGGTCTTGGGCACTTCCCTTCTGAGCCCCAGTTTATCAGAAGCGAATCTTCCAAGTGCTCTCTACTGTCCCATTGGCAGAAGGTACAGTCCGCACGTGTCATGCCAATGAGTAGCAGAGAACCCAAGATTCTCTGATATTTGCCAGAATAGGCTCCTATTGAGCCTAACAGGCTCCTAAGGCTAGAACTTAGCCCAGGGGGAAGGAACCATAGAGAGAGCGGGGCCCAGCAGCATGGGGTGCACTGGTGGTGGAGTAGTGCACTGATTCAGCCTTTCTAGGAAACACTGTAGGATCGCATGAGAAAATGATGTGCTCACACCGGGCACAGATGCCAAGCTCAATCTGAGGAAAAGCTCTCGGGAGCCACAAATCCCAGGAAGCGGCATGCTTGTGCCCCAAGTTAACCAAGCCAGTGACCACAGCAGGGAAGTACAAGTCTGACCAAGTCACCCTGGCTGCCACAGCGGGCCCCCCACCACTCTTCCCTCCCATCCAATAAGCTCCAGTGGGTCCCATGACCTCTAGGATCAAACGGAAAATCCCATTAGGTCTTCAAGGCCCTTCATAACCTACCCTCATCCCCCCAAACCTTTCCCCTGTCCTCCAGCATCCACTGCATCCACTCTGGCCTCCTTGAACCCACATTCCCCACTGGCCAGCCCCATGCTGGACATACTGTCCCTCCTCAGCCTGCCTCCTGGTTTCCTCCAGGCCCAGTTAGGATCCCACCTTCCACAGGAAGCCTTTCCAGCTCCCCCCCCCCCCCGAATTCTGGTGACTTCCCTGTTCGTTCATTCTGGAGAGAGCCCGTTTCCTTCCCATCAGGCTGAACGGTCTCCTGCCTTCACTCCCTCAGTGCCCAGCAGGGCCTGCCTGGCACGTGGCAGATGACAAATGTTTTAAGCGGAGGCGCCTTTTGTGAACAACTCTTGTTCGTGAGCGTAATGGAAAATCACCGCGTCACAGAGAACAGAGGACTCGCGTGAAGGGACAAAGTGAAAAACACTCAGGGCAGACGGTGCAAACAGCCCTATCCTAGCGAACTCAAAGGAAACCCGTAACAGCCAACATTAATAGAGGGCCCAGGATGTGCCAGGCAGAGCTAAGCCATTCACAATGACCTCCTTTGGTCCCAACAACCACCCTGGGAACCAGGGGATAATTATCTCCTTTTCACACATGAGGAAACTGAGGCAGACAGAAAGAAGGTGGCTTAGCTGAGGTCACACGGCTGGGCTGGATTTAAACTCGGGTCTTGACTCCAGACCTGATAAGACTCTATTTGAAAAGGACTTCCACACAGAGATGAGGAGCGAGTTCCCCAGCACTGGATGAGTTCAAGCAGAGGTTGACCAGGCGCTCCTTGGGAAAGCTGGACGAGAAACCTTTATTGCACTGTTTGAGCCTGCCCTTCATGGCAAGAAAGCTGGACCCCCTCCACCTGCTCACACTCCCAGCTCAGGACCCCTGCCATCGATCCAAAGATCCGCACCAGGACTTTTCTCACAACTGGACATCTCGAGCAACCCGTGTCTTCCCTGAAATCCAGCTTCGCGCTGGTTCATCACTGTTTCCGGGCTCCTTTGTTCGCGGATGCTTGGGAGGCAGGGAAGTGGGATGGCTTTATCTGATTTCAGGGAATTGGACCCTGTTCACCCCCTCCCAACGTGGAAACCCCCTAATCATTCCTCCCATTAAAAATGTTTACCTTGTATCCTGATTTCTAGCTTCTTTTCTTTTAATGAAAATAAATGTCTCCTCCTTCATTTGGGGTCAAGGCCCGATCCCGATTTGTTATGCAATCGGCACGTTGCTTAACATATCGATATGGTCAAAAGCTCACGTTTCTTCAGTTATTTCTGATTTCCCCTATCACATGGAGAAGAGACCCAAGTGGGCAGGACCAGCTGTGCCCTGCTGCCTCTCTGGAACTTACCTGAACAAAACATGTCCCCTATACTCAATGCTGTGGGACCTGGCAAAAAGTTGGAGAAAGGCCTCCAGGCCTCCTGCCCCCCCCTCTGGCTACACTCTCCACAGGGCACTCCGGGACTAATCAAGGTCCCATTGCTTTGTTCCTTCAGTGGGATCCTTTCCCTGCTCCTCTAGGGCCTGTCTCACCGGTCAGCCCCCCCTTTTCCTTAGCAGAGTACTCGGCACTGAACAAATCCTAGGTGACTTCTCTCCTCCCTTTCATAGCCAGATTTCTTGAGAGTATCATTTAATTCTAGAATCTACTAAGAGTCTCTTGTACCTTTGCAACCACTCATTCCCCAACCCTTTGATGACTGCTTCCAGATACCAGAACTGCTCCTTGAAGCTACCCAAGATCTCCAGGCCTTTCTGGGTCACTGCTGCTGTATTCCCAGGCACTCTCTGCTCGGTCCTGCCGCTCTCTCTTGGCTCTGTACATCTGATCACGCTTCAGTCTAGCTTCAACATCATAGGTCTTGGGTCTCTTTTAGCCCCTAGGGCTGCCTTGGGCCCTTTCCTCACTATACTCTCAGCCTTAAAGATCTCAGCAACTCCCTGGGTATCCCACAGTATATCCCAATGCTACAGCCAACCTTTCAATTTAACCCCATACTGCTCTTAACTGCCCATTATTCATATCCTGAGTAACACAGAGACATCTCCAATCACATCCCAAACAGAACATTCTTAACTCCTGGGTTCCTTCCCCGTTTCCATGGAGGGAGGTCTACCCTGCAGTCTCCAGGCTTCACAGCCTCAAAGGCGGGCTCTACTTTCCCAACTCCAATCAGGGGCTCGGTCTTGTCCATCTGATCTCCGTATCGTGCAGCGATGCCCTTATACTCACACCTCACACACCACTGCTGGGAGAGGGGGGGGTTTAGGCCCCCCAGCTCGTGTCTGGACTACCCTAACAAACCCCAAAGAATCTCCACGCATCCCAATCTCTTCCCTTTCTAAGCCAAACTCCAAGGCAAAGGTTGAACACACCCTCTTTATGCCAAACCCTTCCATTTCCCCCACCAATGTCAACAGGAGACAGAACCTGAAGGGATCCCCTGCTTGCCCTTGGCCCAGCTGCTCGTTGGCGGCTGCTCCAGCCGGGGGAGCTTTCCCCTAATCAGGGTAGTGCCCTGGGAGAATGGAAGCCCTCCCGCTAGCCCAGATGGCCTTTTCCCACTCCAGGCTCATGACTCCAAAGCCTACTAAATGATCTGAGGTGAGTGCATCTGTGGCACTGACTCAAGGGTCAGAACTGCTTAAACTCATTAAGGTCGTCACCTTAGAGTTCATGCAAGCTTCTGAGACCCCCCAGATCCTGACTCATAAGCAGGTTAGCCATTCTCCCCAGTTTTGTCATCTGCAAATGAGGTAAGCTTCCCATATACGCTTCCATCCGAGCCACTGACAACAATTAGCAATTTTAGTCAAAGTGTTCATTATGAAAGTGAAATCTTATTTCTGAGCTGGGGAGCAAAGATTAAAGACCTGACGAGGGGAGACCCCTAAGGACTCCCCCTGACCACATCCCAGCTCTACCGAGGTTCTCCCTTTTTACCTTCAGTGGCAAACCCTGACCAGAGGTGGCTGGTCCCAAGGCTGGAAGGTGACCAGTTCTACTTCCCAGGGATTAGAAGCTTCCTGTTTTTTTAACAGAGACGACTGCACATGATGGAGCTTCCTTCCCAGGAGGTTCATTAAGAGGCGGCACTGCGGGGTGGAAGGGCAGGCTCAGGGGGTGTGCTGAGTAGAGTTGGTGGTCCTTATGGAGCTGCAGCGACTTTAGAGGCTCCAGCTCCCCAGAAGGCTGGCTGGGTGTGGGTTTCAGGGCTCCCCAATAGGGGGCACAGAGGGGACACGCTTAGGAGCATCACCGGGGCCAGTTTTATTAGAGGACAGAGGCGCTGAAGGGCTGAAGGGCTGGGCTGCCTGATCCTGCATCAGAGCCTGCCCCCCACATCCCCCACCCTCTCAGCAACCTTCCTCCTCAGCCCTGGATTGCCCGTCAGCCCCAATTGTAGAAGTAAATTTTCTGCCATGCAGGCAAGTAGTCCATCAGTGGCCCTGAAAGGGGAGAGGGTAAGAGTTAGGAAGATCAAGGCCTCAAGGGCGCTGACATCATCCTAGGCTCCTCCCCCTGCCCTCCACAGCCACCCCATTCTGGCTCTAGCTCTGGGCCTGGTCTGTGACCCTGCCCTCTCCGGACACGAGGGCCCACCTACTCCGGGTCTCCCTGGGGGGCTCTGGCAGGTCCGAGCCCAAGGATCCCGAGCCCGGCTGTCCTAGCCTCTGCCTTGCCCACCCGCCGTCCTGGTACTTACGGATGACCAGACCAACACCAGGAATGTAATCGGCCAGCAGCCGCAGCAGGAAGAGGATCCTGTCCCTGGTTGGAAAGACAGTAAGGGAAGGAGCTGGAGGGGATTGTGGGAGAGAATGCAAGGAGGCCCCTGTCTCTGAGACGCGGCTTTGGGAACTGACCAAATAGGACCGCGGGTCTGGCACTTCCTTTTTGGAAGGGAGGAAAAACCAAAACAAAGCATGGATACAAGCCCACCAGCCAAACTGGCCGTGTCCTTGCACAGGCAAGAAGAGCCAGAGTAAAAGGTTACAGATAGAATCCCATTGAAAACTCAGTTAATAATGCTCTTCTGCATGGAAAAACCTCCTAGAAACCTTCAGCTTTCCTACCAGATGACACCCCTTGGCTGTGGACGCTTCCACCTCAAAGCACCTCACATCCATCCATCATCAGTTGCCTCTTTCCTCATGTGTGTATATCTGTATATATATGCACATATATATGGGTATTTCCATATACCTACAGCTACAGTTCTTTCTTTTCATTCAGTGTCTCCCCAGTAGAAAATAAGCTCTTTGAAGGCAGACACTCATTTTCACATTTGATGCCGTCTCTATCCTATGGTGCCCTGCACAATGGCCATTGACAAATGCTTGGTGAGTTGGATCAGGGTGTGTCTTTGGTGCGCTTGGACTAAGCAGCCAAGGCGGCACCTTCCTGGGCCAAGGCCTCCCCCAGCCTGTTCTTGCTCCGTTTTGGCCCCCTTGCCTCTCCCCCCGCAGCTCTAAAGTCCATCACAACTCTGAGGGGAATGTGGGATTGAGGATTGTCCATGAGGTTTGGACTCTTGCATCCCAGCTACACGGGAAGTAAGGTTACTAGAACACTTGCCAGTGTTGTGAAGGGCCTCTGAAGGGAACCCTATGAAGGAGGCACACAAGGGGTGTGAATTTCAGCGCATGAAGAAGCTGTGCGGCAGCCCCAGGCCCGTGAGCAGCAGGGCTGCGATTCCAACTGACCACGTTCTCGTTGTATCCTGGGGCTCGTTTCTAAGCATGCACCACTAAGCTTGGGAGCCCAGAGGAAGGATGCTGGCGAAGGCCAGTGCAGGCGGCCAATCCTAAACTTGCTCATGAGCCATCCTGAAGTTCCACTCTTACGTCCTTGGGACACAGGCCAGCCTATCTTTTTCCTGACCTATCATGGCACAGTGCACAGCACAGTAGGTACTTAGGAAATCCCTACTGACTATGGCCACAAGCCAGAGCAGTTCGACACTTGGACTTTGTTTGCTCTTAGGATCCCAGAACTTTGGAGCTGGAAAGGAGCTCTGGAAAGTGGCTCCGAGTCCCAGCCCCAACCCCCATAGTCATTCCTACTCCAAACGTGAGTGTTCATCAGCTTCTGCCTCAAGGCCTCAAATGAGGAGCAGCCAACTCCACTCTGAGACAGCCGATCTCCTGAAATTGAGCTTTGTTCCCATCTTGGTCACTTCCATCAGTAGCTCTTGGGTCTGCCCTCTGGAGCCCAACAGGGCAGACCTGTTCTCCCCTATACCCAACAGCCCTCCTGGGAGCCTTCTCTTCTCCACACTTGACAAACCCAGTTTCTTAACAGATCCTGCCAGGGCCCTGGCCCTGCCCATTCTTGCTGCCTTTCTCTGGGCACTGTCCACTTTATCTACGTCCTTTCCTCTACTTCTCAACTTGCTGGGTTCCTCTTCTGCCTAATTGATTCTGATCCAACAATAACAGTGAAGCATTGTTCATCACAATCCATTCCAGTGTTCGGAAGAGCCGTGGATATTTTTGGTGTGGGCGTACCCTCCACTGTTGCAGATGGCACCCCCTTGATGAACCGACAGATGGTCTTTGAGCATCACAGCAGTAGCCAAAAAACTCAGTGCTCTGTGGTCAGTCAGGTGACAAGCTCCTCCAAATTTAGCAGGGCTGTTCCTTGAACAGAAGGCCCAGGGATCCCCTCCCCTGCCACCTCAGATGGGAGTCTGTCCTGCATCATTTTCCTACTGAACAACCCTTGATCTCCATCTGGTGGCTTCTTCCCGGCTGCGTTCTCATAAGCCCCAAGCTCCCTCATTGGCGAAGCACTCCTCTACTACTGCCATCAGGCTGGGCATTCTCGCCTCCTCTTCACAGCCAATGGAGGAAGTGACCTGTGCTCATCACTTCCACTTCCTCACTCCTACTCATCCCTTAACCCTGTGAAGTCTCGTGCTGCTCAGCATAAAGTGCTCATTCCAAAGTTTCCAAGGATGTCTTAATTGCTAAAACCAAAGAACTCTTCTCAGTCTTCAACCTTCCTGACCAACTTCTGGGGAGAAGTGTGGGCCAGCAGAATGAGTGCTGGATTTAAAGTCTGCGGTTCTGAGTTCAAATGCTATTAATTACTGATGCAACCTCTGTGAAATGAGGGGGCAGACCAAGGATTCTGGTCTTCCTGGCTCTCCAACCTATCTGACTTCTTTCTCATTCTCCTTTGGTGGACCATCATACACATCTCATGTCTGGGACCCGTTTCGGGCCCTCTTTTCTTTCTAACTTGGTGACTCCATCAGGGGGTCAATGATCATCTCTATGCAGGTTGCCCACCTGGCATCTCCCACTAGCTCTCAAACAACGGGTCCAAAATGGAACTCATTATCTTTCCTCATGAGATTCCCTGTTTCTGCGACATTATGTAGGTTTTAAACCTCTGAGTCATTCCTGCCTCTTCCCTCTCCTTCACCTGTCTCTGTCATCAGCCACAGCATCTCTTGCATCCATCCCCTTCTCTGCACCCAAAGTCAGGCCTTTTTCACACCCCCCCCCACCCCCGCCAATAGCTTCCTGATTGGTCTCTGGTGCCCCCTCCCAAGCATCCACTATTCAGCTGCCAATTGATCTCCTTAAAGCCCAAGTCTGACCATGCTGAGACTGCCTATGGAGACTCAGTGGCTCCCTCTTGCCTCTAAGATACAATTCAAATTCTTCTGTCTTGCATTGAAAAATCTTTCACAATCTGGTTCTGGCATACCGGTCTATATTTCCCCATTATTCTCCCTCCAGGCAAACTGGCCCCCTTACTGTTCCTCTGACTCGCTGGTTCATGTCCCATCTCCACACCTTTGCACAGGGAGTCTCTCCTGCCTGAAATGCCCTCTTCTTCATTTCCACTGTTAGAGTTCCTAGTTCCCTTCCAGACTCTCCTGCTTCCTATCCAATGCTTTTCCTGATTCCCTGACATTAGTGCTCTTCTCCTAACCTGGCAGATCACTTTGCATCTCCTTTGTATTTATTTGTGTCCTGCAGTAAACTGAAAGAACTATCTCACTTTTATATTTGTAGTCAAGCAACAAGTATTTAGTAAGCCCTTACCACGTGCCAAGTACTGTGCTGAGTGGTGAGAACGCACAGGGACAAATACAAACAGCTGCGGCCCTCAAAAATCCTACAAGTTACCTGGGCACACGGCATGCACACCCAGACATAGGTACAAAACACAGACAAGGTCACTGGGGGGAGGAAGGCCCCAAAGCCAGTGGAGACAGCACCTCCCACTGTAGATGGGTCGGCCCCAAGAGCATTATGAAGAACCTGTGCTTAATGGATGCAGGTGTGATTAAAAGAATTACCTGGGCCGGGGTTCAGCGGGGGCCTCCAGGCTAGGTTGCGTACTCACTGGAGTGTGACCAATGACTGACAATAGCAACGCTTATAGGAACTCGAGCTGTGCAAAGTATTCTTCCCACTACCCGGCAACATGGGGAGCACAGGTAATAATATTCTTCTGTTTGCTGATGAGGAAACTGAGACTCACAGCAATAACAATAAAAACGGGAGAAGAAATAAAGCACCCATGCTACACCCAGCTCAGAGCGAGGCCTTGAACCCAGGCCAGGAGACTTCCCGGAGCACTGTGCTGTTGCCCAAGTTCCCTGGACAGTTCTCTACAGGACACTCGCCGAACCCGAGCTGGCCACGTGCTGCCTGCTTTAGCCGCTAGGAAATGAGGGAAAGGTAGGAATCTCAGGAGGGAGCTCGCCACCTTGCCTGCATTAGCACTACAAGGGTCCTAAGTGGCTGTGCATCCCCTCCTGGAAGACCTCCAGTGCCTCCCAGGCACTCGTCCCACGCTGGGGCGGCTCTCCCGAGTAGGAGGTGACTTCTTCCACTGAGCCCTTTCTACCCATCACTCCTGGTTTTCTGCTCCAGGGCCAATTCCTCCTGGCGACGGCCCTCCAGATACTCGAGGACGCTGCAGGTTTTCCCGAGGCCTGTCTCCTCTCCGATTGGTCCTCGTGTGCAATGGGCTCCTTCACCGGACCGGCTGCTATGAACTATGAGGCGGAGACCTGAATGACTCCCCAGATGGGACAGGATTCGTTGGGTGGGACTATGGTGGGCCTGTTGCTGCCTCGTGCCTGGAGGTCAGCTGTCTCTGGTGAGGCCCCATGGGAGCTTTGTGGGATGTCTATGGACCACGCAGAGGCTGCAGTCCACGAAAACCCCAAGACCTTTTTCAGAGAGACACTCTGCCCGGCCATTTTGCCTTTGTGAGACTTGGCCTTTAGCTTCCTCAGCATCCTAGCCTAGAGATGCTTTTAGATCCAGAGGGTGAAGTGCTGCTCCCGCTCCCGGCCATTGCCAGGTTTGGCAACCAAGCCCCCTGAGCCTTTCCAGCTGGGCCACGGTAAGAGCTGACAGCGTCTCCTTAACCACTATGTCTAAGGCAGCCAAGAAACAGTTCCAAGGGAACCCAGCGGCCCTAAGGACCCAGCCTTGCAATCCCTCCCGTGCGGGCACAAGGACAGCAGGGAGAGTCCCTCCTTTTAGTTTGGTCGGCGGTGGCATTCTCCGGATCCGCTTGTCCCTGCCCGGTCTCTCTAAAATGTTATCGAATCCAGCTCGTGGCCTCCAGCCTGCAGCCCCTGCCCCCCAGCCCGGCTGCCACAAGCACCGCTCTCAAGCCATCCTGGTGAGGACCTGCTTCATCAGAGCTGCCAGAGGCTGCTTCCTCGTTGCCATCAGCAACCTTCCTAACAGCCAGAGCTGTCCCAAGGTAGAGTCGGCTCCCTATTTTGTCCTGTCATTGTCCTTGCAGAGAAAGCAAGAGAAATGAGGCCAGAGCGGCTCTGGCATCAGCTTCATGCACCCAGTAAGCCCCCCCTCCCCCTTTCCTCCTCCCTTCTCTTTTCCAACTGGACTTAAAAACCAAAGTCCTCGGCCGCCTCGGTTCTTCCTGACCCTTCCTCCACAACTGTGGTGTGTGCCTCCCCATCTCCATCCTTCACAAAGCCAGGTTGCTGGGTCAGCTCTCTGGGGGTCCCATCACCCAGGCCCCACCCCGTGCCACCCCAGGAATCCCTTACTCAGAGAAACGGTCGTAGAAGGGGGAGCGCAGCAGGTAGTAGAGCAGCAGGATGGTCCGCCGCCGGAGCTCCAGTCGCTCCCGCCGAGTCAGCCCTTTTTTGTCACTCAGCAGACTTAGGCTGTGGAATCAAGGGGCAGGGTCAGGCCGAAATGCTCGAGACTGGGCACTCATGCATTCAGAAAGGCAACCCCCGTGCTCGGGGTCAAAACCCTCCTCCCTTCCTTTGTTAAGCTCTTACTGTGTGGCAGGCCCTGCACCGAGTAAATCCAGACCCTAGGACACAGCCGAGACAATGAACGCGTGTATTATTAACTCCACTTTGTGAATGAGTAGACAGGCTCAGGAAGCGTCAGGGACTTGCCCAGGACTGCCAGAATCTTAAGGGCCTAAGCTAGAACCTGGGTTGGAAGACTCCCATTCACAAGGAGGGAACTTGCTTGAAGAAACCTTGGAGATTATGGACCCGAGTCCCAGAGGGCTCACTGAGAGTCTTGCCCCAGGATACAGGAAGTGCCCAGACTGGGATTCTGACCCCAGGTCTTTTTCTCTCCTTTGCCACCTCAGCCACAGTGGCCTACTCCCTAGGGCCTTGACCCCGGGGGCTCTGCCTGCCCTGCCCACCTGGGCTCCCGAGACGGGTCTGGGGCTCGTTCAGCCTGGCCCGAAGGGCTGAGTAAAAAGCAATGGGAAGAAGTTGCAAAGAGGCCGATTTGGGCTGGAAGGAGGGAAAATCTTCCCAACAGCCAGAGCTGTCCCAAGGTAGAGCCGGTGTATTATTACTGCTTGTGTGGCCTTGGCCAAACTAGGACCTTGGCTTAAAAGGACCAGGATCTCCCACTGCCCGGGGCCATCTCCAGCCCTGCTGATCTCTGGCTCCAGGAGCCCTCTTTCCAATCCAGTGCACTTCTGTGTCCCGGCATCACTGCCCGACGTCTCGGTCCTCATCGAGAACAGGAGAAAGGAGCCTGCAGCTTCGGAGGTTACAATACCACCAGCACTTACGGCGGGGGGGGGAAGGGAAAAGAGCAAGCACCTAAAAGGTGGCCACCGTGTGCCAAGACTGTGCCAACTGTTATCGCCTTTCATCTTCACGCTAACTCTGGGAAGCAACAGTGACTACTCCCATTTTGCAGATGAGGAAACTGAAGCGGGCAGATGAAGTAACTTGCCAAGAGGGACAGAGGAAGTCTCTGAGGTTGGACTGGAATTCAGGTCCTCCTGATTTCTACCCAGTGTACCACCACTGTGGAAGCCGCCGCCCCTGCCGCACACACTTACCTGGTCACATCCAAGATGGCAGAGAGGAGCCAAGGCTTCCACGACCGCTGACCCCACAGGCCCAAGCTCAGCACTGACAGTGAAAGGGTCAAGGTCCTCTTGGACAAAGTGGCCCCCCCAGCTCCTCCACACCCCCTCCCATCCCTGCACACCCTCCCACCCCCACCACAGCCTGTCCTCCCCGCCCATGGCTTGGGTTCCGGCAGATACGGTGCACCAAGGGCCGGGCAATGTACACCGACTCAGCAATGGTCTCCTGCAACCCCAGGGGCGTGGGGCCGGCCTCCAGCTCCTCCGCTCGGTGGTGTGGCTGCCCCTCCTGCTGCTGAGGGGCTCCCCAGTGCCTCGAGTGCAAGGATGGCGCTGGAACGCAGAGTCACACCCATAAGGGAGGACTTCCAGGTGGGGTAGAGGGAAGTGGGTGCCTGGGGTGGGTGGTGCTGGGCAGGGATCCCTGGCACTAAAGCCCAAGTGGCACGTCCCCCCGCCCTGCTCCTTCCCTGCTTACTGCTCTGCAGGGACCGCACCACACGGTTGGACCGCTTCCCCACGTAGGGCCGGTCCTGGCTGCCCACACTGTGCTCACCACCTGGGGAGGGAAAGAGGCCACGGGGGCAGGGTGGTTAGTGTCCCCCAGAGCCTTTATCAGGACCCCTCCCCCTTTATTCAAGCGACTCCTTGTTACCTCCCAGCTAAGCTGTCTGTGGCATTTCCAGCTGTTCCTACTTCTCCAGCCCCTTTCTGCTGGGTTCCCTTCTCTAGGCTCCAGACATGCCCTCCCACAGGACCCCTGACCTCCTCTGCCCCCTGGGCACTGCCCCAGGGCAGGCCTGGTCTGGAGCAGACCCTTAACAAACATGTGAGGATCAAGAGGGAACACCAATGCCCGCTCTGCCACTGTCCTACAGCCATGGGCAGCCACACTAAGGACTCCGGGACTACAATTCTCCAAGGAAGATGAGCCTGGTACAAACTTCCCAGAACCAGGGAATCCAAGGAGAAGCAAGAGAGATGGGAGCTGATGCAGATCAGACTGGGGGCGGGCTCAGAAGGATGGGGGCAGAGGAGGGGGAGGCACCGCCCGGGGGAAGGAGAGAGAGAAGCTGAAGGGTTTCCAGACGGAGCAGGAGGCCGCAGAGGCCGAAGGCTGCCACCTGAGCACACGGGCTCCCCAGCAGGGCTCGCGCTGCGTGGTTCAGCTTTTGCCCCTGCCGTCCACGGGGTCCCCTGTCTGACTGGTGCCAAACCCTGGCTCCGTGCTGGGCCCCGGGCTCCGCCACGCCGCTGCCAGACTAATTATCCCAGGGGCATCCATCGAGCTGCTCTTTTCTTCTGCTAAGGGTTGGGGGAGGTGTGACAAGGTCCCACCACCTCCTGACCACAAACCCCGTGGACCTTCCACCAAGAGGCGAGGGCAGCAGGGGAAGGAGCTTCGCAGTCAGGAAAGTGCAAATCCGAGCTCAAACACTTCCCAGCTGTGTGGCCTAAGCCAGTCCCTTCCCCTCGACGTGCCTCAGTTCCCTCAACTGTAAAATGGGAGTAACAACAGCACCTCCCTCCCAGAGTCACAGTGAAGACTGACTGAGACGAC
This sequence comes from Sarcophilus harrisii, assembly GCF_902635505.1. Classification (NCBI taxonomy): domain Eukaryota; kingdom Metazoa; phylum Chordata; class Mammalia; order Dasyuromorphia; family Dasyuridae; genus Sarcophilus; species Sarcophilus harrisii. The sequence continues at coordinate 231,792,873 of NC_045431.1, forward strand.
AAACACGTAGGAAGTGCCCGATAAATGTTAATGCTGTAACTCCCGCTGCTCCAGGCCTCCCAGGGGTCTCCGAGGAGCAAAGCAGGAAACTACAACATCAGGGAACAAAAGCTCTCCCCGGCTGTGGCCGACGGGGCCGCGCGAGCTAGAGCTTCCAGGCCCACAGCTCCAGCAACGAGGCTCGGGCCGGGCCGGGACTCGCCCCCTCTCGGGCCCCGAGAGCCGCGGCTACAGCCAGACCCGGACGCCCGCGGCTGGCCAAGGTTCACGGCCTCAGACTGCAGGCGACGGTGACTGGGCTGCAGTGCCGAGCCCGGCAGCCCCGGGGGAGGGCGATCTGCCCCACGTCACGTGGCGGCCTCGACCCAGATGCTGGCGGGGCCCATGATGCCGGACGGCCCCCCCGGGGAGCTCACCTTGGGGCTGCAGCTGCGCTTCCCGATCGAGTGGCACGATGGGGGGGGAGGTCTGGAGGCCAGCCTTGTACCAGAGCAGCAGCAGGATGCGCAGCACGGCCCTGCGGGGACAGAAGCCTTGGGGGGCGCGCCGGGGGCCGGAGGACCTACCCCAGGGGCCCCGAGCGTGGGCTTGGGAGCGTCTGGGCCCCCCCCGCCCCCCCTCCAACGTACTTGGCCAGCTGGATGAGGACGATGACGAGCCAGCGGCCCACTTCCCCCCACACCTTGGCGGCCCCCATCTCCATGAACACCTCCACGCACTCGAGCACACTCAGCCATGTCAGCAGCTTCTGCTGGGACAGCGACTGCCGGGAGGAGAGGGGCGTCAGAGGGGCTCCGGCCGGCTGCGGGCCCCCCGCCAGGGTCCCCCGGCCCTTACCACGGGCAGGCTCTGCCTTAGCTCCTTGCGCAGGATGCCGTCGTTCAGGAGCACCAGCAGGTTGGAGGCGGAGTACACTGGGAAGCGCCAGAGGCAGCCAGTGAGGAACCCCTCTCCTCACCTTCGCCCCAGAGCGCGAGCGCTGCCGCCGCCCCCCGGCATCTGTGTGGAAACCAACCTGTTCCTCCACCTCCTGCGCCCCACACGCCCGGCGGGGGGCGCCCCCCCCGCCCCCCCCCCCGCAGGACCCCCCACCCCCGCCCGCGCCGGGTACACACCCAGTTCTGACAGCTCGTGGGAGTCGGCGAATCGGCCTGGCAAAGAGAGAAGGGGAGGGTGAGGGGGAGCCCGGCCACGAGGTCACCCCCGCAGCACAGTCAGGGGGGCAGGACGCGCCTCCCGCGGGAGGGGAAGGGCTCCTGGCGGTCTCTGAATCCCGGGGGGGGGGGCTCTGCCTCTGGGGGTCTCAGTCAGTCTGGGGGGGGCTGTCCCTCAACCTCAGGATCCGATCTCAGTCTGACAGGGAACGGCTCAGGCTCTGGGGGTCTCCATGCCTCAGTGAGGGGGTCTGCCTCTCAGCAGGGGCGACGCCTCATCTCTCAGCCTGGGGGCGCCTGCCGGTCCCCGGGAGATATTGGGGGGGCTTAGTCTGGGGGGTCTCTCTCAGGGATCTGTCTCTCCCCGGGGGAGACTGTCTTTTGGGGTCTCAGTCTGGGGCGGCCTCAGGCGGGGGCCGGTTTCAGGGCCAGAGTCTCCCAGTCTGGGGTGTCTGCCGGCCGAGGGTCTGTCTTTGGGACGTCTCTCCGGGCGGCGGAAGGAGGGAGGCCCCCTCTGGGGCGGGGGGAGCCTCCGCCTCTGCCCGGGCGGTCTCCTCCCCAGCGGGAGGGGCGTCTCCGTCTCCGGTCCCAGAGGCCACACGCCCCGCTTCGGGGTCAGAGGTCGGAGCGGTACCTGCCAGCAGGTAACTGAGGCCGCGCACCGCCGTCTCCAGCTGGGCCGTGGCGGCCGGGTGGCGGGTCACGTACTCCTGGTAGCGCAGGCCCAGGAGCCGCAGCTTCTCCATCGCGTCTCTGAACTGGAGGGAGACCAGGGCAGGGAACAGGGAGCCGCCGCCGCCGCGTCCTGCGTCCCGCAGTCTGCTTCCTGCATCCGGCCTTGACCCCGCCCCATTTCCGCCCAAACAAGTTCCCGCCCCTTAAGGTCGTCCTTGGCAACGGCCTTCCCGGTTACGCCCTCCCAATCCCGCCCTTTCATTGGCCCCGATGCTCCGCAGGGCCGTCCAATCGGGACGCTGCCAGACCTTGCTCTAGCTTAGCCTTTTGGCAGAGTTGGCCGTGCGCCTGCGTCGATCCGGGTTCAGCCCGGGCAGTTGCTTTCAGAGACTGGAGGTCGAAGCTCGTCCCTTTTTACAGGCGGACTCAGCCAATCGAGTGCCGAGAGGGTCGAGTAGAAGGAGGGGATTTAAAGGGCTCCGCGGCCGGGGCCACGTGGCCGAGCCGGAGGCGTCCAGGCTGGCAGGTTTCCAAAGGGAAAGAAAAAAGGCCGGGGGCCCCGGGCCCCCCCCAAAGGGGGGAACCCAAAAACCCCCGGGGGCCCCCCGGGAAAGGGGGGGGGGGGGGGGCCCCAAAAAACCCCCGGGAGAAAAAAAAGGGGGGGGGGGGGGGGGGGGCAAGGGGAAACCCCAGGGGGGGCCCCCGGGGGGGGGGAAAAAGGGGGGGGGGGGGGCCCCCGGGGCCGGGGGGGGGCCCGGGGCCCCCCCAAGGGGGGGGGCCCCCGGGCCCGGGAAAAGGGGGGGGGGAAAGGAAAAGGGGGGGGGGGGGGGCCCCCCAAGGGGGGGGGGGGGGGGAAAAACCCGGGGGGGGGGGGGCCCCCCTTTTGGGGGGGAGGGACCGGGGAAAAAGGGGGGCCGGCCCGGGGCGGGGAGGGGGCCCCAAGGACCAAAGGGGGGCCCCAAACAAAAACCCCCAAAGGGGGGCGGGGGGCCCCCAAAACCCGGGCCCAAAGGCCCGGGGAAACCCAAAAAGGGGGGGGGGAAAAAAGGTTTGGGAAGGGGGGCCCCCCAAAAGGGGGGGCCCGGGCGGGGCCCCGGGGGGGAAAGGGGAAAAGGGGGAAACCAAAAGGGGGGGAAAGGGGGAGAAGGAGGGAAAAGGGGGGCCCCCGGGGGCCCGGGGGGCCCCGGGTGGGGGGGGGGCCCCCCAAAGGGGGGGGGGGGAAAAAAAAGGGGGGGAAAAAAAAAGGAGGGGGGGGGAAGAAAAGGGGCCCGGGGGGCCCCCCGGGGCCCGGGGGGAAAACCCCCGGGGGGGGGAACCCAAACCAAAAGGGGGGGGAGGCCCCGGGCGGGGGCCCGGCCCCCCAAGGGGGGGGAAAAAAAAAAAGGGGGGAAGGCCCCGGGGGGGGGGGGGGGGGGGGGGGGGGGGGGGGGGGAAGGGGGGCCCCAAAAAGGGCCCCCGGGGGGGAGGGCCCCCGGGAACGGGGCCCCCGGGGGGGCCGGGGGAAATAAAAAACCCCCCAAAGGGGGCCCGGGGGCCCCCCGGGGGGGGGGGGAAACCCCCCCCGGGGCCCAGGCCCCCGGGGGGGAGGGGGGGCCCCAAGGGGCCCCGGGGAAACCCGGCCCGGGCCCCCCAAAAAAAAAGGGGGGGGGGGAAAGAAGAGGGGGGGGGGGGGGGGGGGGGGGGGGAAAGCAGGGGGGGGGGAACCAAGCAACCAAACCCCAAGGGGAAAAAAAAAAAAACCCGGGAAAAGGGGAAAGCCAAGGGGGGGGGGGGCCCCCCCCCCCCGGGGGGGGGCCCCCAAAAAAAAAAAAAAAAAAAAAAAAAAAAAAAAACCCCAAGGGGCCAAGGGTTTTTAAAAGGGGAAAACCAAGGAAAAAAAAGGGCCAAAAAAAAAAGGGGGGGGAAACCAAAAAGGGCCAAAACCCGGGCCCCAAAAAACCCCGGGGGGGGGGGGGAAAAAAAAAGGGGGGCCCCCCACCAAACCAAAAGGGACCCAAAAAAAAAAGGGGGGAAAGGAAAAAGGCCAGGGGGTGGGGGGGAAGGGAAAGTGGGGAAAGCAAAGGGGGGAAAAAAAGGGGGAAAAAAAAAAAAAAGAAAGGGGGAAAAGGGCAAAAAAAGGAAAAAGGGGGAAGGAAAGGGAAGAAAAAAAGAAAAAAAAAAGGGGGGGAAAGGGGGGGGGGGGGAAAAAGGGGGGGGGGGGGGAAAATTGGCGGGGGGGAAAAAGGGAAAAAAATTTTCCCCCAAAGGAAAGGCCAAAACCCCGGGGGTTTTTCCCCCAAAAAAGGTTTTTCAAAAAAATTTTCCCAAAAAAAGCCGGGCCAAAATTTCAAAAAAAATTTTTCCCCTTTTTCTCCAAAAAAAAAAAAAAAAAAAACCCCAAATTAAATTTAAAAAAAAAAAATTTTAAAAAAAAATTTAAAACCCCTTTTTCCAAAATTTTAAAAAAATTTAAAAAACCAAAAAAAAAACCCTTTTTTCCACCAAAAAAAAAAAAAAAAAAAAAATTTTTTTTTAAAATTAAAAGAAAACCCCAAAAAAGAAAAAAAAGGGTTAAATTTTTTGTTTTTCTTCCCGGGTTATTTCTACCTTCTGAATCCAATTCAACCTGTGCAACAAGAGAACTGTTTGGTTCTGCACACATACATTGTATCTAGGATACACTGTAACCTATTTAACATGTATAAGACTGCTTGCCATTTGGGGGAGGGGGCGGAGGGAGGGAGGGGAAAAGTGGGAACAGAAGTGAGTGCAAAGGATAATGTTGTGAAAAATTACCCTGGCATGGGTTCTGTCAATTAAAAGTTAGTATTATAAAAAGAAAGAAAGAAAGCATTTATTAAGTGTCTACTGTATACCAGGCACTGGACTAAGATCCTTCCAGTTAATGAGAATGTCAGAGATCAAAGTCCCCTCCACCATATGAATTCATATATGTAAAAAAATAGCATACTTTGTGTCCTGTTGGCCAAGGGGTGGCTCAGAGGAGCCAAGACCTCAATTAACTCCTGACCTGGAGGCAGGAGGGGGACGTGGATCTGCCTGCCTGAGCTCAGAGGGACGGCCTCCTTCTGTCTGGGCCCTTCCCAGGAAGTACTAGGGACCTGGGCCAGCAAACCACGGGCTGGTAGAGGGAGAGCCTCAGGCCTTTTCAGGGAAGTCAGTCCCAGGAGCCGGTGCTCCAGGTTTCCCCTCCCTGATCCTGGCCAGATAAGTGCCTCTGAGACAAAGAGCAGCTGTGTGCCCGGAGAGAGCGGGCACAACGACTTCTTGGCTCCGGCCCGAACTGGCACTGAAGCTCTGCTAAGGGGGAGTAGGGGGTTGGCCTTGAGCCTTTGGCCTTAAACTGGCCTCCTTCCCTAAAGCTGAAGCCCTTCCCCACCCCTCCCAGCACAGGAACACAAGAGGGCCAGCCAGCTCCCTTAGGCGCTAGTGTTCCTGTCTGTGCCTCAGTTTCCCCAACAGGTGAGAATTAGAGAGAAGGGAGTTATATGTGGAACATATGGCTCAGGAAACTGAGGAACTTAGTAAGGTCAGTGCTAAAGAGCCCCCCAGGGCTCACTCTGTCTCTGTCTTTCTATCTCTGTCTCTGTTTTTGTTTCTATTTCTTTCTCTCTCTGTCTCTTTTCCTACCTCTGTCTCTTTCTCTTTCTGTTTTTCTCTCTCATTTCCTTCTCTTTCTGGCTCTATTTCTGTCTCTCTCCTCTCTGGTCCCAGTTTCTGTCTCTCTGACTCTCTTTTTCTTTCTTTGTTTCTCTCTTTTCTATCTCTCTGTTTCTCTATCTCTCTATTTCTGTCTCTCTATCTCTATTTCTCTTTCTTTCTGTCTCTGTCTCATTTCCCTCTCTGTTTCTGTGTGTGTCTTCTCTTGTTCTTCTCCTTGTCTCTCTGACTCTCAGTCTTTGTTTTTCTCTTTCTGACTCTTTTTCTTTGTTTCTCTCTTTCTGACTCTTTTTCTTTGTTTCTCTCTCTTTTCTGTCTGTTTCTCTATCTCTCTATTTCTGTCTCAGTCTCCCAGTTTTTCTGTCTGTCTGTCTCTCTCTGTTTCTTTCTGTCTCTCTCTCATTTCCTTCTCTCTCTCTCTTTCTGTGGGTCTCTCTTCTCTCTTTGTTCTCCTTGTCTCTCTGACGCTGTTTCTCTCTGTCTCTGTCTCTCTGTTTATCTTTCTCTTTCTGTCTCAGTCTCCCTGTTTTTCTGTCTCTCTCTGTTTCTCTTTCTGTCGCTCTCTCATTTCCCCCTCTCTCACTCTGTTTCTCTTTCTCTCTCTCATTTCCCCCTCTCTTACTTTCTTCTCTCTTTGTTCCCCTTGTCTCTCTGACTTTGTCTTTGTTTCTCTCTGTCTCTCTGTCTGCCTGTCTATCTCTCCCTCCTCCCTCTCTTTTCTCTCTCTCTCTTTCTCTCCCCCTCCCCAAGATCCAAATACCTCACACTGGGACATTTTGGTCTGAAGCTCTGGGACCTGGAGAAGGGGACGATCACCCCAATCCCAGCAGAGCAGGGCAGACTGCCAACATTCAAGTCCCTCCCAAGAGACCGAGCCCTTGGTGCCTCAGGAAACTCTAAGCCTGGAAACAGGGAGATGCCGACCTGGGGGTAGAGGAAGTTGCCAACACTTGAGCCCCTCACCCTGATGGAATCCCGGCTCTGGTCTGTCTGAAGCCCCTGCCCCATTACTTCTACTTCCCCTCTCCCTCCGCAATCTCCCTCCCCCAGCCCCGGAGCACCCTAGAGACAGTCTTGGAGTAGGAAAGGCAGAGCTGTGGGCCACTCACCAGCTTCAGGGGCCTTCTGTGCTTCATCACCTCAGTTTCCCTATCCATGAAAATGGGGGCAAGGAGGGAAGGGACCTGGAAGATACAAAACATCTCTCCCAGCTGACATGTGTTCTGAGCTGCTTCCTGTCACCGCTGTAATAAAAACAGCCCATCCCGATGCTGCAAGGAGCACCGTTCCTACGTTCTGGTCTTTGACCTCAGCACAGCTGTAAGATAAGGATGGTGACCGATTGGGTCTAAAGACAAAACTGAGGCTCAGAGACACCAGTGATGGGCCAGAGTCCCAGGGAGGGAGAGTCAGTGCTGGGATCTGCACCCAGCCCTCCTGGAGGCCAGACCTGAGCACCAAAGCCTTCCTAGGGCCTTCCAGCTCTCCCACTCAGGGGGGCCCGGGCCTTTTGTATTCCAAGGTTCACAAATGGTGACTCTACAGGGATCTGTATTCCAAGGTCGCTTTCAGTACAACGTTCTTCGTTCACTTCCTTTGATCCAAAGTCATTTCTGTTTTGGAGATGTTGTGTTCTAAGATCTCTCCCAGCTCGGACATTCCCTGTTCTAAGGGCCCTCCCAGCTCGGACATGCTCCTTTCTGCAATCCCCGCCACTTCTGACCCTCCAGGGTCCAAGGCCCCTCCCAGCTCGGACATTCCCAGTTCTGAGGGCCCCTCCCCAGTCCCTCCTGCTCACATTCTCTGGTCCTGTTCCTCACCCCACGTCTGCTTGGGGGGAACAGGAATAGAGCAGAAGTCCCCTGGATAGACAGCGTCGGGCAGAGGGACCCGAGTCCGTCAGGCCCCGAGTGCGAGCCCAGTGGGAAGCTGAGAGCGGCCCCCGAGCCTGCCCCGGCGGCCCCACTTCCCTCGTCCCCAGCCCCAGCCGCCGCCGGAGCGGGCGCCGAAGGGCGGGCCTGGGGAGGAGCCGCTCCCCAGCGCAGCCGCGCCCCCGCCCCTCCCCCCACGGCCCGCCAGGTTTCCCAGCCCAACAGGTGTCCCTCCCTCCTCCCCAGTCCCCTCCCCCGGCGGGCGGGAGCCCCAGCTCCGCGGAGGCCGCATTCCTGCCCGGCGGCGGCCCCCGCCCCGCGCCCTCCCCCGCCCCCCTTTCACATGCAAACTCCGCTCCGGTCCGGCGGTCCCTCGGCCCCGGAGGCCGCCTCCTTTGATCCCTCGGGCCGGGGTCAGCGGGCCCCGCCCCCTCGCCTGTTGGGGGGGATCGGGAAACAGCCCGGGAGCCGGGCCGGGACCTTTTGTGCCCGCGAGTCCGGGCTGGGCGCGCTCGCCTCCCGCCCCTCCGCCCGCCCCGCTCGAAGCCCGGGAGCCGGGAGCTCGTGGCTGGGGCCGCGGGGAAGTTTAGCCGGGAAGTGCGCGGAGTCGGAACCAGGTAAATGGGAGGGGGAGGGGCCTCCGGGGTGGGCTCCCGGGGGAGGGGCGCGTTCGGGCCCCGCACCTTTCCCACTTACACTCGGGGGGCCGGGCGCGGGGCCCCCTCCCTGCCGGGCCCGGCGGAGCCGGGGTGAAACGTGAGTCCCGGGGGCGGGCGGGCGGGCGGGCGGCGGGGCAGGATCCTGCCCGGACGGGCCGGGAGCCGGGGGAGGACTCCGCGCGGGCGGCGCAGGTGAGCGGGGAGGGCGCTGCCCCGACGGCGCGGCCCCGGCCCGGCCCCGCCGCTGCCCGCCTCCCTCCCTCCCTCCCTCCCCAGGGCCCAGGATGCCGCCCGCCGCCGCGGGCCGGGCCGCGCCGCCCTGAGCCGGCCATGCGGCCCCGGGGAAGGGGGCGGCTGCGGGCGCTGGGGGCCGGGCTGCTGCTGCTGCTGCTGCTGCTGCTGTCCGGCCTCTACCTGCTCGGCGGGGACCTGGCGGGTGAGTGGTGGGCGCGCGGGGGGGGTCTGCGCCGGGGGGAGGGCCCGGGGGGGGGGCCGCGCCGGGGGGGGGGCGGGGCTCCCCCGCCGGGACCCCCACGCCGACCCGGGTCTCCGCGCAGATGCCCGCCTGCTGCTGCCGGCGCCCTGCTCCGGGGGGGCCCCGTCGGGGCTGGACGCTCACGTCCGGGCCGTGGAGGAGGAGAATCGGCAGCTTCGGGAGGCGCTCCGGCGCGCGGGGCGCGGGGAGACGCGGGGCCGGACGGCCTGCCCGCAGCAGCCCGCGGTCCACAAGTGCGAGGTGAGCCGGGCCCCGGACCGGCCGGTGGGAGCGCGGCCCGCAGCCCCTCCCCACCCCGCGGCCGTTCCCTCCTCCTCGCTCCGCCCCATCCCTGGCCCGGGGGCCCCTTCCCCTCCCCCCATCGGGGCGGCCCCCATCGGGGTCTCAGAGCGTCTGGGGACTTGGAGGGGAAAAGCCCCCCCCTCTTTTCGCTCTCTCTGGGGCTCGGGGTCCCAGACTCGATTTCCCGCATCTAAGAACGTCCTTCCGAGTCCCCCGCTTGGCCAGCCCGCCCGGGGAGGGGGGAAGGCGCCGCAGCGGAGGCTTCTGGGACTCCGAGATCCCGCCCCTCGGGCGCCCCGACGACTCCCTGGGCCCCGGGGTCCCGGCTCTGCCCGGCCAAGCTGCCGACGCCCCCTCCCCGCTCAGCCGGGGCCCAGAAGCGGCGCCGAATCTCAGTCCCAGACCGTGCGACCTTCCTCCCCAGTCGGGGCTCCCTGCGGCCCCTCCGCCCTGCGAGCGCCGGGTGGGAGGGGAGCCCAGGTGTGGCCCCCAACTGCCTCCCCCCTCCGCCCCCCAGCTCCTGCACGTGGCCATTGTGTGCGCCGGGCACAACTCCAGCCGCGACGTGGTCACTCTGGTCAAGTCCATCCTCTTCCACAGGTACCGCCCGCGCCTCCCCCCCAAGTCCCGGCCGGGGCGGGAGCAGCCCGGGGTCGCTAATCAGTGTTTCTCCCAGAAGTCGGGGGCTGTGGCCGAGGCCCCCTCCCCAGATCCCCCCTCCCCCCCAGGAAGAACCCGCTGCACTTCCACCTGGTGACAGACTCCGTGGCTCGCGGCATCCTGGAGACTCTCTTCCACACGTGGATGGTGCCCTCGGTGTCCGTCAGCTTCTACAACGCGGACGAGCTGCAGGTGGGGGCGCCGACCCCCCAGGAGTAGCTGCCCCCCTCCTCCCCCGTTTGCCCCTTCCCCTGCTGGGAGCGAGGAGGAAACAGAAAAGGCTCCTGCCCTGGGGGGGGGGGGGGTCAGACCCTCCCTCTGGCGGCCGCTCCCTCCCCATCGCGGCCGGGCTCCCCACGAGCACTCCCAGGCCTGACCTCTGACCACAGCTGGGGAAGGGAGCGCCGAGGGGCCGGACGGGGCAGTGGCGGGGCACCGGCCCCAGAGTCAGCAGGACCCGAGTTCAAATCCAGCCTCAGACATTTCAGTCCCTAAAACCCACTGCCTTGCACAGAAGCCAGAACAGGGTGACGACCTCCCTGGTGGAGGGAGGCCACTGCCCCCAGGCCCTCTTCCTTGGGCCGGCCTTGGTGATGGGGCAGTGACGTAATTCAGACCCCACGGGTGACCCCACGTCCTTTACCTTCGGGGGTTCTCAGGAAAGCGTCTGGTCCCCAGTCACAGGCCGGAAGCCTGGTCCCGGCTCCTTGTCGGGTGCTGCCCCCCGCCCCCACCTTCCTCAGCTCCATCGCTGTGATTCCCCTCCCTGAGCTTCCGGTCCCCAGCTGGGAGACGGCGGCCCTTTGGGCCCTTCCGGATGGAACAAGCTCCGGCCTGCGGGCGGGTGGGGGGTCCTGGCTCACGCACCCTCTCCCCTGCAGCCCGAGGTCGCCTGGATCCCCAACAAGCACTACTCGGGCATCTATGGCCTCCTGAAGCTGACCCTGCCCCGGGCCCTGCCCCCCAGCCTGCCCCGGGTCATCGTCCTGGACACCGATATCACCTTTGCTTCGGACATCGCCGAGCTGTGGGCTGTCTTTGCCCGGTTCTCAGGTGGGGGCCAGGGACCCTGCGCCCCCCCAACTGTCCGGGCTCTCAGACAAGGGGCCCCGGACACCCCCTTCCTCCCCCACCATGTAACACTGGACCCCCGGGAACCCAGTTCTAAAGGGGGGGTTGGGGACCTGCCTTCAAGCGGGGGAGCGTCCCCACAGCCGGGCCTGGCAGCATTGGGGTTCGGTCCCCCCTCCCCCATTTCCTGTCTCCCTTCGTTCCCTCCCAGACAAGCAGGTGATTGGGTTGGTGGAGAACCAGAGTGACTGGTACTTGGGGAACCTCTGGAAGAACCACCGTCCCTGGCCTGCCTTGGGCCGGGGCTTCAACACAGGTGAGGCCGTGAGAAGCCCCTCTTCTCTCCCAGCCTCAGTCTCCTCATGGGGTCTGATGGTTCTTCCCCTTCCCCACTTCCTGTGCCATGGGAGCTGCCCTTGCTGCGGGGGCCGCCGGGGGGATTCAGACCCCGGGAGTCCCCAGCAGCCGTGACTTCCGCAGGGGTGATTCTCCTGCACCTGGAGCGCCTGAGGCAGGCAGGCTGGGAGCAGATGTGGAGGCTGACGGCCGAGCGGGAGCTGCTGACCATGCTGGCCACTTCCCTGGCGGACCAGGTGGGGAGGGTCCCCCGGCCGGGGGGGCGGGGCCCAGGTAGGGATGGGGGGGCCCAGAGTTTGGGCAAGGATGGGGGGCCAGGCTCTGAGGGCAAAGGGGTCCCCGGCTGTTCCTTTCAGGACGTCTTCAATGCCGTGATCAAGCAGCACCCGTGGCTGGTGCACCCGCTGCCCTGCTCCTGGAACGTGCAGCTCTCGGACCATACGCGGGCCGAGCAGTGCTATTTGGAGGGGTCCGACCTCAAGGTGGGACCGGGGGGGGGGGGCGCCCCTGGATGGCGAAGGGGGGGGCTGGGGTTTCACACCCCCCCCCCCCCCAGGTGATTCACTGGAACTCACCCAAGAAACTTGGGGTGAAGAACAAGCATGTGGAGTTCTTCCGCAACCTCTACCTGACCTTCTTGGAGTACGATGGGAACCTGCTGCGCAGGGAGCTGTTTGGCTGCACCGGCACCGCCCCGAGCGAGCCAGAGCAGGTGAGCGGGGGCACGGGGCTGGGGGAGGGGCGCAGGCAGGGACCCTCCCCCTCTCCCCCCCGCACTGACCCCTCGCCGCCCCCAGCCAAGGCGAGCCCCGGGGGAGCCCGAGGAGGACGGCTGCGAGGAATTCCGCCAGCAGCAGCTCGCCGTGCACCGGGTGCACCTGACCTTCCTGCCCTACGAGCCCCCCGCCCCCCATCCGCATGATGTCACCCTGGTGGCCCAGCTCTCCATGGACCGGTAAGGGGGGTGGGGGGCGGGGGGCGAGGGGCGAGGCTGGGGGCGGGGGCAGCGGCTCACACCCCCCTCTCCCAAGGCTGCAGATGCTGGAGGCGCTCTGCCGCCACTGGGCCGGCCCCATGAGCCTGGCCCTGTACCTGTCGGACGCGGAGGCTCAGCAGTTCCTGCGCTTCGCGCAGGCCTCCTCGGTGCTGGCCGCCCGGCGGGACGTGGCCTTCCACATCGTGTACCGGGAGGGGCCCCTGTACCCCGTCAACCTGCTCCGGAACGTGGCCCTGGGCCAGGCCCGCACCCCCTACGTCTTCCTCAGCGACATCGACTTTCTGCCGGCCCGCTCGCTCTACCACTACCTCAGGTGGGCCGGGGGGGGGGGCATCCAGAGCGTTCCAGGCGCGACCCCGAGGCCCGTTTTCTGCCGGGCCGGGGCCGGGGGCCACAGTCACAGCCAGCGAGCGCTCGGCCGCTCAGAACCCTGCTTTCGGGCCCGGCCGTTCATCCTGGGCCGGCCCGTCCGTGGCGGGCTCGCGCCCCCGTCCCCATCTCTGTCCCCCCGGGCCGGCCCGCCCGTGGAGGGCTCCTGCCTCTGTCCCCCTGGGCCGGCTCGTCCGTGGCGGGCTCGCGCCCCCGTCCCCATCTCTGTCCCCCCGGGCCGGCCCGTCCGTGGAGGCCTTGGGCCCCCGTCCCCGTCTGTGTCCCCCCGGCCCATCCCTCCCTTTGCCGCTGCCGGGGCCACTCTCTCCTGGGAGGAGGGCCCCTCTCACGCCCTCCCTCCCTCAGGACCTCCATCGAGGAGCTGGGCCTGGCCGCCCGCAAGGCCGCCCTGGTGGTGCCGGCCTTCGAGACCCTCCGCTACCGCCTGAGCTTCCCCACGTCCAAGGCGGAGCTGCTGTCCCTGCTGGATGACGGCTCCCTCTACACCTTCAGGTGAGAGCCCTCCCCCTCCCTTCTCTCCTCCGTCCCCCTCCCCTCCCCGTGTCGGACCCCCGAGGGCCACTCAGGCATCTCCTGGGCCTGCAGGTACCACGTGTGGCCCCGAGGGCACGAGCCCACCGACTACGCCCGTTGGCGCGAGGCCCGGGCCCCCTACCGTGTGGAGTGGGCGGCCGACTACGAGCCCTACGTGGTGGTCCCCCGGGATTGCCCCCGCTACGACCCCCGCTTTGTGGGCTTCGGCTGGAACAAGGTGGCGCACATCATGGAGCTGGACGCACAGGTGGGTCCCCCGGGGGCCGCCCCCCCCCCCCAGGCCTCGGGCCCCTTGGAACAAGGGCCCCGTTACAGAGGAGCCCCCAGGGGTGGGTGCAGAGGGAGGGGGGGCTCCCGGCTCACTCCCCGCGGGGTCTCGGCCCCTCCTTGCAGGAGTATGAGTTCTTGGTTCTGCCCGAAGCCTTCGCCATCCACTTACCCCACGCTCCCAGCCTCGACATCTCCAGGTTCCGATCCAGCCCCACTTATCGGCGTTGCCTCCAGGCCCTCAAGGAGGAATTCCACCAGGACCTCTCCCGCCGCTACGGTGCGGCTGCCCTCAAGTACCTCACGGCCCAGCGGCAGCTCTGAGGGGTCTCGGGCCGGGGGGGGGGGGCTTCCCCTCGGGGGGGGGGAGTCAGACCCCCAAGACACTTCCACACAGACACTGACTGCGACCCTGGGGCCCAGCGTCTCTAAGTTATTTATGACGCTCTGGGTGGCTCCGAGGCCGGGGCGAGGGGGGAGTTGTAGCCCTCGGACAAAGGGGGAGGAGCCCGGGCCGGCTCTCGCCGCCATGGTGTCCGGCCTCATCGCCATCAGCCACAACGGGGCCGGCGTCCCCACTCCGTCCTGGACTTTTGTAATTAAAGCAGCTTTTTTATTCTTTTCCCCTTCTCTTCTGGTTTCCTGGTTCCTGTGAAATGGGGGACTTGGACCCCATGGCCTCTTAGGTTGCCCAAGCTGGGACCCTCACTCTGCCCTCTGGGGCCAAATGAAGCCTGGTCCAATCCTGGCCCCCCCCCCCCCCCCCAACACCGTCCTCCTGAAGCTCCTCCAGGGCCTTCTTCTGCAGCCCTTGGATACAAGGCCAGACTGGCCCAGCCCCCCCTCCCCCCATCCTGCTGCCCACAGGGGCCGAGTGGCCCCGACCAGGCAAGAGCCAGAGGAGGACGGAGGCTTCTGAGCCCCAAACCCCAACACAGGGAGGCCGACACCAGACTTCATTTTGTTTTATTTAGTAAAGTGTAAAAATAAATACAAATTTATCAGCTGCCTTCCGCCCTCCCCCCTCCCTCCACAAAAACCCCAACCCCCAACAAAACACTTTGAACCTAAAACCCTACACGGGGGCTCTACAGAGACTGAAATCACAAGGGCTCCTAAGTCAGAGAAGGGGCCGCGGAACGGACCCCGAGTCACGCCCCCGCCTCCGCCCCAAAGTCCGATTCGGAACGTCCCTCTCGGGCCCGGCTCCCCCCGAGTTCCGGGGGACAAGACCCGGCCCATGTAGGGGCTCCTGGAGGAAGTGCAGCCCCGGGGCCGGCTCTGGCCCTCAGGGAGGGGGGGCCCCCTGGCCGGTCTCGCGGGGACTGTCCCGCCCGGCAGCGCGGGGTCCTACGGCCGCCGGCCAGGGTGCTCGTGGGGAGAGGGCCCTGGGAACCCGGGCTGTCCCAAAGGCCGCTTTCTGCCCTCGCTAAGTTATGAAAAATAGAAATTTTTCTCACCGTGCGTCCGCTCGGCTGGAATGGGGGGGGGGGGAGAGGCTTCCCACCGCCTCCTCTCCCTTCACAGCTGGTGAGGGCCGATCCCCTGGGCCCCCGTGGGGCCCCCACCTTCCCAAGGACGCCGCTGCCTGGGGTCCGGGCGGCTGGCCCTTCAGCGGGGGACGGCCCTGTCCCATAGCCCCCCAGGAGCCGCTCTCCCCGAGGGTCCTGAGCCCCCCCTTGCCTTAGCCCTGGCAGAGGGCGCCTTTTCCTGTGTCCTTCCTACAGCGGGTGGGCGGTCAAGGCACTGTGGGCAGGCGGAAAACCGAAGAAATCTAAGGGAGAGGCAAGAGCCCAGGCGGGGCGGGGGCCGGAGAGCCGGGGGCACCCCCCGAGCCAGCAGACGCCCGCCATCCGGGGAAGCAGACCAACTGGTGGGGGAGCCAGGCTGAAAGGCAGTGAGAAGGCAGAGGCCCCCTTCGGGGAGGAAGAGAAAGCAGGAGAAAGAGAAGGGCGTCCAAGCAGGAAAGCCCGGGGGCAGCAGGGATCCCAGGGAGGCTCAGGCAGCTGGCAGAGCCGGGACCTCAGCGCCCCGAGACGGGCTGGGGCGCCCTGGTCCTGCCCCGGCTTGTGAGGGCCCCCGGCACCTCCCTCTGTCCGAGCCTGCAGGGGCCCGGGGAGGGGCGGCTCCCCAGGGGCCGGAGGGGGAGCCCCGAGCTTAGGCCCTTAGCAGCACAAGGGCTTTCTGGGCCCCAGCTGCATCCTCGCTCTCAGCACAATGAGCTTGGGGGATTTCCCTTCCTAGTCCGCCCCGCGGGGCCCATGTCCTCCTCACAGGAGCCTCCTGCCCCTTCGTCCCCACAGCGCACTCCCAAGACCCTTCCCCTCTCTTCTGACAAGGGTCCGAATCTCGCCGTCACTTTTAAGAATCCCTAAGACGACGCTCCCAGCCCGGGGAGGGGGAGGAACCACAGCGGCTCTGGGAGCAGCAGCCAACTATTTCTGGGACAAGTCTGGGCTGCTCCACAAGCTCCCTTGTTCCAGGGGAAGGCCTGGGGTCTCCAGGATCCCAGCTTTAGGGCTCCTCCGCCTCCTTGCCTCGGCCCCTCCTAGGCGCCGACTTGGACCCCCCCCCATGCCGTCCCCCCTCCTAAGCCCTTAAGCTCCTCTCTAACCTGGGGAGACGGGCCGAGGGAGAATTTCTCACAAGGGCCCTCTCCCCATTGCCTCTGTGCCCTGGGAAAGGGCAGGGGTCTGGCCCCCAGGTCTCCAGCTAGTGGAGGTGGGGGTCCGGCTATTGCTGGGAGCAGGGGCAGTGAGCCAGGAGAGGGGGCCGGCCACCAGGATCCCCCTTGGGGAACCCTCAAATCTGGGGGGATGTGACTCTCTACCTTTCCTGTCTGTGCTGGGCACCCAGAAACAGGAAAGCTCTCCAGCTGCCCGGGACGGTGACCCTGAGGGCCGGGGTCCTTCCCCGAGGAGAGACACCCAAAGTCTCCAGCAAGTCCTCTCAGGAAGGGAAGAAACAAACCGGAACTGAAAAAGCAAAATAAAAACAACTCCAAACCATCCCTGGCCAAGACTTGTCTGGGAAGACAACCGTTCGGAGTCCATTCCTTATCTCTACCTGGGACCCAACAAGGATGAAGACTTTCTCAAGAGGCAGGTGGCAGACTCGGCCCCCGGGCTTTCTGGGGCCCTGACGCGGTCACCAAGGTGGGCGCCTCCCCCGCGGAGCCCCCGGAAGCCCGGCTCTCAGCACTGTGGCTGGAGGCCCCTTCCGGAAGCCCCGGCAGTTCGGCCGAGGGGCCCGCACAAGAGGGAGGGACCAAGTTGCCAAGAGATGGCGCGCCCTTCCAAGAAGGGGAATGGAGGGAGGGGTCCGGGGCGTCCCCAGCGGGCTCGGGGTCCGGGGCCCTAACTCATCTGCCTGGAAACGCACCCGCAACGGGGCGGCCTCGTGAGCGGCAGATGCTGTGCTAAAAAATTAGAACTACACAGTCTTCTCCAGTTCTGACACCTTTTTAATAGAAATCACTGTTTTTAGGAAACAAATAGCACTTGTGTAAATTTCTTTTTTACAATGTTTCTTACCTTGATCTTAATTTAAGTAACACTAGGAAGACCTCAATAGCTTTTATTTTCCTTTTTAATTTAAAAAAAAGTTGTTGTCGTTTTCCCCAAGATACAAAGATTTTGCCCTTGCATAAAAAACAGTGCCCGAAACGATGACACGAGGACTCACAAAGACTCACTGTATCTCACTGACACTAGGACTCCTAATCTATACCATGCAAGGTCTCAGCTACCCCTTAACTGGGCTGTCAGCCTGAAAAACAGCTCTTCTAGTCCGTATTTTAGTTTTTGTTACAAAAAAAGTAAAAGAAACGTTTAAAAAAAAAAAAGGAAAGGAAAGAAAACGTCTCCATTGAGTTCACACATCTGGGCTGTGGGGTGCTTTGCTCAGGCTCTTTCCGCTTTATAAATATAGAGAAGGGATGGAGCTCTGTTTCAAGTAAAATCACCGATCCGCCTTTTCCCGGGCCTCCGCCGCCCGGATTCGGGGGAGGGGGCCCCGCTTGCTCCGCCCCGCCCCAGCCCCCCAGAAAGTGCAGCGGGCAGATCCAGGGGGCTCCGGAAGGATGGGGAAGCCCGAGGAGGTGGGGCGGGGGCCGGGCGCCGGGGAGAAGCGGGCCTGGGGGCCACTGGCTGTGGCCGTCCGGGCCGGCCCCCCTCCCTCTGCCACCGGTATTAAATACTGCTTATTTGATATACTTTTCCCACCCTTGCGCCCACCCCCTCCCGCCCTCCCGCCCTCCCTCCCTTCTGGGCACTGCGATTGCTTACATCTGGATTTCCTTTTTTTGTTGTTTTTGGTTTTATAGTCGTGAGAGTCTCGGACAGGAAAGCCCACGCGCTCTTTGGACCTCTCTTCCCCACCCAAGCGACGGCTCAGCCATAAGGGTCTGAAACCTGCCCCGGCCTCTTCCCGCTCCCCAGCCCAGCCCGGCCCACCCCTCGTGGCTGTGGAGGCTGCTGCAGGCACACACTGGTGTAGAATAGAGAGAGTAAATAGAGATTTCACTTGGCACGGTGCTGGCAGAGCACCCCCAGCTGGCACTGTTTCACGTGATGCGGTCCAGACTTTGCATGTACACACAGTAATAAGGAGGATCGATTGGCAGGCTCCGGCGCCACCTGGCACAAGCGGCTTCTCCCTCTGGAACCGAAGCTTTCGCCAAAGGAATCCTGCCCTTCCCAGAAGAAACCCGGCTCGGCTTTTCTGGTGCTCGGGGTTCCGCCGCCGGCCCGCGGCCGGGCCCCGTTATTTAGTCTCTTCGCCCTTGTTACAGTTCAGCGTGCAGCCCGGCGAGGGCGTGGGCGCCGGCGTGGAGGGCGCGGCGGGGGCGGGGGGCGTGCAGTCCGGGCCGTTGGGCAAGGCCGCCGAGCCGGCCTCAGAGTTCATGGGCTTGGACAGGTCGATGCCGTGGATGAGGCGGATCAGCTGCTTGACCTTCTCCAAGGAGCCGTGCATCTCCTTCTGCCTCGCCAGGATCGTGTTCTTCATCTCCATGCATTTCTGTAGCAAAGGAGGGAGAACGAGGGGCACTGAGTGGGCGGGCCCAGCCCTGCGGGGGTGGGGGGCCCAAGGGGGTGGGCAGTCCCACTAGACATGGAGGTCAGGCCGGCAGGGCCTGGAGCTGCAAGGGTGCGTGTAGGGGCTCAGCCTGTTGCTCTCCTCCTCCCCTCTCCCTCCCCATGCTCCTCTGCCCAGGACCAGGCCCCCAGGCTGGGCCCTTCAGCCCTCATGGGCAGACCCGGCTGTGGGCAGACTCTGCCACTTCTGCTCTGACCACTGCCCCCCCAGTGCCCCTGCTAATCTTCCCGCTGGCCCTGTGCGCCTAATGACCGTGTCCCCAGGGCATAGCTCCCTGCCTGCCACGACCAGACGGGCTGAGTCACGTGATGGGGAAGCAGAGCCGGGAGGGCTACATTTGGGCCCAGGGAACCAGCCCCAGGCCAGCCAAGGTAGGTTTGCCCAGTCCCCAAGGCCTTGCTTTCCAGGCAGCTCTGGTTCTGCCTCTGGCCGGGGAACGTCCTGGGGCCGCAGCACTCTCAGCCCCCACCCCCCCCCTGCAGCGACTTGTTCCCAGGATGCCCCAGATGCAGGGGCTCTCACGCCGCCCCCTCCCGAAGCGGGACATGGCGGCCCAGCCCTGCATGAGACACCCCCTTCACCCTCCCTGGGGGTCACGGCCCTGTCTGTGCCTCCTGCCCTCGGGGAGCGTTTTCCACAGTTTCACGAAGCATCCAGCCCACCAGCGACCTCTGTGGCTCCACCCAGAGGCCCCGCTTCTTCCCTTCTGGAGCAACGCTGGCCAAAGGGGCCCTTCTGTGCGAGGCAGCGATTCGAGGACCGCTGTTTCTGCCAACCAGCCTGGCCTGCCACTGGCGGCTGAGCCTTCCCTCCGAGGGTCTGGCTGAGCGCCGCAGACAAAGGCCGGCCGGCCCGGGGACCACAGGCCATGTGCGCGGCCCTCTGCCTTTCCTGCTATCCTGAGCACCTCCCGGCCACCGAGCCCAACCTCACAGCGAGCGGCATGGCCGTCCTAGCCACAGTCTTTGTGAGACAAGCTTCTTGTGACCCTCTTCCGTGCCCCTCAGGGCGGCTGGGCAGCACAGTGTCCAGAACTGGGCCTGCAGCCAGACGGCTACTTGCGGTTTGACCCTAAGCAAGTCACAGAGTCTCTGACTTAATTTCCTCATTTATAAAACAGGGCAATAGTAGCCCCTTCCTCCTGGGCTGCTGGAGGAGAATGAGGGACTCCCAGAAAGAAGAGGGACTCCCAGAAAGAAGAGTGACCCCCAGACCTCCCTTCTCACGCTCCTCGCACCCTTTGATGGCCTGGCCCCCAGTTCTACCATTCGACTGCTAGGTTCTCTTCAGGGTGATGGAGGAGCCAATGTGGCCTTGGCCCCAAGTTCTCTGTCTCATCCATATATGCCCTGTGCCCGGGGACCCCACTAGGTGCCGTCTTTCCTGGACTTTCTCTTTCTACTCTCTCCTGATAACCTCCTTGGCTCTCTGAGTCTGATGATCACTTCTAGGAAGATGACTAAAAGTTTAAAGTTCAGAGGTGCTTGCTGAACTGCTCTAATACTGAGATTTTTGAAACCAAATACAACTTTCCATTTGACCCAACTCAATTTCATCTTATCCTTTAGTTCTCACTTTCTTAGCCTGTCAAGATTTCATCTTAACCCAGATTCTCCCCATGTTAGTCTCATCCCTCCCAAATCTCTCCCAGTCTGATCTCTGCAGAGAACCTGAGAGACTGGTACAAATGCAAACCGGCGGCGAGGCTCGAGACCCCTGGGGAGACCCCCTGCCAAGCAGATAGCAAACCATTAACGACTGCTCCTTGGAGAGCCCTTTACTCAGTGATGTCTAACTCCTATCTCCGCCATCAGCCTTTGTGTTCCCTAAGAAGGATGAGCGGCTTCATTAGCTGCCCTGTGAAGTTTAGGTTAAACTGCATCAAAAGGACTCCGCATAACCGCTGACTCAGGGACTCGGCCTAAAAGAGGAAGGCGGCCTTCCGGTGGCTCCCGCCGAGGCCACGCTGGCTCTCTGCAGCCACTGCTCCCTTTGTCCGCTAACCGTTCCTTCCATGTTGTGTCCCAGAGTTTTGGCCGATAGTGCGCGAGCGCCATTTTTCCCTTTTTTAAAAACTAGCACTTATTAAGTGCCTACTGTGGGTCTTTTACACACACTTGACTTGTTTCTCACAATAACCTGAGTTAGGTAACATTCATTACCCCCGTTTGTTCATTTATTTGACCATTGAGGAAACAGGCTCAGAGAGCGCTCGTGACTTGCGCAGGGTCACACGTCTAGGAAGGGAGTGAGAGTGGACTGGAACTTGGGCCTTTCTGACTCCAGCCTGCAGCTTTAGGGTCTGTGACCCACTGCTTGGGGTACTTTTCCCAGCCTTGACCGCTGGCCCGGCTCGCTATCCCACCCATCAGTATTCAGTGAGGAGCGGCCCTTTGGGGATCTTTATCTTGGAGATCTATTGGCCACAGCCCTGTGGTTGTCTCTAGTTCAAAGGTTGTTCTCCGGCCTACGAAGGAGGAGCAGCGCTTGGCTCTGTCCCCAGGGATTACTCTACGGTCCTGCCTCTCCTTCGCAGGGCCCCTTGCCCTGCCCACACAGGTTCCGGATGGGTCCCCACGCCCGGCTCTGCCCTGGCCCTTCCTGACTCTCACCACATCTTCACACCTGAAGACAGCTTCCCGACCAGGTGATTCCGGCCGCCCAGCCCTCTCCTCCCCACCACGTGCTGGGGGCCTCCCTCCGGCTCAGTGAGTGGTCCTCCATCAGCTTCAGCCCAGCCCTTCCCCCTTAGCCACCTCTGGCCATTCCTTCCTAACCAGAGTGTCTGACCCCTCCCTGATCCTAGCCTCCTATTCCTTGCCTCTGCCCCTTCTTGCTGTCCTCAGCTGCTCCCCTGGCTCTGCCTCTCTCCAACTCCCCTAAAATGCACTTGTGCCCTCTGCCTCCTCTCTGCTCCCTCCACAGGAGCCGCTCTCGGCACTGGGGAAGCCCCTGGCACCGGGGAGCCGCCCCCACTCCTGCAGCCCCACTGTCTGTCAGAGAGCGATCTCTTGGGAAGGATCTCTTAGAAATGTAGCTACTGGGAGGATGTGGTGTGACCCTGGAGAATGTGTGGCAAAGCAAGGGAGCTGGGCCGACATCTTTGATCCACTCAGCTCTCCTTCAAGGGGTCTGAATTGTCACCCCAAAGTCTGGACACCCCTAATGCACCTGTGGAGCTGCCGCCCCCCCCCCCGCAAGCTCCCCTGACTCTCAGACCCTGCCCTCTGTCTCTGACTTGTAAGGGGGACTCTTCCCTCCCAGCCCCGTCAGACCTGCTGAGGTTAGCCCACGCACCTTCCATGAAATCAGGCACTCCTTGGGGCTAGGAGTGAGTGGGCCACATTCTGAACTGCTCTCCCACCTAGGGCTTCATCCCATGACTGCACGGAGCAGGGGCCAGCCTGTCCTGGGGCCTCCCCAGCCCCTGGCCCAGCCAGAGAGAGCCCTCTCAAGCCCACTGAGACCTGGGACGTGTTAGTTAGCAAGTGAACGAGGTCTCCTTACACTTATAGAATTGCTGAGCTGCTTCACCTTCTGCTCCAGCTGCTCTCGCTCCTGTTTTAAATCTGAACTCCATTTAAGCAGTTTCTGTTTTTCTTCTTCTTTTGCTGCAATAGAAAGGGGAACAGACTTAGGAAAGCGTTCTCTGAGAAGACGCTCCCTTTCCCAGAGCTCTTATGGCCACCACCTCTGGACGAGGATCTCCTCACTCTTGTTCTGAACACCCTGAGACTTCCCAGGGGGGTGGGCTTGCAGGAGGGCACAAGGCCATGTAGGCCCAGGCCATGGGGGGGATCCTTTTTGTGGACCCGGGGCTCCCCCGGGACAGGCTGTCCCCGAGGACAGGCCTGGGCAGGCCCCTGGTGCTGCTGCTTGCCTGAGCTCTGGCTTCTTAACTACTCAGCCGAGCACCGTTTGAAAACAAAGTCTCCCCCTTCCCCTAGGTCTGCCCTTGTTGCTGATGACAGTTGGCTCTCCTAATTACCAGGTCTCATAATGATCCCAGATTCCTTTGATGACATCAGCTCTCAGATCTTGACTGTCACAGCTAAGCCCTCTCAGACCTAGCCCTCCTTTTTAATTTGCATGGAAACCACCCTAAATGTGGGCCTTCGCCTTTCAGCTGGAGCACTGGTTCTTAAAGAGTGGGCCAAGGACCCTGAGGGCTCCCCAACATACTTGAGGAGGATCCATAAGGCCAAGAGTATTCAATAATTTTTAAGAAAAGAAGCTTGAGACCCGGCGTTGAGAACAGATAGCAGTCTGATTAGCTGTTCCTTCTCCTTCCAGGCCCTCCTCTAAGACTAATTTTTCAAATTGACTTTAGAACTCCTGTTCCCTCCCATCATACAGATCCCTATTCCTGGAATTCCGAGCAGCTTCTGCAGCAGGCACGGTTCACACCCAGGGCTTTGTGGTCACCATGGGCCAGCTTCCCTCCTGCCCAGAACGCCTCCCTCCCAGGTCTGCCCTTGGCTCCCCAGTTGGCAGCAAACACCGATCCCTGCCTCTACTGCAGAACCTCCTGACTAGGCGAATGTTTCTTAACGGTGGGGATCCCAGCACCTCACATCATCATTGTTGCATCGGAGACGGTAATGAGTTTTTGGAAACCATGGCTCTAGGTTAATAGGTTATCATCTCTCTTGCCTCTTCCCCAAACTTATCATCTCTTTCATTTAAAAACTTTTCGTTTTACAAGTTCGCTTTACTTTTAAAAATAAGTGTATCTTCCTACTGGGGAGGCTGCAACGAGGTCACTGACATTCTTTACCTGCTTTGTAGGCAATATAGGAATGAACAATTGCTAAGGTCCCGGGCCAAGGAATTGCTTCTTCCTTTTTCAGCATCTGAAAGCAAATGCCAAAAACATTCCAATGATCAGAATTTCACTTCAAGGATGGGAAATGCACACCAAAAACCGCACCAGGCAACCGGTGGACATTAACCTCCCAGAGACTGCACCTTCCAGACTTGCCGTAAAGACGGAGGAACATCGCTGTTTGGGTCTACCCTATGTCTCTCTCACAAGCACCAGTTTGTGATGATAAATTAGGCAAGTCTCTCAGTGGCCTTCACTTCTCCTCAGGAAAGCACTGAACTTTTTCTTTTTTCTTCTTAATAATAGCTTTTTTACTTTTCCAAACACATGAAAAGACAGTTTTCAATATTCACCCTTGCAAAACTGCGTTCCAAATCTTTCTCCCTCCTCACCTCCCTTTTCCCCTAGACAGTAGTAATCCCAAGTAGGTTAAATACGAAGCATTGAGCTTCTGAAAGGAAAGGGAAAGCCTGATCACTGCTATAGATTGACAGACAAAAAGCAGGAGGCCTTCTGAGCCTCCCAACAATGCAGCACATAGGGAGAGGACCCCACCTTCTCTTACTCCAGAGATCCCATTACTGACACTGATAAACTGGTGTGATGTTACCAATCAACAGCAGGATTAGACGTGGCCTAACTTAGTTTTTCTCTCTCGATTTTCAACATTTTCCCTTTAAAAAATACACAATATAACTCCATAACTCAGACTTGATCAAGTGGAAAATATAAATTACCTAGGAAAAAACTCCTTATTTGAAAAAAACTGCTCGGAAAATTAAAAAGCAGTTTGGCAGAAATTAGGCTTAGAGACAATACTTTACACCACATTCCACAATATATTTTAAATGGATGTATAATCTCAATATTAAAAATAATGCAATAAAAAATTAGAAGAAAAACATCACAAGTCACTCAAGGCTATTGGTAGGCAATGCATTTATAACCAAACAAAGGACAGATGAGATTACAAAAGATAAAATAGATAACCGATTACTTGAAACTGAAAAGTTTCTGCACAAACAAAACTAATACAACTAGAAGAAGGGAAATGGTCAAACAGGAAAACATCTTTGTTATCAAATTTCTCTGATAAAAGATTTGTATCCAAAATATATGATTAACACATATATGTGTGTATAGACATATGTGTACATATGTGTCCGTGACATGAGTGTGCATGTATGTATGTGTATATAACTAGTAGCCATTCCCCAATAGATAAGTGGTCAAAGGACAACAATAGTCAGTTCTCAAAAGAATTGAGAGGTATAATAATTGCATGAAAGATTGCTCTAAATCACTAATAAGAGAAATGCAAATCAAAACAACCCTGAGGCTTCATTTCATAATGTACAAATTGGTAAAAATGGTCAAGAAGGGTTATTGTTGGAATCTTTACAAACTGTTAAGCCATTGGAGTTGATAGAGACAATAATTATCCAATTTGGCATGGTTCAACATGATTGATTTGATCTTAGAAGGAGATATTTTGGGCCAGAACTTGAAACAAGGTACTAAGTACAACTGATAGAAACGATGCTTGTGTTCACACCTTTAGAGAGCTCATAAGTATCTAAGTACTCAATGGAGTTCACACGTTTGGGAGATTTCAGGTTTAGTATGAGATATCCGAATTCACACCTCCCTTAGGGCCAGAGAGCACTCTGGGAGATAACCCAGAATCCCTCTCCCTCCAGAAGGCGGAGTTAACCTTTGGGAGATGATATATAATATATATACAGGAAGCTCTTAGAGCTTGGGAGAGAGTTTTTACTTGGGAGCATTCCCAGGAGTCGGAGAGGAGCACTCTGCAGGAAAACCTACAAGCCCTATCTTTGAGGCAGGAGAGATTCATCGTATCTTCTACCTTGGTGCTGGGTGGAGTCAGAAGGACAAACCTTTGGATTTGGAGACATTTGGGTAGAGCTCTTAGAACCAAGTGGAGAGATGGGCCTGAGCTAACCGGGCTATATTGTAGGACACAATAAAAGATCTGAACTCTTTTATCACCTGGTTGTGTTTTGGAAAAGAAATACCAGCAGGTTATAGAATGATAAGTACACCAATACGTTGCCAGTGAAGCTGTGAAATGGCACAACCACTTGAAAAACAATTGGACTTAAGCAAGTGAAAAGACTAAAATGCCCATATCTTTTGAACCAGAGACTCCATTACTGGGTCTATATCCACAGGAAGCCAGAGGTATACAGAAATTCCCTATATAATCCAACATATTGACAGCAGCACATTTCATGAAAAACAGCTAAGAATTGGAAACAAAATAGATGCCAATCAATTGGGGAATGGCTAACCCGATTCTGGTGCTTAAATGTACTGGAATATTGCTGTGCTGTAAGAAATGATGGACACCGAGAATCACAGAAAGATCTACAAGAACTGATGTAGAGGGAAGTCAGCAGAGTCAAGATGTACATTTAAAAAAAAAAAAAGTCACAATACACCAAAAAAAAATCAAAATAAAAAATGTAACAAAATTATCAATAAGACCCAGCTGGACTTGAATGAAGAAATATGAGAAGTTATCCCCAACCTCATCTTTGTTGAGGGGGAGGTCCACAGGTGTTGCACACTGCATATGTTTTCAGACCTTTTCAATGTATTCATCAATTGGACTGATTTTTTTCTCTCAAGAAATATTATTTGTTATATGGAATGGCACTCTGGGAGGGGAAGGAAAAGGAAAGGACGTTTGGGATCACTATGTGATACAAGAAACAAGACTATCAATAGAAATTTATTTTTAAAAAGCTCAAAATATAAAATATCTTTTTTCTAGGATCAATGTGCTTAAAACATTGATGTATCAGCCCTGTGCTAAAAGGAAGCTATTTGGACAATGAGTTTTTCCTTAAAAAGACATGAGGGAAAGATGAGATGAGAGGTCAGGGCCTCCCATTCAAGCCTTCCACTCTCTCTTACCATCTTGGTAAGATCTGGGAGCATCCTAGTGTACTTAGACTGGCACCAGGTTAAAAGAAGAGTTTTTCTCTAGCCAGGAATTCTGGGAGCTGAAACAAAGTACTCCTGGGCTTTTCTGGCTTCTGGGGCAATAAGAATTCATTCAGGCTCCGGGGGTTTCAGTTGTGGAAAATTGAGATAGTGCTTTCTAACTCATTTCCTGAAACTGGTGCCAGTGGAGGTATGTGATGGACCCGCTGTTTCTTTTCCAAAACAATTACCTGGGCATTTCTTTGGGGGGATTTTGTTTCTGGCGGGAGTTGAACAAACACAGAAGGTTCAGACACTGCCTTAAGAGCTGTTCTTGGAGCAATGTGTATTAGAGAGAATAGGACAGAGTGCTGTGTGTGCTGATAGTTTAAGGGGACAAAGACAGTGACAGGTCAGCACATGTCTTTTCCATTAAGAGCTGGAGGCATGGATAAATCTCAGGAAGAGGCTGGAAAAATTCAGAGGGAACAATAGACGTAAATGAATATTTTGTGAAGAGTGGGGGGATGAGAGCACCAGCTCAGCACACAAAAGAATAGCAGGGAGCATTCTAATGGGTTCTGTGTGTGAGTGAGTGTGTGTGCACATGTGTGTGTGCACATATGTGTGAGAATGTGTGTGTGTACATGTGTGAGTGTGTGTACACATGTGTGTGTGAGTGTGTGTGCATGTGTGTGAGTGTGTGTGTGTGAGTGTGTGTTGGGGTGCTCTCGTCCATCACTATCAAAAGCAAGCTGGTTCCAAACAAAGGAGCCGCGTTTTGTGCACACAGCCAGCCCGGCCACGCCGGAGCACTTCCCTGCCCCTCACACAGTACCTGGTCTTGACATTTGGGACAAATCCACATGCCCTTGGGAATAGTTTTCAGAGGAGGGTCCAGACAGTCCAGGTGATACACACGGGAACATGTGTCACACATTAACAACTGCCCACTTTTTCTGCAAACGCTGCAAAAATCCTCATGGATATCACCCTAAGAAAGTGAAGTGAGAGAGGGCAGAAAAGGAAATGGTGACGTTTGATATTCACGACCAAACTGATTTTCTTTTAGCCCATCTGACTGGTAGGGGCAGAGTTTTCACCAAGGTCCAAGGGAGCTGAGAGCACCAGGCTCTTTCCCTTTCTTGCCCCCCTCTTCTCTCCTCCCCTCACCCTCCACCTACCCTGGGCACAGCAGATGGGCCACCCAGACGCCTTTGTGAAGCTCTGGTGTCCCCAAGGGGCCAAAACAGTTTTCAAATACTCTAGTCCAAGAGCCCCAGGTTGCATTTTTTAAAGTAGTGCCCTCGTATTTAGCGTTTTGTGAGGGGAGACAAAAGTCCCTGAACCTGAAGTTCTGAAGTCCTCCTTGGTGCTGGGGCAGGGCTGTCACTTCCCAGCCCAAATCCCTTCCCCTTTCAGGGCCCCAGAGAACTCATCCCTGCCTTTAGTGTCAAGACATGGCCCCTGAGGCTAGAGGAGGGCAAGCGGGCTCCGAGGCCCAGCAGGGGCCAGAGCCCCAGAGCCGGCCGGGACATGGCGCCCCCTTCCCTGAGCCTGTGGTCAGTGGTCAGCGGTGGCTTCGCACTGACCCAGCGGATGGGCTCCCCAAGCTACTGGCCCGTCCAGGGATTGCCCCCAGGGACAGGAGAGGGCTGGAGGAGCCCCAGCCTGAGGCCGCTTGTGGGCAGGAAGCTCCCTGGTTTTCTGAGCTCTCCCAGGTGCTTTGGATGCGCAGAGTCCCCAGAGGATCAGCGGGCAGTGGGCTCAGCTTTGTTAACAAGGCAATGGGGTCTCTGGGCCCGGCCAGGTGAGGGGCTACTGAGGCTCTGCTCCTGGGCCGCCCCTGCCCGAGGGCTCCTCTGAGGGTCACCCGCCCACTCCCAGCACTGATGCCCACCACCGGTTCCTGCAGGTCCAAGAAGAGGGGGGAGGTGTGGGCCTGGGGCACGGCCACTTTGTGGGGCAGACAGCCAAGAGTCTGAGGCAGAGCTAGGCCTGCCGGGGCTCCTCCTCCCTCAGGGGGATGCTGCCCCCCAAGAGGTCTCTGGGAGGAGCACACAATGGGGGGGGGCTCCCAGACCCCTATAAGGTTCTCAGCACAAGGATTGGCCAGGAAGCCCAAGGAATCCTGCTCTGGAGCTGAAAGGCTTCCGTTCTGGGGACCACTGCTCTGAATCAAAAAGGGGACTGGGGGAGGGGTCAGCCCGGACGGCCCCAACCGCGGCCTCCTTATCAGGTGGTGAAAGCACATGCACACACACACATACACACACACACACACACTCAGTACAACACCTACACAGGCACACACAGCCCACATGTGCACACATTCGGTATAATGCACACACACACACACCCAGCGCTGCCCAGGCTCCCTGGGCAGTGCCCGCTCTCCGTGTCACCCGCCAGCAGAGGGCCAGAGCTCTGCCTCTGCCCCCATAGGGGGAAATGTAAAGTAGGAGCCAGTGTATCTTTGCAAAAAGTCCGTCCCACTGGTGTGGTGGAGGGGGGGCTCAGAGCAGCGGGACCAGGGATTTGGGGCCAAAGCTTTGGGTCTGGGATGTTCCTGGCGGGCCTTTGAGTTCAGTGCCCCCCAAGGCTCGTGAGCAGACAGAGCACGGGCTTCTCCCCAGGGACCTGCCCCTGACTGGGGCTCCCACCAGGAGCTCGTGGGCCCCTCTGGCCATGGGATCATCTGGGTTGGGCTGGGGTCTCTTTAAGTGCTCAGCCACAGGACAGAGGGGTGAGAGTTGGGCTGCTCCGTGCCAGGGGCCTCGCAGACTTTCCCCCTGAGGCTCCTGCTGCGGCCAGTGCCTCCCGAGGAGGCGGCTCAGCCTCGGCATTCGCTGCCTGCCCCTCGTTTCCTGGCCTCTGGGGACTCTGTCAGAGCCCACCCTGCAAGCCCAGCATCTTAGAGGAGGGCGTCTCTGGGGGCATTTTGCCCAAGGCCGGTCTCAGAGAAGCTCCTGGTCTAGGTGGGATCCAGCAGCAGGCAGGTCAGTCTGCGGTGTTATGGGTATGAAGTGGGGCACAGTCTCCCTAGAGACCCATGTCTGACCCTCCCTGCCCCAAAGGGCTGCCTTCAGCCACATCAAACAGGGCGCGAGACCCTCTGAGAACGAGGGGCTGGCATTAGGTGGCTGTTTTCCAACTGAAGTGGGGGTGAGCAGGGAAACCCTTCTATGAGCCAAACTGGCTGACCGGTCGGTGCCATTTTTGAGCAACCAAGTTCAGGCACCCGAGTCTGGCTTCCCTGGGGGAGGCGGAGGACCCGGCCAGGGCCATGGGAGGCCACGGGACACACGTGGGTGATCAGACTGAGCTGAGGGAGAGGTGGCCCCCGAGGGAGGGGCGCCCCCCCCCCCCAGGGAGAGGCAGCCCCCCGAGAGCAGCTGCCCCCGCGGGGAGCTCTCAGAGAGAAAGCGGAGGTTACTTACGTCTGTGGAGGTGGGGCTGGGCAGGGACACAGGCTGGACAGGTGCAGGGAAAGTGAATGTGGTCTCTGTCTTTTCATTTTCAGGGGAGTCGGGATGACTGGATAGGGGGGATGCTGGGGTCAGGGCTCCAAAGCCCAGCACCGCATTGTATTTTGGAGGACGACCTACATGCCGAGAGAAGGGAACAAAAGGGGGGGGGGAGGGAAGGGGAGAGAGGGGAAGATGATCTTACATACCTTTGGCCAGTGATCCTCATTGGCTAGCATGGAAAAGGAAGTGAGGGAGCAGACAGGAATTAGTACAACACTCACAAAGGGAGGCAGAGAAGCTGAGCTTTACATGTCATTAGAAACACCAAGGTGACCCTCACAGCAGTGGGGACACCCGGAGACCTGCGCTATGTGGCCGGATCAGGGCCGGGGCGGCTCAGAACGAGGCCCTGGGGGCCCCTGCATTCAAGGGAGGAAAGGGGGCCATGACCCAGCGGGGAGCTCACAGCTGAGGATCCAGAGAAAATGTTCTCCCCCCTTCTACTCCACTACTACGGATCTGGTGGAGCAAGGGCCGAGCACACCCTCAGTCCTAGGGCTGGCTGCCACTGACCTCGTCCTTCCCGCACCCAATGGGCAGAAGCGAACGAAATGAGCCCCCTTTCCGCCCCTTAGCAGATCCAGGGAAAGGTCTGCTGTAGAAACAGACAGTAGCTGCTAAGATGATGTTTTTGAGGATCAGTGAGTTTTTCTCCCTCCCCCATTTCAGCTGCCAAGTGGGGACCTTCCAGCCCTTCCTATAAATCACACAGAGCCCTGGAACGTGAGTCTTGGGTTTCTTTCTGAGTCTCCCAAGGGGCACCTTGATCAGCAGCAGCCCCTGCGGTGGGAGCTTCAGCTGCAGAGGGTCCCACAAAGCAGCTCCAGGTCCGACAGCCCCACCTGGACCCCGACACGAGGAAGCACATCCCTTTTCCTCAGTGCCTCGGAGCCGGGGAGTAGAGGTGGCAGGAGAGGAGGACCGGACCGGGCACAGGCGCCTGTGAGCAGGGCACCGAAGCCAGGCCGTCTGTCAGAAAGACGGCGCCCTGTCCACGTCCCTCTGCACTTCTGCCTCCGGCTCACGCCTGCTACACTGCTCTCTGGATCCAAGCACAGTTTCCTGCTTTTTCCCCCTGTCCCGGATCCAGGCCACTCCTGAGGGCCACAGAGTTCTGGATCCCCCCCAACACCTCACGTGTTCCTCCTCACCCCTGGCCTCACAAACCCGAGTTCACTGACAAACCCCAGGCAGGGCCAAGGACGGCTCCCCATGGGGTGGCTCCTTCCGGGCTGAAATCGCACATTAATGACGACTCTTCAGGTCTAACCATTCAACCAGTCTGAGAACCAGCCAGCTGTGCTACCCTCGCACCTACTCTCTCCTCCTGCTCCCTGGGGCTGCCTGAGAGCCTTTATCCTGCCTGGCTAAAGGCTGGGCCACGGCTCGGGTCTGGCTCCCCCCAGGTCCTGTCGGAGAACAGAAGGGAGGGACCGGACCCGTGGCTTCAGCCCCACAGGGGCCGCTGGGCACTCTGCCATGCTACCCGAGGCCTAGAGAGTGGCCCCGAGTACTGAGAGGGTAAATGAACGGCTCAGGGGCTCACAGGCCGGAGGTGGCAGGAGACCTGAAGCCTGCTTCGGACCAGTCTAATACATCTGTCGTAAAAGGGAGGAAAGCCTCACCTCGAGCCGGCCATGGCGGCTCTTTGGGATCACAGCCCTCTCTCCCATTGATTCTATGTTCCAGAATCACACAGCCGGACCCCCTCACTCACTCTGCAGTTTCCTGTCTTTCCCAGGCTCTGTGTCCCGCCCCGGCTCTCCGTGCCACTTCAGAGACCCCCGATGCAGGTTTGGGCAGGCACAGAGCAGGGGAGCCCCCGGGCCCGGCACCTGTGTCTGCAAACACTGATGGAGAGAGCACTGGCCCAGCCCCTGCCCTCCCTGCACTGAGATTCAGGATATCAGACGGAAAAAGGGACCCTGGGATGTCTCGTGGCTGTCAGAGAACCCCCTCCTCTCTCTTCAGGAGAGTTCTGCCACTGACAGAACGTTAAGTGTGAGGTCTGGGAGCAAAAAATTAGGGTTGGGGGTCTCCTGATGGCTGGAGAGCATCTGGGTGACCTTTTCTGGCACACGACCCCCTTGCTCTTCCTACAGAGTCTGAAGCACAAGAAATGCATCTCTCTGCCCTATGCCTCCTGATGGCAGCAGGCCAGGGCATGGAGCCCTCAGCAGTTGGGGGCTCTGCCCACCAGGTGCTCGTGGTGCCCGCTTTCACACGGTGCTTGGCACGCCATGTGGGGGGCTTGGGGCAGGAAGGTGGCACTGAGGCCCCCGCCCGCGCCCCCGCGCTGGCTCCGCTAAAGCCCTGCTCAAGCAAGTCCTTTACGCCTTTGTGAGAAATGCCCTGATCTTCTACTCTCAAGGAACAAAGGCCTGTCTTCTGGAGGGGAGGGGGCCAGGCACAGACAGAGAGCAGAGCAGGAGCAAGGGAGGGCTCCCCAAGGACACTCACCTCTCTTCCGGGTCCCAGGATGCATTGTGCTGTTCAGGTATGTGACCGCGCTCTTCTTACGCTTGGGAACACAGAAAGGAAACTTAGCCGAGCTGGGGGTTGTGGCCATGGCACACGCAGGGAGCAGCTGAAGATGCGGGACCTGGGCCTTCTCCATAACTGAGGACATCTCAGCACTAGCTGATCCCCGGCTGAGCCCCCTCCCCCCCCCCCCAGTCCTAGAAGGGCTACAACATCTCGCATCCTGACCCAGCTCCTGTCCTGGGTGCGGGAGGGGAAACAACTAGAGGGCCAGTCCCTGGCCAGGCCAGGGGCCCAAGGGGCCCTGCTCCCCCCAAGCCCGGGCCCAACCCCTGCCGGCGATACCTCAGGCTCAAACACGGCTCCGCTGTACACGGGGTTGGCCGTTGTCCTCCTTTTCCTTTCTTGCCTCTTGCTCTGGATTTCTGGGGGGAAGGAGAAGCAGGTCAGGAGAGGTTGGCTTCGGAGAGCACCCGTTCCAAGGGAGGCCGGGCCCCCGGAGCCAAGCACTTGGGGTGGCTGGGAGCTCCTTCTGAGCCCAGCAGGGCTTGTTCAGTCACAGCCCGCGGCTCAGCAGCAGCCCCCCTCACCCCAACCGAGGAGCTGGCCAGGAAGGATCCCGGGCGAGAGGAGAGGGCGCTCCCAAAGTCATGGCCAGGAGTCCCAGGAAGGATGGAGAGGAACTCGGCCAGAAGCCACCACAGAGACGCCACGTGCGGGCCAGGCCTCAGGGCTTATGGCCGCTTTGGGAGGGGCCCACAGGGAAGCTTCAGGCCCCAGGGCTCCGCCACCCTTGCTTACCTTCGAGATGGTCATGCGTCACCAGCCCCAGGGAGACCATGAAGGCAAGTTTCTGTGCCAAAGAAAGAGAGACACGGACTTTAGGGTCACCGGGGGCAGCCTGGGCTCCTCAGCGAGGAGCCGGCACAAGGAGGAGACAAGCCCTGGCCCTCTGGCCCCCATGTCGGGGGGAGCTGAGGACCCCCAGAGGCTCAGAGGGAGGCAGGGAGCTTGCTCTAGAGCTCCCTGCAAGTGGAAGGAGGAAGGGGGGGTGGGGAGGGCCCTGCCTGATGGATACCTGTGGGTTTTCTTCCCGTTTTGGCTTAGGGGCGGCAGGTGGAGTGATGGTCCGACTTTCTGCCTGCTTCTCTTCCGTCTCCGTGTGCGACTTAATGGTCTGAGAGAAAAAATCAAACACCCACTTTAGAATCTCTTTCCTTCTCGAAAAGGAACAAGCCCAGCATTCACTGCCACCCACAGCAACAACAGGGAG
Source organism: Sarcophilus harrisii (assembly GCF_902635505.1). NCBI lineage: Eukaryota > Metazoa > Chordata > Mammalia > Dasyuromorphia > Dasyuridae > Sarcophilus > Sarcophilus harrisii. Next base: position 231,826,104 of record NC_045431.1, read on the forward strand.
ATGTGTCCACCCAGACGGGCAGCATGTTAACCCAGGAATTGTTATCATGGATTCTTCTTTAGCAAAAAAAATAAAAAGCAAATTTCCAGGTATGATGTGATGTTGCACAATCAGCAAAAATATGCGGGCCTGCAGCAGTCTGGATAGTCAGCATGAGCAACGAGCATCCTTGTGTGACCGAGGGCAGCCGGGGGGCTGCCCTCTCTGATCTCTGGGGCTCAGCGCATTTCCCCATCAAGGGCCGGCACCACCCACTCTGAACGTCGCGCTGTGGGGTCTCTCCGAGCACCGGTGCAAAAAACCTTCACCACCCATGGCACTTGCCTAACGCTGCCCACTCCATGCCCATAACGCCTCTGCCTTTCCCCTCACACCGGCTTTGGGGAGAGCTGAAGTAAAGGCTCTCCTCTGGGCTCCCCCCAACCGGATGCTGACCGTGGGGGGCTAGGTGAGGGGGGGTACAAAAAATCCCCAGATAACTTAGAAATGCTCAAAAAAGAGCAGACTTTGGGGTCAAAGCAGCAGCACAGTCATTTGCTAGGCAGGAACCAGGAGAATGGAGCAATGGCCCAGAGAGCCTGGGCTAGAGAAGTCAACTGGTCAAGTCCACCCCCCAAGGCGAGGGCGAGGGGCCCAGGGGCAGATGCAGATGCTCGCAGGAGGAGATGGCGGGATCCATTTAACTAAAGGATGTTGACATACAGGAGGGAGTCAGAGAAAGGAAACAAGCCACAGAACTGAGTTACCAGAAAGACAAGTGTTCCGTCCAGAGCCTGGCTGAGGACCCAGATGTCTAGAGAAAGGGGGGACTGTGAGAAAGCATATAGTTACTTAAAGGCCGCCTCACTGGGGAATTCTGGCTGATGGCAAGCACCCATTTCATGGAGGTCCCGGGGAGAGGTTCCCCCATGACCTAAGCAGCTCAGCAGCTCTGTTGCTTGGGTTTTTAAACACAACTAGATCCCATCCCAGAGAAGAGAATCAATTGCCCAGAGAAGGGCAATCTTGCCCACGGCAGGCAGGGGAAATGCTCCCTGGGCATCTGGATGCATTACCTCTGCTCTTCCATCAGGCTCATTTGCATAACAGTGACCACGGCCTCGCTAACAAGGGTCCTCACACAGTGGAAGCTTCCATCCACCAGGCTGAGTGGTCAGTGCAGATTTTTAACACCTCTCTTCTTAATATATTTAATTGGTGGACTCCATAAACTCCAAAAGTGTTTAGAAATGTGTTAACAAAATTGTAAACATAAATGTAACATGACTTTTTCCTCCTTCAAGGATTTCCATTCCATTCCTTATTGAACAAGGACAACAATCACTTAAATAAATTGATTTTTGTATGTAGAGATTATCTATTAATTTATTCCTAATGAGAAGCAGGAGTTGATAGCTTTTAGGACTGTGATGGTGGAAAGGTCTCCAGTTGGCTGACAGCTTCAGGATGGCTACAGGATGAGGATTTTTTTCCTGACTTTCTTTCTTTTTAATATTCTCTTTTATCCTGAACTTAACACTCTTTCCAAAAAATAAGCCTTTCCAAATGTTTGTGCGCAAGCTGTGGTGGAACCTTCTGAGCTCGTACTGACCCAACGAGCCATGCAACAACGATCTATATGGACCTTGATATAGCAATATCATTCTGGTCCTCTTCAAGCAAAAGGACATCAATCACCATACAAAGCGGAACACAAAGGGACCCAAAATAAAACTATGATTCTCCATTTCAAACAATAAATTCCGTATATTACTTTCAAAACCATTCTGTTTCTCTGTGCTTTTTTCTGAATGTTCTTTTATTCTTTTCTATGCATTTAAACATCACTGGCCTCCTTGGGGACATCACTACTTCTACCTCGTCTCTCTTTTCCCCCTCTATCCTCCCATCTAACAGAGAAAAATTCCCCTTGTACAAATGAGTGAATGACAAGAGGTTTTTGCCCGTGCGTCTTTTGGAGATGTGGTCTTGAAGAGAATCCCTCCATCTTTTAATGTAGTTTTCCTTTACCACGTTGCCATCTTTTCATATTGGTTCTTCTGGTTCATGGCACAGAGCTGACCGGGGGTTCCACAAGACTAGGCTGGACAAGCAGAAGTCTTGGCAGGTTCTACCAAGCTGTACGAGCTTTGTGTCTGCGCGTGAAGATGATTGGTTCAGCTAAGGAGAGGTGACTCTTAAAGTGATTTGTTATGGAATCACATTTATGCAATCAGAGATCCCTGATGATGTTTCTGACGAGAGCTGCACACCTTGAGGACACTTGAGAGGTGTTCTTGGTGAGACTGCTAGCGAAGAACCATCCAGGAAGACACAGGAGGGGTGTGATCTCCTTTGTTGGAGGTATGAAAATACCTGTATTCACACCTCTGTTATCAAAGCCCCTTTAAGGAATCTTTTCAAGGAGGGTCAAACCTAATTTGATGTTAGTTTGATAATTCTCTTGCGTGGTCTCGGTTTTAGAGGAAGGCCTGAAAACTAGAGAAAGAAAGGGGCCTCTAGAAGGCAGACTGCAACAACTTGGACTATTTTCCCCCCAGCTATGGTGGGTATTTTCACAAAGGAGTTAACCTATGCCTGATCAATGATATTATCAGATTCTGGACTCAGTGAGTCTGTTTCTTTTTTAATGGGCTGCCAGGCGCTAGAATAACCTGGGGGACAATATAAAGTAAAGATGGAATGGAGCAAAGGAATACCCGCCAGTGTGGCACTGGGCTGGGATTCAGAAGAGCCGGGTTCCAGGCTGGCTTCTGCCTCAGCCTCGACTCTGGCTTTGTTCAGGAGGCAGCTGGAGGAGACCACCAGGACGACTCTTCCTATGCCCCTCAAGCTCACTTCCCCATGGTCCCTAACTCCTTTGCACCTTTCTCTTGGGCTAATAGAACAACTGGGCTCTGCTACCAACTGTGGGAGCTGCTGGGCACTAAAGGCAAAGTCCTTTCTCTGGGTCAGAGGCAAGGTATCCGCACAAGCTGGGCCTGCCATCCCTATGAGGGTCAGAGGACCTGGAGGACATGGTGCCTGAAGGAGGGAAGGTCTCCAGGGTCTGGCCGCAAGGAGAACCCCAGGGGCTCCAGACGCATCAGCCCCTGCTGGGGGGGTGCCAGGGGTGGGGAGGCAAGGTTTGGCTACCTGGTGCCCCCCTGCCAAGGCTCTGTCCTCAAGGCCAGCACACTCTCACTGGTTTCTCCCTGGGGGGACTCTGAATCCCGACTGAGACACTAGCCCTAAGTGCCCTCTCCCACACTCCCAGGGTAAACCCCCTTTGCTAAGGGGGTTCCTTCCTAAACCTTCTGAAGTCTGGCTCCTGACCTTGCTGGGCAGCTGGGCTCCCCAAGTTATCAAGGCTACGCCGGCATGAATGGCATCCTCTGTCCTTGTCCTTCCTGACCTCGCCATCCCTGTCCTCCTGAGACATTCTTTCCTGGTGCTTTATGGGCCCGCTCTCCCATCAGGCTGTGGGGCTCAGGTTCCTTTGCTGAATTATCACCCAAGTCACCCCTCCTAAGTGTGGGTACAGCCCCCCAGCCTGTGGCAGCTCTAAATGAGTTTTGATAAGGTAAGTGAATGATGTGGACAGCTGGACTCTCCAACCATTTTCTCCCAGCCATTGGACATTCTATTATTTGGTCTTCAAAGACTTCCAATAATGAAAACCAGGGCTTTCTCCCTTCCATCTGCCAGGCCATCTTCTCGTCCGCCAAGCTGTCTGGATTGGCTGCGCCGGGTTCCCTCAGCCTTCCAAACAGATCCATCTATCTGCACAGCCCGAGTCCTTCCTGAGCTCTAGGCCTGAGATGTCAAGGGCCCCTTGGGCATCTCACGATCAATATCCTCCACGCCTTTCAAACCCTGTGCCCAAGGCAGAGCTTGTTCTCGGTCCTCCTAGGCTCCCCACGTGCTTTCCCACGCATCTCATCTCTGGCCAAATGCATTCATTTCTACAACCATCCCCCTAAACCCCCCTCAGCACTTCTCACCTGGACTACAGCAAGACCCTCCTGTCCAGCCTCCCTGCCTCGAGTACCCCCCACCCCCCTTCCAATCTGTCCTCAACATGGCTGCCACAGGGACTTCCTTAAAGGGCGTTCCTCCTTCCCCTCTATCCCTCCACAAGCTCCAGTGGTTACCTCCAGGACCAAACCTACACTCCTCTGGCATGTAGGGTTCTTCCCCCCCTGGGTGGCCTCCTTCTCACCATCTCAGCCTCCTTACAGATTATTAAGATCCAGCTCCCAGGTTGCTCCTCGACCATGAGCTTTGCCTTTGTCCTGGCGGGGATATCTGGCCTGCCTCATGGCTCCCCAAACTTCAAGGCCTCCCTCCCTCCTGGGTCTCCTACCTGCTAGGGCCTTCTCTCTGGGATCACGTTCCTAGATGCTGGCCCGTCCCCTCCTGCCTCCACTCCCACAACGGAGGCTCTTAGAGGGCAGGGACTGGTGGTGGGAAGCCCTGAAGAAATGCTTGCTGACTGACCCAACTCCGCCAGAGCCCCTCTGGCCCATTCTCCAATCTCTCTCCTGCCCTCCCCAGTTTATAAAGGGCATATTCTAGTGGGACATAAACTCCCTGAGGGCAGGCATATGGACTCAGGGCTGAAGGGAATCTTAGCAACTCTCTGGTCCAACCTTCTAGAGCCGTGAAGGTGACAAGGCTGGCGAAGCCTTCAAACCTCTGGATCCCACACCAACAGGCTCCTCACACCCGGTTAAGCCCAAGGGGGAGAATCTGCAGCTCCCACTGGGCAGTGGGGAGCCCCAATCCCAGGTGCCCATGGCCAGCATTGCTTCTGCCATTCTTTGGACAGCTGGGGCACGTTCATTGGCCACAACTCAGCCATGGGAATCAAAGGGAGCAGGAAGGTGGGGCACTACGGACTGTTAACATCATCCCCTAAGCAACAGCTAAAACTCCAGAGACAGCCTTCCTCCCAACAACCCTGTGAGGTCAGCTTTGCAAGGGCTGGGATTCCCATTCTGCTGAGGGAAAAGTGGCCAAATGCACACAAGTCCCTGAGGTCAGATTCAACCCCAAGTTGGATTAGGTAGCAGAGCATTCTGAGGATGGATTCTGTTGCCAGAGACAGGTTTCTTTAGGTATAACCCTACAAACCAAAAGGCGGTTCAAGCTAAAAAAAATGAAGCTTGAAAGAAGTTTCCCCCACCCAAAGAGAATGGAAAAGAGTAATCTATTTTTATAAAGATTATTTTCTTTACAAACAAAAAAACCAACCCTTCAAAATCTAACTTTTAATCATGTCTGAAAGTACATGGAGGGTCCCAGCATGTCCTCTCTATCCAATACCTTGTTCCTAGTATTAAGAAACTTTATTTTCCTAATATCTCTGTCCCAAGTCTGAGCTGATCCAGAAATCTCATCAATCTTTAACACGTAACTCCAAAACAAGGCCTTACCCTTCAGTCTTTTTATTATTCTTATCAGAGGCAGGACCAATCTCTAAAAAGAGAGGTCTGATCAGCCCCCAGGAAGAACATTCTCTGAAAGGGGGTAAGAATAATGATCTCACCAAAAGTAATAAACAGAAGTACCTCCTGAGCTCACCTCTGACCAAGTTAGAAGGAGAAACTTTAGAAAGAATGGCGTTTAATGACTCTAGGAAAAGAATTCTCCAGGATGCGCTCAAAGTTACTATCGTTCAGTTTGACCAATCAAAATCACCACATACATCTTGTCCTCCTGTTTAATTTGGATTGTCTTCTGTTTGAGAATGCTATGAATTCTAAGTAGAAATGGCTGTGTCACAGAGATTTTCAAGAGCATGCTGGGTCTTTGTCCCTTTGGGTTTTTTCCGTCTAAGCTGAGGTGCTTAGAATGATTTAATTAACACAACTATCTCTGGCTGATTTATGTCCAAAACAGAGTATAGAGTATTTCTGCCGCACAGCAAACAGCTAAGACTCCAGAGTTGGCCACTTAAGAATTACTTCCCCCTTGCCTTCCTCCCAACAACCCAGCGAGGTCAGCATTGCAAGGGCTGGGATTCCCATTCTGCAGATGGAAAAATGGCCAAATTCACACAAGGATCTGAGGCCAATGTTGACCTCAAAAAGTTGAATTAGATTAAGATTCACAAAGGGAAAAAAAAAAAAAAGAAAAACTTTTTCAGGAGAAACAAAAATCACTGTTTCTTGGAATCATCAGAAGGGAAAGGGGATAAGGCTAACAAAAAACAATCTGTTGAATAAATCACTTTATGGATATTCTGCAAAGCACTGTCTATGCTGAGTCCTTTTTTGGGAGCATAAAATGAAAAGTCTCGGGTTCTAGAAGAATGGCAGGGTCTCTGCTCTGGTCATATTTTTCTTTCAAAAGTCTCTGGGGGCTCTAAGGCTCTACAAGCTGGATCCAATCTCCTTTCCAGCCCCTTTCCCACTATTCCCCTTCTTGCCCCAGTCAAACAGAACTCCTTTCTGCCCCCCATCTTGTTCTGTTTGCTCTCTACCTTTTACCTGTTGAACCCCCTTCCTAGCCTAAGGTCCCATCACTTATGGCAGAGCCTGCTCTTCAGCCTGCCCTGACCAGGCCTCTGCCTGTGCTGGCCGGGAGAGTGATGTCTCTCTTGACATTTCCTGCGCTCTGCCCGGGGAACATGGTGTGGGGATCTCGTTCTTTGCCACCTCGGGCTGTGGTGGGGCCAGACCGGGTGCCCTTCTGACAGATTAGGAACTCACTGACAACAGGTTCAGCCCAGTCTGGGCGCTTCCTGGCAGCCCCCACCAGGCCCTGCTAAGAACCGATGCAGGCGATCCTGGCAGCTCCGCGATCCTTGGCCCAGAGCACATCTGAGAAGCCTGGCCCTGGGACAGCCCATTTCCCAAAGGCCCCGGGAGAGGGGATGCCCTTTTTGGTCATCGCCATCTCGCTGAGCTCCTGAGCTCAGGGACTGGAGGGGCTTCATTTAGGAGGCAGTGATGGTGCTCCCCCAAATGGTCCTGCCCTTCCAGGAGGAGCTCCCTCCCACCACTTGTTTTTGCTGAGAGGTGGCACAAGAGCTACCTGCCCGAAATCTCTCCTTTACCTGCTCCTGCCCTAGAGCTCTTTCCTTGAGATCTGAGGGGCGAGTGAGTATAAATGAAACCCAGTCTCCAGCATCCAGCAGCAGGGCTCAACGGGTCTCTGTGCTTAAGGGGAAAAGCCTTTGCCAGGCTTGGTGTGGAGCTTTGTTTCTGCTGCTTGGAGCCGGGCTCTGAAACACGTGTGGCGGGTTCTGCACCCCAACAGCCTGGGGGGAGGCAGTACCTCAGTGCCCTGCAGGGGCTTTCCTGGAAGGCCCGCAGAGGCCCCGGGCTCACCCCCAGGGAGCCTGCTGTCGGGCTCTGCAGCTGGTACCTGTTTCTCGAGGCTTGGCTTGCTGAGCTGCACAGTCTGAGGCCCGGCCAGGCGGGCTCCGGGAGCAGCAATCACAATGCTGGTGAGCTGGGCCATGGGGAACGTCTTGGCAATGGTCGCCGTCTGCCCGTTCACGACACGCACAGGGTGGATGGAGTTCTGGGATGTGGGCAGGGACGTGGGGGTGAATTTGGTCAGCATCACAGGCCTCTGGATGAGCTGAGGGGCTGCTAGCATCGGAGGGGGGGCCGGTGCAATGGGGATGTTGTTCTGGGCCACTGGCTTGGGCCGGACCTGCAGGGGAATAAAGCAAAGGGAAGCCCCGTTGTCTCACTCAAAACATTTCCTGGCAGCTTGAAGCAAGAGTGAGGAAATGAACTGAAGTCGCGTGAACTGCAGAATGTGAACGTTTCTGAGCCCGGTGCCTTCAGAGAGGCTGTGGACCTTTACCTTGGATGCTACCCCAGGCCCTGGCACAGGCCTGAACCCAGGGCTCATGACTCCTTGGCACCTACCCCACCAGGGTTCTTCTCTTTACCCACGGCTGGTTACTTTTCCCCCCTTCTACTTAATAGCATTTCCCCCCCATTATATGTAAAGATAGTTTTCAAAAACCATTTTTATAAGATTTTATGCTTGAAACTTTTTCTTTCTTCTCTAAGACAGCAAGCGATCTGATCTAAGTTATACATGCACAATCACGTAAAATATATTTCCATATTAATCGTGTTGTGAAAGAAATCAAAACTAAAAGTAGAAACCATGAGAAAGAAAAAAACAAAGCAAAAATCAAAGCACAAGGCTTTGATCTGCCTTCAGTCTCCACAGTTCCTTCTCTGGGTGAGGATGGCATCTGCTATCGACAGTCTGCGAAACCAGCCTGGATCTAGGCTCACCAGCTCGCTTCTTTACAGAGACCAGAACCGCCCCCTCCCCCACCATCACTGGGTCTCAGCTATCACCGCACCCCCACCATGACTCCAGAAAAGGCTCTGGGCTCCCTCTTGCTACTGGGTGACGTACGAAGGTGAGAATTCCCACTCTGCCCACTCAGCAGCTCAACCTACTAGAGTCCAAGGATCCTCAAACTTTTTAAACAGGGGGCCAGTTCACTGTCCCTCAGACAGTTGGAGGGCTGAACTATAGTAAAAACAAAAACTTTGTTTTGTGGGCCTTTAAATAAAGAAACTTCATAGCCCTGGGTGAGGGGGATAAACATCCTCAGCTGCTGCATCTGGCCTGGGAGCCATAGTTTGAGGACCCCTGTACTAGAGCATCAACAGGGCCCCAATAGGATGCTGGTCACTATCTGCAAACTGAAAGAATGCCCTGGGGGTCTCCCCAGCCCTGCAACCCGGGCTAAGGTCAGAGACCCTTTGGGCAGCAACAACTGCACCACTGTCAGCAGGCTCTGTCTCCCTCCCCTCCTTCTGCACGTGGGCAGGATGGGCTCAGGGGGGTCGGTGGTGGCCAGGCCTCTAGAAGAGAGGCTTCCTGCTCCCAGCTCTCTGAGGGCAGCACTCAGCACTGCTCCTGACGCTGGTGGCTGCCTCTCCATGCTGGCAGCGCAGAGCCCGGGGTTCTTAAGGAACACAGGGAAATCCAGATTTCATTTTGTCCCTCCGCTGCTCGAGGGAGGAGCGGGCTCTGGGGGAGGAGCAGGCTCTGACGTCAGTGTGGGCTCTGGAGTCAGAGCTCTGCAAGCAGTTCGGTGCTTCAGAGCCAGACAAGACTTTTCTAACCTTCCACCTGCCAGTCCCTGACCCCCGTCCCAAGACTGCCTCAGACTCTTCTTGGTCAGAGCCAATGGCACGTCCTTCCCAGAAGGATTTCTCATGACCTGAGGAGAGCGGCTCTTAGGCTGCCTTTCCTTTCTCTGGGCCTGTCTCCAGCCCACTTACCTGGGGAAGGAAGTTGGGACGAGGAGTGAGTCTGGGAGGAGGGATAAACTGTGGTACTTTGATGGGCTGAGGAGGTGTTGCTTGAACCTGCTAAGCAAACATGGAAGAAACAGTTAAACTGGGGAAATGATCGGCTGCAGGACACTGACACTAGGCTCCACAAAGGGTTTAGGGCTCACTTCTCTTTGGGAAATGTGCTCTCCCCCAAACCTCTGCCCCCAGCCTTCCCTGTTCTTAGCTGCTCTTTCTTCTGTGAACCCCATTTCTCTTTCATCACACCCCTAACCACAGGACATAACTGGCTCAGCAAGCAATTTCCTTCAACACTTGCACTTAAGTATTCAAAAAAAATCAATCAAAATTGACTCTACAACCCAGGGAAGTTTTGTCAAGTTTGGCTGACCAGCCAAATGGCTCTTCACCTAATAGAAGGGTTCTTATCTGAGCAGGTTTAAAATTGTAGGAATAATGAATGGACTTCGGGCCAAGCTATGGAGTGTACCTAACAAGGACTACTAGAATGGCTTTGCCTGGAATTTTGCAGATCCGATTTAAAAAAAAAAAAAAGGCTTTAAGTTGAAAAGGAAAAGATAGAAAGAAAATTGCTCAAATCCATCCAGTAAGCAAGATACCATAAAGCGTAGGAGAGAAGAATAGCAGTAGAAATTCCCAGAATTAAAAGAAGGAAAAAACTTAGAAAAAAAAGGAGTAAGCAAGCAAACTTCCACCTTGGGCATCCCTATACAAAGACTATTAATAAGCAAAATCACTAAGAGAGCCCACTACTAGGAAGAAAATTTGACTTTCTGGGTATCCTGGAAGAACAAGGCCTAGGACTGAAATGTGAATCTCGAGCATGATGCCTTATTCAGCAAAAACAATGGGGTGAGGAGAGGAGAAGCTGTCTAGAAATGGAAGCAGAGTCGATGTCTGTTCCTGGGGAAATGACTGAACCAACTCTGAGCTGAATGGAATGAAGTGCTGTTACAGCATAAGGAACAAGGAGGGAAAGAGTCTAGAAAAGGCCAGCCAGTCTTCCATGGGGCATCCACCCTGGAAACAACGTCATTATGAGGGCCAAGCCCGGGCCACCTCCTCAAAGGTAGAAGTGGGGTACCATGGGTAAGGAGCGCTGCACTCACTGCCGGATTCAGCTTGTTACACAGAATGGCCTGCTGCAGAAGGAGAGAAGAACAGACAGGGACTCTGGGAGCAGACCCCAACCCGACACTGAGTGAGAGTGGACGGCTTGGTGGGTGAAGGCAGCTCCCACAGCACAGCAATGCTTCCGACTTCAGGGTCGTCTCATTGCTCAAGGACAATCCCTGTTCTGGACCTGAATTTCATCAATAAGGAGAAATGGGACCCTCGGATACAAATGATGGGAACCTGGATGAGAGGGGGGCTGCTGCATCTTGGATTTTGTGCCAGAGAAGCAGAAGAAAAGCCAGGAGGAGTCTGCCTTGGATCCTGAGTTTGGGAGGAGTACTTTTCAGGACAGGAATCAGCTCAAGAAGGCTCTTACTAATAAAATTCTGAAGGGGGTGAGAGAGACAACAGTGGCCAGGAAGGGGAGCCTGCTGTTGAAAAAGGAAGCGGCTGTCCGGGGCACACACACAAGGTGGAAGCAGGAGAAGAGGAGGAGAAATGTCGGCATGTGGCAAGGTCTGGAGGGACTTCTGTCAGTTCTCTGTAGGAAAAGAGGAGGACCCCAAAGGGGAAGGGTGGCTGCAGGAAAGAGCTGAGAAAAGGGAGAGCTTTGGAAAGGACAGAGTGGAGACCGTCTCTGCGGAGCAGGGCACAAATCCAAGAGAAACAGGGAGAAAGTAGGAGGGCTGAGACATGGCACAGGGAGGCTGTCACGGTCCCAGAGGCTGTGACCCCGAAGGAAGAAGGCTGCTGCTGCAAGCCCAGAGAAGAGCCGTCCCCGCTTTTAAAAGGGCACAAACTGAAGAGAAGCCATAAAAGAGCTTGGGAGGACGCCCTATGGCATCTCGAGTAGCTCGCCTTGACTCCTCGCAGAGTTCTGGGCCGTTCTCCCAACAGAATGGCGAGTGATGTCTAGGAAGGGGAACAACAATGACCACCAGCCTGAAGCCATGACTTCCTCAGTCAGTTGATGACTGTTCATGTTTTTTTTAAGATACAGGGACACTGTGTAGGGCCGACCTGCCTCAGAGAGGTATTTTAAAAAATGAATCCCAGCCTTGTGCACAAGGGGATGACGTGGGTCGGACCCCAGGCAGCCTGAGGGGTGCGCCTGGAACTTGGGTGACGGCTAATGTGAAGAGCTTCTCTGTGTGATCCAGGGTCAATGTAAAATGAGTCTAAAGTGGCACACCTGGAGCTGGTTGGTCCTGGGCTGTGGGACATAAAGCCAGGGAGGACAGGGAACATGCCTCAGAGACACCTACAGGCCGGGGTGCTGGGCTGATATAACAAAACAAAAGCCAAGTCCAACACTTGGGCTCCCAGAATCACGGTCACAGGTGAAACTCGGGGGCAGCCGCCAGTGATCGGAGTGACAAGAATCGGGGAGCAGGGGGAGGAGGCTCGCTGCTGACCTTGCCGATGGGGCACGGCATCCCAGAGTGGGGAGGTGGGGCAGCCCGGCGGCACTCTGCCTGCCACTGCTCCCCACACCTGCCAGAACGGAGGGAGAACCAGCCTCCTCCTTTTCTGTAAAACAGAGCGGCGACGGAGGGAAGCAGCAAGTCCCGGGGGTGTCTCACGTCAGCAGTGATGAAGACGATGATATCGTTCCCGTTACCATCACTGATGGCCACATGGATCACTGAACTAGTATAGTCAATGGACGAGCAGTGACAGCCGTTTTACAGCGTTACTGCACCCACTTCCCAGCACCGTCAGGGTCAAATGCAATAATCGTCCTGAAGCCAAAGGCCTGGAACGTGGTAAGAGCCAGAGGAAGGTCAGCGGCCACGATGTTGAACAGGGTGGCATGTCTAGCACACGTGACCTCCCTAATTGGAAGGGAAGCCCCCTGAGGGACTGGGAGCTGGGCACTGCATGCTCAGTGCGGAGGGAAGGGCCGCCTGCCCGCAGGGGGCATACAACCCAATGTGGGAGCCAGAGACAGACCCACGGAGGGACACGCAAGAGGAAAGCAGCAAGGAGGGAGTGGGAGGAGCCTGAAAAGGGAGGTGGGCTTTGAAAAGCCGAACAGAGCTAAAGGGGAGCGCTGGGACTTGCTGATCAGGCCAGGAGCTGCTTCTGGTAGCTCGGGGCTGAGGGCTTTAGGGACTGGGGGGCTCTCTTTAGGGGGTCCTCTGGCACTCCCCACCTCCCACACTCTGCCAAAGCTGGCATCTTTCATTCTGTCCTAGGTGCCACAATTTAGGGAGGGCACTGGGAGGCTGGAAGGTGGGCTCTAGGACAAGGACCAGAGGGGCGAGGAGCCCTGAGTTTGGGTCTGCGAGGAATGCCTGAAGGAACCAGAGATGAAGCCTCAAGAAAAGACCACTTAGGAGAGAAGTCCAGGAAGGGCCGTGAATCACCTGGCAGAGGGGCCAGCTGCAGCCCAGCCAATCCTGGCTTTAAGTAAAGCACCACTTTCTAACTAAAGATGTTCAGCCATGGCAGGGAGTTGCCCTTCTCTGGGCAGTCTGGGTGTCCCTTAAACAGAGAATAAAGGGGAGTCTGAGGGTCCCCGAGGTCCCAGCAAACTACTTCTGAGCACTTCTGCCCTCCTGGGATGAACTGATTTATTTGTTGGGCGTTTCTCAAGGTTACCCCACGTCAGAATCCATCCCCTTGTCATTAGATCCATGCTGCTTACAATATATCAGACATACTAATGAGGCTCTTTCAGAAGGGCTGGGATCCGACTCCCAGCCCATCTTTTCAGAAACAATGCAGACAGACTTTCTCCTAAAGAACCGAGTGGAACTTTGACCCTTAAAAATGTCCTACTCATTCTTGTTCTGGGCCTTCCTGCCAGGGGGACCTTTATATCCCCCCCAGTAGACCACAGGCAATGGGATGCCACAATGTGCTAAGTTTATTAGTGGTTTTAAAGTGTTCTAAATGCCTTGAACTTCCTGAGTCTGACCCCGTACCAGTGTGTGCTGCTGCCTGGGGAAGTTGCTAGCAGAAGGGCATCTGGCACAGAACGCACCGAGCCAAAGTCCAAAAGGCCCCAAATAGACTCATTCTATAAAGCGCCGGAGACTCCAAACGCAAAGAGCCCGAGGGCTGGCTTACCAAAGTCACGGTGTTTTTTGCCACAATTTGAACAGCCTCTGCCCCGGGCCCAGCGACCTTGCTGGATGTCTGGAGGTTGACCGGTGTGCTCTGCACGTCGGGGCTGAGCACGGCCTTCTGGCTGTTGATGGCAGTCACCATGGCGATGGTGGGTCTCTGGCCCACGACAGAGGCAGGCATGGTTGCGGTTGCTGCTTTCAAGACAAGAGGTAGTGTCTTTGTGGTGATCATAGAAGCTGTAGTTACAGTCTTCTAGAGTAAAGAAAATAGATATTAGGAGGCTGCAGGACGTCCACCCTGGCTGCTATGAAGTTTTGAGGGAAACAAAGCACTAATTCACACAATCCATCAAGATGCTGTACATAATAACCTTCCTTCTCCACACCAAAAACACCCTTATTATTATGACTCTGACAAAGGAAGCATTTGTTGATCCAAGTGTCCATATTGTTTCATCTTGCCATGTGCAACCTCAGGATAATAGGTGCAGCTTATGTAATATGCTTTCAGTAATGAATGGAGTTCCAGAGACGTAGGGAAGAAGGTGAGCAGAATTCCTATGTACTATTTTACTACTCATACTCTTATTCCTTATAAACAATTTGTAAAAGTTGCAAGGCTGATAAGGACACACCTTTCCTACTTTCCATTTTGATGATCTCACCAGTGAGGAGAGAATCACCACATAATGTTAGTTGTTTTTCACTGACACAAAATTTGGGGTAAAATCTGATTTTCTCATTATTACCCAGGGGAGGAAGAAAGTTAACTCACACAAGAATCACCACAATTTAATTCCTCTGAGGCTCCTAGTGTTACAGAATGTATCAACCTATTAAGTGAGCAAATATTAGTTCTAAGCATTAGAGGATTATCAAATCCTCTGCTTTTGTAGTTAGATGTCACTAACTACAGACTCATTCTCCGAAGAATGATAGAGCAGTGATCAATGATCAAGTGAAAGAGAGCAAGAGAGAAACAAACTTCAATTTAGACAGAATCAAGAGCGGCATGGGGTGAGGGGCCAGACTTATTTTCATCACTGAATGATGAATGACATTTTCATAGGTTCCTTCACTGCAGTAAGTGAATCTATCCATCACAAAGTAAAGAGACCAACAATCATAATAGGGACAGCTGCCTGTTAGATCCTAGAGAGGAACAAGAAAAAACATGTGATCCACCTTGCCATTGAGATGATGCTACCTTCTTAGGCTTCCTCTCTTTAAATTCTAGACGACTCAGAAGCTCCTCATCCTTCTAGCGACAAATCTAGATGTGTCCATCGGTAACATACATTTCCTCCCTTACTATTCATCCACCTAAGTTTCTACTTTGGATCCCTATTTTTTTTTCTAACCTATGACCCTCCTCCCAACATATATATTGGCTTGGAACACATTCATCATTTAGTGCACCTGATCACCACAGGATACAATTTCAACCTTTTTCATTGATTATGAAAAGAAAATTGTTCCAGAATTTGTGCAACCCCTCTTTAAGAGGGCAATGGACAAATCACTTTCCCTATTTTTCCTACTTTCCTTAATTACAAACTAGAAATATTAACATGTAACTACTACTCTGGGAAAAAGACATATTTGCTATTTCGAGATGATGAAAACTACAGAAATGTTCACTAACGGAGCTAAAATATAGTGAAAAACACATCACCAACTGTTTTTCACTATAAAGGGAAAAAACCCTTTCCTATGAGTAAACAGGCTTTGCAGATACAATGCACTGGAAGCAGAACTCCTGACAAGAGAGGCCATTCTGCTTTTGTCTGACATATCCTCAATTCCTGGACATCACCATGGACCTGATCCTACCTGTGAGCCAGAGTAAATAACAAAGAAGTCCCACTTTTACCAAAGTAGAGACCTCAACCTTTACAATGCACTGTTCCTGCCAGAGTACGGCTTAACATTTTTATTCAATTATTAAGTGCCCTTGAGGTACACGTGTGGCCCAAATGGGGTGCAGGGAAAGTATCCGTGTCTCCCACCACCTCTGGCTAGCACTTGAGACAGGTCTCTCCTGACCACTATTTCTAGCTACTTATGTATAAGCCTCTATCTGACAGATGGCTCTGCCTCCCTGATTCCATGCCAGTGCTTACTTTAGGCCAGGGAAGGGGTGAACACAAACCACTAAGGATTCAAGTTGGAAAGATTCTATGGTCCTGTGAACTAACACTTTTGCAAACCTAGAAAATTCTTCCCACAACAGAAACAAAGTACAGGAAAAAGGGGAAAAGGACATATCTGCAAAGGAAAAACTTTCTATTTTGATTGAAGTAAACGGATGCTTTCCAAGTAAAATTAGCTCAAGGTCTGAATATACTGAATAAAAAGTAGCAGTTTCCTGGATATTTCACTAGAGGGCCCTTTAACTTTGAATAAAACTCAACTCATGACACAGAAATGACCTGGAAGTTAATGCCCAAATGCGTAGCAAGGAACACTGAAAATCACAAGATACTTAGTTGGCAGTCAAATTTTATTTATTTATTTTTTTAAAGATTAGGCTCCAACATACATGTAAAGAGAGAGTTTTATTAACAGAGAATTGATTTTTCCTGCACGTCTATTTTCGGTTGCTTTATCTATTATTGTGGAATGTCATACTGTTCTACAAGGATAGGAAGTGATAGCAAGGAAACTCTCCCTTCTTTCTTCTGTGGGTCCATTTTGCAGTAAATTTTATTAATTTTTTCTTTATTTCTGTTGTAAATGAAAGTTGGTTTTTTTCTTTTAACTATAGATATTCTGATTGGTAATTTTTAAAATGGACCTAAAAGAAACTGAATTTGTTAATCAGATTAGCAAGTGTCAAGGTGCTCACAGAGCAACCTTTTTGTTACTGCCAAGTAAATAAAGAATGTGAGAAAAGGGGAAGGAGTCTTAAAAAAACTTGCTCTCTATCTCATCACACAACTGGGAATGCTATTTGAGTGGAACATTTCCCTGGGCTACACAGTGACAAAGAAATCACTTTCAAAACAGGAAAGAATAAATTCTACCTTCCTCCCTTTACATAAACATGGTATACTCCAAATGTGCCACAGCACATGTATCAGCTAGTTCAAGCCCTTTTGAAAAAAACAACACACCCAGTGATAATCAATCACAAAAGAGGGCCGGCTGACATTCCCAGTGAGCTCAGAATTCCCAACTTTAAAAATGTCTCCCCAAGAGGCAAAGTTAAAACTGCACAATTCTGGCTGTAGGAATCATCGCAGAGCTGGCATTCTCTTTTTGACACTGTTATCTTCTACAAATAATGGAGAAAGTACTTCTAAATACATCCTTCAAACGTAAACTAACCAGGCAAAAAATACACTGCACATAATTCCTTTGGGATGGAATCCTTCCACATCATCACCACCAATCAAGTTCTCAGAGGCATTCAACTTCTCAGATTAAAGGCTCATTCATCTGCTTGAGGTATCCCTGAATGAAATGTTCTTCTATTTTCAACTTGAAAACTCTGCTCCAATCATCCCCAGGTTTCATTATTCAGAATGTCCCAATAGTCTTAGAGCCAACTTAAGCTACGGTAGCTTATAAAGGCCATCACAAGCTATAATAATGTAGCTTTTAAGTTATATTATTTATAAGCCAAACTGTTTTCAAAAGTTTTTTTTTTTTTTTAATAAGCTATCACTGTTTAAGACAGCACTCAGATTTTTAGGACACCCTATTTTGAACATGGCCCATGTGTGAGTGATGAGCCATGTCCTGACTAGCTCCAAATCCTATGGTAACACCGTCTCTGACTAACTCACATTACATGTTATAAAGCTGCTTCTCAACTTTTCTCAAACTCTTTTTGTCCAGAGAACATTCACCATTCACTACCACATCTCTCTTACATCCGGAGGAAAAATCTGACCATCAAGCCAGAAGAAAATTCCTGTTGAAAGGTCATTTCCACTCCTAAACATGTCTCAGTACATGTGCCAACCAGAATGAATATATGGAGCGTCCCACTGAATGTTGCCGACCACACGGCCACACCCCAACAGGACGGGCTGGCCCTTGTGGGGGAAGCTTCCTTGGTTTTTTGGGTGGGACACAGGCTCCTTTTCTTTTGTGCTGTTTTGTCCACAGGAAGACTGTGACCCCACTATCTGTTCATTTCAACCTAGGTCCAAGGAGAAAGACTCCGGAACTCTCCCATTTCTGATATTTAGATCTGACAGAGGGGGTAAAACAACTGGGCAAAGAAGCCACATGGATGAGCAGTGTTGGCCACCGCTGAGAATTCTATGAAATTACAATGTGTCTTCAGTTTTGCACTAAGGCCCAATTCCTCCAAAGCAAACGGCTCTATGGTGGTTCTATGCCTTTCTGAGCCCTAGACTATGAGGCCTTTTTCCATGGCTGGGTAGGGTACTGTCTCCCCTTCTGCCTCAGAGCAGCTGACGTTGACATTTCTAAAATGGGGGTGACAGCAAGTCTGCTCCACGGGGGGGGGGGGAAGAGGGGGAGCGGGAGGCAAACTTTGGCTTTCTATGCTAAGATGCGCTCCTGCTCTTCCACAAGGCTTTCCTGACCGCAGTTCTGTGGGCAGGTCCTGTGCAGCAGACAGCTAGTTACTAAGTGGAACAGCTGGGTACCAGCCCAGGTGTTCTGAGACTGACCAAGGAAATAGTCTCCTTTGTTACCAGGCTCCTGGAGGACTTCCTGGGCTTCCAAATATGGCACAGCACATGTATAAGCTAGTTCAAGTCCTACTGAAAAATACACCACATGGGGACAATCCAGTCATTCAACTTGTGTTTGGAGCTGGCTGGATCTAGCTAGCTACAGTCTCAGGGATGGCTCTACCCCATGAGGTGGTCACCCTCTGTAAGAGGGGAAGTTGTGGCTTCCGGGCCCTTTCTGTAGTAAAGAACAGGCCAGGGGCCTCTAGGACCTTTCAGATGCCTTCCACCTCCAGAGTGGGGAGGAGCCTGTGCAAGTTCTAACTCCCCTGCAGAGCTGAGCACAAGGCATTCCTCGCCCGGTATGAATCACACTCTAGGGGACGATAGCTCACGAAGGTGGACATGACTTCTGGCAATGTAAATGTAGCTGACCTCCCTTCCACACCATGGCAGAAGAGCTTTGGGAATTGCTCTGGCAGTGAAAAATCAGTCCTGTTGCACATGGTTCAGAAAGAGCCTCTCGAGTGGCCCTCACTCTCCATCTCTCCAGCCCAGCAAGATCTGCCGGGGTGTCTGCTCTAATGGGCCCATGCCACGAAGAGTCCCCTCTGAGGGCTTTCGGTGGTCTGCCCCCATCCTGGATGGGTGATCAGCCCTTGCTTTGGTGTCTCCACTGCCCTAAGCACAGAAGGTTCCCTGCCCAGGCTCACCTGTGATGGGGCGGTCAGGTTAGGAGAGGGGGCAGCTGGTTGCTGCTGGTGGTGGTACTGCTGCTGCTGCTGCTGCTGCTGCGGGAGTGGCGGGAGCGGCGGTGGCGGCGGCTGCTGCTGGGCTGGCGCAAGCTTGTTTTCGGACTGTGACAACGGCTGTATCTGGAACCTGTCTGGCTGTTCTTGCTTTACTATCAGATTCTTCCGAAGCTGTTCCACAACTCTTTTCTACCAGATAAAGACAAACATCAAAGGCGTTAGAATATTATCCCTGCAGAATCCCCTCCTATTGTATTTCCACGCACATAAAACAGAGTCAGCATCTACCTTTGAAGAATTCAAAGTGCCTTATAGGGATGAACATGAAGAAGGCAGTTAAGAGGCACCATTTTTAAAAGGAAGGGGAAACTGAGACTCATTAACAAGTTAACACACCAGAAAGTCACTGGAGACTGTTTAGGACCAGAACACAGATTTACTTACTTCTGCTCTGGTCTTATTTCTGTCCCCCCCCCCCCCCCAATTGACTGATTCTTTTAAAAACAACTATGTCACCAAATGAAATGATTTCTACACATACCCACTGAAAACACACAGCAGATTAAAAAAGTAAGAACTCCTTGTCCTAGGCAACTTACTAAGTTGTATTGTTGGGAGGAAAAGCAAAATGAGAGAGGTACTGGGAGCAGAGAGAACAATGTGCAGGTAAAGAGGGAGATAGACAGACATGATCAGGTTTTCAAGTCAAAATATTTCTAAGTTTTCAGGACCTTGTTCAAATTCAGGAAATCATGATTAGATGAATGTTTTTGCACTCACTTATTTACACTCCCTTAAGGTCATTTAAAGTCCTGGGGGAAAAGGAAGATGGGAGGAAGAGGACAGATGTTGAGACCTGACCTCTGGCTAGCTGCTGTTCTTCTTGGCTAGAAGAAAGAAAGGAATAATGGTGTGAGGGGTCGATGGATGGGTTTGGGAGAATGTGGAGGACATTCCTCAGAGATGAGATCAGGTTAGGTCTTTTATTCCATGTATGTGTACTAGCTGGGGGCATAGACCCTTGTTTCCTGATGAAGGGGTGGAGAAAAAGGAGGTGAAAGAAAAGTACAAAAGCCAGGGTTATCATCTTCCTGTTCCTGTCCCTACCCCTATTTAGGGATCTAGCACATCTTCCCGAACTGTGTACTTCCAAGGACCCAGATCCAAAGCATTCTTGTTTACATTTTCAAAATACTTTATTATTATTAAAATGAATTCCATCAAATATTCAAAAAATCAGCACTAATGTGCTGCTTTAAGAGTTTTAGCTAGGACTGAAACCATAAGTTAAATCCTCACTCCTGAATGACTTTTCAGAAAACAAAATGTGGAATGGGGCCAGTTTATTGAAAAGGAAATTTTTGCACCCCCCTATGTCTGTGAATGCCCAAAGAGCAAGTTAACAACAATACCAAAGGCTCTTGAAGCTGCTAACTCCCCAGTTCTCCCACGCCCATTTCTCCTTCATGAAAAGGGAACCATGCTAATACCAGACCCCCTTTTTCAGGAGTAGGGGGCAGGAGTAATTCCGAACTGTACGTTTGGATTGTATTGTTCGGTGAGAGCCAGAACATTTAGACGTTTAAGAACTGAATAATGATTTAGAACTGCTTTCAGCTCTCTATCCTAGACATTCAAACATGTTAACAAACTCCCGAAAATGCTACATCAGCAGTTAGCAGCCGGAGAAAGGGCTGCTCCCACATTTGCAGAAACCAACTCCAATGGGGGGGGGGGGAGGACGAGGAAATAATACACCACCAGTGTGACACCTGCCAAAAACTGAACCCGGAATAAAAACGGCACAGGAGACCAAATAATTACTGGAGCAGGCACAAAGGAAAGGGCTCTTTTCTCTTCTGCAGCCGCCCTGAAGAAATTCAGCGTGAATGGGGCTCTCCCGCTGCCTGCCTGCCCGCCCCGGGGAAGGGACCGTGCGTGAAAGGAGCTCCATCACCCAGAGCTTCGGCCAAGCTCAGGGGGCAGGAGAAGAGGGAGAAAGGGAGCTCCAGGACCCGGCCACAGGGCCAGGGGACAACCAATCAGAAGAAGGGCTCGCCCAGGAGGAAGCCGGGGAGGCACCTGGCCCTCACAAGGGCCCCGCCCCCAGGGCCCGAAGCAGAGCCCAAGGCAGCTGGACAAAAGCTGGGACCAAACAATCAGGAACTTTCAGGGGTCCTTCCAGGGGAAAAAAGGGGGGGGAAGGAAGACCACAAAAAGTGGGAAAGAAAGGGAGTAAAGAAAGGGGGCTGAGCCGCGTGCGGCAGGGGGCAGACCACGCAAGCTGGGAACGTGGTGGGGGTGGTCTTTAAAGACTAGCGAGGCAATCACAGAGCCCGGAGGGGGCGAGGCCGGCCAGCCCAGAGGAGGTGCGGCCAGCCAGCCTGCGGGGCGTGACCAGCAGAGCCCAGAGGGAGCGTGGCCTACAGAGGGGGCGTGGCCAGCCAGTCCGGGGGGCGTGGCCAGCCAGTCGGGAGGGGACGTGACCGAGAGAGCCCGGAGGGGGCGTGGCCAGCGCCCTGCTGCAGTGAGTATATATGAGATGGATCCTGAAGAGAGGGGCAGGTGCTTTCTATGTTTCACTGAAATAAATGTGGGGGAGAATATTGATCGCTGCGGTTGTTTAGATTATTTTCAGCGCCGTAGGTAAAAATGCAGCTTCGCCAGGCCAGCAGTTGCCCTAAAGTCTGAGGGCCCCTTGGGTTGGGGGGGGGGGTTGTTATATTTAGTTGCAAAGGGCCAAGTTCAGGCAGCTGTTTTTTGCAGAAGACAGCCTGCAGTGCCTCCAGACCCCTCCCATAAATCTCACAGCAACCCTTATATGCTTCAGTGGCACATTTATGCACTAAATAAAGGGGAGAGGGGCAACGTGAAGCTTTAGATGGTACATCAGCAATGTACTAAGTAAGGTCGGCTGAAGTTCACTGATGTCCCTTGCAAAAGGTATCTTCCTTCTGTCTCCTACGTCTGTAAATATTATTACTCCTTTTGATCAAAGAAATGATGAATTTTGCTGGCAAATGGAATGCCTTCTAACTCTTTAATGATGATTACACTGTTGTAAACAGTTTGACATTTTCTGCATTAGAGGCATGTAAGAAAAATCTTTCACATTTATCAATCCCTTTGGAGCCTCTCTGCACAATCTTGTAGCTATTCACAAACGGGTCATTTCTTAATCTTAATGACACTCTCAAGAGAGAAAAGACTAGGAGGAGGATGCAAAGGAAGAGATGAGAGAAAGATGGAAGGTGGGAGGAAGAGACAGTTAAGATCCTATCATTTTCTCTTGATGCTTTCTTTATAGAACAATAGATGGGCTTGCCAGGCCTCTATGCTGGCCAGTAGCAGCCTCCTTCAATCCATCTGTCAAGAACGGTTCCATAAGCCCAGCATGTATTTCGGAGACCCACATTCCCTCGACACTCACACCAGTAGGTCTCACAGGGGCTTGTTCAGGCAGAAAAGTTCACAGAGCCTCTGGCATCCCATGTCACTCTTTCAAAGACAGGTAGTCCTGGTAATCAATATTATGACATTCAGCGATATTATCACCTTGTTCACATGACAGCAGGCCCAGTGTCAAAGGAAAACCCATGGAGATCTGTGGGTCCGATTCGGTAGAAAGTCAGGCTGGCTTGTCCGCCACCTGAGCCAGTTTCCCCGGCTCCTCTGCCCTAGCAGTGTGGAAACCACATGGAAGAATTTTCTTCTCTTCAGATCAGGCCCCAGTTAAGTCTCCCAGTGCTGCTTTGAAAAAGGGCTCCTTTCCTCTCCTCCCTCCCAACTGCTCCATGGCCCCTTGGACCACCCTCAGCACAGTTCTGCTTCCCGGCGGCCTTCTCTATTTTACTGAGACTATGAGCTCAGCCCCGTGCCTCTCTGCAGGCTCAGCAGGATCTGCTTCCCAAGTGGTGCTGAACACACTGCTGGTAAACAGAGTGATTGGGCTGAACCACCACACAAACAGCCGGGGTGCGGGAGACTGCTGCGGAAGGCCATCTTGGAGAACTGGCTGACTGGTCTGTTTTAACTTTCCATCATCTCTAGTAAGCCAAATACTGATCTCCTAAGTCTTCACTCCCACAAGATGGAGGGATTCTCCCCTACTACTTCAGATAAACTAACTGCTCAGATTCAGATAAGGAAACTCAATTTGGAGCAAGGAGAAAACCTGTAACTGTAGAAACTAATATTTGCTGATGAAGCTAAGTTTTACTCAAGTAAAAACCCTACTGCTGTCCAATGTGAAATTTAATCACTGCATTTATAAATAATACAGAGTGATATCAACACCAAGGCTGTAGAAAGCAGATATGATGACAGTTTCTGGAATACTGGTATATATTTATCTCCTAAAGTGGAAGTTATATGTCACTGACATAACTCAGGAGTGGCAAAACCACAAATGGAGTAAAATATAAATGTTATCTAGGGGAAAGGAACATATATATAAAACTCCTCTAACATATGTTATAAAATGCACGGAATGCCACAAAATCAACCCTTTTTAATATAGTGGCAGTCAATGAGGAAGCCTCTAAGAAGGATTGTTACCGAAGAGACACACAGTAGGATTCAGATGGAGGAGGAGGAAATGTCTGTGGGAGTAGTTGTAAAAATATGCTTAGCTAAAAATAATTATACTTTATTCACTTTCTAAGGCTCTAAGGTTTCCCCTAAGCTTCTCTGGTAATCATTACAGTTACGAGTTAGATAAACAGCTTCAATCTTCTCACAAATACCTTCAAAACACCACCTGTTTGCTCAGAGGCAAAAGCTGTAACTTGTCCCTTGTTATTTTTTTTTTAATTTATTTATGCCTCAAGTTTTTTTTAATGCCATAATTACTTCCCAATATACTTCCCTTCCAGAATCCACCTTTATAATAAATAAAAATAGTTTATCAAAATCAAGCAATAAAGAAACTATAACTAAGGGCATAATAACTGTTCCTCACCTGTAGTCAACCCCCTAAACAAGCCTATTTCATCACCCATCCTCTGGAACTAAGATTGACCATTACATTTAATTTGAGTCTAGGTGCCTTTTATTTTCCTTTCATTATTAGGAATTTACACACACATACACATACACACACTCTTTTTATATCTATATCTATATATTTCTTTATACAGTTAAGAACTGAAAAAAAATAGACAGTACCCAAAACAAACAAAAAAGTACAGTTTGAGGGTTTGTTTGTTTGTTTTTTTTTTTAAACTAATTTTAAGGCAATTTGTTTCTAACATGGTCCTCTTGTTTATGTCTCCTGAACTTCATTTTTTTTAGTCACTTCCCAATCAATAGGTATATATTTTATGTCTTTGCTACAACAATTGCTGCTGTATTTTGTTCCTATGACCTCATCCACATGCCATTCTTTTTTAAAAATTCAATTTTATTTTTAGTTTTAAATTCTTTCCTTCTTTCTCTACCATTTCTTAAGAAGGCAATATTACAAATATGTATGCTCATACAAAGAAAATTCTCCCATCAGCCATGCCCCATCCTTCAGAGGAAGAAATGTAGGAAGGAAAAAAGGAAGAAAAAGGAGGGAAGGAGGGGGAGGAGGAGGGAAGAGAGGAGGAGGAGGAGGAAATATGCTCTGATCTGCATGCTGAATCCAACACTTTTCTATCTGGAGTTGGAGAGTATTTTTTATCACGAGTCCTTTGGAATTGTGACTAGTCCTACTAGGTTTTGTATCCCAAAGAAATCATAAAGGAGGGAAAAGGACCCACATGTGCAAAAATGTTTGTAGCACCTCTTTTTGTGGTGGCAAAGAATTGAAAAAATGAGTAGGTGTCCATCAATTAGTAAATGACTGAATAAGTTATGGTATATGAAAGTGATGGGATATTATTGTTATTACTTTAGAAAGGCCTGGAAAGATTTACATGAACTGATGCTGAATGAAACAAGCAGAACCAGGAATACACTGTACAAAATAACAGCAAGAATGTGTGATGACTGAGTATGAAAGGCTTGGTTCTTCTCAGTGATGCAAAGCTCAGTGTCCAAAGCAATTTGGACAGAAAATTCCATCTGCATCCTGAAAAAGATCTAAGGAGACTGAATGTAAACCAACACATGCTATGTTCACTTCTTTTTCTGTTTTTTTCTCTCTCATGGTTTTTCCCTTTTGTTTTGATTTTTCTCTCCCTACATGATTCATAAAAATATGCATATTAAAATAAATAAATAAATTTTTAAAAATTTTAAAAAGGAATTGTGACTGGTCAATATATTGATCAGAGTTCCTATGTTTTTTTTTTTTTTTAAAGCTGATTGTACAATGTTATTATTACTGTATAAATTCTTTTTCTGGTTCTGCTCAATTCACTTTGCATCACTTCATTTAAGTCCTCCAATGTTTTTCTGAATCTATTCCCTTTATCATTTTTTATAACACAATAGCATTCCATCCCATTCTTACAACATAACTTGTTCAGTCCTTCCTCAATAGGTGGTCTTACCTTCTTTGCTGGCACAAAAAAAAGTTGCTATAAATATTTTTGCACGTATGGATCCTCTTTCTTTTTCTTTGATCTCTCTGGGGTACAGACTTATTAGTATTTTCACTGCATCAGAGGATAGGACACAGTTTGACTTGTTTACTTTTTTTTTTTTAATAGCCTTTTATTTACAGGTTATATGTATGGGTAACTTTACAGCATTGACAATTGCCAAACCTCTTGTTCCAATTTTTCCCCTCTTTCCCCCACTCCCTCCCCCAGATGGCAGGATGACCAGTAGATGTTAAATATATTAAAATATAAATTAGATACACAATAAGTATACATGACCAAACCATTATTTTGCTGTACAAAAAGAATGAGACTCTGAAATATTGTGACTTGTTTACTTTTTAAATAATATACATTTACGCTCCTTTCTCCCTTTATGTTTTAAAACAAAAATGTCACTACTGGGGGCAGCTAGATGGCTCAATGGTTAGAGAACTGGCCCTGAAGTAAGGAGGACCAAAATATAAATCCAGCCTTAGACACATAATAGCACCTGGCCGTGTGACCCTGGGCAAGTAACTTAACCCCAATTGCCTCAGGAAAAAAAAAAAAAGTCACTATTACTACTTCACTGATTCTCCTCTCCCAAAATAAAAAACTTATCTCTGTTCCCTGTAGCAAATTAGTTTGTTTATACAAAACATATACATTGGCTGAGTCTGAACATGTATGTCTCACTCAATATTTCTAGTTCATTCTCCTCTCTGCCAATCATTTTCAATCTCTTGAAATTATGACTGGTCACTGGACTGATCATAGTCCTTAAATCTTTCACACTGTAAATTTGTATTTAAAGCCTTCTAAGCTTCTCTGAATCTGTCATTTTCACAATTTGTTGTGGCACAATAATAGCCCATTACATTCATATACCATAATTTTTTCAGATGCTCCCTATAGAGGCTTTTTAGTAGTAGTATTTTCATTTACACTACTCTAGTCATTATGTGTATGGTTCTAAACTTACTTCACTTTGTATCAGTTTATACAAGTTCTCCTAATGTTTTCCTTAGTACTTCAGGAGATTCACAGATTTAGAACTGAAAGGAGCTTTAATTGTTTTTCTTGTCTGTCCCCCTCTATTTTACAGATAAAGAAACTGCGGCCTAAAGAGGGTAAGAGATTTCCTGGATACTAGGGAGAGAAATTGGGTCTGGAAATCAGCTTCTTTAACTTCAAAACTCTTTTCACAACCACTTACTATCATTAATGCTTTCATTTTGGAAAGAATAACTGGTTTTAAAAAGCATAAAAGGTGAATTTATGATTTTATGATAGTTAGCTTTTTTTCTACTTCTTAATATTTGAGAAGATAGACAAAACTTTAAAAAAAACTTAATTTCCTTAAAAATCCCTGTAAAAATAGCCAGTATGAATAATCCAGGTAATTTTTTTCCTGTAAAGTTCTCTAGATGGATGTTTAATAGATGATGAAGATTGAATGTATCATGATATTGATTAGATAAGCTTATTTCACTTAATTAAACAATATTCTTTGGAGTTTATTCTTTCTTTTTTTTTTTTCCTCCCTTAAAAAATCATGTTGGTATTTGGATTACTGGGTTTTACATTGTATTTCCATGGGGGATTAGACCTTCTATTCTTATCAACAGGCTTTATCTCTCATCTCTGCAGGGGATTATGATACTGAATAAAAATTCATGTTACAATTTTCTTACCAAGCTTATGAATACTCTAACAGGAGACTTTCTTCCTTCCCCAACATTTGCCAATAAAGACACTGACGGTCAAGTTTTGCCAAACTAGGGACCCTTCTAAGAACCTGAAGACTATCCCAACTTTGTTCTAAACAGGCAGCAGCTGTCCTACTCAAGAGAGGTAAGGCCCCTTAGGGCAGCCTACATATCCCAACATGCAGTGTAAATGTTTCTGGGAGCAAAAAAGAATGTTGTATGCTGGGAAGTGTAGTCTCTCATTACAAGCTAATTTTTTTTAAAAGCCTCAGTGGTCTATAACTTAACTGCCCTGTTTTCTACCATATGGCACTCTGTGGGGACACTTTAGCAGGAAAGGGACAATACAGTACTTCAGGGCATCGGTTAAATTGATGTGACCTTTCTTTTCACAGTCAAAAATGTTCTAGCAACACAATTTTCATCAGACAAGACATTTTTTCCTCTGTTAGAGGCTTCAAACACTTTTCAGAAAAGTAAGAAGCACAACTAAAAGGTCAGGATTAGGAAAGTAAATGTTCCATCTTGATTTCCTGCTTGAGAATCAAGCGGGCTCTGGAAATCCGTTTCTCAGCAGCATTAGTCTTTAAGTGCAGTGCGGATTTCCAACGGCTCCATGGTTGGTCCAGGTTACAAAGCACTGACTCCCTAAAATAGAAGCTAATTTGAATGTAACCTGACCTAACCAAAGGCCTTGTGGATTGTAAACAGTCGGAGAGCAGAAGAAAAAACCCACCATAAATTGTTGTAGACACGGTGTCAATGCTGGCTGGTACAAAAGAGTGCCAGCATCCTCCCTTTGTTTGTCTCCCAGTGAGTTGTGACAGAGGTTATTAATTTGCACATTAAACATAGCTCCGGTTCAATCAAATACGTGCCCCTTTGCACCCCATCTGTTACTAGTACTACCGTATGTGCTCAGCAGTCCATCGTCATTCACAACTCCGCCCTCGCTTTGGAGGAAGCCTGAGCCAGGCCAGGTCCATCTCCGCCAGGGCAGAACTGCTCTCGTTCTCCTGCCCCAAAGCTGCAAGAATTTTTCCAACAAAAGAATGACATCAGGAGATGGCTGCAAAGTAGTTTTCCCCGAAAGTTAAAATGTGATTCAAGTACAACAATGGTTCAAAAATATATTTTAGATGAAATTGTGTGTGAGAATGTGTGTGCGCACATGTACAGAGAATACTGCAGAGATAAACAGCTTATTTTCTTTCTACTTGAAACCTTGGAGCCAACTTGAAATTACAGCAAGAAACCTCTATTTCCACAGATATCGCTGATACAGAGGCTGATCTGACTGACAAGCTAAATTCTGAAGCAGAGTTGTACATCCTTGGAAATAAGTCCCTCTCTTCTCCCAAGGCCAGCATATGTTTTATTAACGATGAAGTGAGTGGGTTTTAAATCTCTTTTATGGGCTGATTTTAAATAAGAAAAAGAAAATCACCAGATGGAGGTAGAAGGGCACTGTACTTCATATTACAAGTAGCAACTGGACGCAGCTAGTTAGTGTCTTAGTTATACAAAATGAACTGTGCAGAAAATACCACATATTGAAATATAATTAAACATATATACTTTTTACTGTAGCATTTAAACAAGGCAAGCCTTAAACATTATTACAGATTGAAATGCCATATGGAGATGTATATTAATAATTATAGTCTGCCCCAAACATACTTTGGGTGGTTAATAAAAAATAAATTATTATTATTAATTCTAGAGCTCTTAGGGCTACAAAGAATTCTCTGTTTGAGCTGTTAAATTTATTACTAAGTATCTGTACAGTCATTTCCAAAGAAAAATGGATAGTGTTACGAATACACTTTCTGACAAGACCCCACATAAAACAACACAGAGGGAGCAATTCCATCACCTCCATATGTTGCCAAGATGACTGACGCTTAACTCCAGGGATTGGATCTTTGAGGACATGTGACTGAGAATGACTTTCACTATCCTATGGTAGAATGATTTCCTCGTAGCAGAGATGGCAGAAACCTGATTGTGTCCTTTAGAACCTCAGAGGTGGGTTGTTTGTTTTACATCTTTTATCAGGAGCTGTTTTATTAAAGGTTGCAGAAAATTTGGGGCAGGGTAGAGTAAAAAGACAACCATTCATTCTCTTAAGAATAAAAGATGTATTCTGTGAAATTTTCAAATATGTCATAAAACCTTAAGTGGGGGAGAGGCATTTTCACAAGCTAAGAATATTTCCAGACTTAATCTCAAAACTCCATATAAATTCAATTAAAGACTTCACAAAATAAACTATGGTGGAATCTGCAGGGAAGGCATAAACAGAATAAGAATTTCTCCTTCTAAGTTAGGACTGTTCCCTTCTTTGTCCTGAGGTCCTGGGCACCCCATATCATGTCTGGAACAAAGGCCTCTGTGGGCTCCGCCTTCTCCGGTGTTCGCAGCCCCCCTGCCTCCCTTTACGGCACGTACCCTTGTCCAGTAGGGCACATGGAGTCTCAGGGAGAATGATTGGCATCACAATTTGAATTTCAGTTGGGTTTGAAGGTACCAAAGTGCGTCAAGGCCAGCTTTCATCTGCTCTCTCAAGAATGCTAACACAGACCAGCAAGAACACCGCCTTGTCCTTGGTGGGGTTTTCCAAGAACCCGGATATCTCAACTTGGTCCGGGCCTGGCCATTCTTCTTCTTCAGGGGGCAACTGAGGACTCGAGTAAGGAAGCCCAAGGATGCCCGAGGACGTGAGCAGCTGTAACTTTTCCAGAAGGAGCAGAGCCAGAGCTGAACCTCGGGCCTTGGGCTCCCCGTTCTGGTTGCAAGGACCCTTCTTGTCTCTCTGTCCCAGTTGATCCCCTGCCCGGCTCCAGGAGGCTGAGACCCTGGGGGCCGCCCTGTGGTTTCTGCAGGGGGGTGACCCGAACCCCAATAGCCTGTGTCTCATCCTTCCTCAGGCCATACCAGACTTGGCTGTTCCTCTGAATTCCCTCTTCACAGTTTCTTGCAGGGGGAGGTCTTACCACAGGCCTCTCTATGCAAGATGGCCGAGCCATTTCCCAGTGGCCGAGTAGCCATGTTTTGCCCATGAGCACAGGGCTTCCTTCTTTTCTGTGCTTTTCTTGGGGTCAGAAACACGTGGAAAGCTCCGGAGGCTCTCCCCACAACCAAAGCAATGGGAAGTGTGCAGAGAACTGGCCAGGAAGCCAGGAGATTGGGGGTCGAGGCCAGGCCATGACACCCTCCAGGAGCTGGGTGCTCCTGGGGAAGGCTCAGGGCATAGAGACGGGCTCAGCCAGCACTGGCTACCCATGTGCCCTGTCCCTTCCACACGAGGGCAGGAAAGGGGAGGGTCCTTCACCTCCAGTCTGGAACCTGGTTCTTTTGCCTCATTTTGAGCCATGGAAGTAACCCACCCTCTGCCACTTTCAAGAACTGAGGAAGGGGAAGGCTGGAGGAGAAGTGACTCTCCAAAAAGCCCCCAGTTCTGCAGCCCTCAGTCTCCCTTGGCATTGTGCACTCCTAGGAGGCTGCCAGCTAATAGATTTATGATTTGGGGCAGGTCAATTAGCCTGCGGAGGTCTCGGTCTCCTCTTCTTTAAAGAGAGCAGGTGTGCTCAGGTGATCGCCAAGGTTCCAGCCAATTCAAAAATCCCGAGTCAATTAAATGACAGCAAAGTGCCCTTCTAGCAGGGATGCATTAAAACAACAACGACAATGACAACATCAACTCTACATTCCCAAGGAACACCCTGGGGTCAGGACAGATTCATCTCAGCCTCCCGTACCTTCTACTTCGACAGCACTGTACAATGAGATCTGACATTAATAATAATGACCCTGAGGCTGAGCAGGAACCTTCAATTACCAAAGAATGGTTAAATTAAGTTCACTAAGGCAGGCAATTGGAACCACGCATTTTAGTATGATTTTCAACAAGATGCTGAAGCAAGAGGGTTTTCAAGTTTATCCACAGTTAATTAGAAATTTCAATTAACATTTTGTTTAATCAAGGTTTATAATAATGAACGAGTTGGAGGAAATGAATTTAAGAGTAAGATATAATGAACTGATGGTGTAGTTTTAAGTGCTAGAGAGCTGAAGTCAAAATTTGTGCATGGAAAAGTGTTTCTGCCATTTGTGAAGCTGGATCACCCACTCACCTCTCTGGGCCCTTAGCTCCCAGCCCAGGGAAGTGGCTCTAAATCCCCTACTTCTGTACTGTAAAAGCAAGGAAAAGATTCTAGAAATGAGTGCCTTTATTCATTCTGCAAAAGTTTGTTAAATGCCCAAGGTGGGAAAGCACAGTCCCGACTGGGAGCTGGCAACACAGAGAAGTCTAATTGATCCGGGGCTGGGGCTACGGGACTTCTCCTGTGTGCACCCCACAAGTCTGGGGTAGGTGAGGAGAAGACTCAATGCGGACTGGACTATGGGGCACCAAGAGCTAAATACCCACTAACTAAATATTCTGGGGCCAAAGGTAAAACCGAGCGCCTGGGCAGAGGAGGCTGCTCACTCGTATTCATCCATCAGACACGTCCTGCACGCACACAATCCGCAATAGGACCAGAAATGGACAAAAAGCCAGGTTTTAAAATGTTACACAATGCCGACTCCATCAGAGGATCTCAAAGCCCTTTACAGGTATTTATGCCGTCCGCAGCCTGGCTTGGGCATCAGCACTGACTCCACAGGATTCCGAACGACCCTCAGCTCTGGGCCTCCTCAGCATCTGACAACGGGGCCCACCCCTCCCCTGGAGCATCTCGGTTCCTTCCGACCTCTCCGTCCTCAGCCCCCTCGGCCGTCTCACCCACTGGCCGTGGCTGGCCCCTCTCTGGACTCGGCGGCCGCCCTGGCTCTCATGGACTCAATGACCATCTCCATGTGCAGTCTCTGCTCCGGCTCCACCACCACCAGCTGTCTGGGGCTCTCCCCCCCAACCCCTCACTCATCTCACGAGTCCAAGCCGTTCCAGACTTCACTTTTATCTTCTCAAAGACTTACATGGCTCTTTGCTGTCTGAACTCAGCCACTGCCCACAGGGCCCCCTACTTCTCAGGTACTCCTCTACAGCTCCCATTTAGTTTCTCTACCATCCCTCTTGCCCCCTCCCTTCAGCCCTTACTCTGCCACCTTGGCTCGGCCTTATTCCACAGGCCTCATGGCATATATACTCTCTGGGTCAGTAAGCTCCCCTGGCCTCCCACTCCTCGGGCACTTGGAGCTCACCACTCCCTGGTCTCTCGAGACTTTCCCCTCTCTACAACACACCCCAGTCCAGCCCGACGCACCAGCTGTCCCTCACACACAGCACTCCATCCATACCTGCATGCCTTTGATGGCCCCCCCCCCCATACTTCTCAGAGTCTCTGGCTTCCTTCAAATCCAGACCAATGCTAGTGTCTACAAGAAGCCATTCCTGACACCGCACCAGTGCCCTCCCTCCCCAAAAGACCTCATGGTCATCTTGTATCTGTCGGTTCTGGCTGGTGCGCTCGCTCGCTCGCGCTCTCTCTCTCTCTCTCTATCTCTCTCTCTCTCTCTCTCTCTCTCTCTCTCTCTCTCTCTCCCCCTCTACCTCCCTCCCTCTGCTCCTTCCATTGCTTGTTCGCTTCCTCTCTCTGTCTCTCATACACTCAGAGAGCTTCTCTCCATTAGAAAGTAAATGCCTTAAAAGCCTAGCCAGAGCCACTTCTCTCTGTGTGTCCCCTGACTTAGCACAGCACATCATATGTTGCAGATGCTGAATATGTGTTTGTTGATCGCCTCACAGACTGATGAACATGAATCAGCTTCCTCAACCCCAAAAGGCACTCTCTCTGGAGAAGGACGCAATAGCCATTTCAAACTGTTTTGCGGCAGAGGCCAGAAAGCGAAGAAGAATCTTGCTGATGCTGACCAGGGACTGAGAGGACGTCAAACATATTTAGAACGTTTGGTGTGTGACAGGATTCTGTTTGTCACATAACTAAATGAGATCACGCACCTGAGCGTGCTCTGTATTC
Organism: Sarcophilus harrisii; assembly: GCF_902635505.1. NCBI lineage: Eukaryota > Metazoa > Chordata > Mammalia > Dasyuromorphia > Dasyuridae > Sarcophilus > Sarcophilus harrisii. Next base: position 231,859,190 of record NC_045431.1, read on the forward strand.
CATGAGTACTGCGGAGGTATTCTCGTTAGAACGAGGGCTGGGGAAAGTCAGTGGAGGGGCTTGCACCTCTCCCTGCCCGGCAGCTCTGGCCCTAAGAACAGACTACAAGGATCCAGAGAAGGACCGCTTCTAAATGAGCTGCTGAGAGCATCTGTCCCACTCACAGGCTCTCACCCCAACAGTGACCCAGCCTAATTCTGCTCAGTTTGAGAAAACAAGTATTAAGTCATTCAATTTATGCAAGAAAAAGGATGTTTGTGTGGAAAAAGACTCAAAGGCCAGGCTTCTAGGAACCTCGTCTTCTGAGTTAAGCCTAAATAAACTGGGAAGGAATCGTTTTCCTCCAACAATTTTCCTTAATGAATCAATGATTTCAAAATGTCAAAGTAATAATATCACCTAGCAATTATATCTCTCACTTCTTCAACAGTTCTCTGTATGTTACTGTAGGTACGGGTAAGCTAAGGGCAGTTATCATGGCTCATCCAAACGCTATGGATGAGGAAGGTTAAGTGTGAGGAGGCAGAGGGGGCTCATCACTGTGCCCACTGCCCACTTTACACAGAAAATGTGCTGCCATTTAAGGAAGGACTAAAGAGACTTGCCCAAAGCTACTCAGCAGCATTGTGGGAAGTGACTCCTGAGCCTCCTGAATTCTCAGCTAATGCGTTCTCCCCTACCCCCATGGGCCGGAGCGGGGTCAGTAAGCCATAGTCCATTCCACCAAGACCTGATTTGCTGCCTGTCATTTAAGCCCCCTCTTCTTTCACACACTGGAGATGCTCTGGTCTGAATCATGTTCTCTTGTTGCTCTACGGAATAGGAAGGGCTGATTTTAGATCCTACTGAAAATCTTCTACCGTCACAGCACATAACTGTGAGTCTAACCCAATTACTATCACTGAATCAATAAAAGAGAACCTGGTACCATTTGGGCCTTCAAGAACTTCACAGCCATTCAACATCAAGCTGTAAATAATCAGAATTGCTTTTACTAATAGATTTAACTAATTATCGCAAAACAAATTCTCCCTCATTCTCTTTTTCGTAGCATATCAGCATCCCTCTCGCTAAGCCTGGCTGCCCTACCCCTCCCGATCACCCCAAGGAGGATGGCTCAGTCAATAAGGGCTGCTGGGTAAGTGACACGGCCATCATTCCCGCTTAGTCTCCACAGGCCTAATGTATGTGATGCTGAATTTACTTATCTCGGGAGGTAGTGCAGCCTTGCCAAGAGCAGTTACATGTTTTAGACTCTGTAAGAACAAGATGTCAGGGGTTTGGTTGTTGTTGCATCAGTCTGCAACACCTTATTTCAACTCTATGCTGAGCTGGCAAAAACACTAAATCAACCTAGCTCAGCTTCCCCTTCGGATGCTCTGGATGCGGGAGGACTCAGCGTTGCTTGTGAGCAATGCAGCAGCCTCCTGCCATGCAAATTTATCTACTTATCACACCCTTCCATGTCTCCCGTTTTCTTCTTTCCCTTTCTGTCTCTGGCCTCCACAGATGCTTTTCCCCTACTGGAGATTTCTCATGGCATTTTCCAAGAAAGGACATACGGCTCAAACTGTGTCCCAAGCCCACAGAGGCGTAGATAATCTCAGAACCACACGCAGCTCCTGGGAGGAAGGCCCAGCTGTCAGACGGCACTCACACTTCCTACGGTTTGCTAAGCCTGGGCCCCGAGAACAGAAAAAGCCAATTGCTTCCATTTCTGTTAGCAGAACTGGTTCCATTAGCGGTGGCGGGGAAGGCAGGACAAGGAGATCAGTTCTCCGATGGACACAACAGGGCAGACTTGCTTGCATGCCGTCTGCTGGCAAAGCCACTAATCAGGAGGAAAGGAAAATGGAGTCGAGTGAGTGGACGAGAGGAAGTGACAAGAAGGCGCCGTGGCTAACGAGGCGAGTTCTTGGCATTTCCGCAGCGAGCCCCTCTCCCCAGAAGGAGCCCCCCCTCCCCCAGGCCCGGGCTCCTGCATGTGGGCCCGGCTCTCCTGTCACCATTTCGGATGGTGCAGCCTCTGCTCCCAGGTCTAGCGAAGATCAGAGCACTTGTCACTCTCCGTGCAGGGAGAGCGAGATGGAGTGCTTGAGCAGTTCATTTTTCTTTATAATTACACTCCATTAACCTTCCACATGAGAGCTCCCCTGTGCTTTCACACCAGCAACACCAACTGGCTGCGTTTGATAAGGCTCTGCGGAGCCGGCACGGCCGGCGCACGGAACAAAAGGAGCCCTTGGATGCTGCCCCTGCATGCTGCCGACTTCAGCACCAGCCCAGCGCCGCTCCGCGCCTTCCTGGCAGACATGTTTGGCTCAGCGACACACATAGGGGGACAAAAGCACACCCCAAAGCACCAAGCTGGAAACCAAGCAAGTGAAGGAGGGGAGCTACACACAACCGGGGCGGGCGGCAAGACTGGAGAGGCTTCCCAATGCCAAAATGGAACGCCGGGCAGCCTGATGCAGCGTGTCCTGTGAAAAATGGGCCCGGAGCATGAAAGCACGCAGGGTCATTCGTGTAATTAGATTATCTCCGTGTCCAAGCTGGGCGATGCAAAAGGTCCCTGGCTCGCTGCGGCCCTTCCTCCTGATGCCCTGCTCACTAACTTTTTGGGAAAAAACAAATCGTTTTACGGGCAGCACTAGGTCTTGACAGCGGCTGCATAAATGAGAGCCTTTTCTGAAAGAGACACTTATTGCATTCATAAACACTGTCTCAGAGATTTTTAAATTCATTGCTAAATATGTTGTTTTTCCATATGTGCAAAGGTAGATTAGGGGTTTTTTACCCTGAGCAGAGGCTACAGGCACATGCTTCTACAGATAAACTGGAAACCAATTTAAGAAGTAGACACTGAATGCAATTAATCTTGACTGGAATCCAAGCCATTTAAGAAACAAAAGGTGCTAAAATTACAATCCGCCTTAACAAATGTCTAATATGGAGTAATGGCAGTCAGCTTTAATGCCACCTAAGAAAAGTTTCCCATCCCAAGCTTTCTTGTACGAGTTGGGGATCAGGCCTCTGACCCCGCGCACTCAAGAACCTCCCCCAGGTCCAGAGGTGCGTCAACGACCGAGCGTGTACAGGGCAGCGTACCTCCGTGGCGCGGTCTGCCACGGGTCAGTTTAAGAGGCTGCCCTTGGGAGCTGCTCAGGGAGTCTGGGGGTGTCTAGGAGAGTCCCCCTGGGCCGAGGTCATGTTCTGACGGCTGATGATGAGTTTTAGCTGCACGCAGTTAGAACTAAGAGATTGGGAATCTGTACGGCGCGTTTTAACCTCAGTGTTTTTATCACAGTGTCCCTTCCTCAGACATATGTAAAACGGACACCTGAAATTTCAGAGGAGTAACTTTCAGAGCTCCAGTGATCCCCTGTGTGTGGGCACGCCACAAGCAGCCCGGCCCGGTCCACGGAGCAGAGCTCAGGAACGCTACCTTGTCCCAGGTGCACGGAGCCAGGCCTGCCTTGGAGGGGGGGGGGCACCCCGGAGAGCTGTTTCCCCACAAGGAGCCCATTAGGAGCACAGGGACACATGGTGAGAATCAGGCAGAGGCCCATCCACCTGTCTGGGTTCTGACTTGCTGGTGGGTAGGGCAGACCTGCTCCCGTGGTATTATTCCCTGGACGATCCCAGCCCCCGGCCCCTTGCTGGCACCAGCTCCCAGCAAAGCCTCGCAGTGAGACTGACCAGCTGGACGAGCCCTTCCTCCCCTCCCGGCCAGCCCGCCCGGGACCCCCCACGGCGGCGACGCAAGGCCAGAACGTAGCGCTTAAGCCCGGGAGTCAGACAGGAGCCCGGCCTGGCTTCTGTCACGGCATTTTAGAAGGACCAGCGGCCATCAGTCTTCCACCCAGGGACGCACATGTCCTGGTGGTGAGAGGATGAAAATCTGCTGAATCCCAGCGCACAAAAGCAGTCACTGCAAAAACAAACCGTTCTGGCCTTCTTTGTTTTAAGGATTGGCAGCCCGACTCATAGCTGGGCTCCCCATCTGTGGTATCAGCACAAATCTAGAGCAGGGCTGGAAAAAGTTCCCGGGACAGAGTTTGAATCGCTCACAACCATCAATCTGCTCTGATGGTTTGCCTGTACTTTGCCAAGCTTTTTTTCATCAGAAGACTGAAATGAGGCCGGGGCCATGAGAAAAGTGGCGGTATTAGAGAGATGCAAACCAGTAATCCACACTTACTGCAGACCCTACTGGGGAAGGGGACTGTGTCCAGGGGAGGGAGAAGGGAGTGGGGGTTAGGTGTCCCCGTCTGGGTTCTGCTCCTGCCATTAACCAGGAATATGGCTGTGGATCAGCCTCCGTCGTCTACTCTGCGAAATGAGCTGACCTACCTCCCAGGGCTGTGAGTGGGAAAAACCTAAAACAAAGTGATTTGTAAACCTGAAAGTACTACAGAAAGACATACTTCCCATTACTGTTGTTATTATTCACTGGGAGGCAGTACAGAGTAGGGGATGGAGAGGAAGTGATGGGTTCCAGTTCTGTCTGTGACTGTGTGACCCCAGATAAGCCGGTTGGTCTCTCACTGTTGAGGGCAATTCTCTAAGTCACAGTCTTGGAAAGAAGGTGATAATTTACCAGTGATGGAAGAAATTTCTCCTAAGAACCCCACCCCAGCAGTGAGAGGCACAGAAAAACCTCCTGAAGGAGCTCACATATCTGTTAGCATGCAGGAAACAACTGCTAAATACTTTTACTGAACATCCGCTCAATAAGCCAAAAAGAATACAGTATGCACGAGAAAAGCATGGGGCTACCTCAGAGAGATCTCTGGGTAAGGGGCGTCTGGGGACCCTGATCACCTGTGGAAACCTTCATCCAAACTGTTCCTTTGGCTCCAGCACGAGGCCCTCACTTTCAAGAAGTGCCAATCAGACATGGTGGAATCCATCTGGGGCCAGGTTTTATGGGACACAAGGGGCTTGGACAGACATTGGCAGGGAAGGAGGAGGAAGCTGCCATTTGTAAGGCTGAGGATGGGGCGTAGGAGAAAAATTATAAAAAGAAACTTGGAAAAAATGGAATGAGGCATTTTTACTCTAAATTGACAAATAAAACAAGCTATGGCCAACCACCAGGCAGGTGTCAAAACAGAGACAATGAAAACTGTACGCTACTTATTGTATGCTAGTTTCTATGGACCAGAAAATGATTCTCTCAGAGTAAAATGTGGTCTATGTGGAAATTACGAGCTATCTGGCTGACTTTTAACCAGCATATTCCAAAGTGTCCGCTGTTCTGGTACTGTGCCGAACTTTATAAAGGGAAGAGGGGCGTACGGGGCACTCTGGCCTGAGGGCTCGCTGAACTCTCAGGGCTGTGCGTCCCCCTTCGGTGTCCCTCGTCACTCCGCTGTCACCTGTGGCTCCAAGAAGTTGGAGCATGCTCAGAGGCCTCCCTCTGGCGAGGGTCTCGACAGGCAGGCTGAAGGTAAGTCCCAACAGGCCTCAGATCTGCTGGCAAGTTGGGCAGAGCCTGCCCTGAGCACTGGCAGAAAGGGCAGATGACAACAATGTGTCCCGATGGCTGCAAGGGTGCTGTGGAGCACTCCGAGTGGTCAGAGATCAGACCTCCCGAGCCACTGCCAATCATCCTGACTTCTGTCCTGCACTGCTCCTTTGTGATTCGGGAAGAATGACTTTGTGCAACTCTGCCTCACTGAAATCCAATTTATAGGCAAAACAAAATATCACCCTGTGATGTCACTGGTCCTTTTCCAAAACAAAGGGTGAACACCAATAAAAGGAAGAGGAAAAAATGAGTCTAGAGGAGAACTTAGAAGGGACTAAGCAGGAAAAGAGGAGAAAAGAGCCATGCTGATACTGTGAGTAATTATTATTTTAATTTTCAACATTATCGTTAGTTGTAGTCATAGTGGTTGAAAGAAAACAGATTTTTTTGCTTTCATTTTGGAAGTATGACATATAATCAGAACACCATAGCGTGTCTGAAAACATGAAGATACAGCAGGATCAAATGCATTTGACAATGACAAAACTAAGGACCAGTATTTTCCCAAGAATTTCTAAAACTTCACCAGGTCTCCTAAGGGCGGTCAGGCTTTCTACCACAAAAATATCATTCTAGTTAACAATGCAAGTCAACCCAGCTGCTCCTTCCTATGACAAGGTTTTCAAGTTGTTTCATTATTTTATGACCCCCTTCTTCTCCATGAAGCCTTTCCTCATGTCTCGGTTAGAAATGATCTTTTAAGCAAAGTAAATAGGGAGAGAAAAAGCTATCAACTGGGAAGAAAATCTTTGTATCAAATATCTCAGATAAAGGACTGATATCCAAGACACATTGAGAATTAATATGCAAAAAGTTCTCAAAAGAATTGCAAATCATGTGCAATACTCCTATAATTCATTGATAATAATAGAAAAGCAGAAAAAAAGAACTCTGGGTTTTACCTTACACCTAATGAATTAGGAATGATGACAAAAGGTCTGAAAATTGTCTATTGTCTATTTCAAAAGGGCTGTGGAGAGTCAGGATACTAATACACTGTTGGTGGAGCTGTTGACCTGATTCAATAATTCTGTAAAGCAATTTGGAAGTCACTAAAACATCCACATCCTTTGACTTTGAGGCCCCAGTACAAGGCAGATGTTCCAAGGAGGACAAACACAGAAAGGTTCCACATACAGCAAAACACTCACAATAGTTTTTTTTGTAGTAGGAAAAAACTGGAAACAAAACAGGTGCCCATTGAATGGAGATTGATTACATTTTAGTACATTAATTTAATAGAATATTACTGAGTCATAAGAAATGATGAACAAAACAAATTCAGAGAAGTAGGTTTAGATTTCTAGGAATTAATTCAGAGTAAAACAAGCAGAACCAGGAAGACAACACATAGCCATGGCCATGGAAAGGAGAATTGAAATATATATTATAATGACCAAGCTGGGCCTAGAAGAAGAAATGAGAAAACAGACTTCCCTGTCTTTCTTGCAGAGGTGGAGGACTATGGGTGTGGAACATTGCATCTACTGTCATAACCAGATGGCATATTGATCAGTTTTGTTGAATTTTTTTTTTCCTTTTTTCTCCCTATTCACACAGCTACCATTCAAGGCCTATATCATGTCTTGTCTAGACTAGTGAATGGCCTCCTGTCTCAAGGTTCTTCCCATTGTAATCTATTTTTCAGGGAGCCACCGAAGTGATTTCTCTAAAGCTTTTGAATAACCTTACCATGTGGCTTTCTCATCTTTACAATCTCCTCACCTATTACTTTACTCCTCTGACTAAAAGGACTGGCCTCTTCTCACACACAGCTCTTGACCTCTCCTACTTCCTGCCTCTGCATCTGTCTCTCACAAACCCCGGCTCCTCTTCCTCTTCCCTTCTGCTTCCGGGAGACCCAGAGCTACCTCGTGAAGGAGACCTTCCGTGGTGTCCCCAAGGGCCACCCCCCCCCTTTGTGTTGACCCTGAAAGCTTTCACAGTGGCTTGTCATCACAATCTCTGTGCACGGTGTCTCTCCTTCTGAGAGTAAATTCCCGGAGGCAGGGATTGTTGCCCCTCTGTCTCTGGGCTTAGCAGAGTGCCCACTACAGAGCACGCGCCTAAGTTCGAAGCTCGTCCATTCTTCCCTGTCACAAGGAGTAGATTCACGGGAAGGGAAAAGGGTAGAGGCGCACTTAGAAGTGAAAGGAATACAAAACCACAAGACAGCAACGACGCTTCTAAGAAGTACTTTTCTTCTGGGAGTTCACAGCGTTTAATTGGAAGGAAGAAAACAAGCATGAATCAGCGCAAGGTGCTAAGGGCACAAACACAAACAAAAGGCCAGCTCCCCCTCCTGGGCTCAGGGCCCGAGCCGACCTCCGGGCCTCCAGCTCTCTCTCTTTGTCGGGCCCCTGAGGGCCAGCTCCCAGGCCCTCCAGCCCCGGGCCCAGCCCACGCGCCGCTGCTGGCTGCTGCCCCCTGCCCTCGGGCCGGGCCCCGCAGGCCGGCGAGCCGGCCCCCCTCTCCCCCCTCAGGGTCAACCAACCACTTGTTTAAGGGGGTGGGCAGGGGTCCCCCTTCTCTGCCTCACCCTTGGCTCAGGAGGCCCTGAGGGCCCACTCCCAGGGCGGTCCCAGGCTGCGCCGCCCTGCCGCCCAGGGCGAGGCCTCCGCCCTAGGCGGCCGGGCCCCCTCGGGCCCGCTCCCACGGGCCGGGAGCCGGGCGAGTCCGGCTCGCTTGCTCCCCTCTCCTCGCTAAAATGGTGCAATCTTCTCTTGAGGGTGGGGAGGGAGGAGGGGGTCCTTTCGCGTGCCCACGCTCTTGAGCCTATGACCCGGGGAGACCGCGGTTTCCCCCCAAAAGGGGCAGGCTGTGGCCCTGCGCCGGACGCGCCCGGCACCAGGGGGGCGCCCTCTCAGGGGTGGCCCTGACCGGCGGCACTGCCCCGCCTGGGGGTCAGAACGGCCCTAAATGGGGAAAAGCGCCCTTCTTCTGGGCGGGTGCGACTGCCGGCTCCCCAGAAGTCTGCGGGTGGGCTACTGGCCAGGCCCACTAGGGTTTCGGGAACCCTGGTTTTTCTTGGGAGGGGGGCGGGGGTCTGGTGAGCTTGCCCGCCCTCCCGAGGGGGCCCAGTCCGAGCTTGGCCGGACAGCAGGGGTGGCCCCCGCACTGGGGAGGCAGGAAGGGCGCAGGGAGGAGGGGAAGGGGCCCATGGGGGAGGAAAGGGGGACGGGCATTGGAGGAGCGGGGGGGCCTGGGGGCAGGAAGCAGGAGGGCCGGGGGGCTGGGCCCGGGAATGGGAAGGGCGGAGGGAGGGCGGAGGGGGGGCAGGAGGGCGAGGGAGGGACTGCAGGGAGGCGAGGGAGGGACCCGGAGCCAGGGACCCCCGCAGGGACGGGGACGGGCCGGGGACGGAGGGACGGAAGGGAGGACGGGGAGGGAGGAGGGGGACGGGCAGGAGGGGAGGGGCGGAGGACGGAGGGGGGACTGGACGCGGAAGGCGGAGCGGGCCCGGGGGACGGAAGCCGGAACCCCGGACCAGGCCGGGGGACGCAGGAGGCCAGGGACGGGGCGGAAGGGACCGGGGGACGGAAGGGGGCGGGAGGAGGGCGGCAGGGAGGCGGCAGGGGGCAGGACGGAGGGACGGAGGAGGGCGGCGGGAGGGACGGGCAGGGGGCGAGGAGGACGGGCAGGAGGACCAGGAGGACGGCAGGGGAGAACGCCAGGGACGGGTGGAGGCGGTGGAGGGACGGGCAGGAGGACGGCAGGGACGGCGGAGGAGGGACTCCGGAGGGACGGGAGGGAGGGCGCAGGAGGGCGGCAGGGGGCGCAGGGAGGGCGGGAGGGCGTGGCCGCCTGGCCACTCCTTGCGGTCGTTAGAAGAATGTGCGGTTTCCCAAAGGCCAGAGCCTAGCCCACTCTCAAACAAGCAGATTCTCACGTCAGAAAGTTGTCACTGCAAAAGTCGCTATTCGGCGCTGTTACAAAGCAGCACGTCCCAGCCATCGGATCTTCAATGAAATCATAATACAATAGAAACTGATTTATCGAGAGTTACTGATGTGGAGAGAATAAGTGAACCGTGCTGCGACCCTGATGTCGAGAAGCGCGGTGAGTGGATGGAAGGCACCCTACAAGATAGGAGAGTTAGCGTGCTCTGACAACGCAGACCCCAGAGCTGGAGACGGCACCAGAGACTATGTAGGCTAAAGATCTAATTTGACAGAGGGCCCGTAGAGGTTAGTGAGGTCCTGTCAAAGGGTCATACGAGTGGTCAGCCAGAAACAGGTCTGGAATTTGAACCCACCTCCTCTGGCACCAAATCCAGCATAATGTCCATGTGCCGTGTTGTAATTCAGATAAACCAAAAGATTTCAATTCTTGTAATAAATGACTACGTGCTTGTCCAGTAGGATGCAAAATGAGTTGTGAGTGGCTTCATCTGAGTTACAAAAGAAATAAAACAACAATGAAAAGGGACAGCAAAATCCTACATTAGTGGCTCTTTTACCACGTGTGAGATGCTTACTGGGTATAGCTAATAGTGCTGAGGACAAAACAGAAAACAACTCTGTCAGCTAACACTGGATTTTTTTGTTTTTAAGAAAAGAAGAAGGAAGCGGATTATTTGTACAAGTTAATTTTCCTCCCATCATGCTTACATTTTCAAAATTCCAGTGCTGTGTTGCCAGATTTCCAAGAGAAAAGCTGCATGCATCAGAGTTAACTGGTACAACAGGCCATGGAAGAAGGAAACCAATAAGGAACCTTTTAGTACCACACTTCTCAGGGCTGTCACTCGCACTAGAAAAACGTCACTTTGAAGCCCTGTTTGCATTCCATTTTTAACTAGAGGAAAGAGGATGGAGGTCTTCCGTTTCTATGACAACCCAGATGGGCCATAATACAAGATACTTACAAATGTTCAATTGCAGGGATGCCAAATCAAATTAAGGCAGAGTTTGCACTACTTCATGAAAACTACATGAAAGAGGCAACCCACAAAATACTTAGAACAAAAATTAAGCCCTATCGAGGAGGAATGGTTCTAAAGACTGTACTGAGGAAAGGGTACAGAATGAATATCTCTTTTGCCTAGAGCAAAATTGCACATATTTATTTTCAAAACAGAAATAAAGCTTCAATTTATGTTGAATAAGCGTTTTCATTAAACTTTTACTATAGAAAAATTGTCACCGCATTCAATGTCTACAAAATCTTCCTAAACAACATGAATTTCATGGAAATGTTCAAATAATTACATTCTAGTACATATGTCACTTTGCTGATTTTTAATGTGAGTATAGCTCTTTTAAGTGACTTTTCCCTTGGGACTTCCTTAGCATTTGTTTCTGCAATGGTCTGTCATTATCACAATAATTATGAAATGGATAATATCTTTAGAAGGGAAATAACTTGTACTTATTCTGAGAAATTGATCTTTCTTACAAAATAGTCATCATAGAGAATATTCTATAAGTATTCTCATAAGAAAAGATGAATAAATTCTAAGGCTAGAGAAAGAAGGGAAGATTATATTAACTGACAAAGAATAAAGCTAGTGGAACCAGGAAAAAATATATAAACACACACCACACACACATACACACACAATGACAGAGTATAAATGTAAAAAACAAGAAGAAAATCCTGAAATGCCATGGCCCCAGACAAGGGTTGAGAAGATTCATTTCCCTCCCTTTATTGTAGAGGTGGAAGCCTATGGGTATAGAATATTGTATACAATATCACAAATGGGTAGCACACCAATTAGTTTTGCTGAAATGCCTTTTTTCCCTCTTTAAATTAATTTAAATTTGCTACAAAAGATGACAGAGCGAAGAGGGGGGAGAGAGGAACGTATGTGGGACTGATTGTGATAACAACAGAAAGCATCATTATTAGTACAGAGCACAGCATTACCCCACCAGGCTGCAAAATTTGTTCCTCTTTTCTATGGTTCTCTGGTAGGGGAGAAGATGGATATGTTGTAGAATGTGGGGAGTATTAAAGCAAGAGATAGCAATGCAATTTTATTTAAAAAACAATCTATGAAAATAAAAAAAAATAAAATCTGTAAGTGTTATCTTGAGTTGAATGTTCTTATGCAACTCCCCTTAGTAGAGTTATATGCAGGAATTTTTAAAAATCTGCTTTTTATTCATAATGATGCTAGACATCGGGCTAAATATATGAGGTCTGTGACATAAATCGCATTCCCCAAATGCATACATCTGTTTGAAAACACTCCAAAGTACCTATCAGATGATGTCATCTGCATGTGACTCATTCCTCCACCAGGGCAGGGCCACTTCAAAGCTCTGCACCTCCTTTAGTATTCCTAACAGTATTTTATATATGTAGAAGGCACTTAATATTGTGTGTGCTCAAGAAACGATCAGGGATTTGCTATTACCTACCCCTTCCAAAGTTTACAAGTCTATTTTTTAAAAATATAATTACTGATAACTTAATGAATATAACTATATCTCCATGGGTTGGTCTAGATGAATTCTAATTCTATTCTTTCTAATGCAGGGAACAGACTGAAGCTCTCTAGTAGAGGAATTTCCATCCTCCTTTGGACTTGTTACACCCTGCTGCCTAATTTTGTAATATAATCTCTTAAGAGTAGGCTATTCACTGAAATTTTATTTGGAGGACTTTGGATATTTTTATGATGTCACTATAGACATTCCATTCTGACTTAAAAGTGAAATTTGAAATTACTAGGAGAAATTCTAGTGGAGAATTAAAACAAATTAGTAGGTGATAGTTTTTAGAACTATGAATGGGATTGATGTGATGCTTCATGTTTATAGTCCCTACTGCTTCCCATTTGCCAAAGGCAAAGAATATCTATTTTTCTTTGTCTAGATCATTTATTCAGGAAGTATGTATTAAATATTTACTATGTGTCAGGCACTGTGCTAGGTGCTGGGGATACAAAGATAGAAGTGAAAGTCCCTTCCCTCAAAGAGCTTACATTCTCCTGGGGGCAATCTGCACAAAGACAGAAGTAAATATAAAATGTGTGTGTGTGTGTGTGTGTGTACATATACACACAAGCGCATAAATATTCATACAAAATACATGTAAAATAATTTCCCCAGGGGCACCAAGGCATGGTGGGGAGAGATGGGGCCAGGCCTTGTGTAGGACACAGTCCCCCCAGGTATTCTAGGAGCTGGAGGCAAGGAGGAGCCAAGTTACGGAGACAGAAGGAGGAAGGCTTCTGGGGCTGGGTGCAGATCTGTTCTGCTGGAAGGTGCCACTAAGTGAAGCAGGGCTCTCTGGAGGCATAACTGCAAAGAGCAGCAGAGAATTCTGAAAGACGGGGCCTGGGGCTCCTGCGGCAGATCCCAAAGTCTAAACCCTCCTTCCTGCAGATAGGGAAACTGAGGTCCAGAGAGGAGAAGGGGCTTTCCAAGGTCACGCAGTCAGGGCTTTTTTAACTTCTCTGCTCTTCCCTTGACAGGAAGAGATTCTAATATTGCTGGGGGTGAACCTGAAAGTTCACTGGGAGACAGATCAATAATAAGGCTTGTTTGTCAAGGTAAAGACAGAAAAAAGACAACAGTACGCCGTCCGATGTAAAATTTCGAACCTTGCACGTCCTTCCTTCAACCCTTCCAGGATCCTCCTTGGAGGGCTGAGACTCAGGGCTGTTCACCCAGGCAACCATGGGCCCGCTCTGGGAAGGTTCTTGATTTCATAAGCCTCAATGCTGTTTCCATTTTGGAAGTGCATCTTTATAAAAATATGTACCATAGACAGAAGTAAAATGCTCCAATATATTAAGTTTCAGCTGTAAGTGATATTTTTAGAAGAGCTGTACTTTCAGATTCTCTGCTTCAAAATAGCCCAGTTTATTCTTGAATTATGAAGTAGGAAGGAACAAAAAATTAAAGAGACATGTCAATAATTCAGATTGCTTACCTATAGAATGCCCTTAATAACTGAGATCTGAAGTTGATTATTATTTGTTACCATCTAAATACTCTCGATAAGAAGCTAATGAGGTAGATAAAAGTGTTCATAAGAATCAATCCAAAGCTAATGTACAAGCTATGGATCTTAGCAACAGTTTATATGTTCTCAGAAATGGGCTGACACCGGGGTTGATGCTGTTATATGAGTCTCCAAGAGCCCTGGCCACAGCACAAACCAAACGAAACAAAAAATCTCAGTTCCACATCCAAGAAAGGAATTTAGCTGATGGGGAAAATACCTTTTTCCAAGTTTCTAGAAGTTGTAGGGAAGGAGGAATGTAAAGGTGAGATTAGAAGGAAGGGTCCATTTTACAAATGATACTGAAATCTTTAAAAAATACAGCTGAATGTATTCAAGCATTTTGCTTGCCACCATTATCAAATATATTCTTTTCTCCAACAAGACAACTTTTAGGACTGTGTTCCTCTGAACCTCTCTCTAAGGAGAATTCCTATTTCCCCTACCCTGGATTTTCTTAATACAAGAAAAGTGATTGCCTTGTTACAGAAGTTAAATCTTACTGTGGATGAGGTACTAGAACCAGTTGAAATCACACCTTTGGGGCCTAATGCTTTTCAATAAACCTCCTAAACCATGGAGTCCCCGCTGATGTTTACAAAATAGGGTTAATGTCTTTTCAAAACCAGTAACTACAAGTATATATGTGCATGCTGCCCCCCCCAAAGACTTGGTCCCCATTTTTCTTTACCATTCCTACCCCATAAGGACCCGGAAGCTAACGGTTCACCTGAAGAAGTGATGCTTTACAGAATGTTTCTTCCTCCTGCGATTGTACTTCCCTCTCATCACAGACTGTTCTGCGTAAGAGGCAAATGAGAACCAGAGATCTTCCCGTGTGATACCCACCCACAGATCTGCATCTCCGAAAATGTGACATGTTTCCAGGAGCCACCCAAGAAATCAGCTCCTTCTATCACAAACTGGCAAAACTGAAAAAGGCTTGAGAGCACATCCAGCCTTCCCTTCGCCTCTCCTTCCCAACCAGCATAAAGCTCTTCTCCAGCATCCATCCTTGAGCAGGAAAAGCTTCCGAAACAGGAAGCACAATGCTAATTCAGTCCATTTCTTGACAATTCTAATTGTTAGAACCTTTTTGTTGATGGAAATACCTGGTAAGATCACATTACATTCATGGACATAAATGTGAATTGCTACTATTATGATGATCTGAAATTTCATTGCCTTATAGTTACACTTTATACATTCTAAGAGTGGTAGATCAGTTTTTTTTTCAGTTTTTGAAGACCATGACAAATAAGCATCTTATTTTCCTATGAGCTACTAATCAAATTAAGAGGTCATTTATGCTGTTGAGCTCCATGAGTTGTGCTGTAATTCTTAGATATTGTTTTCTCTAAAATATAAGCAGAGATTCTTTACTTCTCTTAGCACATATCACTTACCAATAAATGGAGATATTAACAGTTCTTTTACTAAGATATCTGAATTTCCTTAAATTGGTAAATTAAAGGGAAACATCAGCATCAACATTTACTTCTCATAAATGATGAAAAAAGAATATTCATAGAACAAATAAATCGATATGGTTCTATCATCCTTTCCATTTTGAAACAATTTTACTCTAGCAATATAGGTGTCTGATCATACCAAAAATAACTTTGAATGAAATGTGAAGAACATTATTTTTTTGCATCACTTGAAATCATTATCATCTCTCAAACAAATCTCAACTTCAAGATTCCCAAGAACAACTGTGTAATGAACACATATAAATATAAACACTTAATTATTTATAACCTTCAGAGAATTATGGAAAAGGACATTTTTATTCACTTTGAAAATGGACTGAACTATAATATCATCTCTGTGAATTATAAATAATTCAGATTCAGAGTTAGGGAAAAATTGAGACATTCCTTCTTATTTTGCTATTATCTTACTAACAAAAGAGAGCATAGTTAGATCACTGATAATCCAGGAGCTCTAAATGACATATCAAATACATTTAAAAAGTTAAATAAATATTACATGCTTTGATAGAACATACCAGATTTTCATTTTAAAGTTTTTGTTTGTTTTTTGATTTTCCTTAAGTCTAAACAAATATTAAGATGAAGCACTAAGATAACTATTAAAAGACAGTGAGCCTCTACTATTTCGGATGATATCTGAGGCTGCTCAGCCAGCCACCTCCAAGGAGGCCCTTCCACTGACTGCATTTCCAGCTATACCGATGGAGCTGGTGGGAGGCTCTCCTAACCTTTTTGGAGTCACCCCCACAAATTTGCTATGTAAACGTTGGCAAGTGTCTAAAAGTGTACCGCAACACACCCTTTGCAACTTCACAGCTAAGAATGCGAAATGAATACAAGTCCATGGAAAGCTGCCTGCCTGCCACTGATCGAAGTCATCATCCAATGAATTAACGCCATCTAGTGGGACCAGGGAGTTTCCAGCTGAAATCCGTTCAGAGTCCAGCCAAATCTGGTAATGATTAGTGAGAATATGACATCCACAGGCTGCAAAGTTAACGAAAAAGCAACAAAACCATTTTCCTAGTACAACGGCACTGCATTGGTGCCATCTTACCTTGCCAGGAAATAATGGAAGAAAAAGATTCAGAAGAAAACGTCTATATAGTCTATATCAAAACCAGAGATTTTACCCTGAAAGACTGTGTGGACAAATGAGTTACATGCTTGGGGTCTCAGTATTTTAAAAAAGTCAGATCACTTCAGAAAATTCTAGAGCTGAAAATGCTCCAAGAGTCCCCAAATCCACAACTATATTTCCCCTCTAAAATATTAAATCTAAAATTGTATCTACCAGATGGGAAGAAGTTGAAGGCCATCACATCCAAACCTGGCTAACCAATGGGCTTTATGACCTCGGCGAGCCTGTCGCCTCACAGCACAGCCCCTGTGCCCTTTGACAACTCTACTTAGGGAAGGCTTCCTTACTCTGGACCCACGGGTAACTTCCACTTGATGGACCTCGCTCTGGCCTAAGACCAGACAAAACAAGCTAATTCACCTCCCTGACGAGAGCCCTTCAAATACAGAAAGGACTTTTAGGTCCAGACCAAACATTCCCACCTCTAACTGGTGGATTACCTTGAGGCTCTTCGCCAGCCTGCAGGCGTTCCCAAGTCTGTCGGGGCAGCCAGAACAGACGCCATTCCTCAGGGGCAATCCAACCACGGTGAGCCCAGCTGGAAGAGTGGACACTGTGCCTCTCGCAGGTCTAAGCCAAACCGGCTTTTTTGGTCGTCATCTTTCCCTGACTCCAATCAAACCAACAAAAGAACTAAAGAGCTTTTTTGGACATACTTCCATCTTACACTGTGAAGTGAATTTTTTTCCAAAGTATTTTTAATATGCCAAATGTAAAAAAAGAAAGGAGTGCATTCTTCAGAGGAGAAATGTTCTGGGAAAAGGCATGGAGTCTGGAGATGCAACGTAGGTTGTGAGAACAGTGAGAAGGTCCATATGGGTGGAGTATAGAATGTACAGAAACCCAAATTCATCTGTGTGACTTAGTTTCCTCATCTGTAATATGGGCGGAATGACAGTCACCCCTACCCCTCAGAGCTGTTCTCAGGATCAAATGAGGTAATATTTGTAAAGTGCTTAATACAAAACAATACAGTAGGCACTTATTAAATGTTTATTTCCTCCTTTTCTTCTGTATTTAGGGGAGGATAAACTGGGAGAAACAATCTTTTATTAAATCGCTCTATCCTTCCATTTTCAGAGTTACGTTTTCTTGCTCCATCACCATTTCAATGATGCTTTTTATCCACATGAAAATCAAGAAAAAAATTTAAATAAATACACCAGACACCATAGCAAAATTTTCTGACAGTTCTGAAGCAAGAGATGCTCATGTACAGAAGACTACATGGGACAGCAGCAATCTCATCGCTTCCTCTCAGGACAAAGCAAGGACTCTCTGAGTTTCACTGAGAATAGGATGTCTGGTCAGAGGCAGAAACCCCAGAGTTCCAGGGTCAGGGACAGGGGCAGCCTGTGGCCCGTCACAGAAGCACTAATCCTTAATGCAGTCTTTTGCCAGAGTGATACAGCTTCTCACCAGGCTAAAAGCACCTTCATGCCATGGCCCTGACATCTAGCAGAATGAATTCCCCTCCTCTGTATCCCGGGACTCTCCTTTTCTTTCGCTCTCCTACCTTGGATTCATTCTTTATCCCTTCCAAGTTTTGGGTTTCTCCACTCTCCCCACTAGCAGAATGTCACTCTCACTGAGAAGGAAGGAGAACTGCCATGGTAACATGGATTACTCCCCTGCTCAAGCCACCGAGTTTGAGGGAGTCTCCTCCCCCTTATTGGGATCTGTCCCGGTGCAGGTGGAGAGGGAGAGGGACCACGATGTCCCCATCCCTTCTACTTCGTGACTGGCAATGGGAAGCAACGCGCCTTCTATTTGGAAATGTAACATCCAAGGAGCCTTCCCCAGACTTACACTTGCACGGGGCGCTCTGTTCCAGTGTTCAGATCTCCAAAGCAGGGAAGAGCTTAAAGCAATAATCAGACTGAGGCCGTACCTGGGAGCTTCCAGGTTGGGCTCCTTCCCCTGCTGGGGGCTGAGATGCCCCTCGGGGTCTTCCACACCAGTACTGGGCAGGAGACAGGGATAAAACCCTTCTTTTCTGGGTGGTGAAGTCGCTGGCGTGCTATCGCGTCCTGGCTGACAGACACCCACGATTCTCTCTACATTATGCTTGGAGAACTGCCTGGTCCCCAGGAAAGTGCATGATTCACCAAAGCCACACAGTTCTATGGAAGAGGCCGAACCTGAACTCAGGCCTTTGTGACTCCCAGGCCGGCCCGATGGCCAACGTCCAAAGCTGCTGAGGTCACCATGGCTGAAGGAAGGCGACCAGACCTCGGAGACACTGGTCACAGTTGCCAGCCCAAGCACAGCACTGGAAGGCTTGCCACGGCCCAGGGGAAGGGGCTTCTGTTACATACAGATGTGGCAGATGGTCACTGAGTGACCTGTGAGGACCATCCAGAGCTCCCCGGGAGGAAGAGGCCCCTGACCGGAGCATGGCTCTTCCCAGTCTGGGTCCCCAGCACAATCCAGGCCTGGCACATGCCAGGTGCTTCCTAAATGTTTGCTTCAGCTTGGAAGGATCACAGGACAGTAAAGGTGGTAGTGGGAGGGTATTTGGGCAGGAACAAAGCAACGCTGTCACTGGGGCACAGCAACCACCTGTACCGAAGAATCAGATGAAGAAGTATAGATGAAGAGTTCAGGAAATAGCCCACAATCCTGATGAGGAGCAGGCAGGAGGAAAAGCATTTTGAGAGGCTTGAATGCTGGGCCTAATCTAGTAAAGATACAAGGGTAAAGTGAAGTCTTACACTGGGGTTTTTCACTCAATCAGCTTTCCAAAATAAGACGGAGAGAGCTGGTGGCTAGAGAGCAGTGTGTCTCAAAAAGAGCTCGGGGGGCTTTGGAAGGCCCTGGGAGGCTGGGGCAGCCCCAGTGGCTCCGGGATCACAGGGGGCACATTCATAGAAACCAGAAGGGGGGAGAAAAGGATTCTGCTCCACATCTCCCAGTCACATCTGGGCCCCGGGGGCCAATCCTGGTCACCATACCTTGGAAGAAAGATATTCACCCAGGAGGGATGCAGATGGTGAAAAAGCCCACAAGTATCTGAGCATGTTAATCTGCTTGAACCAAGAGGGCAGAAGCAGGAGCATGAGGGAGAAGGGATAGACATGCAGACATTTTCTCTAACAATTAACATTACCCTCCATCTGTCAACTCTGAGAATTCTCTCTGGCTGCCTTCTCTGTCTGGAACACTGCCCCTCTTCTGGGCTAATTTGCTGACCTCACTGGCTTCCTCAAGTCCCCACTAAAATCTCCCCTCCTCCAGGAAGCCCCCCAGCTACTCCTCATTCCAGGGCCTTCTTTCCATCAGTGATCTCCTATCAGCCCTGGAGATGCTGCTTCTCCCCCCCGGCCTAGGGATCAGCTTTCACCCCTAGTGTTCCATGTGCTCCCCACTGATGAGGAGGGGGCCCAGCTCAAAAATCCCCCATGTCTCTCCAGGCAGACTTCTCTGACTGACCGCTCCACCAAGGCCCAAGGGTACCAAGAACAAGCCTTCTGGGTCACGGGGGGCAGACCCCAGAGCGATGCTCACATCAGACAATCCTCGCCAGCTGAGTGACTCTGGCAGTCACTTCACTGCTCTTGGTGTCTGTTTCCTTATTTGTGAAATGAGATTTACCCATCTCCCCAGCATGTTTTGAAGAACAAATGAGATGACACAGAATGCACTCTGTACACCTTAAAGCATTATAAAAGTTGACATCATCATCATTAACTTTTTATGAATTTTATATCATCTAACTGAGCAACCAAATCACCCATTACCTCCTCTTTTTGCTGGCTGCCCCATGTGTATTAGTCGCACCTAGGCTGCACACTCCCTGAGGGTGAGGACCAGGTATTTTACTTTTTATAAAAGTACTGCCGTCTCTCCTCCTTTCTAATCCACTCTCTACACAGCTCCCAGACAGACATTCCTAAAACAAAGGTCTTACCCCATCCCTGCCTCTGCTCAAACATCTTCAGTGGCTCCCTACTTCTGAAATAAAACAGAAACCCCTTAGCTTGTTTTTGGAAAGTACATGACAGTATGGCTTCTGTCTATTCTATCTATGTGCAAGTTATTTCCCTTTCAGAACTTCCCAAAGTTCCTTTCAGACTAACTGGTAAGCTGTTTTCTGTACACATCATCCAGCTCCTTCCTCCCTCCATACCTTTAGACAAAGTCTGCCTCATCTCTAGTTTCCTTTAGAGCAAAATTCAGGCTCCCAGAGAGCCTTTCCTAACCTTAGACTACTAATCCTTGGTGCTCTCTCCCATTTTAAATTATATTATTTTGTATTTACTTATGATGCATACACACACACACGTATGTAAATATATTCCATGTACATGGTGTATCTCCCCAATAGAACGTGAGCCTCTGGAAAGGCAGGAACCTCTTCATTTTTCTCTTTAAATCAAACACAGTTCTGTGAACAGGGTGGGCATTTCACAAACGCTTACTGAATGGTATTCTCCACAGCACTTGGTGCAAAGGTAGACAGTGGGTGCTCAAGATACAGGAGGGCATCATGGCTGACAGCTCAAGTTTCCATCACCACTGGAGGACAGGGAGGCTTTCACATGCATCACTCCCCACTTCACTGTTTTCTCTGCAGTACATCCTATTTGGCTTAATACTTAGCAGAATCAACATTTTTGGAAATTCTGAGGAACATTTATATAGCCATTTAAAATTTATACTGGAGTCAAGAGAGGAGGAGGGAGAAAACAGGTTCTATTTTAGAAGTTAGTCATAGGGTCCTATATATACACACCATAAGTTTCATAGCAGCATAAAAGTAGAGCTAAAGTGAGCACCCGCTGCTTGGGGGTGCTGCCTGAACATCGGGGATTTTGGAGCCCCAGAAGCAGGCCCCTCCTGTCATGGCCACCCTCTCGGGGCGGCTTCCCAAACACAATCCCTCTAACATGCTGCGATGGGGGCATGGCTCCGGCTCCGTGTCCGCTCTGGGCAGCCCCACATTCACCCGTGGGACCGTCAAGTTGTGCTATGGACTTGCCACGAGCTTGCAATCATCAAAAACTTCAGCCGTTCTTCAAACTGCCTTCTTTGCTGTGTGACACTGATTTTCAGAACCTGAGTTCCCGACTTCACATCTGTCTGTGCCGTATTTCATCTCTGCCTAGTCCAACATGCTAACTAAGGCCTTTGTTACTTGTTTTCAGGACCCTTGGCCATCAGCCAGGGGAGCCTGGGGACCTCGTCTCGGAATCGTGTTTGTAAATAAGTGAAATAAAACGCACAGGATTACCATTCTGTATGGTAAACAAGAATACCATTCTGGGGGATGTTTATGGACCCTACGTTCCACTCTAGCCCCTCGCTGTCCCTTCTCAGATGAACCCAGTTTGGGGCCCATTGAACTTTTCTATCACATCACTCATGTCTAAGGAGTAACAGAGACGTTCACTAGCCCAGAGCCACACCAGTCTCAGGTCCTTCCCATAGGAAACCAAGCCGTCGACTACTCGGGGACTAGAACCCCATGAAACCTCGGTCTCCCCCCAGCAGCTCGCTCCAGTCCCCCTAACTTCTCAAGGCTTTGCCCATTCTCCTCTTCACCCTTACTGATCATCAAGCTCCCTCGTGGGTATCTCCCCCATCCATCGGAGGCCCTCGCTGAGTCGATCGCCTCTCACAGCTGTCTCTCTCTCTCCGCTTGCTTTTTGGCTAAAGTCCTGGAGCGTCTTCCACAGTTGCCTCTCTCCCAAAGGGATTCTCAACCCTCTGCTCCCCGCTCCAGCCCTCACCTCCCAGTGGAAGGGCTGTTCCTAGTCCTTATCTTTCTTAGTGTCTCCCCTGACGCTGTCCCTCACCCTCTTCTCCGGGCGCTCCCTCACTGGGTTCTTATAGCACGGTTCTCCATTCCTCCCTTTAGATCTTTGGCTGCTTCAGGCCCACCAACATCGGTATCTCCTAATGACTCCAGGGTCTTCACCAAGAAAGCCAAATGAAAGTGACTGGGCCCCAAGAACTTCCCCATGGGCCTTCAGTTCCCATCTCCTGGAGACCCCACAGGCACCTCCCACTCTGCAAGTCCAAAGCAGAGCTCACCCTCCAGCTTGTCCCCTCAGCACCCCCGACTGCTCACTCCATCCCCTGCACGTCCAATACATGTGCACCTTCACTTGCCATCCTTGTCCGCCTGCCTTCCTCGGTCATGGGTACTCCTCCGGGGCTCCGGCCTCCGGCTCTCTCTATCCCCAGCTGCCAGAGTGAGCTTCTTCTGACCGAGGTAGCCCCTGGCTGCTCCATAAATCTGCCGCGTAGCATTCAAATCCCTCCATGGGCCATGTCCTTCCTCCTGCCTGGCCTTTGGACGCTGCTGTGACCCAACAATGCTGGTCCACTCATGGTCCTTCACGTTAAATGTTTGAAAATGCCTTTTCTCCGCCATCCCCCTCACCGGGAACGTGCAGCCTCCTGGTTTTGGACTCAGCTCAAATCCCAACTTCTACAAGAAACCTTTCCAGTCTCCCTCCTACCCCTCCTGCTCACTGCCACTCTTCTGAGATTTCTCTCTTTCTATCTACACATACACACATTATACGAGAGATGAGGGAAACAAGCACTTAGTAAGTACCTATTATGTTGCAAGCACTGTGTTAAGTAGTCTTGTTGTTTTAAACAAATGTTATTTCATTTGAACTTCAAAGCAACCCTGGATGTAAATTCTATTATCATCTCCACTTTACAGTTGGGGAAACTGAGGCACAAAGGTTAAGTGGCATGCCCAAGGTCCCACAGTTAGGAAGTGTTTGAGGTCGCATTTGAACTCAGATCTTAGGCCACCTTGCTGCCTCCTAATTCTATGTACATAGCTGTAAGTGTGGTTATCTGCATATAACCTCCCCAGGAGAATGTGAATTCCTGGAGGGAAGAGCTGTGTTCTGTTCTCTTTTTTTGTTTTTCCAGTGCTTAGCACACAGTAAGAATTTAATAAATGCTTGTTTTTAATAAATGGCTCTAAATTAGGCTAGTTGGTTCTGTGGCTATAGGATGAACTCTCTGTCAGTCTGTTGGAGTGTACACCATGGGCTCTCATTTATTTAGTTCAAATACTGAGCAATGGAGTTTCCATTTCCAATTAACCCTCGGCTATGAAGAATTTCCCCATTTTATAAACACTAAGGAATGGGCTATCCTTTTAAAAATTATCTTCTAAATTTCTGCAAAATTACAGAACAACACAAATAAAAATATAGTGGATTTGTCCACTGAAACCGCTATTTTACAAATATGAAGAATGACAACAAAATCCAGCCTTTTCCTTAATAATAAAAGAAAATTCAACATAGGGAGATAGCAAATTGCAAATTACCATGCATTTATCTGTCAAATGTAATTCAGACTGCATGTCACTGCACATTTTTTTCTAATTTGTAACAGCAACCACTGCACAAAAAGAAAATTTGGTATTTTGATTAAAGCTTCCATTTCAGCTGGCTATAGGGTTAAAAATAGGTCCTATGTTCATGCACATGCATAAGAGCATCAAAATCTACATGGGAAAGTCCTAATGATCTGTTAGGCAGGTAGCCTGAAGGCCCATACTCAAAAGCACATTACCACCATTATTGTTAAAATTCTATCACTATTATTTAACATTTCATGTACTTGGTCAATTTTTCAAATTTACTGAGGCAAAAATAACACACTCTTGTAATACTGAAGAAAATTCACCAAACCTAAAACCTGAAGGCTGTCTTCATCTTTTGTGAATTTAGAAGGAACAGTTATTCCAAAGCAGAGATAGGCAATATTTAACTTTTGTGCCCATTCAAATGCCTTTTAAATCCCTCTAACCTATTTGACTCAATTTCTTGTCATTGATTCCATAAAATTACAACTATATATCATGTGATTTTCCTGCAAACTCTGATAAAAATGCCAGAATGGACACTAAAAAGCCTTAAGATCCTCAAATAAAGCAAACTGGGACATTGTAAGCAATCACCCTAGAAAAGCCTTGGATGCCATGAGTAGGATCTCGACTGCAGGTGGGGGACAGATGGGGGATAACACACTTAATGGTGTTGCTCAGTGCACAGCACTCCATGCTTTCACAGACGCATGTCACCAATTTCTAAAATAACATCTCAGAGGAATGCAACCTAGTGCAAAGCATCTCGTGACAAAATTAATGCATCATCATCGTAAGTGGCAAGAGCACAGAAACCATGAAAAAGCTAATGCGTTTAGAGGGAAGTTTTCATCAAAAAATGAGAAATAAAATGGGGGGAAAATCCATCCAATTCTAAAAGCAGACTCTACTTAGTTAAAAAAAAAAAATACTATCAGCTGATGCTTGTTGAAGGCTTTGTAATGTAGAGATTACATTTTCCCAAGTTTTGCAGATGCTAATTTCTCAGTTATTGGTTTTGTTTTATCTTTTCTGAACATGGAACGAAAGAGCTGCTTTTTAATGCTTTCCAGGAGAGAGAAAAAAAGTGTCAGCTCTTTAGCTTGCCAAGAAAAGCACTTTTTGATGAGTTTGGTATTTGAGCTTCAAATAAAGTCACATCAAAACCAGGCATCAAGTAAAATGAATATTACTCGGTGTATCATTTGAGAACAAGGGTAAAGAGGCCGGGCGTTAGGAGTAAATATGTAAAACCTGCAATGCAATGCCACACCAAAAAACAAAGCCTTCTTCAGCAACCAACTAAGAGAATAGAAACATATACATTCAGGCAAAAGATTTCACAGGTACATGGGCAATAAGCGTATCAGTCAGTAACTCCGGAGGTCAAAAACCTTAGTTTTATGAACCAGAAGACTAGACAATCCCGGGTCTTTTTGCATCTTACAATTATCCATGCACCTTTCATCTAAAAGAGCTGTATCCAACAACATAAGACACATGTCGCTTTCTATATATAATATGCAGTGAGCTCAGGAATTCAGAAATAGCATTTGTTATTAAAAAAAAAAAAAAAGACAAAGGAACCAATCAAATCCAAATCTGACTACTAGGAGAATGAGAACTACTGGGACTGAATTTCACTCTCATGGTTGAAATTTGATTTCAATGCCCATAGTAAAGTAATCTGGGAGTTTTAAAAATCCACTGGAGATGGGAAGAACCCCAGTTATGGCATCTGAAAGGAGATGGCAGGACCATTTGTGATCACACTTTATGCAGGAGGAGCGGCCAGAGGAATCTCGGTAAGCCCATTTATACTGGATCATCCCTTCCAGCAGTGACAAGGCCTTTTGGGGACTGCAGATATTTACGCCGGGCTTGTGCAAGGTAGATGTAGTTAGTTAGCTCAGAAAGGATCACTTGAAGTAGGGATTTTGGACAGTGCTGAAGAAAGGAGACTGCTCTAAATGGAAATGCTGGGGATGGGGCAATTCTGGCCCTCCGGGCCCCCTCTCTCTGCAGAGACTGTCTGGGAACAAGGAACCGAGGCCTTCTCTGGCATAGATGCCGCTCCGGACCTCCTCCTTGGCTCCCGGTGACCCGGCATCCTCATGGGCTCCTTCGGGAGGACCCTCCTGTGATGGGGGGACAATCTGCCCTCAGGGCTGCTACCCAAGGCTGAGGAAGGCCAGCAGAGGGGCGAGCGCCCTGCACAGGGGCGGCTCCATGGGCAGAAACAGGCTGCTCCCGCCTTCATAGGCACCAGAGGGTAAGAGCGGCGGGAACAGGCTTCCCTGATGCTGAGTGAACCCTATGTCAGCCACTGCTCTACAAGGCACAGGCGCCTTCTCTTCTGCCTACTGACCTTTGCAAATCAGAAATAAGTTCTAGGCACAATGTTCATCAGTTTCTGAGGGACTGCATCAAATCCCAAAGGTAATTTCTTCTGAATGAAGGCAGTCCAGAACCCAGAATAGTTACAGTTGAAAAGTGATTAATCCCAAATTACTCTAGCAGTTCAGACAAGTGAAAGGGATAATTAGGAAGACCTAAAAGTAAATATCTCTATCAACTAGGAACTATTAATAACTACCCAAACTCTACTCCTTCCACTGAAGGCATCTGCCTTGCCTCTATGTCCTGTAAATCCCTGGCACTTACATTTAACCTTGGATGTCCCCCAAGATCCCTCCCTAGCTTCCCCATGAGGATTTCTGTGTGGGCCCTTCCCACTGCAGCTTAATGTTCTTATATATGCAATCTCTGTCAATTTGAGTGTGAACCCTTTGAAGGAGAGTCTTCTCCATTTTTCTATTCCTATACCCAAGGTTTTGGCACATAGTAAATGCTTAATACATGCTTTTCTTTTTTTAATTTTAAAATTATTTTCAAAAGGTATGCATCAATAATTTTTCAACATTAACCTTTGCAAAACCCTGTGTTCCAATTTCCCTCCTCCCCACCTCCTCCCCTACATAGCTTGTAATCCAATATAAATACAGATTTTCCATTCATTCATTGTGAATGCACATAGGCATGCTACCACCACCATTAATACTGTGATGATTTTATTGACTAAGACAGGAGACCCCAGAGAGGGGATGAAGGAAACAGCTTCACCCTCCCTGGGTTTACACTGAAGGAACTCATGATATAAAAGGCACATTGCATTCTCTCTAGAAGAAAAAAAAAAAAACAAGCACACACACGGAGTAAATCTAGAAAGCGTGGACGTGGCAGAAAAAGATCTAGTGTTCATGCTGGAGCCCTCAGTTCCAATCCCATCCTGCCATCTGTCACCCATTGGATGTTGGACAAACACGTCATTTCCCTGGGCCGAGGCTAGCTCATCTCCAACAGGAAGAGGCTGGCCCCTTGTGTCCTTCAGGGCCCCTCCTGACTCTAACATGTAAATAAGAGCACTCCGTGACAGATATACCTTCCTGATACTACAGCATTTCCTATAAAATGACATTTGCTCTTGGGTCTCATGTAGTGCCTGACTGTAGACAATCTGGAGAAGGAATTAAAACAGTGAAAACATCACGAGATAGATACTGAGGTAAAGCGGGAGGAATTCTGGTAAATTTAGCCTGAAAGGGAGGAAGCTGAGGGAAAACGACACAAGCTCCAATACCCCAGGAAGAGCTGTTCGCCTCAGCCCCTGCTCTCCCTTCTCCCCGAGGAGAGGCGGAAGGACCGCCTTAACCTGCAGGAGAAGGGATCTCTTTCATCTGCAGACTAAGAATTATGAGGTGCCAAAATCTGTTACCCAGGAAGCCCAGAGCTCCTGTTTTTTACAGAGCAGCCAGCCATCTTCTAGATGGTCTTTTGGCAGGTCTCAGGAGCCCCATCCCAGCCTGCTTCTAGTTGTTATCTGATTCCTCTTAATTCTTCCTGCCCAATCACCCAAAAAAAAGCCCTTTGGCTACTAGGTAATCTCCTGCCCCTCTAACCTCCTCATTCTTACTTCTCAGTCTTTCTGACTCTTCCTCCTCCTGCTTCTCCATGGCTCTCTGATACCTTCCCAAGGAAACGGAGCTTCACTATCTTTACTTCTAGTGTCCGTCCTACTCAGGACTGGTCCCTGTTCGAAGAACAGGCCACCTGCCTAAATCATTTTTTGCTTCCCTTTTCATCATTTATTCATTGCAACATTTACCGAGCACTTATTCCCTGCTGACCTCTTTCCTCCCAAGGCACTTTCTATTACTCTCCCCAGTTCCTTCATCTCCAATCTCATCAGAATCAGATACTATTTCTTAAATATCTGCCCATGTTTGTCGAGTTAACGTACAGAAGCACTTAGTCAATAAATACGAAGTGCCAGCCACATCTCAGGCACCGTGCTGGGGACAAACAGAAAGGTAAAAAACAGTCCCCACTTTCAAGGAACTCGGGGTCTAGTGGGGGAGATCATGCAAATAACCACATCCAAATCGGCATACAAGATGATACAAAGTCAATCGAAATCCTAAACAGATGGAAGGCACAGAATGAAAAGGGACCGGGAAAGGCTTCCGGGTCCCACGTGGGATGGACCTGGCCCTTGTGGCAAGCCAGGAGGTGAAGGTGAGGAGGAAGAGCATTCTAGGGATGGAGACAGCCAATGAGGCAGCCCCATCTGGAGACAGGACCCTGGGAGGGATGGGGGCAGCCAGGAGGCCGCAGTTACTGTGTCACAGAGAAAGGGGAAGGGAGAAAAGGGTAGGGAGACTGAAAAAGTAGGGAGGGGAGTGTTCCGAAAGGGTTTTATGTTGGATGCTGGAGGGGACAGGGAGACACCGGAGTTTAATAGGGTGACCTTCCATAAGTTCCCTCTGGCAGCTGAAGGAAGGGAGAACACATCGGGCACTAGGTGATAAGGGCCTACAGGAGGCCCGGGGTGGTGGCCCAGCAGAGAAGGGGCGCATTCAGCATACGCTGCAAAGGTAAAGTTCATAGACCTTAGCAACAGACTGCCTCTGGGGCATGAGAGAGAATCAAGGATGATCCCTAGGCTCCAAGCATGAATGCCTGGGAGGAAAATGACGCTCTCACCAACTGGAGGAGGTTTCACAAGGGGGAAAGGAAGGGAGAAGAGAGAACAAGCGCTGATCTGGACCCATGGAACTTTAGATGTCTCTGGGACATCAGGTTCCAGACATCCCAGAGGAGTGGGAGATAGGAGACTGGAGCTCGGCAGAGAGATTGGGAATCATCAGCAGAGAGGTGATAACTGAAACTAGGGGAGATGGTGAGATTTCCCCCCCACACCTCCACAGTGAAAGAACCTCAAGAGAAACCTACAGTGAGAGAGCATGACCTGGATAAAGATCCTGCCAGGAGGACAACGAAGGAGCCGTCCGACAGGTATGGGAGAGCAGGAGAGAGAAGAGAATGTAATAGAGAGGAGGGGGACCAGCAGAATCAGTGTTCCAAGAGGGAGGTCAAAAAAGGAAAAAGACTGAGAAAAGGCCATTCCTCTGACAGCAAAGAGACCACTAACTTTGGAGAGAGTTGAACGAGGAGGTAAAAGACAGATGGGAGTTTGGGGAAAGGAGTTGGGGCTGTAGACGGCCTTCCTGAGAAGGTTAGCCAAAAAAAGGAGGCCCGCTCTGGGACAGAAGTGAGAAGGCTGACTGCACTGGGGTGTTTTTAGGATGGGAGAGATTGGGCCTATTTCTAGGCATGAGGGGAGACAGGAGGCAGGGAGAGAGTGAAGCACTCTCCTAGAGAAGAAAGGATGGAACAGCACCACTGATGGAGGGAGTCTGCCTTGGAGTGGAGAAAGGCCGGGTCTTCATGGGGAACATGGGTGAAGGTAAAAGGCTTCTAGGTAAAGTAAGATGAGGAATAGGGAGTGAAGAGGAAGTGCTCTGTGAAAGGCCTCGATTTGTTCAGTGAAGTGAAATTTTTTTCAGTGAGTTCACGCTCAGGTTCTTAAGCTCAGAGGGAGAGGGGGAGGTTTGAAGAGGGACAAAAGGGTTTGAAAGAGCTATTGTGGTGAGTGGGAGAGTGAATTAATTATGGAAGTATAAACAGATAGACCTAAAACAGTGAGGGTCCAGTTATGGAACATAAAATAGTAATGGACTCAGTCACCAGGGTTTCATTATTTTCTCCAGTAAAATATACTTGTCCATGAAGAGTTTTCTATTAAAAAGAAAAATGACAAACAGAAAGCATAGATTTGGAAGACATTTTATTCCAAAATTTTGTAAAGTTTCATTTAAAAGATCCACTTTAAAAGTCCTTCCATAAAACTTTAGAACATTTTCTTAGTAAATAGTCTTAAAATGCATGTCAAACAGATATCTAGTGGTATCTCATGTCTTAAACCCCATCAATTTTCATATGTATATGTTTTCATTAAAATTTGTTTTTATAACTATCTCAATATATTGATTTCCTTGGTAACTCTATATACTTGATTTTATACATTAAATAAGACATGATTCTGAGAAGGAGAACACAGGCCTTATTGGACTGCAAAGGGTCCAGGATACCAAATAAGATGACTTTCTCAAGCTCTTGTCTTAGGTTATAGTTATTCAGTTTTCCAAAGGAGTAACTTGTTGATCAAGGTGATCGGCAATCAATCAGTCAACCAATAAGTATTTCTTGAACATATGCCTACAGCACTGTCTGGGAAAACAAAGACCAAAAAAAAAAAAAAAATCCCTACCTCAAAAAGTTTACTGGAGGAGAGATCGTGTCTGTGGATGTGTACACACACACACACACACACACACACACACACACACACACAATAATTTGGAGGAGAATGTAGCAGCAGCGCCGGGAGGGATAAAAGCCTCACTGGAGAAGGTGATGTTTGCTTCAGATGAGTTTTGAAAGGAATTGGAGATTCTGAAAAGTGGAGGTGAAGAGGGCAGGAGAACTTTCCAGGCCGGAAGGGTGGCTTGTGCAAAGGCATAGCCACAAGGAACTGAATGCCATGTTTGAGAACCACAGGGCTTCTCAGGTCAGAAACTCAACATCAAGAATAACTACTCTGTAAAACACTTTGGGTCAAAATAATCCTTGAGCTGAATGAAGCAAGTGTCATTAATCCCTTTAATAGAGAAGGAAGTCAAGTCTCAGAAAGTTTAAAGAGATTTCCCAAAGGTCCCATAGCTATCAAGCAAGAATCCCGATCAAGCTACTTTCTAACACATTGACACCCAGACATAGCTTCCTAAGACTAAAACCCAAGACTAAATCATTTGTGCTCCAAATCTTTCTTTCATGTAATGGAAGATGGTTCTCTGATATCACGGAATGCTAAACCTGGGGCTGAAAGGAATCATAAAAGATTATTTAGTTCAAAGGCATCAAAGAAGCTGCTCTCCCAATTCCTGAGAACCCAGAAACCAGATTAAAATGCAACTGAAAAATGTTTAATGAAATAAAAATACAACCCCAAATAATATTCAGTCACTATGTGGCTACAAAGATATATTTCTATTTGAGTTTGACAGCACGGATCGAGTTCTTGAATTTTAGGCCAGGGAGGTTAAGAACACTCCAATTTGATTACAGTCTACTTAACATCTCAATTCATTTTTGGAACTACCATATGCTATGCTTTCTGGTAAATGTGCCCCACTGTGTTCTTTTTCTGAAATGAGGGACGATGACAGAGTCATCCATGCAAACAGAAGAACAGTATTATAGATGATCCAAACTATCAGAAAATCCCTCAAAAACTTTCAACAGAGTTTCTGAATAAATAACATAACTTTTTGCCCAATGTAAACATTAATCTATTTTCCTTATAAATACCGTATGTTGACGCAGAGATGACACTGGAGTCTTTCTTATCCTTCAAAATATTATTTTCATTTTCAAATTCCATTCTTTCCATTGAAAAAGCAAGGAAAACAAGCAAGTGTGTGTGTGTGTGTATGAGACAGACAGACAGACAGATAGACAGAGACAGAGAGACAAGAAAACAGAATATGCTTCAGCCTGCCCTCTCAGCCTATCAGCTCTGGTTGGAGGTAGGCAGCAGATTTCATTGAGTCCCCTGAAAGTGTGGTGAATCACTGTGTTGATTAGACTAAGTAAATCTTTCATAGTTGATTATCTTTACAAAATTGCTATTAGTATATAAATTATTCTTCCATCTCTGCTCATTTCCTTCTGCACCAGTTCACATAAGTCTTCCCAGACTTTTCTGAAACCCTCCACTTCATCACTTCTTATAATTCCATCAATTCACAGACCACAAATTGTTCGACCATTTGCCAGCTGATGGGCATTCCCTCATTCAACTCTTTCTTCAGGACCAAGCTTTCTCATCATAATGATATAATGTTCAATATCTTCAATTTTTTGCCCTCCTTTCCATTCATATTCCTTTAGCCTTAATTCATTTCCTGGGTTTGTTTGGTTCACTCAGAATCAATTCACAAGCGTCTTTCCAGGCTTTTCATATTCAACATTTCTTATGGTGCATATTGTTCCATTACATTTATGTTCCATAGTCTGTTTACTCATTCTCAAGCCACTGGGCAGGTACCTGTGTGATCTCCCATTCTTGCTGGATGTTCTCTTTAAGAGAACCTCTTTGTTATCCAGGAGGGCAGCAATGGAGAGTCTCCTGCTCTCCTAGACTTGCCACTCAAGAAAGGAGCATCACCTGGAAAACACCATCTTCATAATAGGAGACTGACTGCCTCTCATAAACTGAATTGGAAAAAGCCCCCCCCCCAAAAAAAAGGGGGGGGAATCTTTTCAAACAGTGGCGTTAACATATGAGCAGAGTTCCTGTGGGCATTTAAATCTGTAATTAAAAATCTTGAGACACACTGGCTTGGAAACTGTTATTGTCTAACGTACCTGATCGCCACAAGGTGCTGAAATGCAACATTCCATCCCACCTGACTCATTCCTCAGAGGTAGGATCGTGAAGGTCTTATGTCTTAAAATGCTCATCTCTCTAGAGTTGTTCCCTCATCCTCCGACAAATGCCCACGGGGCTTGTGGAGACTGTCCTGTCTTCTCAACAGAGATCCTGCTTTTGCCAGCATACTGAATTTCTTCAGAGGAAAATGCATCCTTTTCTGAAAAAGCAAGAATCTGGAGCACATGGATGCGTCGATACATATACACATCATTCCTATCGGATGTGTTACGCACGGCAATCGAGCTACAAGTCTCCCAGATTATAAATAGGCTGCCAATCCAAGCAGCAGCTGTCTCACATCACTTTGCTTTCTCTCCATGATTCCATTATATTTCAAAGACGATATACTGATTTCTACATGTTTTCTCTATGCTCTGTAATAGGTACAACATGCATAAGCACAGGAAATTTGTTTTTAAGATTACTCATATCAAACAATACTCCATGCTAATCTGCCTTTGTTTGTCTTATTTATATATGTATAAAGGGTTTAACAGGTTTGCACTCCTGCATTTTCTGTTATAAATTAAGCCCTCAGCATTATAATTCTGCACTCAATTGCAGTCAACCAAGAAATTGCCTTTATAAAGGCAACTGAGCACCCTGCCCTTTCTGAGCTTGGAAAACAGCACCATATACACCTGAATTGAGGAGGCTGCACAGCAAACGCACAAAATACAATGCAACTTGATTAAGTCTTTAATGCAGACAACGCTCTCAAAGACGAAGAGAACCAATCAACTAAATGTACCACTTAAGACCTTAAAAACATCCATGTAATGAAGCCAAGTGCTAAGAGTTTTCCTCTTCATATTTTATCACTAGACACGGAGACTCGGAAGCTATGATGAGATGTCATTTGTCCTTATTTGGAAAAGCCACCTTCTCAGAAATCAGTATTCGGGGCACCTCTTTTAAAAGAATGATTCCTGTCAGCATTCGATCCAGTTTTCAGCATATAATTCAGGTTGGGGAAGATGCTTAATAAGCAAAGTGGCTAATATTTTACTTTCTTGTTTGTAGTATATTAAGATACACCACTCGGCCTTCATGGAGATGTTATTCCCCATCATGCTTATGTATAGCTATCCTGCTGAGGGAGAATGGCCAGAGCTACCATTTCCCCTTTGCTGCCAGCCGAGAATTCATTTCACTTCAGCCTAATAATGCAAACATGACAACATCGCCTGAGTTAGAATTATTCAATATGCTAGTACCTGATTCTCTCAGCGTTGGAAACAGTGAGATGGAAATCTCTGGGGACAGACTTTTCAGGGAGAAAAACATAATGAAAGAGCCTTTGAAAAGTCCCTCTTACTATCAAAGATCTACACTTTCATACTCAATTACCTCAATGCTCCAACGATTAGCTTGATGGAAGGTTCCAAAATTATTTTAAAGTCCATAAAGATTGCTTCCTGGCCTTTAAAATTACAGTGGCTCAACCTTTCCCACTCACTTTTAGGATAATATGTGCTTTTCTCTCCATGGAGTCCTAGGCCTCCACCTCACCTCTACCTGCCTCTATGATGAAATGCTTTTATCTCTATACACTCCCAAGTGTTTCCCTTTTGAGGCATTTATTTCCACGCCTCTCATTTATAGTCATAGCAATGGTGTACCTCTAAGGGATCTTTGTGAAAACAATACAAACTGTTCTCCCAAACAAGGTCACTCTTTTTCTACTTTTAAAAAGAGACAGGATGTCAATGTTCACACAACAACACATCATTAATCGGAAGTTCTCTTGGTCACAACAAAAATTGGTTTGTAAACCACAGTCAGAGCTGACATGGCTGCACAGGATTCAGAAAGAGCAAGAAGTTATGGTCAGCAGCCTTTATCCCACAGCCCGACTCTTTAGTGAGTTTTTACACTTTACATTCTGAGACATGCACTGGCCGATTAATCCTGCCTGATAGTTACTGGCAATTTCACAGTGTTTCACAATTACTCAACTCCCTGTACATGAAAAATTTTTACTTTTACGAATATTTTTACTTTAAAAAAAAGTCACACTCATTCTGTCCCAGAAGGTCAGCTTCATAATTCTGATCGGTAATAGGAGCAATTCCCCCTCCTCCCCGCCTGCCCTGGGCAGTTCTCTTTGGAGATCTCACTGTTATATTGGGCATTTCCACATATTTCCTAAGAACTTGTCAGCTGGGGTTCAAGTCTGCCCCAATATTCTACCTGAGCCCAGACAACAGAGAGCCAGAGATGTCTTTAATTCTAAATGTCTGCATTGTACTGTTTATTCGACAGTATCCAATCTTGTTTCTCAAACACACAGCTGGTGGATCCTTAATAAAGACTAGTTATAATGATGACAGTGAAAAAAAAAAAAAAAAAAAGGAAGGAGAAATTGTGTTCCTGCACTGGAAAATGCATTCTTTGATTTATGACAACATTTAAGAAGCTAATTTTTTGGGTGGTGTTTAAAATTTGAGGCATTACTCTACTCACCAGAATTTATTCTCAAAACATATACTTAATGCGCTAGCACAGACCAACCCATACATATACATGCAGACTCACATACATATATATCTATTTATATCTCTCACACATATACACACAGAACAATATAGTAGGTATGGCAATTATTTATAAATGACTCAGGGCAGAGGATAAACACTAAACAGAGCTACCTCCTGTTATACGATATAGTATATACTATTAGTATAGCATCCTGCAAATACATTAAAATCCACTTGTCTGTGGATTTTTTTGCGGGAAAATAAAAAGAACCTTCTCTAAATAAAATGACCAGAGTCCTTTTTGGGTTTACAATCTATAATATTTTTAAGTGAGTATCAATGGTGCTATTGTTTTTGCTGGGTTTTGATGGGAAGCTTTCTTGTTTTAATCAAGAATTTGGCTTTCATTAAGATGACTCTACCTGATTTTTCAGTCTTTTCCATGGTTTAACATTTAACCAACTTGGTGGAGTTGTGAACTGATCCAGCCTTTTTGGAGAACATTATGAAACTATGGCCAAAGGACTTTCAAACTATGCACATCTTTTGATCCAGCAGTATTTCTACTGGTCTTATATCCCAAAGAGATCACAAAAAAGGGCAAAAAGACCCCAAATGCAAAAATCTTTGTAACAGCCCATTTTGTAGTGGCAAAGAACTGGAAACTGAGTGGATGCCCATCAGCTGGGGAATGGCTGAATAAGTTATGGTATGTGAATGTTATGGAATATTATTGTTCTATAAGAAATGATGGAACTTTTCTGATGTTCTGATGCAACAAGTTGATTTCCAAAAAGCCTGGAAAGACTTATATGAACTGATGCTGAGTAAAGAGAGCAGAACCTAGAGACATTGCACACAGCAGCAACAAGATTATGTGATGATCAACCGTAATAGACTTGACTCTTTTCAACAAGGAGGTGAGTCAAGGCAATTCCAATAGACTTGTAATGGGAAAAGCCATCCACATCCAGACTATGGAGACTAACTCTGGATCATAGCATAGTATTTTCACTATCTTTCTCATTTTTTCCTTTTTCATCTGATTTTTCTTGCACAGCATGACAAATGTGGAAATATGTTTAGAAGGATTGCACATGTTAAACCTATTTTGGATTACTTGCTGTCTAGGGGAAGGAAGAGGTTAGAAAGGAGGGAAAAAAAATGAAACATAAGGTTTTTCAAGGATGAATGTTTAAAATTACCTTTGCACGTATTTTGAAAAATAAAAGCTATTATTATTTTCA
Organism: Sarcophilus harrisii; assembly: GCF_902635505.1. Taxonomy (NCBI): domain Eukaryota; kingdom Metazoa; phylum Chordata; class Mammalia; order Dasyuromorphia; family Dasyuridae; genus Sarcophilus; species Sarcophilus harrisii. The sequence continues at coordinate 231,895,287 of NC_045431.1, forward strand.
AAAAAATTTTACTCAACTCTCAGAAAATGAGACACTTCTTGGGGCCTGGTTTTAATGATACAAAAGTCCAAAAATCATAATACTTTCTTTGCTGTCTCTCTCTGTTTTGTTCTCTAGTTTAAATGCACAAAGACCTGAACCAGTTTCACAGATCTATCTTTTGAGTGTGAATAAATCTTTTCCCTTAAACTTTACTTCACTGAAGGATATTTTTTCCCAAGTAAATGATTTATACCTTATATCTTCTAGAAGTGAATCAGAAACAGCTACTAAAGCCAGTAGTTAAGAGGTTTTAAATATGTGGTCAAATAATCCTTGATAATTTAAATTTCAATGAAGTTTTAAAAAAATATATCTTTAAACTACTAATGACTATTTCTATCCAACTTTTCCTCCTATATGGCAAGACAGCTGACCTTATTTCTGGAATGACAAAGAAATTAACATGGAAACAGTTGACAAAGCTTACATTTGTGGGGAATGAATGGAAAGATAAGCTTGTTTCTCTATTAGGACCAACTATTCAGACGTTTCCATGTTGATATAAAATTCATTAAGTATCAAATATTACATAAGTATGGGGGGGGGGGAAATGGATACTGAATATACTTGGTTTACAAAGTAAACCAAGTGTTCCAAGAGTGAAATCCACAGGGAAGCATTAGCCAGTTCAATTCAAAGCACATTTATTAAGTGACTAGTATATAAATGTCAGGTCCTCTACACCCAGAGACAAAAACAACACAGTTCCTGCCCTCAGAGATCAACTGGGAGGAAACAATGTGTAAATAAAAACATAGACAAAGTAACTGCAAACCACTTTCTTTCAGGGGCGGAGGTACTGAGAAAACTCATGGAGAGTGAGGGCTGAGGAAACTCACGGAGAGTGAGGGGCTGAGGAAAGTTCTCTTGTAGAAAGGAGGTGAGATGTAAAGGAAGCTACAGATTCCAAGGGTTAGAGGGATAGGGAGACCGTACAAAGGTGCAGAAGGACATCAAGCAAGCAAGCAAGCAAAAAGTGCCCACTTTATGCTAAGTTCTGCACTACACCCTGGGAAATATAAAGAGAAATAAAAACAATCCTGTTGCATATAGAGAAAAATAAACAAGCTACTTTGACTGTAAAGGAATGTGAAATCAGTCTATAGCAGAGGCTCCTAACCTGGAGACTGAGAATTTAAAAACCTGTTTCAACAGAATTGATCTTCATATGAATGTAAAAACATCATTCTAAAAAGAGGTCCTATTACATATATATATGTCAAATATTGACCTTAGGGAGTGCAAAGTTGGGAGGAGGAGGAGGAGGAACATACCACCAGTGTCACTAGATCAACTAAGGGTCCATGACACAGAAAAGGGCTGGGGGTTATTGGAGTAAGACTGCTTAAAGCTCGAAGTAACAGAAAAGCTTGTCTTGTATTGTATTTGAGGGGCAGCGGGCATTGCTGAAAATTCTTCAGCAGGGGAACAAGGGGGTCAGACCTGTGTTTTAGGCACAACAATCTGGGGGCTGCAGTCTGGAAGAAGGAGGTGTTGGGCCCAGGGGTGGATGCAGTGAAACAAGTCCAAAAGTTGCTGAAATGGTCCGGGTGAGAAGTGATGGTCCCCTCCCCCACGGTTAGTGTTCATAGGGGCAGGAGGACTGGCCTGAGGGACCTTATGGTGGCAGAATTAAGGAAACCCGGCAGCTGACTGGATACATCGGAAGCTGATGCTACTCTGGGATCCTCAACTGGACCAGAGAAAATAATAAGTGGGGCAGGTTAGGGGAAGGAGACAGGCTGAAGGGAGGGCGCCTACCGGCCATCTGGGTCAAGATTGTGGGCACACCTCGGAGATATTGAGAGCTCGGCTCCAAGCCATCCACAGAGTGACTGTCACAATAACGCGATTCACACACAGTTTTTGGTTTCCTAGTCATACTGCACCAAAGTCTATTAAGTGTGGGACAGCATTATATAAACAAATATGCACGCCTTAATTAAAAGTACTTCATGGCCAAACGCCGCTGACCACCACCTGAGCCTTCAGCCGCTGCGATCGTTCTGCTGGGGGAGGGTCTTGCCTCCCTGCCGATGGCCACTGACTGCTGACCGCTGAAGGTTGGGGTGGCCGTGGCGATTTCTTAAAATAAGACAACAGCGGACTCTGCTGCACCGACTGACTTCCTCTCACTTGCACACTCAGAGACCATAGTAGGTGGGAAAAGGCCTCCTGCAGAAGGTGGGAGTTGAGATGAGTCTGATGCCAGGTAAAAGCCCAGGCAGAGAGGAAGAGAGGGGACCTTGCAGGGATTGGGGACAGAGCTAGAGAGCGAGATGCTGTGCCTAAGCAATGGCCAGTGCCACTGGGCTGCAGGGTCAGAGGGTGCAAAATCTAAGAAACTGGGCCAGGGGGAGGGGGCCCAGCTGTGGGGGGGCTCTACCCGCCAAGGAGAGCACTCAGAGTGAATCCTAGAGGAAAGGAGCCCACGGGGCATAATGAGGGGGTGGGAGACAGCCAGACCCACGCCTGAGGAAGGTCAGCTTGGCGGCTGAGCACAGGATGGACTGGGGCAGGGAGAATTCTGAGGCAGGAAGACTGATAAGGAGGCTACTGCAGTGGTCCAGGCAGAAGATGATGGTGAACCGCACCAAGTGCACCAAGGAAAAGGAAAAGACATATATGGGAGACGCTGTGAAAGTGACAAGACCTGGCAACATACTGGACGCACTGAATGAGCTGAATGAAAATGAGGAGTTGGGGACAACAGCAAGATGTCCATTTCCTTTTGCATTTTCTCCAATGACCCCCCACACTTGGGCACTGCACGGGACCTCAGCGGCCATCAGGTCCGCCCTCCGTGGAGAGAGGAGTCCTACTGGAACGCACTGCCAGCCTCCTCGGTAGCTGCTCTGCTTGTTAGGAAGCCTTTCCTGACTGCACACCTGCAGCGCTTCTGGGCAGCTTTCAACGGGCACCCAGTTCTGCCCTCAGGGTCCCAACCCAGTGACTCCAGCCCTTCTGCCACATGGAGGCAGCTCCTCAAATATAAATATGTAGCAATCCCTTTCTATATTATGTGTACACACCTGTGTGTATGAATACATATAATTATTTATACCACTGATAATCATAAATCATGATGACGACAGCCAGCATTTACATTGCTCTCTAAGGCTTGCCCAGTGCTTTACAAAAGCTACCCTGGGAGGAAGAAGCTACATCCTCATTTTTTTTTCAACAGCTGGAGAGACTGAGGCACAGAGGCTAAGTGACTTGCCTAGGATCACAGTGTTAGTATTTGAGGTTGCAGTTGAACTTAGGACTTCCTGCCTGCAGGGCCAGTGATCTGTCCCCTGCACCATCTGGTTACCACGTGCTACCCACTGGGCTATCACATCAATTTATCGGTCAATCAATAAGCATTTATGAAGCACCCACTTTGGGCCAAGTATGGGGACAGAAACAAACTCGAAAATGACATAGCCCCTGCCTGTGAGGAGACCCCATTCTGTGGAATGAGGAGGGAGCATGTTCCAGGCATGGGGGCAGGCAGCCCGAGCAAGGGCACAGTGATGGGAGAATGGACGTCCTCCTGAGGGACAGCAGGATGGTCAGTCTGGCAGAGCTGCAAGGTGCAAAGATGGAAAGTCAATGGGGCCAGCAAGGAAAATTAGGGACAACTAGAAGGCTCTCTGTTTTACCCAAGACAAGGAGTTTGAAGGGGAGAGTGATACCTGGTTGCAGTTGTATGAAGGACATGGAAGAAGAGAAAGAAAGACTTCAGGCAGGAGATCAAATGCCCTGGAAATATCAAGCTCAGGTAAGAGATGATGACAGCCTGAAGTGTGACCATGTAAACAGAGAAGGGAGAGTCTGATTTGAGAGATGTTATGAAGGTGGAAGGAAGGAGAGAAAAAAAGGAAGAAAGAAGGGAGGAGAGAGGGAAGGAAGGAAGGGAGGATTTATTTAGTGCACTGAGGATACAAATAGAAAAGCAAAAGAGTCCTTGCTCTCAATTGTCTCACATTCTAATAGAGAGAGACAGGTAAAAGGCCCAGAGGTGCTGAGGTGCAATGTCAAGGAAGATGGCCATACACCATCTTGTAGGTCAGGTCCATCGATAAAAGCATTTTCGTTTCTGATGTTGTAAGATTCAACAGTGCCTTTGACTTTGGTGGCAAGAACTTTCTTCCCTGATCTTTAGTAGCTGTGGCCACAGAAGAGTGGAAGCTTAAGCATCTGCAAAGACAGTTATTAGGACTCTTGTCCACAAGGGCTGGCTCTCTGGATGGCCACCGCAAGGGCCGGGCCGGACGCCAAGTCAGAGTCTGGGAGGCATGTGGTTTGGGAGTTGGGCCGCTGCTGGTGAGGATGCTGGCAGACTCCCCCATCCACTGGGGACTCCCCTCAGTGACAGCTATGGGGACGGGGCTAGTGGTCTGGGGGGCGCTGCTGTTCCAAAGAGTCCGGGCTGCTGTTGCTGGCAGGCAAGTGGTGCTTAAGTAACAGATTCACCAGCTACACGCTGCCCTCTCTTTCCCTGAAGCTACTTTGGGGCTTCAAAACTGAAAAGATTTAGCAGGAGAAAGGAAATGTGGGTAAAAGCAGAATGATGGCTCCAGAATACTGCAAGATCTACAAAATTAGAAGGCCATATAGGTCATGGTGTATTCAACAGAAACAGGGACATTTTTTTTTAATTAAAGCTTTTTATTTACAAAACATGCATGGGTAATTTTTCAACATTGACCCTTGCAAAACCTTCTATTCCAAATTTTCCCCTCCTTCCCCCCACCCCCTCCACTAGATGGCAGGTAGCCCAATACATGTTACATATGCTAAAATATATGTTAAATTCAATATGTGACTTTTTTTTTTTTTAAAGGAGAATGGGTCTGGACATTTAGTAAATGCTGACTGGCTTGAGTTTTGAAGCAAAGATAGTGCTTCAATTGGACATGATGAGTTTGAGACGTCTCTGAGACATTCATTTTAAGATGTCCAAACAGCAGCTGGTGATGTGGAAGTGGAACTCCGAGAGAGTTTAGAGCTGAATATACAGATCTGTGAATCATGTGCTGTGAGGTAATTAAATCCATAGGAAGGATGAGGTCATCAATTAAGCATATAGAGAGAAGAGGGCCCTGGACAGTTTTGTGGTACATTCACAGTTAAGGAGTTTGATGTGTATGAGAACAAGTGGTCACAGATAGAAAAACCAGGAGACAGCAGTGTTGTGAATATCCAAAGAGCAAGAACTGATGCTTAAGAAGAGCCAGAAGCGGGAGAGAGATCCAAAAGGAGGAGGACTGAGAAAAAGCCATCAAGCTGAACAATTAAGAGATCACTAGGAACCTCGGCGGGGAGGGGGGGGAAGGGGGAAAGGAGAGGGTGATTTTCTTTTCTTTTCTTTTTTTTTTTTTTTTTTGACTTAAGAAAAAAAGTCCATGACCTTTTTGTAATGTGGATTTGTTTTCCTTTTTCTTTTGTACTCTAATCTTCTAGGACCTTTCTATAGAGGGCAATTTTTTTGCTTACTTTCTTCCTCCTTTCCCCTTCCCCCAATGATAGGGACAATCTGTTTTAAGTTTTTAGCACAGTTCTTTCTGTCCTCTAGGGTTATTCAATAATTTCATTTCAATATATATTTTTGTTCTGCTTTTTTATAATAATATAAATTATTGAGAATATGCCAAACAATGTGAACTCTTTTTGTATGGTGTGTAGCACAATTTTTGTGTCCGTCACTTTTTTCTTCTGACAGGCACAACCTAATTTATTGCTGTACATTTAGTTGCTCTGACTGGTTTTGTACCTTTCCAATAAAGCATTTTTTCTGATTTTGGACTTGTCCCATGGGCACTCATTGTTTTGGACTTTGGATTGTTTTGGGCTTGTGGGCTGCAGCTGCTTCATGCGAACCTGTTAAAGACATTCCAAATCTCTAGCACATCCGCCAGATTCACTACTGCATTACCCTTACCCCAGGACATAAGAAACACCATTCTCTCAAGTACACATACACTGAAAATGGGGCATAACATGGATTTAACACTGAAACAGACCTTGGAAAACATCAAGCTAATTACCCTCATTTCATAGATACCATCAGTTATCATTTATCCAGTTTTCAGGTGTGTAGAGTGTATTGCATGTCATTTCAGTTGGTATTTAACAACAACCTCATGGTACAGATGCTCTGCATATCTCCATTTTGCAGATGAGGAAGCAGGCTGAGAAAGCCTATAGGACTTGGATCTGAACCTCATTTTCCTGCCTTCCATCTCCAGAACTCTCTGCTGGAACTCCCAGTTCTCTCCCTGATGAACAAACAGACCCCTGGAGTTCAAAGTCACCCAAATGGGAAGTGACAGAACTGGGGTTCAAACCAAAGTCCTAGGGCTCTGAATCTTATGCTCATTCTACTGCCCCTGACTCCAGAAGGACAAGGACAAACTAGTCTAAGAAAACCATTCTCCAAACAGTACACAGCCGGGTCCATACAAACCCTCATAAAATCAGCACAACACTGACCTACTGTAGCAAGAAGTAGGATTACGCCCTGCCTGTGAGAGGGAGAACAGTATTCTACCTCCACTCTGGAGAGCGGAGTCAGCGAGGGAACAGAATGGACGTCCACTTCAGGGGAAAAATGGAGGCAGCTTTTTATAGGAGCCTGGCTGTGAGAGGAAGGACAGAGATTACATGATAACTTTAGGGATGATCAAATGTACTAAGGGTTTCTTAAAAGATGAGGGAGATTTGGCCAGAGAAACAAGTAGATAGGGAGAGGCTGAAGTGTGTGGGGCAGGGGGTAGATATGGGGAGGTAAGCTGCCAGAGGGCATGGGATGCAGAGGGGCTGGCAGTGATTAAGCTTTTGATCAGAGACTTGAGTGAAGGAGGAGAAAGTGGTAATCCACCTTGCCACCACAGTGACAGCGTGCTTTAGGAACATCATTTTGGTGGCACTGGGGTGGGAAGGTGGATTAGAATGGAGAGACTGATAAAGCAGATACCCAGTAGGAATCTCCTGCAAAGGTCCAGGAATGAGGTTCTCAGGTGATGCTGACCTAGGGTGGTAGAGTAAAGAGATGGATGGAAGAGATGTCGTCAAGTCAGAGCTATCATGATCTGGCCAAAGCCGAGGAGAGAGGGGGGACCAGTCACAAGGTCATGAACGTGGGTGAATTGTGGGCTCAGTGGGGCACTTGAAGGAAATGGAAGAGCTGGGAAGATAGATGATTGAGTGGGGGAGAGGAAAATAAAGAGTTTCATTTTGAGTTTGAGATGACTATAGGACATTCAATTAAAAATGTATGGTAGAAAGCCAATGATGTGGGACTGGGGATAAGGAAAAAGATCAGCCTGGCTCTCTAGATTTCAGAGTTATCTGCATAGTGTTGACAGCTATATCTACTGAAGCTGATGAGTTTGCCAAGTGAGAGAATGTAAAGAAAGAAGAAAAAGGGCCCAAAGTGGAGCCTTGAGGTACACAGACAGAGGAACCAAGGGAAAGATCAGTCCAACAAAAACTCAGAGAGGGTATATAGAATGAAGTGGTAAATAGTGTTGATATATGTGTAAAATTTGGCAATCGAGAGGTAATTGATAACTTTGGAGAAAGCAATTTCAGTTAAATGCCAAAGTTAGAAGTCAGATTAAAGGTAGATAAGAAGAATAAGTATATTTTTCTAGAAGTTTAGATATAAAAAGGAGAGCTATAAGATAATATTCAAATTAGTTGGTATGCCCCCACAGCATTCCAAATAGTCTCTTCAGTTAAAATTCTATTTTTCCTTTTCATTCAAAACGTTTCCCTTTTTGATTTCCGAATTTCATTCTTAGCTTGGCATCTTTCTTCAGCTGATTTCCCTAAAGAAATTTTAATCCATGGGATCCCATCTTTCCTTCTGCTAAACCGTTTGAAATCTGCTCTACCCAAATCAGACTGCCTGGTTTTCTTCTTCACAAGTACAAATTCAACACAGGAGAAAGTGATCATTTATTTGCAAGGTTCTTATTATTTCACCCTTAGTGAGAATCTAATAATAGACTATCCCAATATTGGAGAAGTTGTGAAAACACACTACTGCACTGCTGATGAAGCTATGGATTGGTACAACCATTATGGAAAGAAATTTTGGACTATGCAAATAAAGTGATGAAAACATCCATGCCTTCAAAACCATAAATTCTAGTAGGAGACACATTCCAAGGAGATCACAACAAAAAGAAAGGATCTATAAACACCAAAATATTTATAGCACCCATTTTTGTGGTAGTAAAAACTAGAAACAAGGTCAATGCCCATCCAGCAAAAATGACCAAACTGTAGTATATGAAAAAATGAAGAATATGAAGAAAATGGAGGAACATGGAAAGGCTTACATGAACTGATACAAAGTGAAATAAGTAGAGCTAGGAAAGCTACAAATAAGGATTACAAACACAAACAACTGTAATTCAATATTGTGAAATTATAAAATTCAAGAACAAGCTCTGTTCCAAAGATATATGAGAAGAAATTCTCCTGCTCATTCCATTCCCCCTCAATATGTATAATACTTTTTAATATATTGATGTGTTCATTGGTTTTATTGATTTTTTTCTCTTCTTTATTTAAAAAAAAAATTCTCCTAAGGGACATTCTCTAGGAAGGAGTAGGGGAGAAATATACATAGAAAAAATCTAAGCAATATTAAAAAATAAAAATTTATTTAAAAAATAGATTTTCCTCTTGTTGATTTCTCTACCTTTGAAAAGATAAAATTATAATTAAGGTAATTCAGGGAGTAATTAGCTGTTCTGCTTTTGACAAAGAGCTCCAACAGATGTCGAGATAATCAAAGTCTCCCTTCACTACACAATTCTGCCTTTGTACAAGGCTTATGATTTGTTTCTTGAACTCCTTATCTAATTCTTTTTTTCTATTAGATGGTCTATAGTTTGCTCTTGTATATCAATGATTTGATTGGTACTTTGGTACTTTAAGATATCCTTAACATCATCAATGTGGACACTCCCTCCACTGGCACAAATCCTGAACACTCAATACCTCTGGAAAGGATTTTTGTGAATTGCTATAAGCTATATGTGTACACATATTTGTATACATATGTGATACATATATGCATGTATGTATATACATATACACACATTTTGGGGAGATGATACTATCTTAGCTCCTGGATAATGGGTTCTAAAGCAGAACCAAGGGCTAGCTTCAAATCAAGAAGAAGATTCCGTTTGTGTGTGTGTGTATATGATGTGTATATATATATATATATATATATACACATCATATACACACACACATACATATATGTATATCTACATTTGAATACTTTCATGAGTCTATCATCTCATCAATTTGGGCTTTACCTCCACTGGTGAAGAAGCCAACTAACCTAAGTGAACTTTCATCATATAAAAATTCTTGATCATGCCTTCCCATAAATCCTCCCCAGAAGATCTCCACAATGTCCTGAAGAGGTTTTGTTTTGCTTCGTTTTGTTCTATTTTTGGGAGGGCATTCTGGAACTATTACTGGAATAACGACTACCCAGAGATTATGGATCTCTATAAAGCAATATTTGATTAAAAATAATAAGTGGAAATCAGATCTATAGTCTTGTATGTAAATTCATATTATGTGCACTAGTCAGATGTTTTTTTGTTTTCTTTTCCATGAAGCCTTGAATACATAGCTCTATAATTGAAAGGTGGTTGAAATAACTCCTAATGGCTTATAGGGTGCTTTTTAAAAAATATAACACACATGTAGCTTTATCTGCCTCTATTTTCTTACAGAAATTAGGAAAGAAATTATAGAGAAGAAAATCTAGGATTCCTAGAATTAGGAATATTTTCTAAAAGTATAAAGGATCACCAATCTAGGATTCCTAGAATTAGGAATATAAAAAAGTATAAAGGATCACCAATCTAGGATTCCTAGAATTAGGAATATTTTTTAAAAATATAAAGGGTCACCCTAGTAGGCAACAGATTCTCCCTATTTATAGATCTTTAAACAAAGACTAGGTGAGCAGTTCTTAGGCATGCTGTGTACAAAGTACTCTTATGTAGAAGACCGCTCCAGTTCTGAGGTTTTGTGATACAGTTCTTGAAGTTTGTGCCAAAGCTTAATATTAGTCACTCCCTTGAACTTCACCTGATTTATGCAAATGGAACAAACTTAAGCAAACACTCTCCTCTTTAATTTTATATGTGTTTAGGAGGCCTATAGGTCCAAGGGAAAAGAAAAGAAGGGAGAAAGCAAACAAGCATTTATTAAGCACCAACTATGTGCTAAGTCTCACCTGATTTTCACAACAAGTGTAAGACAGATGTTATTATTAGCCTCAGGTTTGTTTGTTTTTTTAATTGTTGAGGAAACTGAGGGAAACAGCTTAAGTGACTTGATCAGGGTCTCTTAAAACTGATATCTGAGGTCACATTTGAATTCAGTTTTTCCTAATTCCAGGCCCACAACTCTATCCATTGCCTTCTTAGCTTGGGTTGAGTCCTGTAGTCTTTACAGGTAACACATATTAAAAACTGAGATAGTTACAGGTTACATTCAGATCTGTAAGAACTGAATTCTGTCTCTTCAGGTCATCCCTCTTGGTATTAGAAAGAAGTTTGTATTAAAAAGGAATTGAAATCACAGCATGCAATCAGAACCCAAGTCAAATAAATGTACAATTTGCAGTTTTCTGCAGTCCTTGACCACTTACAAAGGAAATAATTTACAACTTTTCCTATGATTAAAAACATCTGCTAAGTGAAAATCATTAAATGTTTCCGTACTCCACATCTTCCCATTGTCTGTCTGTCTCTGTCTCTGTCTCTCTCTTTTTTGCTGAGACATTTGGGGTTACGTGATTTGCTCAAAGTGTCAAGTGTTTGAGACCACATTTGAACTCAGGTCCTCCTGACTTCAGGGCTGGTGCTCTATGCACTGTGTTACCTAGCTCCTCCTTCCCATTGTCTCCAAATGACTTCATCACTATGTGGAAGCAAAGATTTTTTTTTTCTGGAGAAAACTTAGGCTTGTCACGCCCCTGAAACTCTTCTTATAAAGACAGGCTCTTGTTACCAGGGTGCTCTGATACCTCTGAAGCTGGTTCGGAGCACAAACACGACAGAAGATGGCCAGCCTGATGGGGATGGCTTCTGGACGAGGGGCCTTAATCCCCAATGTTATCTCATTCGCCTCGTGTATTTCAGTAGGAAGACTTTGCCTCGCCTGAAAAGCTTCTGCCCCATCTTGGCCAGTGGCAGGGGAAGGGGTGGAGAACAGAAACCAGACTAAAGCAGGGAGCAGCAGCCAAGAAGAGAGGCCACTTTAATGCTGCACAGAGAGTAAAGACTTAGTTCTAGTTTTTTCTAGATTCCTTTAACCTCAAAGAACTTAAGATTCAGATTCTGAGCTAAGAAGACAGTTCCTGGGGAAGGGCAAGGACTGGAGGGGCTTGGAGCCGAATTAGACGTACACCCCGAAACTTGCTCTGTACTTGGGTCCATTAATTGTGACTGCCCATGGCGGGTCCCCAGCGCGTTCACAGAGTCTGTACCACAGGCTGTGTTAGCACTCAGGTGCTCCAGACAGAGCCCAGCGTGGCTGCCCTCTGAAGATGAATCCCACGCCATTGTGGCGAGCACGTTGTGAGCTTAGGCTTCATTACAACCGCAGCCTGCTTCCTTTAGGACCCAATCCCTTCCTCTGTAACAGACTGTCACGTATAACGGAGCAGCTCCTCTTCTCACCGTGGACCTAAGGAGGGGGGCAGAATCCTGCCCGTCCTGGCTGGAGGAAGGAAGGCTTTCTCAGCTTCACTCTCTGCCCCCACCAGGGTATGCACTGCCCCAGTTCAAGCCTTAACTCTTGGGAGTGACTTGCTCTTGCTGACTTTTTATAGTGAAGATGCTTCTACAAGGATTAGATGGGATGTGTTTCTTTTTCTGTTTTGTAAACAAGCACAGTCAGAAGGATACAGGCTTTTGTTTCCAAAATAAACCCATGCTCAGGATAGGGTGCGTGGGGGTGCGGAATTGGTTCTGTAATAGACTCACAAGCTTTTTAAAATCAAGTGGGGAAAAAAAAAGATTTGTTGGTTGAAAAGAAGTGAAAAGTGGCACACTGGGTAAAAGAAAAGCCTTGAGACTAACAAACAAGACCTGTTCAAAGTATTTGAAATCTGTAAGGAAAATAAAACGAAGCTGGTGATGTCATCTTTGGTACCAGGGTGCCTCTGGAACGCAGAACTTCTCTAATGGAGGCCATGGTTGACTTGGCCCTTGGACTAAATTTGCCTTGAGAATGCTGACACTTAAGACAAGAATGGGGAAGTGAGTCCCTCTCCTGCTTAGATGCTGGGGCAGCTTTTGGACCACCAGTGACTATCAGCACTGCTCTCGGAGGCGGTGAGGTGCAGTCCAAGGAGAACAGGGCTGGGGTTTGAATCTCAGAGACCATCTAGTCTTTGGTCCTTAGACAAATCACTAAATTTCTCAAAACCCACAGAGTTGTCCTGGGAAAGGGGCCTGGCAAAGCTTAGAGAACAAGAGGCATGATGATTATTCCTGTTATGGGCAGAGTGGGTATCCCAGTTCTACCTAGTATGTGCAATTTAAAAAACCAAAACAACCATGAGGTATTTACTTTAGGGATGATTGTGTTGCTTTACAAAAAGATCATAACTTACATAACAAGCTCCTCTACTAGAGTGAATATCACAAAACATCAACTTATGAGCAATTTTTCAGGGACTCATCTATGATGTAACATGAGAAAACTATATTCCCAGCTCTCCTAATTAAAAAATACTTCGCTAACTGTGAGGAGATCGGATCCCTGCTCTGTGGGCTTGCTATGGGGCCTTTTTTTAGTGTCAGGCAGTGTGTGTGCCTCTAGAGCTGAGTCGCCTTCTGTGGTCACCCAAGAAATTACCTGGCACCGAGCGAGTGCCAGCAGATAAAGTATACATGAAAAGCAGGCCTGGCTCAGAGAGTATCACCCACTTCCAGCTGTAGGGGAGAAGAACAGGAAGGTACATGGAAAAACACCCCACCCGATCTTTGTGACCCCGGTGAGCTGAGGGAATCACTCCCCCAAATGCTGCTTCTACTCTCTTAAACCCTAATCTTCCTCTCAGCTCTCTCCCTTACCCAGTATTTCCTACAACACTAAGAAAGCAGGAAAGCCATGGTTTCAGAGAAACCGAGGAAGATTTCTATGAATTGAGAGTGAAGTGAACAGAACCAAGATACCTTACAAGATAGCAGCATCCTAAGGAAAACAACTTTGACGGACTTAACAACTCTGATATGCAATGATCAAGCCCATGACTCCAGAGGATTAACAACAACTTAACTACTTAATGATGGAGAGGTGATAGATTCAATACAGAGAAGACATAGGTTTTCAGACATGGTCAAGATAAGATTTGTTTTGCTTGACTATGAATATGTAACAAGGACTTCCCCCCACCCCCAATTTGGGAATGAGTGCGAAGAAAAAAAGAAACAAAGAAAACAGGGTCTCTGAAGCATCTTCTAAAAAGAAAAATGAACAGGAAAAAATAGAAGAAAGCCCCAGAAAAACAGAAGGAAGTCCAAAAAAAACTAAAGACAAGGCGGGCCAGCTTCTGAAAGTTAAATTATGATAAGATATGATGTTGTGTTATATAAGATACGATGATATATTAAATTATAAGGTTAAATTTATTACGTGAAAAACAAGTCATGAATTATAGAGAACCAAAGTTCCAAGTATTATCCTCCTTTTCTGTTCAATAGAATGCATGTAGAAATGCTCATTCTATTTGATGCTTGTTGAATTCAAAGTCAGTTGTTGCTTTTTAAAATTTAAACATCCACTCTATGTGCCTGGTGCTGTTCAAAGAACCATAAATGCAGGCTGTTCGTCTTTACCCTTGAGGAGCTTATATTTCAGCCAGAGAGATGTCGGTACACGTGTAAATATTCACAAAATTGGTACAAGGTGACTGGGTGGGAGGGGACAAACACCTGGGAGGACTAAGTCAGGCTTTACCTATATGTCACCATATAGAAGGTGACACTCTGGCTGATCTCATCTGGGAAGCAGAGGTGAGGGATGGAGAGCCAGCCAAAGCAAGTACTGAGGCAGGAAGAGTTGTTGTAGGTACAGACCAGGCTGGAGAATAATGTGAAACAAAAGGAGGTCTGAGGTCAAATTACCAAGGTCTTTAAGCAGTTCTGATCTTAACTAGTTCTGATAAGTTTTAATAGGTTTGATATTAGAGATAAAGGGTAGGTCTCAGAGCCTGGTGAGCAAGGAAGTACCAAGAAGATTTTGGTAGCTGGGTCAGAGTGGCTGAAGTAGGCAGGAGACTCCTTAGCAGGCCGCTGCAATGACTCAGGAAAGGGACAATGAATGCTTGAACTGGGATAGTGCCCATGGGGGCAGAGGGAAGAGACACGGGGGAGGGAGAAACTGCCTGGACAGGAGAGTGAGTGAAGGACTACACGGAGACCAGGAACGTGGATGACTAGAAAGAAGGCCGCACCCCTGATGGAAATAGGGAAATTTGTAAAAGGGTTCAGGGAAAGACAGCATGCTTACAATTAGAACTCTGTGTCTGTGTATTTTCCCCTAAGAAAACTTTAAAGAGGTCTTTTGGAGAGGCAAAAACTGGCTCATATTGAGCAGGGACCCTTAATCTTTTTTATGTCATGGACCTCTCTGCCTAATTGATGCAGCCCATGGGTCTTTTCTCAGAATGTTTTTAAATGCATAAATTTTTTAAAAGGAATTATAAAGAGAATAAATATATCTAAATACTATCATCCATATGAATGTGAATAATGAAGAGGATGGTTTCAGAAAACCCTAGGAAGACTTATATGAACTCATGTAAAGTGAAGTGACTGAAACCAGAACAATTTATACAATAGAAATATTATATTGCAAAAGACTGAGTAACTTTGATCGATATGATGATCCACTACAACTTCAAAGGACTCATGATGAAAAATACTGTCCATCTCCATGGAGATAGAGATCTTATAGACTCAGAGTGAAGATTCAATCTTTTTGTTTTGTCTTTCTTTTTCTTCTTTTTTTCAGAAACATGACTAATGTGGAAATTTGTTTCACACGACTTTGTATATGTAATAGGCTTTACATTTTTTGTCTTCTCAAGGGCTGGAAGACAGGAGTACATCTAAGGAAGGAGAAAATGTGGAACTGAAAACAAAATAATACTCAAATTTAAAAAAGAAATATGATTATCAAAAGTTTTTTTTTTTAAGTTTATAGACGCAGGCTAAGAACCGCTGATATATAGTAACTTCTAAAATAATTATTAGTGATTTTGGAAAATAAATAGTTCACAATACAACATGCAACCCAACCTCCCTCCCTGGACCTTTAAAACGTTACTACTTACAGGGAGCATAAAGCAAACTGCTCTATTGTGAATCTCTTTCCTAAAAATATGCATCTGAAAAACAGAGATTACTGATTACTCACAACCTCATTTTTCTTTCATCCATACATAAAAGGTTCCTCTCAAATTAATCCCTTCTGCTTAAGCCAGTAACATACTGCAATCTAGAAAAAAAAAAAACAAAAACCTAACAGAATGGAGACCAAAGGCCATATTACAGTCCATTAGCTATTAATATCTGCAACAATCTCTCCTGCCATTGGGCTAAAGAAGCGTCGGCCTTCAACGCAAGAAAGACAAGAAGCACTGCCAAACTATTCCTCTTCTCCAAGACAGTATTAACACATTACCAAGTGCCAAAAGGTCCATTAAACACACACACACATACACACACACACACACACACACGCACGCACACAAGTGACCCACTTTCAGAAGTCAGCAGCTTTTCTCCTTCTGGTGAAGTATGAATATTTAAATCGGGCAGATAAGTCAAGGAGCCAACACTTTGTCCAGAATGCAGTGTGTGCACCTCACTGGGGCTTGGCGTGGGAAGGATCCCGCTGTCACGCACTAACACAGAAAGAGATGTTTTACTTAGGACCGCAGAAGGCTGGTTTTGTCAGCATTCCGCAGCTTCTCGGACTGGAATTCCATGTTGGAAGGAGGGTAGAAAACAGGGAAAGATGGTTTGCAGAAACTGTTCTAAATTATATACTTAAAGATCTTGATCAGGCACCTATAATTTAATTTGCAGTAAATCGGGGGAAACAAAGGGGAGACTGGGCTGGGGGTTAACTGCTGTAAATCAGTTTTTACCTGAATCCTGTTGTAAGAAAGCAGTCAGAGGTGCTCCATCTGAAGGAAAGGCTAAAACCAACATCATCAAACAGGAGAATCCAGCACAATAGCACAAGTACTGCTGCTTTAATGAGATAATCATGAGGGCAGCACAAGGTCCAGAAGAACATGGGAACTGAATGGAAATACTCCCAACTCTCACAACCCTGAAACTACAGGTATCTGTCTGCCTTTTAGTCCTATTCAGAATAAATCATTAAACAGAAGTGGGAGGGGGAAAAGTATTTTTCTTAATCAGATAGAAAGTCCAAGATGCACATGCCCATGGGGGGGGGGGTGCTTTTTGTTTCATGGCCTGGCTGGGGATCTTGCTGTTGGCACCTCCCACCTCCCATCATTTGAGCTTCTCCATCCCCCTTTGCCAAGACTACTTTTCTCTTGTGAAGGCAAGAGCCAGAATCATACCTTTCCCCATCATGCCTACACCCAAAACTCCCATAGTTCCCTTCTCTAAACTGTGTTCCTTTCCTACTAAAGAAGTTTATTCTTACAGAACTAATATGAGAAATTTTTTTAAGGATTAAAAAAAATACGCCCTTGCTGTAATCTGTCAAATGAAAAAAAATCCCCAACAACCAAAAGCAAATTTTAAACTGAATTTTTATTTTATTAATCACCTACATTCGTTGAAAAATAGTACTAGATGAATAAGTGAGATGTATTATTTACAATGCTTGGTACACACAATCTAGATTCAGAGTTTTCTATTAACAAGTTTGTGGACCATTGGAGGCTAAGGCTCATAAGCTGGAAACATAAGTCCTAGACTAATCTTGTATCTACAATAAATTACCAATAACTTTTTAATACTAGAATAGGTTACCAGGTCAAAGAGATTCTGGTTTAAAAAGAAAATGATCATAATAACTTAACATTAAATATACATAACTCATCCCTCTAAAAATGATAATGTTTCCGAAAGAAGTTTTTATATTTTCACTTAGAGATTATGACTTGGGAAGAAAGGCTATATATCTAGAGCAGGATTAAACTCCACCCCCATCCCAAGTCCAGTGTTCTGCCCACTCTAATAGGCTTCCTTGTCTTTATATAGAAATGGAGCATTTTTCCAAGTGTTTCCACAAAAATGATCCAACACAATCTTCAGGAGTACATGGTGAGTCAAACAGGGAACTACCACTTCCACTTTATTGTTCAGAAGCTAAGTGATATTGCTAAGATGGAGCCCCCCATGGCACAACACAAAAATCAGATTTGGAATAAGAAGACTGTGGCCTCCAAATCCTAGCTTTTACTACCAAGCAACCTCAGGTAAGTGACTTAATCTTTGGTTTCCTAATGTACAATAAAAGAAGTCCCTCACCAACCCAAGTCTGATGATTTCCAGAATCTAGACTTCTCTGTGCCCAGTGTACCCATTAGCATCTGAGGCACCTACTATGGGCCAGGCACCTTGACAGACAATACCTGAGAAGAAAGACAGAAACAGAATAGATGAAACAGAAGCGGAGTTCAGATTCTATTGGAAGATAACACACCTAGGACGGATAAGATATAGGCAAAATAAGTGGAGTATGTGAGGGGATCCTGAATCTTGCTTCGGGGTACTTGGCAAAAAGCTGCACTGAAACAGGAAGGGGTGGCTGACCCCGGGGTCCCATGCCCAGAGGCATATTTTTAAACAAATACAATAAAACACCTAAGATTAGAAACACCAAGTCACCAAAATACAATTCGTCTTTCTCAGATCAAGAATTGTGGAAAGCTCTGCCTGAACTAAAGAACTTGGGACAAAGGATCGAAGCCTCAGAACCCTGGAGCCGGAGGGGAGTGCAAAGTCACCGAGTCCTAATTCTACAGAGGAGGAAAAGGAGGCCCACGGAGGCAAAACGCTTGACGTCTAAGAGGCAGCAAGTGGCAGAAATAGGATTAAAATCTGGGTCATTTAGACTCTAAGTAGAATTCTTTCCAAGGAGCCTCGCTGTCTCTTTATATGCATTTTTAAGCTTTTGGTAAGTTTAAAACTGCACCAAGCCTTTGTATATGTTGAAATTCAATTTAAAATGTTACTGCATTCTGCTTTTGGTTGCTGTGAATATGATAAAAACTTGATGGATCTGATGATTTCAGTTTCTGGTGTTTATATGTCTGTTCTCAAAGATCCCAATTTCCTTATGAACTGAGTACTGCTTTTGTGGCCTCATAACACAAAATGCCCATTATTAAGTATACAGTAGGTACTCCAAAAACACTTTTATGTTTATGGTTTATTTATGTTTATGGGTATGTGTATGAATATCACAAAGTCTTAGCATAGTTTTGAGCTTTAATAATTTCAGGTTTGTATACAAAAAACCCCATCATTTGAAAGTGTAATTATTTAAATTTCATTTGCATTTATTTAGTATTGTGAGTTCTGTATAATAAATTTAATTTTTTAAATTTTAATGAGAGGGAACACCTTATCAACAGGCTCTAGGAGTGCAACAGTTTCTGAATGACACTTTCTAAGAACAGTGGATGAGTACAGTTGGCTCTCTTGCTGGGCCACCCCCTCCGTCATTTAAATTTATTTGTATTAACTTTTTCTCCTGTGGGTTCATGTCTAAGCTCTTCAGTATCCACAATAACTTACCATTAACTTTTGGGTGATCTTAAGGCTGAGATTACAAAAGTAACCCTTTCAGTCACTGAGTACCAGCTAATAATTTTTTTTAACAGAGTTCAAAAATTAATGATGAGTAATATCGAGCATAAGATGGTGGTTATGTTGAATTTTAATAATATATTGCTATTTAAACATTAATTAAACTCAGTATTTTGGGGGGGTAAAATTGTAGCATTTATATTTTTGAAGTTATAAAAGCATAACACTGTATTAAGACTTTGGGGGCACCCTGTGCATATAATATAAGCACACTAAAGTATGTCGGCTGAAATCTGAGGTCTTGGGCCACTTCTGCTGATTTGCTGACTAAATTCTTCTTTATGACTCTAGCCTGATGATCAGCTAATCATGTCAGAAAGCAAGCTGCAGGGCCTCCTATCTAAGCTTACTACACTGAGGCAAACTAAAGTAAAACCAAAGCCCTCCAGAGCACCCAGAGCATCATCTCCCCACATTTAGCTGCCTGAGGAAAACTAGTGGCCCATCTCCAAAGAAAATCTCCTACTCCATCCTCTTCCTGATTCTCCTGAAATGTCATTGGCTGCCTGATTTGGGGAGTTTCACTTTCACGTGTTAAGTGACTTCCTTCCTCCTTTTATGCTGTGAACAAGAAAACTGGTGCCTTAGCAGGAAGGAGGGCTGTGATGAACCCTGGGCTTTCCTTCCCAAAAGGAGGCTCCCAAGGAAATAAGGAGCAGGAAGCCCTCAGTACATGCTGACCCAGAAGCAGCCCAGAAACACACCCCGTGTGTTGTGCTTTCTTGCTTAAAGAGATAAAGCACCCCATTAAAACTCAATACGTTTGGGGAAGCAAAGATAAAACACAAAAAAGGCCTTTCTTATCTTCAGAAATGCAATTCCAAGCTTTGTGGGCGCTGGTATTCGGCCGACAGATTATTAAAGCTTATTTGAAAGCTCCAGGCTTTCCCCCAACTTCAGCTTCTGAGGTTTTCAGGGTTTGTTTCGCTAAGTGTGTGAGAGCTTGTGTACATGGGCTTCGCTCAATTCACACACATCAGTGAACAGCAACAGCAGAAATCCAGGTCCACAGCAGGAGGTTTAATTAACTGTACAGAGGACGGAGCCAGTAGGGCCAGAGCCATTCCCTCTACTGGGAGGAGCAAAGGAGCAGGCTAATATGCAGGGGAAACCCATTTCTGAATAGAAGATTTCCCCCTTGGGATGCTGGAGGAGGCAGGAAAGGAAAAGGTCAATTTGGCCAAAGAGAGACCTAGAAAAAAACCAGGTCGGTGTGGGCAAGACCCTTGGGCTTTTCTCAAAGCAAGGTAAAGAGAAGTCAGAACTCCATTTATTTTTGAGGGCTTGGGTCGGCCTTCATTTGGCTTTCTGGTCAGCTGTCTGTAGGAGGTCAGAGAGGAAATCTCAGTGCCTTTTGGGAGGAGTCACTGAAGAATGGTTGCAAAACCCAGAGAGCTGTTAGGCTAGCTGTAGGTGAATAAACATTAAACGAGCAGATGTTGGTTGCAATCCCAACTATCAGCAAGCTCTGGACCAACAACAAACTTGGAAGCAAATACAAATTCACTGTGTGAACTCTTCTGAGGTACAAAAAGCATCCTGCATCTGCCGCCCAGCCTGGTTTCAGGCTATGGAGCAGGCTACCCTCCCCAGAGAAGCTCACCACTTACAAGCTCCCCACTGGGGGCTCCCTAGGGTGGACCCGATTCCCACTGCTCTCCAGCGGTTTCACCTGCACCTCCACAATCAAGATTTGCCCCATCCCTCCCACACGTGATCCAGCCTCCTTTTATATGTTATCTTCTCCCACTAGACTGTAAGCTCCTGGAGGGCAGGAACTACCCCCAGTATTTAGCCTGGCACAAAGTAGGAGCTTAATCAATCCTTAGGGGAGCAGATTCAGAGTTTTCTTCGGTGATCTACATGGGATCCAAAGTGATTCATCACTCCATCATCACACCATCATTTTCCACAATTCTATTACCTCATGATAACATGAAGAGTTACCCTCATAATAGTTACAAAGTTCTTTCAAGGTCCTTGCAGAAATGCAATTTATAAGGGACCATTACTGCATCTTGCTGGGGTTGCAAAGGTACACTGCATTAAGCAAACAAATTTGCTATTATTATTAAAAGTTTGGATAGTCATGAATCTTTCAAGGACCATATTCTATTAATTAGTCCTTGCAGCAAGTCTACGAGGGTCATTCAGTTTTATGACATTATGGCTACTTTTTTTTTTTATAGTAATAGCTTTTTATTTTTCAAAACACATGCAAAGAGTTTTCAACATTCACTCTTAAAACAAAAAAAAAAAACTTTGTATTCCAATTTTTCTCCCTCCCTTGCCCCCTCTCATAGACAGCAAGTAATCCAATATAGATTAAACATGCAATTCTTCTAGATGTATTTCCACATTTATCATACTGCATAAGAAAAATCAGATCAAAATGGGGGAATGAGAAAGAAAAAAACAAGCGAGCAAACAATAACAACAACAAAAGGTGAAAATACTATCTTGTGATCCATACTGAGTTCCCATAACGCTCTCTCTGAATGCGGATAGCTCTTAAGGGGCAAATAACTTGCAGGTGTCACTCAGGAAGTTGACTCTCTACTCCCATCAGGCTTAACTACGGCCTCAACCTTCAGACAAAGGTGTGTGGGTGTGCCTGGAGTTACTATTCCTTCTTGGAAAGCTCCAAAACCATTTTGCCTGTCTGCCTCAGTTTCCTCAACTGTAAATTGGGGCCAATAGTAAGGGCTACTTCGCAGGGTTGTCCTGAAAGCCAAATGAGATCACCTATTTGTAAAGTACTACTTTCAATGCTAACTTATCACTGTTAGTATTATTTGAACCGACTGTGAAATGAGGTAGCCAGCTGGGAGAATCTCTAGGGTTTCTCTAAGATGCTCTGAAAGCATTGCTCTGAATATTCACTGCAACCCTTTCTGGAATCAACCTCCCCAAGTCGGGCGGTGCTCATTTTTGAGACCATAACAATTCACAAGGCCATCTACTGTAATAGGGCCTGGGTGACAGGAGCGCCCACATGGATGAATGCTTGTGGTAGAGAATCCAAGCACAAGGTGGGATGCTGTTTCTACGGCACCCCGGTGCCCCATATAATGAGGACCTTCCTCCTCATCCTCCTCACTCTGCCATGTTAGCTCCCTGAGGGGGCTTCCTGTGGCTAAGAGGAAGGGTGGGAGAGAGGGTACGAGTGAAGGGCAGGATCTGGAGGAATGAGAGGCTCCGATGGAAGTCTAGGCCCCAAGATGCTATGGGCAGAGAGATGGCTTCTGACCAGTCTGATGCCCTGGAACCTCTCCACCAAAGACCTACCTAATACTTAGCTTTCCCTTTTTTACACCTGTGGCTTCTACTATGTCCCGTGTTGTTCCTAAATGTCTTTTACTAGCCCATTATGAAAAGAAATCATGGGATTTCATAAAAGTCGACCCAAGTCAGCCTTAAGATACAGAACATATCCAAGGGAAACTTGACCGTTGTTGGGTTTTTAAAAATATAAATATTCAAAAATTCAATTCAAAAATTGAGCCAGCCCTTTAAAGAAGTCATATGTATTTTATTCAACCCTCTGATTTTTTCCCAAACTAATCATTACTTTTGCATTTGGGGGGACAGATTTTTTTCTCTCTCCAAAGGATGAATTTGGTATTTACTTGAACTAAAAAAAGAATTTACTGATTAACTATAAATGAGTTCATGTTAGATCTCCAATTTCCTAACTCATTTTGTCTAAGCCTCTCTTTTAGTCCTACTGCATTCTATTTTATATCATACCCATCTGTAAACATGTTTTTCCCTCCCTCTACAAATTGTAAGCTCTTTAGGGACAAGGACTGTATTATTTTTCAGTTTTATGTCTCTAGTCTTTACTACAGTGTATCCTTGTATTTAATAAAGGCTTATAGAATTAAAAAATTAATACTGAACAAAGGAGGTCAAGAATGTAATGTTCAATAGAACATAGGATGATTTTTTTAAAAATGAATTTTATTGCTAACTTTTGAATTTCATCACCTACTTTAATTCTCCTCCCACAACCCTCTCCCACCTTCCAGAAGTTATCCTTCATAATTTTAAAGAAAAAACTTCAGTAAAATAAATTATATTTAAAAAATCTAATGTTACCTGAAGTGTTCCTATCCATGGTCCCCCAAAGGAAAACTACAGACCCATGAGGAGCTGAGGACTAGTGTGACTAGACCTAAGAAACTTGGGGGTAAGGAAGACAAGGGAAAAGAAGGGGTTGGCTGGTGAACCGGGGCAAAGGAAGGCAAAGGGGCAGGAAAAAGCAAGGCTGGAAATAAGCTCCTCCCACCTCTCTCTCTCCATCAGCACTCATCCACCCCACAGGCCCTACCCTCAGTCAAGACCTGAGATGATTAGAAAAAGGAGAGGACGAGGGGAAAAGGAGAGGTGGGGTCCCAGGCAACAGGGGATAAGGGTAAAAAATGCTAATGCCAAGTGGCTGGGGACAGCAGGGAGGGAAGGGGGGGCGGTGAAAGAGTTTACCTTTGGAAAGGTCTGAGGGCAGGATCTGCCTCTTGCCTCTCTTTGTACCCCCAGGGCTGGGTGCAGTGCCTAGAACTGAGCAGCACTTCATAAATGTTTTATCAAAAATGCCCCGAGTCACAATCTACAAACCAAAAAATAAAAATCTGCAGAATCTAGACATTTCAAAAAGGGGAGCTACAAAGCAAATTTTGTGTGCGTGAGTACATCACTCTAGTACTTGAGTATGACAGGTGAAGCGATACAAGAGCACCGAGTGAGTCATCCTCCGGGGCCTAACTCCTCCATCAGGCAGCACCATCCCACATGGTACAGAATTCAAAAATCCCATCATAGCACCAGCAAACGCTAACATGGATAGAGCACCTACTCTGCGCTTGGCCCAAAGCATGAAGCCTTTAAGATGGGCACATCCTCCAGGGGCGGGCCGGCCGTCATGACCCAGGTACGGCACAGGCAGGACGGATTCCTGACTAGCAGGTGACCCAAGTGTTTGAGAGCATCA
The DNA here is from genome assembly GCF_902635505.1 of Sarcophilus harrisii. Classification (NCBI taxonomy): domain Eukaryota; kingdom Metazoa; phylum Chordata; class Mammalia; order Dasyuromorphia; family Dasyuridae; genus Sarcophilus; species Sarcophilus harrisii. The sequence goes on from NC_045431.1 coordinate 231,919,230, forward strand.
CATTTATTAGGTTCCTATTCATATGCCCTTCTTCTTGGTGCACTGGCTGCTGAGGTAGCACGGGCCCAACACAAGGCCTGACCCTCACAGGACGGAGAGTTTGGTAAGGATACAAATCAGATCCCGACTGGCAGAAGCTCTCGGCTCAGTGGGCTTTGGCCCAGAATGGGCCTGTGGAAGAATCCAAATCTCCTTCCTCAAGCTGGTGAGAGGTACAGAAACTGACTCCTATCTGACTTTGAAAATAGACATCTTCCTGCCATGGTGGCGGAGGCAGAAAAAAATCCACCTGGATTCCTGCCTCCTCCCAGACAGGCCTGGGGCCACGAGGCAAAGCCCCTCCCACCCCCCAAAGAGACCCTGCAGCAGAGAGCACACTTTGGGCTAAACGGCCTGGGAGGTCCCTCACGTCCTGGCGCCGCCTTGGGCCTGCCTCCCAGCTCACTAGATGCCAGCTGGGCATCATGGCTGTTTTCAATACCACAGGACAGGGCTGCCTGATGCAGCCATGCTCCAAGCCCTGCTTCCGTTTCTGACATCTCCCTGGCTTCCCAGTGTCTGTGCTGGCCCCCACCGACTGGGTCAGGGCCACAGGCTGAGCCCAAAGCCGCGCTCGAGGTATCCCGCTATGTTATGCTCTGACGGAGCCAAGGAGGATGGGAGGGAAGGGAGGGCAGAGGGGCAGGGCGGAGAGAAGAGACATGTGGAAAAAAGACTGCTTTGGGCCTTTTTTTCCTTCCCATTGACAACAGCACCCTCTTCTAAATAAAGCTCTAAGTGACCTGGGACCTCCACTGTCCTGTTCAGGGGGACACTTTCACCCCCCCCCCCAGGTGGTGAATCCCATGGAAGTGGCAATTGCTTGGTGCAGGTGTCCTCTCTAACAGGGGGCTTCTGCTGCTCTAGGCTTCCCAGGAAGCTTGGGCCCTGCAAAAGGAGATCACTCCAAGCAAACAATAATGAGCAATAAGAAAACATTTAGGGATGTGTGCAGATCTCAAGTCTGTGACTAACTCAGCTGAAGTACAAGTAGGTCTCATCGCATTCTGGCTTTTGGTGGGATTCACAATAACAATAATAATAATTTAGAAAATCATTAGGGAGGGAGATGTGGTACCACACTCATCTCCCTACTCATTTTCTGAATTATAATGTGCATATATGTGTGTGTGTCTCTATACATAAATTATATATAAATATATAATATATATACATATATAAATATGCAGATTAAAAGAGAGAAAAGACTATATATATATATATAAATAAATTTTAAAATATAAATATATAAATACCCATGCAGAGACTGAAAGAGAAAAAGAATGAGTGTGTGTGTGTGTGTGTTCCTCTTATTTCTGGGGAAGCTAAGGCTGCTTGAGTCCAGAAGTTCTGAGCTTCAGCAGGGCTAAAGCTGATTAGGAATCAGCACTAAGCCCAGCACCCACACAGCGAGCCCCTGGAAGTGGAGGCTGCCGGGCTGCCCGAGGAGGAGTGAACTGGCCCAGTATGGAAATACTGCAGCAAGGCTAATGCTTTCAGGCTGATCCATACTGGGACTCGGTCTGTGGCTGCTCATGAGGTTCTAGTTCTGATTAAGGAGACTGTTTAAAAAATAAGATCCCGGTCTTTCCCCTTGAGTTTGTGACCTTCACCGGGCTATGTATCAAAAGAAGGAGCGGGGTGGGGGACAGGAGGGCCCCGGCCGGACCTCTCTTTTCTTCTCCCGGCCCTTCTGGGGAACGGGAGAAGAAGGAGCGGCTCCCGCAGGTAGGCCGATGCCGCCTCCTTGGTCTCGGCAGGAGGAGAAGGCACAGTGACAAATACCGCTGGGCCTTGTTGCAGAGAAGTGGCTGGCTGTCTTTGATCAGCGGAGGGCTTGCTGATCAGTGTGATTTCCCTGTTCTGCTGACTGGGAGCTGGCTGGGCAGAGCAGGAGAGCTGGCTTCTGTGGGGCCCATGCAGGGAGAGAGAATTCCATAGGCACCAAATCACAGAAAGCAGCGAGAAATGAAAGCGGGCTGGGCTGGAAGCCGAGACCTTCATTCTGCCAGCGTGGTCCTTCCTGACGTCAGGCTCTCGGGGATGGAAGGCAGGGGGTCGCTTCAATAATTTTAATTAATCGGCTGCAGGACTACACATGAGGCAATGGATATAGCGACACTTCGGAGATCAGATGAGAGAGGATCACTTCCAACGTTTTAACCGTTTTATTTTGGTTGCAAGAAAAAAAAAAGCCTGGACATCGTTTTTAAAATTAAAACGAAAGAAACAGGAACTTACCAACATATGTGGTTCTTGGCATAGTTTTAAGACAAAGGAAGTATAAGCTCAGCACCTGAGAGTGAGTGTGAGTGTGTGTGCGTGCATGTGTGCGAGAAGCCCTGCAGCTGCTCACTGAATTTTCTTCAATTTGCCAGAAAAAGCAGCTGCCGGACTGACACCAGCTAATCTGCCTGCTTCCTACACAGATTTTTCTAGTAAATCACAGAGTTTACCTAAAAATAAGTATAGCCATCTCCTCGCTCTGTTCCATTCAGCTGCTGAGAAGCCCTTGTAGGGTCTTAAATTTCACCAGCAGACTGCACTCTCTTCTGGGGAGGAGCAGCGAGAAGGGGCGAGCAGCTCCATCACCGAGCTCGGAGGGGCCGTCTCCAGTTGGAGTCTGGGGGTTTGGGGGAGTCTGCACCTGTGATTCACTGGCTGGCCTGAGAATGCCCAGTTTGGCAACTTTGGGACAGAGCTTCAGGGCACTCAGGCAGGGGAGGGGCTGAGCTCACACTCACAGTTAAGATAAGGAGCTTCGAGCTCCTGCAGTGAAGTTCTGGGGCTTAGTTGGGAAGATCCAAGTCCAAATTTGTACCCAGATGCTAACTGCAAATCCCTTTATCTCTGATTCATTTTACACAATTGTAAACATGGGAATAAAAACACCTCTGAGAGCATCACATGAGATTTATAAAGCGCTTAGCACAGGACTTTCCACATAGTAGGAACTTAAATAAATACTTGTTTCCTTCTTTCCTAGCCTGCTCTAAATATTCATTAAAGGTAAGGTATAACTCCAGCTATTCTAGAATTCAGGTCTGGAATTACTCATTTTATCAAACTGCTTCCTAGTATATACTTAAGGTCTCTGTGTACACATGGACCCATTTGCTAACAAGCAGGTAAGATGTTTCCAAGCACAAAAGAGACCAAGTTTCTGCTTCATTCATTCAACACCAATAACACACAGCCTCAAAGCTGATTGTAAGAAACGGAAAAGAAAATGCTGGACTTGGGAGTTAAGAGACTACGGCTCAAATCACACAGATAACTTAGCCATAATAATCACAAGCACATCACTCAATCTGTGTATCGAATCATCTATAAAAACAGGTGTCATAACAGACTATCTTGTAGAGTCCTTAGGAGGAAAGCACTCTACAAAACATAAAGCACTATATATGTGAATTATTAATAAAAAGGAATTTTTAAACTCAAAAAGTTAATTTTTAAAGTATTTTTATCAAATTGATGAGTCACACCAAAAAACTAGTTATGTGTTTATTTAACTCAATATAATTGTCAGCTTTGTGATTTACTTTTTTTTTTTTTAATCTTGCAAGATTTCCGCCCCTGCCCCTGCATTTAGGCAGATCCCATTTGCCAATTTAAAAACAGGGCCATTTGCAAATCGGCTGATTTCTATGGGTTTTGATATTAAAGAAATAAATAATTTAATGGCCAACAGGTTCCAAAAGGGCAAAAAGGAGCTGAGGCTTGAGGGAAATTCAGCCTCCATTTTATCCCATGGAGAATGGGGAGGGGATGTAGTACATCATTAAAAGTGGTCTCTGGATCAGGTGGTGCCAGCTATTTCAACGGAGGGGGTGGTGGTGCAGATGATTAATAGTGAGAAGGAACTGGTGTAAAAAGCATAAACAAAATGCATCAATAAATTTTTTTTAAAGAATGGAAAGGGAAGAAGGGAGACATTTATAAATCCTTCAGCGTGGATTGCGGCATGTGGCAGACAATAATCTGTTAGCGCCATCTACTACAACAAGACTCCAGACAAAGAAAAATTTTAAAAGGAAGGACCGTCTTCAAAGAAGGAGGGTGGACAGAGCGAGACCTGGCCGGACAGGTGGGAACCAAACTGAAGCGCTCAGTTCCACTGAAAGCACCGATTCGCAAAGTCTAGCATTTGTCTGGAGATTGGATTTATGGCCGCTGTGGTCCCTCCTGTAGAAAGTTGCACATCTCCACTGGCCAGACAGAAGGAGGCCCAGACTTGTTAGCGCCGAGCCTGACCCGAGCCTTGGCCCTGTGTGAGCGAGTCTTGTGACAGACGGGCAAAAGCAGAAGTACTACAACTTCTTGGAGTGTTTGGGTCTCTTAATTACTTCCTGAATGTTCTGCATCCTGCTTTATGCACAAGATCTGTCTGCTTACAGTCTCTCCCATTAGGTTATGAGCTCCATGGGGTCAGGGATTCCCTGCTGCCTCTTGATGTATCACTTCCACTGAGCACAGTGCGTGGCACACAGTCGGTGTATAATAAATGCTTACTGATTGACTGAAAGAGATCTGAGGGAGCAGTGTAGACCACAAGCTCCAAACAATGATATTTATGGTAGACAAGAAAGCAAAGGGGAGCCCAGATCTCCCTAGGAAAGGGATTCGGGAGGCCAATAGATCTGGGCAGAACAAAAAGAGCCAGTGTTCATAAAGTCCTTCAAGGTATACACCCTCACACACACACCCCGGCCCCCCATCTGTGGATGGGAAAGCTAAGCTAGAAAAGGCCCTGAAAGAGGCAATGGAAGCCTCTGAAGCTGGCTGAATGGATACCAGGCCAACAGAGGAGAGTCTGAATTCTGCCTCAGGGGCCTCACCTCAGCAGGCCCATCTGCAAAATGGGCCAGCAGCACCTATCTCAGTGGGCTGAGGGTCCAATGAGCTCTGCGAGTCTCAAAGCGTCATGGCAACGCTCATTTTCATTATTATGATCTGATCTCAGATCCCCTAGCTTTTTTCATTTTAATTTTCAAAGCTGCTGGCTTATGAAAAGGAATTTTTACTAATGATACCAACAACACTCAATCATTCAAGGAGAGCAGCCAGCATCTCCACGGCCCTTAAGGCTGCAAAGCGCTTTCGCTGTGGATTCACGGGAGCCTCCCAGCAGCCCTGGCAGGCGGTGCTACCGTTATCCCCGAGCTCCTGGAAGGGAGGCAGATCACCGGCACACCAGCCACCTTCCAGAAGACGCTGCCCAGCCAGGCACGCTCTGTCTGGTTAGAAGGCGTTCATTATACACAAGCTTATACCTTACAAACAGGGATAGCTCAGTGAACTCCATGGCTCCGCGCTTTCTAGCCTTAATCACAGCATTTCACATGGATTGTACGTTAATATTACAAAGCCACTAAAGAATGTGATATTGCCTGTAAATATCTGACCTAAAAACACATTGTTGAAATTACTATCCTAGATAAAGTTCTAACTACAAGGAGCAATATAAGAGACAATAATTAATTATTTTTGTACTTAAAAAATACTCTTGAAGAAAAAAAACTCAAGAAGTTAGGACAGATTCTAAAAATTCCTTTTAACTGAATTTGAGGCTACTAAGAAAGTCGCCTGCACAAAAGAAAGTTGTCTGCATAAAAAGTAACTAAGGCCATTAACCTCCAACTTACTTAGACGTCCCTAATTAGTTTCTTTTCTTTCAAATGAATCATTTACTTCAAAACAATTTTCTCTAGTTTCAACTCCAGAAAAAACATGGCCCTGATTTTTGAATCTAAGCAATCCCATTGCATTTTTTTTTAATTGAAACAAATAAATGTGTTTATCAATACCTACAAATGTTTGTATTGAACAGACAAGACATTTTATTTTGGTGAGTATTCTATCATCACTGGGTTAATTGCTACTGTTTAATTCAGTTCCTGGAAGGTCCTCAGAGAAAAGTCAATGTGAAAGCCATCCAGTGGCTCCCGTATTCACTCTGCAGCACCTTCAGCAGAAGTATAGGACTTGTCCCAGAGAGCAAGGGATTGCCCTAAGCAGAGGAGGCCTTCCTGACGGAGCAATGAGGAGGTAAGCCAGAGAGAGATGAGAAAAAAGTGGTCATCATGTCCAAAATATATAGAGAATTGACTCTAATTTATAAAAAATCAAGCCATTCTCCAACTGATAAATAAATGGTCAAAGAACATGAACAATTTTCAGATGAAGAAATTGAAAGTATTTCTAGCCATATGACTTGGAGCAAATCATTATTAATCAGAGAAATGCAAATTAAGACAACTCTGAGATACCATTACATACCTCTCAAATTGGCTAGAATGACAGGAAAAGATAATGCAGAATATTGGAGGGATGTGGGAAAACAGGAACACTGAGACATTGTTGATGGAACTGTGAATACATCCAACCATTCTGGAGAGCAATTTGGACCTATGCTCAAAAAGTTATCAAACTGTGCATACCCTTTGACCAGCAGTGTTACTACTGGGCTAATATCCCAAAGAGATATTAAAGAAGGGAAAGGGACCCATATGTGCCAAAAAAAAGGGACCCATTTGTGGCAGCCCTCTTTGTAGTGGCCAGAAACTGGAAACTTGAGTGGATGCCTATCAATTGGAGAATGGCTGAATAAATTGTGGTATGTGAATATTATGGAATATTATTGTTCTGTAAGAAATGACCAGCAGGAGGATTTCAGAAAGGCCTGGAGAGACTTACATGAATTGATGCTGAGTGAAATGAGCAGGACTAGGAGATCATTATATACTTCAACAACAATACTAAATGATGATCAATTCTGATAGACGTGGCCCTCTTCAACAATGAGATGAATCAAATCAGTTCCATTTATTCAATGATGAAGAGAACCAGCTACACCCAATGAAAGAACTCTGGGAAATGAGTGTGAACCACTTGCATTTTTGATTTCTTTCTCAGGTTAATTTTACATTATTTCAAAGTCCGATTTTTCTTGTGTAGCAGACAACTATATAAAGATGTATACATATATTGTATTTAACATATACTTTAACATATTTAACATGTATTGGTCTACTTGCCATCTGGGGGAGGAGGTGGGGGGAAGAAGGGGAAAAGTTGTAACAGAAGGTTTTGCAAAGGTCAATGCTGAAAAATTACCCCTGCATATAACTTGTAAATAAAAAGCTATAATAAAAAAATACTTAAAAAAAAAAACAGTTCAACAACAGTATAGATTAAATAGGCTTTCATAAGCTGGCCTGGGAACTTAACTGCTTATCATAATATTGTTTCAATGGTCAAAGGCAGTCAGAATTCCAAACAATTGCACTAACATATTAACTTCTGGAATAAAAACTACTCATAAATAAAAGACCACTTGTATCTGTGGGGAAAAAAAAAAGAAAGAAAACAGTGGCCACCATCTGCACCCAGAGAGAGCACTATGGGGACTGAGGGTGGCTCACAGCACGGCATTTTCATTCTTTTTGTTGTTGTTTACTTGCATTATGTTTTCTTTCTCATTTTTTTCCTTTTTGATCTGATTCTTCTTGTGCAATATGATCATTGTGGAAATATGTATAGAGGAATTGCACATGTTTAACCTATATTGGGTTACTTGTCATCTAGGGGAGGAGGTGGAGGAAGGTAGGGGAAAAAATTGGAACACAAGGTTTTTTAAGGGTGAATGTTGAAAATTATCTATGTATATGTTTTGAAAATAAACAGCTTTAATCAAAAAAGAAAGAAGGAAAGAAAATGGTGGTCATGTCCTGAGCTACAGTATACCAATCATCATGGTTACAAGAATGATCCTGAGAAAATCTCTGCACTGAACTGTGTTAAAAAGCCTCACACTCCGATCCACATGCCCCTTCACTAGTCATACCCATAGTGACTATTTCAGTCACTCGCGTGCTTAAAAAACAAACAAACAAAAACTCTAGCCCAAGAGCCTGTGGAAAAGTGCATCTTCTTGTCTCTTTTCTCCACCCTGTATTTCACGTTAACTTCTTTTACCATACATGTACTAATATTAATCTTCTATTCAAAATTCTCTACCCACTTAAACAAATGCTTTAGCCCAGGAATTTGTCACCTTTTTTGTTTTATGGGCTCCTGCTCCTTTGCCACTGTGGAAAAGCTTACAGACTACTCAGAATGATGCTTTTAAATGCATAAAATAAAGGGAAATCAATTGTGCTACCAGACAGTTACCAAAGTATTTTTTAAAAATTCATGAACCCGAGGTTAAGAAGCCCAATCCTCGCTTAGCTCGAAAGCCTTATTAGAGCACTGCTCCCCAAACTTGGCCACTTGCTAGCTCCCTCACTAAGCCCATCCTGCAGCACCTTGGTGCTCGTGCTCATACCGTGCCCTCTGCCCCCATCTTTCTCATGTCTAATTCATTCCTTCATTAAACTTTTCCCCTGACTTCACAAATACTTGGCCTGCACTTTTGCACTGATGTTATCTGTGTATATGTCACATTCATCTGTAGAACTGCAAGCTTCCTAAGGAAAGGGAATGTGCCTTAGTCAAGCACTGTATATTTGCCAGGATGCTCAGCACAACATTGTCCATAATGGGCTTAACAAATGTCTATTGAATTGAACTGAGAACTAACTTAAACAAACTATAGTTGGATCCAAATATAGCAGCAAATACGTTTTTAAAATGTTATTTTAATTAAACTTAACAACAGAAGCACCCCACAGTACAGCAGAGCCCCTCCCTTAGCAACTCTGAACCAGCCGCCATTGTGCAGGTGGAGAAAATGAGGACGCTTTTGGCAACACAGGACTGCTGCCACCAGGAGGCTAAGAAATGCACCTTTTATAGGAAGACTAGAATTTTAAAATGTGCCGTTGAAAATATGATGTGAAATCCTTTTTTTGGCACAGGCTTTCCAAAGAAAACAAAGTGAGGGAGTGGTAGCTTTTTCTCCCCAGGAGACAAGCCTAACATCTCAAATTCTGAACTTTATTTCAAGGAAAAAAACAGAACTGTTTTAAAATTTTTTAAATTAGGCATTAATTATCAGCAATTTTATTTTTAATTAAGCCTTTCCTTACAGCACTGATATTCCAACCCTTTTCCCCTGGGACTCCTGGCAGGAGACCCAGAGAGCATAATAGAATTTGCTATTTTCATTGACCTAGGCTGGGTAAAGATAGCTTCTATTAAAAAAGCTAACTTTGAAATTATTTCTAGGTTAAATGTTGAGGTAAGGAAAGTTAATGGAATGAAAACTTTCACGTTACTAATCTATAAACTGCAATAGTTCTCCCAAAATGCTACAAGTCTGATCTCTTATCTCTTCCAAGACTTTAAAAATAAGATGTTGTACTTTTTAAAATGAGCTTGTCAAGGCAATTTCCCCAAAATATAGGGTGTGTTTGCTAACGTATTTCTGACCACTTACCACTACACAAAACGCAACTGGTCCAAATGGACACGGCGCATTCTCCCAGTTAGAAGAAACCTGGCATTGGTCTCTGGGGGGGGGGGTTTCCCCTCAGTACACTTCCCAAGGCTCTGCCCAATCAGGGATGCCCTTAAATAACTGACCTCGGGATAGGGAAGGATTAACCACAGAATGCAAGTACTTCTTAAGGTTCCCATCACTTAAAATGGCATACATGCCAGCCTCCACCCCAGGACCAGGCTACGAAATAAAGACACTGACTTAATATCAGTCAGAAATGAGCTAGTCTGATGGAGAAAAATAACTAAATCGGGATTTATACACTGCTGGACAGCTGCACAAAAGAACAGACGCCATCATCTCCAAAGCATGCAAGAACACCCTGGGTAAGAACCCGGCCTGAGATTTTGCCGGCCCAGGAAGCCCTCTCCATGGGAAGGACTGGCCACTCTCGGAGGGCTGCCCACAGGTGGACCCCGCTTGGTCCCAAAGCCAAGATGTCTTTCTAAGCCCCCTGACTACAAGTAGGAACCACAAGGGGAGCACTGTGGAAACATGGACATGCTGGGAGCCCATCCCTCGTGCCCTCACACTGACTACGTGAAGCTGGGTCAGTGAGGCTGGCATCTAGCGGCCCATGAAGGCCGGGCTCTCTTCTTCTCCTGCGTCTGAAGGAGTCACAACCTCACGCCACTCTCACACGGCTGCAACGGCGGGCCTTGCGTTTGGAGGGTTCGGAGCCTTCCAGTCACCACACAAAATAAGCATGCCGGATCACTATGTGAAGAGAGAACCAATGGAGCACTATCTCTTTAAAAACTACTAATGTGAATGTGACTCAGGTTCAAACATGCAGGAACCACTTAAGATCCACCCCCCTCCCCAGCATGGGGTATTCTCAAGTGCTAAGAGAGGAACAAATTGGTTTTCAGCCGGGGTAGCCTGCCCGAGGAACTGGCCCTAGCTCACTCAAGGGCACATTTAAAATGAGATGGGTCCACTTAAGTGTTCCTTGGCTTTACATGCAACTCGTGTTCAAAGCTGAAAAGCAAAATCAGTAGGGAAAAGCAGATAAGTAGGACATTTAAGGGGCTTTTTCCTAAAAAACAAACAAACAAAAGACACATTTTCACAGCACATTCAAAAATTTGTTGAGGTTTTGCTGACATTCAACTGACAGACAGGTGTAAGGATGGACATGGAAAATGTCTGTTTAGTTTTGATGAGAATTCAAAATAACCCTGCCTTCCTACTTAGTCACTGATTTTGCTGCCAGTTAGTTTTCCAAATTGGAGAGAAAAACAAGTGAACTAAAGCTCCACCAGAGAAAAATTAATGTGAGCTTGAACCCACAGAATGCACACATTTCAAAGTAGCAGAGTCTTAACTTCTCTGCATCTCTTGCTCCCCCCCTTTTATAATTCCTCAAAATTAATGATTATGTCATTAAAGCATGGAGATGGCAAATGTTAAAACCATAAAACATCTATTTGTTTAGCACAACATGCAGCAAGTTCTAAAGGTGCTGGTTATTTTTCCAGGTCTTGGCGGCACTCACACTGCAGGCATTTTTTTAGGAGAGACAAGAGCAGCCAGATGCCGAGTGGGGAACTGGCAAAATTTGGTCAATGGAAGCAGCAGGGTACTCTACAATGAGATTGACAGATTGCATCCTGTAGTCAACCAAGAACGCTTCCTATATCACAAGTGGTCACAGAGTTTCACTTAAAATCCCTAGTGAGGGGAAATTCAATTAATATTTTAAATCTATTTTAGACTATTTAAATAGTCTATCAATAAGCAATTATTAAGTGCTTAAGGGCTAAGCTCTGGAGATAAAATAAAGGCAAAAACAGTTCTCATTCTTCAGTAGCAACCAGTCTAATGAGGGAGACAAGATACAAACAAATCGGGACAAACAAATCTGGAGAGAATCAACAGAGGGAAGACATTTAGGAGGATCAGAAGATCGAACTGTTATAACTCTGATAAGAAGCTTTTTCTCACATAAAAAATTATTTTCATTTTACTGATGCCTTTTACTTATACAAAGCCTTCCCCAATCCATGAGTCTCCTTTTGTAAGAGAACTGGGCTCTCTAGTTCTTCCATCTTCATCATGGTAATCATTGTGTCCCCTGTTCCCAAGTTCTCCATCTGCACTCTTCATTAGTTCATAGAAACGTGTTCAAGTTTCTCTGGGTGCCTCACATTCAGCACTTCTTCCAGGCTGACAATATTCCACTGTATCCCCACATGCAATTCACTCAGTCAAACCCCAGTCAGTGGGAATCTTCTCTGTTTTCAGATCCTTGCACCGTGCAAAGTGCTGTGACGTGTGGGAGCTTTCTTTCTGCTTGTAGCTTTGAGGTGTGTGAGCCAAGCAATGGGATCTCAGGGTCAAAGAGCATGAACACTGAAGCAGCCTTTCCCACACAATTTGAAACTCTCGTCCAGAGTGGTTGAGCCAATTCACAGCTCTACCAAAGGTGTAGCTTTATGTCTGTCTTCCTGCAGTCCCTCCAACACTATTTCTACTTTGGGCTCTCCCTGAGCTTCTACCAGGAGTCTAAAACTTCTTCCACGTGACATCCCTTTATATATATATATATATATATATATGTATATATATATATATATATATATACACACACATACTTCTTTAAATTAATTAACTAATTAGTTTTAAATGCACATTGCTTTATGAATCATGTTGGGACAGAAAAATCAGAATCAAAGGGGAAAACCATGGGAAACAGAAAAAAGAAGTGAACACAGCATGTGCTGATTTACATTCCATCTCCATAGTTCTTTTTCTGGATACAGATGGCATTTTCTATCCAAAGTCTATTGGGATTGTTTTGGACCCTTTCTATCTTGATGCACATAGATATTACATCCCTCCTCTTCACTTTTCTTCTCTCAACTAAACATGCTTGATCTCCTACTTTTGAAACTTTCCAAATACTTTAAATCACTACTGATTAGAGAAATACAAATAAAGAACACTCTGAGGTACCATTTCACACTTTCAGATTGGCTGACAGGAAAATATAATGATAAATGTTGGAAGAGATGTGCTATAGAGGGATACTCATGCATTATTGGTGGAGTTATGAACTGAGCTTACCATTCTGGAAAGCAATTTGGAACTATACACAAAGGGCAATAAAACTGTGTATACCCTTTGTTCCAGCAATGTGTCTACTGGGTCTGTATCCCAAAGAGATCATTAAAAAGGAAGAAAAGGATCCACATTCGCAAAACTGTTCATTGGAGCCCTTTTTGTGGGCAAAGAAATGGGATGGATGCCCATCAAATGGGGAATGGCTGAATAAGTTATGATTTAAACATGTAATGGAATATTATTGTTCTATAATGATGAGTAGGCTGATTTCAGAAAAACCTGGAAAGACTTTTTATGAACTGATGCTAAGTGAAGTGAGCAGAATCAAGAGAACATTGTACAAAGCAGCAACAAGATCATGTGAGGATCAACTGTGATGGATGTGGCTCTTTTCAACAATGGGATGATTCAAGGCAATTCCAATAGATTTGAGATGGAAAGAGCCATCTACATCCAGAAAGGACCATGGGGACTGAATGTGGATCACAACATAGTATTTTCACCTTTTGTTGTTGTTCGTTTGCTTGCTTGGTTTTTTTCTTTTTTCATGCTCCTCCCCCTTTTGATCTGATTTTTCTTGCATAGCATGATAAATATGGAAATGTGTTAGAAGAATTATACATATTTAACCTATATTGTATGGCTTGCTGTGTATAGGAGGATTGGGAGAACAAAAATTTGGAACACAAGGTTTTGCAAAGATGAATGTTGAAAACTATCTTTGCATGCATTTGGAAAAATAAAAACCTATTAAAATGAGAAAAATTAAGAAATAAAAATATATACACATACATACATACACACATATATGTATGTATACCAAAAAAAGAAACTTTCCTCTCTTCTACTCTATACCTTCTTTCCCCTAAAAGGGTAAATCTCAACCGATTAGGAGAAAAGATTCATGTTTTCTATCCCTCAGCCCTATATATGAATTTCAACAGGGAAAAGAGACGGTGAGAGAACATCTCTTCTGTAGTCAGAGAAAGGATAACAAAGGATATAAATGATAATAAAAAATGAAAATATGTCTTAAGATTTGCAAAAACACTTTTGGAGAATAGCCCTGATGTTCCACACAACAGTCCAGTGAGGTAGGCACTGAGTTTAGTTCATCTGCATACTACAGATAAAGAAACTAAAGGTCAGAAAGGTTCAATAGCTTACGTGGTCACACAGCTATTGTCAGAGGGGGGAGTCAAGCTGAGGTGTTTCCGACTCCACGTACAACATGACTCTATGTACAACACTCTACCTACTCTGCTGATCATGTCCCTTACTCAAGCATAACTGCTGGTAGCTGGAGTGGGACTTTTCTTGAGAAATAAGACGTTCTTCTCCAAATTATTTATGTTCTTAGGCTAGATACTTTTTCCCTGATTTGAGAGCAATAGTAGATTAACTGAAATGTTTATACATATTTGCCTAGAATACACGGTGAACTTCCAGAGGTTCTCTTGCTACCTTCAGATTTACAAGATCAAATGTGAAGATCAACTAGATCAAAACACTTCCCAATTTTAGGGAATTCTTTCCTTTTGTAATTTAGCTTTCAAAAATAAATTCAACATCTTGAATATCTTCAAGATATTTCTTACGTACATGCATATGTATATATGTATGTATGTATATAATGAAGTATTTCCAAGAGATAATAGAGGTAGCAAATATGCTCATAAAACTGTGAATTGAGTCACAAGTATTCTTTCCACAACCTCTTCATGCCTTCTTTTCACTATGAATTCTGGTCCACATCCTTCCATTAATCCTTCATAGAAGATCCACATAAGAAGCTGAAGGTTCTATTCCTCCTACTCTGAGAGTTGTGATAATCCTGCAACTGTTCTCTGGCCACCTACTGTCCGTTATTCTGCATGACCATACTGTTTTTCAGCCACATGCTACCAATCATGATTTTTATGTCAATTTTGGTGTAAAAACTACCTATTCTTTTCAGTATTTGTCTTTTCTGTCTCCCTTTCAGTTCTTTGCAATTAAAATTCTTTTAATAAGATGGCATCTCATGATTTTCATCACAGTGGGAAAATACTGGGGCAAAAAAAATGAATTGACTACAACCCCATGAAACAGTACAGAACATCTAGCAATAACATTCATTTTTTTCCTAATTATTCAGAGGGAAGGTGCTCTTATTTATTTATTTTTTTAGCAAAACTGTTAAGTAAAGATAAGAAATGTATTTTTGTCAGGAACAACTCTGATATGCTCTAGTTTTAATTTTTTTTAATCTGATTCCTCCATCTCAGATCAGAAAAACTGCATCTAACTCAGATCTGGTGATACTTCTGATCAGCATATAAGTTTTGAACTACTCCATTTATGATCAAGATCAGTTTACTCTCACTTAGGCTACCAAAGGGGCTCATTGTATCAATGACAGACTTAGTGTGAAAATCTGAAATTATTCAGAATGCTGTCAATCAGGCCAGCCTCAGGCTTACCTGGTGGCAGGAATTAACAGGTGGGCCTCACCACAAGCAGCTCCATTTCTAATTTATACTAAATCTCTTGAAATTATTGTTTAACAGATTGAAAAAAAAATTAAATCCTGCTTGAAACTAATGCATTTTAGTTTAGCATCAGGCAACATGATAATTTAGGACCTTGTCCAAGTCGATATACTTGTTTGTAAACAAAATATGGGCCACACACTGTTCACTAAAGAGAATAGCCAATTTAGTTTCCTCTCCTTTATTTAAGCATTCAAGTAACCTCTACCTTTAAAACCCAGTGTGATTCTCAAAATAATACACCAATCTGAAGCGTTGAACACAGCTAATTTCTGAGGCCTTCACTCTTCAAGCCTTGTTTCAAATCTGGTTTCAGTTATAGTAAAATCAATCTGGTGATTTAATCCTTCATTTTTCACAAGGAAATCAAGCAGTAAAATCAAACTTGGATTGGATATAATGGCTGGAGAACTACACTTGAGATTCAAATGCTTGGATTCCAATTGTACTATGCTTGTTAGCAGTGTGACTGACTGTAGCAAAGTCAAAAAAAACTGCAGAATATTTATTTGTCATCTAATCTAACCAAGAGCCGCCTCAACACCACCTTCAGCAGGTGGCCAAACATCTCTGATGGGAAGGCAACCACTGCTGTCGTGGACACCTCAAAGGGCAGAGCTTTCCCTCGGGTCCACCCCAAATCTGCTTCTCTGCAGCACCTAATTCTTTGAGACCTCTCAGGCCCAATGTCTTTATATAAATACACCCTTGTCAGCTTCTTCCTCCAAACCCCTTCGGTTCCCGCCTGGCTCACGTCAGGAGCATCCTTCTCCAGCTGATCTCCATATTCTGGAGCCCCGACGTCCCTCTCTGTTGCCAGTCCCAGCACTCTCATCGAGGTGCTTGTTTCCTCTGCCCTGTACCACGGTGGCCATCTCCTATAGACATCCTCAGCCTTGCCACATCCTTCTGCCCCATATCTAACCCATGCACTGCGGTCAGATTTATCTTCCTAAAGCACAACTCTGATTATGATGTCACCATGTCAAAATATTTTTTCACCAAATGAATCTTGCTATGTTCTGGTAGATTCTGGTTTTCCTAGAGAAAGAAACTCTGGGACATCATGTCCTGGCCCCAAATTTTTTGGCGCTCTTTCACAGTGACCGACAGAAATCAAAACTTTATCTCCTGATACTCAAGGCCCTCTACAACTGGTCCCGCCCTCTCTTTCCACTCTCATTTCCCACACCTCCCTCTTCTCCACTCCTGCAAAGCTAGGCCACTTGTTCCTCCCAGAGAGCTTCCACTTGGGAACCTTGGCTCCTACCGATCCCCGGGCCTGCTCCGATTGTCCCAGTTCCTATGAGCCTTTTGGGTCATCTCTAGGAACCCTCCCCTGATTCCCTAAAGCTAACTGCTCCTTCCTTTGAGCCCACATAGCAAGGCTGAACTTCTGTGTCTGGTCTTTTCTCCCTCTGCTAGGTCATTAGCATATGAGCATTATATATATAACTTATATATATTATATATGAACACTGGCTTTTAAGTTCAGGGCCTGTGTCTTTTTCTTCACAATCTTTGCAGAGCCTGCTTAGCACATGGCCTGCAAACGAACATTTGCTGACTTAAAGTACCTGCTACATGTGGCAGATTCTGGTTTCCCTAAACACTCCACGCATGAAGTAGATAAGGAGACAAAATAACACTGCCGCAGAGCTATAGAAACTTAGAAGTACTAGTATTACTAATACCCATGATGATAATAGCGCCTGTGGACCTAAGCACAGAGAAACCAAATACAAGAAATCCTAACTGAAACTCAAATAGGCTGATAAATGGACAGTTACTTTCCAAACTGTCCTTCTCTGCTATTCCTGGGACACGCAACAAGTGGGAGCCAGAATGAGCAATGAGCAGCCTCTTTTTATGAAGGAGACTAGTCCTACGGAAGTGACTTGGTCACCAGCTCATAAGTAGTAGAACTGTGACTGAAACCCTAGGTCCTTCAGCTGGCCCCATGACCCAGGGGTGCCTCTTTCTGGGTACAAAATATTAGTGCCCATGTTTTTTTATACATTTTGCAAATCAACAGCAGAGCCCAAGGTAGGACTCGGGTTTCTGACTCAACTCCTTGCTTTAGTCTGTCACCATTTTACACAGCTTTATCATGCACGCCATTAAAATAATAATGCTGCCCTAAGTAATTAGATAACTAATAAACTTCTGAATGTTCCAAAGCCATTCCCATTCAACAGGGCATCATAATGTGGGAATATCTTCAACACAGGACAGAAAACTGAATCATTTGATCATCCTCTCAAAGAGGTTCTTTAAAAACAAACCAGGTTATCTTATATGGGAAAAATAGGCTTAAATAATTCAGATTCTAAAGAAAAGAGAATAACTTTTTTTTTCAAAAATAACAGATAAAGTTACAAAAGTCACTACTAATTAGTTCATAAGCAATATTAAAACAATGATAATAATAATACTGTGAAGACTTGACACTGAGCTAAGCACTTTGCTAATATTGTATCTCATTTGATCCTCACAACAACCCTGGGAAGAAGGTGCCTTGATGATCCTCACTGTACAGATGGGGAGACTGAGGCAAAGAGAGATGAAGTGACTGGGCCCACACCCAGAGCTAGTGCATGCTTAGGGCTTCCTGCATCCAGCCCAGCCCCTTGCTGCTCCACATCCAGCTCCAGGAAGCTTCCTATGTGCCCGCTACTTCTGCGCTAAGTGCAAAGGATACAGGAAAGGCACAAGGAGTCCCCGTCCTCAAGGAACTCACGCTCCTACGGAGGCGGAACTGTGTGAACAATGGCTCACACACACCTGGTACACCCAGAGTAACCAAAGCTGATCTTGGAGGCCTGAAGAAAGGCTCGCTGCAGACACCGCAGAAGTGTAGACCAAGTAAAGGTGTGGAGCTGAGGAAGACATCTGGACTTGGAGTCTCAACAAGGGGAAAGACAGTGGCACTCTGGGAAGCTGGGGAGGTCTGTTTTAGACATCGTGCATCTTAGATGGCCACGGGCCATTCAGTTTGAGATCTCCAAAAGGTATTGTGAGACTGGAGACTGTACCCAGATACGGTAAGTGGACCCCAGGAGCTGAAGATATCATCGAATGAGTACAGAGCCCAAGAAGAGCACTGGGGTCACCCCTGGTTAGTGGCCAGGAGAAAGACCCAGCAAAGAGCAGTCAGACAGAAGTATGAGAAAACCCAAAAGGAGAGTCCAAGAGCAATTCCAAAGTCTGCTGAGATGAAGAAGAATGAATGTGGAAAAAGACCACAGGACTGGCCATTCAGAGGTCTGAATCTCCAGTCACCCTCTTCTCTGCTTGCTGCACACTCGCCGAACCCTGCCGGCCCGCTGGCTCCAGAAGGGGACTTCTTCCCCATCATGACCTCCACATTCTCCTGCTGCCAGCTTCACTCTGCAGCTCTCTCTCCTTGGATACTCATCCCATCAAACTGGCCCACCCTATTTAAATCATGGTGGCTGCTGTGCACCAGCCCCAAGACCTTCTCCCTCTAAGAGTCCAGCGTTCAGATCACAACTTCCTCTCCTTCCCAACTCCTGCCTGTCCCTCCCCCCCCCCCCCCCTTTTTTTTTTTACAAGGAAACTGTAACTCATGTCGGGGCTTCTTCAAACTCGTTAAACTCTCAGCTCCTCAGTCTCCTCAAGTCCCATGACATCCATGTTCACTGTGCCTCCTCCACACAAAGGATGATCACACTTGCATCTTATCATTACCCGTAAGCACTATCTCTTCTAAATAAAAAACTCCTTTATCTGACTGCAAACTCCCTCACCATGAGCTCCAATCCCTCCAGCCCCACTCAGTCAGCTGCAGGGGCTGTCTCCCGCCTCTAGGGCCCCATATAAAGGCCTTCACCAGCTGGTCCCATCAGTCCCCTCCTGCCTTCTGCAATCCAGCCAAACCAGCCTCCCCTCCGCTTCCTGCTCACCTCCGGCCCTCCCTCCCTTCTCCCCACACCTGCAACAGATTTCATCTTCGCTCCCACCTGACAGGATTCTTCTCTTCATTCTCAGCTCTGGCCCCCTTCTACATGAGCTCTTTTCTTCTCTCTTAACTGCTGGTGCCCTTCCCTCTCCCTCATAATTTTTATTCATCTATTACACAAACACACACACACATGTATGTGTGTATGTATGTGTGTACATATACATATATGTATACGCACATACATAGAGGTTATATATGTGTTTGTGGTCTTCCTGAACCAAAAAGAACATTTGCACCCCCAGTATCTAAGCATAGTACCTGGCACACAGTAGGTACTTCTTGTGTGATTGACGGATATTTTTTCTGCTAGCAACTGTTGAATGAAAATCTATGATATTTTCAAAACCTGTTATCTCAGCACAATTTAAAAAACAAAAACTCCTCTCCAATCCCAGGCCTTTGACCAGATGTCTTAGCTTAAAACAACCAAATTAAACCAGCAAAGAACACACAAGACAGGGACAAGAATAGGAACAGGACAGGAAGTTGGGTTCCAATGCAAACAGAACTTGTTTGAAGGATTTAGAATTAAAAAACAACATATTTTACAGATAAGGAAAACAAGGCCCTGTGGTGCCTTGCTACTTGATAAACACTTGGGGAATTAAACGGAGCAGCCAAAGGTCTTTGACAAACTTTGGTGAAAAGGCCACTCTATTTTCCAGGAAAGGGAATGGAGGCTGTGGATAGGAGCTTCGGAGGCCTCTTCAGCTCAGGAAGCAGAGGGCCGAGGTCACGGTTTGTGGAAGCATGGGGGGACGTACCCACCACGCTCCCCACACTTCCACTCCTGGGGGAACAATCCGCTCTTCCAGTCTGAAGCCAGACCTGATTTCTGGCAGGGCCCACTGGAGAAGGTCAGGACACCAAGAACTGTTCTGACTTCACAGAGGAACAGCCCCCCTGGCCTTCAGTGTCTTCATGTTCTTGGCCAAGACTTCAAAGTCTGCCATTCTTCCTATCAATGTTTCATCTGGGCTGAGTTTGAGCCAACTGGACCTCCTCCAGGAGAAGCGCGCTGGCCTTGGTACAAAGGAGAGAAAAGAGCTGGTGGCACATGTACCTTGGTGCGGGGAAGACTTGAGACCCAAGGAGCGTCTCCTGGCCACTGCACGAGACACCTCCCACTTTGCACCTCACCTGGCTGCTGAGGGGTGCGGTGAAGCCCACCGAAGCCTAGGAGCTACAGCAGAGTCACACTCTCAGCCAACAAATGGACTGACCGCATCCCCCCTTCGGTTATGAATGAAGGTTAGAAACGGTATCTCAGGCTGCAGATATTCAGGGATCAGGTGACCAATATTCCATTATAGGAGCTAATTTACTTGCTTGACTCCAAGGCAATGAGGCCTAAAGGCAGTGTAATTATTGTGCCTAATGTCCTATCTCAGAAGATATTCGTGAAATAAGAGTCCACAAAGTAATAAGAATGTACTGTTTAGTAAATAAAACTTTAGTGGGAATATAGGGACCCAAATTTGCAAGTGGCCGGTGAGATGATCTCACATAAGACAGTTAATCACTCTAGATTGTGGTTGTCTAATTTAGAGATCCAGGATGATATGTAATATACCAGCTACTTAGAATCGCGTATTCAAGTTAAATGGGAAATGCTCTACATCCTTGGAAAAGTGGCGATATCCAAACACAAGATGACGGTGTAACTAAAATGAAAAATTACTCTCGCTACACAACCATCAATTGCTATTTATTTAGCACTACCTCCAAAAATCCATGTGTGTTCATTGATTCCTATGGGAGATATTATTAACATTTTATAGATAGAGGAAAAATGAAATGACTAACACAGGACCCCTCGGCATAATCTAAAGAAGAACCGGGAACAGAGTCAAATCAACTGACTCCCAGAGCATTTTCCAAGCCAATAAGCCATACTTCTTTCCATAGAAAAATTGTTTTCGACACATACGGACTACTCAGGCCCAAAAAAACAATAGTTTCTTTAAATGTACTTTAATCTTTAAAAAATGTTTTAGTGATGCTTTTATCTTTTTATAACATTGATTCAGTAGTTGCTTTTCTGAAAAGCACATGAAGCTATTTTACTATCTATACTCAACATACGTGAATGGCAACTACTTGCCATAATCTGGAATGATTAACCCTTTACATGTAGGACAACTCGTGTCTCCCTGTATTGGATAGACATTCTAGAAAGGTTGGGCAAGGTCATTTCTAAGGGATGTAGAATATAATGCACACAAGAATTATCATTGAGCTTATTCATTCTAAAAAACAAACTAGGAACCAACAGTAAGGTCTACAAACTGCTCTAGCTTTCTAAAATGAAAAAAAGGAGTGGTGGGTGGAAAACCAAATTTCCAAAGCCAGTTCTATGTAGCATCTATTCAAATATACAGTAGAGGAGCATGGTACTTGTGTACAAATGAGTAATTCCAAGAAAAATATGCCCCCAAAGAAATGTCAAAAACGAATTAATCAGTCTTCAAAGAAACACACTGTGGAATAAATGACTATAAAAACACATTTGTACAAACCAGAGTACAAATGTGAATAGTCAGGTACTCCTATGAGGTATCCATCCTCTTCTCACATTCAGAGAGACAGACAAAAAAGTAAGTGACTGCTCAGGACCACAGTGAGTCAGAATCTTCTGTTCAACCCGTAAAAATCAATGTTACCTCTTACTCCCATCAATATACTTCTTGTAGATCTAGACCAAGGCTCTTCTATTTAAAGTCTTCTACAAGGGAATATTTTTTCTCTTATTTTCCCATCCCTCTTTCACTCAAGTCCTTTATATATAAATATATAATTGATCCTCTACAGCCTACTGGAATCCTTTTCAGCCAA
Organism: Sarcophilus harrisii; assembly: GCF_902635505.1. Lineage (NCBI taxonomy): Eukaryota > Metazoa > Chordata > Mammalia > Dasyuromorphia > Dasyuridae > Sarcophilus > Sarcophilus harrisii. The sequence continues at coordinate 231,941,134 of NC_045431.1, forward strand.
ACATGCACATAGAAGAACTAAGGCTGGAAGAGGGATGGGTGGAAAGGGAAAAGGAAAACGTGTTTTTCATTCATTTATGACCAAAACCTTTTAGTGTTTATGGGAAACTACCACAATCTTTAAAAGAAAAGCTTCTTGAGGACAGGGCTTGATCCATCACTGTGAACACAGACTTTTTAGTTTAATAATTATGCATATTATTTTCAGTATTAAATAAAATCAACAAATTGAGGGTAACTGATAAATATTTATTAACAATAATAAGGAAATCTACAAGTGGCATCTTGCGTTCAAGAGACCAAGGTTAATATTGTCTTTTGCATTAAACTCTGGTTTAATAATGTAATAATTCAGGGTCTAACAACAGTTTTCTATCTATTCTGTGAAATGTGATAAGGTAGAAAATAAAGTTATTCAAAGTTCCTTTTTTCAACAAAATTAAAGTTTGCTTTGACCTTCTCTCTACTCACACAGCCATCTCCTGAATTCAGACTCCTGTAAGAGCCTTCCAATTCATCCTCTTATATCAAATTTCCTCCACATAGCTGCCAAAGTGATTTTTCTAAAGCAGAAATCTGACCATGTCACTGTTGTGCTCAATCAATGCCAGTGGTGTCCTACTATTACCTTTAGGTTAAAAAATAAATACACCTGGCATGGAAAGACCATCCTCTGGCTCCAAACTACCTTGTAAGCCTCATGCATTAGTCCCTTTAATGCATACCCTAACCAATCTGGCTTTCTTGCTGTCCCTCAAACTCAATACTCAACCATCCATTTGCCCCATGCCTATATGTCATTCCCTCTTACCCTCAATACTAGACTCCCCAAGATCCCTTTAAAGCCCAACTCAAAAATCGCAGTCCACATGGGGCCTTTCCTCATCTTCTCAGATACTAGTCTTCTCAACAAAATTAACTGGGAAATAATTTGTGCATATACATACATACATACATACATATATTTTGTTGAGGCAATTGGGGTTAAGTGACTTGCCCAGGATCACACAGCTAGTAAGTGTTAAGTGTCTGAAGCCAGATTTGAACTCATCCTCCTGACTTCAGGGCTGGTGCTCTATCCACTGTACCACCTAGCTGCTCATATATATATATATGTTATATATCATCTATATACATCTATATGTTTTGTATATTATATATATATATTAAATTATTATTATTATTTTTTTTTACCTGAAGCAATTGGGGTTAAGTAACTTGCCCAGGGTCACACAGCTAGGAAGTGTTAAGTGTCTGAGGCCAGATTTAAACTCAGATCCTCTCGACTTCAGAGCTAGTGCTCTATCCACTGCACCACCTAGCTGCCCCTAATTTTGTGGGCAGGGGAATGTTTCTTTTGCTTTTTGTATTTCCAGTGTTTAACATATTGCCTGGCATACTGTAAGCACTTATAATAAACACTTTCAGATGAAACTCTAAACCACCAATACACATCTACTGATTGATTTTTCATAAATGACAATTTCATAAGAATTGCATTTAGATTTCCAAAACTTTTGTTATATTTCCTTAATGCATTCTCAAATACTCAATATTTCTTAAAATAAAGGGCCATTTCTAAACCTTGCCAAATACTAAGCCATGTGAAGCATCATGAAACTAACCCATTGCTGACAGTAAAGTATGTTTCCTTGCTTCTCAGCAGAGTGATGGAAAATTATAGGTATAGAATGATATGACTTTGACATTGTATGCTGAACTATACTTCTCTGTTATAAGAAAGGGATCTTCAGTTGGGGGGAAGAAATCACTAGAAAGTTAAGAGTGATTTATTTTAATCAGTAAAATTTTTTTTCAAAAAAGGTAAAAAATTAATTATTTTTTTTAACAATTTTTTAAATTTTTTTAAATTTTTGACACACCGAAGGTCTCAAAAATAATCTTTATTATTCTAGGTTTCAGGTCATGTGGAGGGTCACATCAAATCTTCATGTGTCTGTTTTGGAGAAACAGAAAGACTAAAAGATCTGATCAACACAAAGTCTGAAATATTTAAGAATCACAAAAACTTTCAGAGAAAAAGACCATAAAAGGTCTAAGACGGCACTGGCCCTTGCCCAGCAACCTTCACAAGAGCCCAAGGGTGTCCCTGGTTCCTCTCCAGAGGCTGGAGACCCCGGTCTCCCAAGGTCAATCAGCGCCCTGTCGCTGGCTTCAGGGGTCCCCCAAGAGCTGAGGCTGCCTGAGGCTGACTTGCTCTCTATCCGCACTGCCCAGAGCTGCTAAAGGGAGGACTCAGCAAGGAGCCTACACCGAGCTGCCCTGGAGGGGACCGCCTCCTGCAGCCCCCAGAGGCTCCGGCCTCAGGGCCAGAAGCCCGATCTCCCCGTGGGACAAGTCTGTGTGCCCAGAGAAAAGAATGAAAAAGGAGGGCAGCACCGGAGGACCACTAGTGTTCCAAAGGCAGCCCCTCAACAAGAGACTCCGTCCAACTTCAGGGACTCTGCCGCCGGCCGAGATGAAACTCACCCACCAACCCCCAGCTCGGTCAGGAGACCAGGCTTGTGCCTCCCGATTCTGCTAGCACTCCACTCCCTCTTATTTACTTGGCGTCCACATGGCATGTCCCACCGGGGCCGCACCCACTTCACTCTGGGAGACGAGGGACGCTTCTTGTCTACATTCCTGGTGCCCCACAGTGCCTGACTCCTAACAGGCTCTCAATCCATGTGAACTGAACTGAAATGAACTGAATTGGGTAATGGAAAACACTGGAACTTTCTGATGAGGGACTCAACAGGCTACTTAGAGCTGAAGGGAGAGGAGCTGTCCGGGCAGCAGATCCCCTAGGACAATATTTCCACGAGCGAATGAATGGAAAAGCATTTCTAAGTGCTTAGCAGAATCTGGTTTCCCTTTTTTTTCTTCCATATGGTCTTTAAACAAGAAAATGTATGAAGGGCTAAAGCAGAAGGGCAGGAAAATTAGTAGTGATCTGCAACACTCAAGAAGACAAAGATACACTAGTGATAAAGCAGAGGAGAAAAAGGAAAGTATGGGATAAAAAAGTTCAAAAAATTCATCAAGTTTTGCCACATACTAAACAGGTCTGTAGAGAAAGTAAAGCAAAAAACAAGAACAATTGTTGTGTCCTGCTTTCCTGAGGATGGTGGAAATATGGAGTCCATTTATTACAAGGTCTTCCCCCTTTTTTATACCCCCATATTCTTATGTAACCAGTATATTCTGCACACATGGGACCACATAAACAACTTGCTATGGTACGTAGTTTGCCACCTGCTATCCCTCTGCTTCAATCTCTACCCAGGTTATAACTGCCCCCTGACTTCTCAGGAAGGCTGAGAGCTCTTAGGGGGGATGGGGAGCCGGACCAGACACTGTCAGCAGGTTCCCTCTGGGCTGAAGGGTCTTACCTCACCCAGAGTCCCCCACTGTCTGTGACCCTCTACAAACAATAAATAGCAATAGGGAAGTCTATTAAAACAAAACTAAAGCCAAGTAATATTTCTTCCATTTCTATATTATTGAAAAAATGCTTCTTTTATGTTCTTATGTAAGCTATTCCAGAGTTCCCTAAAAACTATCTCTTTTGTGGCTAAGTAAAAAAAGATACCTTTGAGAAGACAACTTACAATATGCTTACTATATGTTTAAACATCAAGTCTATGATCTCACTGGTGACAAAACTCCCTCTGTCAACACAGATGAGTGACTATTGGGCTAGTTGATCTTGAGAAGGTTCCTGGAACCCTAAGAAATCTGCCCCAGGTTAAACTTTCTATGCATAGTAGAGAGATAGGACCTGTATCTAAGTCTTGGGTCCCCAACACTGTCTCAGCTCAGCTATGCTCTCATCTGTCTGCTCCTTATAAGTGAGACAGAAATTTCATCCCAAATTCTATCATTACTTTCACTCAGTCATTCTATCTTAGACTGAAAATGGGATGTTAATAATAAGTGATTCAAATTTCTAAAATCCTGAGCTTCCACTCCAAAGGGACAGGACACTAAGTTGGGTTGGCTGAGACCTGACTGGGAAGGCCCAAAGGATGTAAGCTCCTTGCGGACTGTCTTTCATTTTGTCTCTATTCTCCTGGCACCCTTTTGGAAGGAATACTTCATAAATGCTTACTGGATTTGTTCAAAATCCTCTTTTTTGCATCACTTTATCTCTCTAGTTCCCATGAGTTCAAATATCTCTATGTAGATTCCTCCCAAATTCCCATATTCAGCCCTCATCTCTCTCCATTTTCTGACTCTCATATGACCAACTGCTTACTGAAGAACATTTTCACCTGGCTGTCCCACATGTGTTTCAGGTCCAAAGCAGAACTTGCTGACTTTCTTCCTAAACCCACTCACTTCCCCATTTTCTGATGAGGGCCTAAGTATCCTTCCAGCTGCCTAAGTCATGTTCACGAGTCCTTCACTCTTCCTCACACTCCATTTCTGCCTCAATAATCTCGTTCTCATCCAGCTCTTCTTCCCACTTACATGGTCTCCCACCCTAGTTTTTGCCCTTCACCTTGGCTCCTAATTCATTTCTCTGCTTTCAGTCTCCCCTCTCTCTGACTCATCCTTCTTCACGCAGCTGATCATGGTCTGACCACTAGTCAATCGAGAGGCACTGACCGGGTGCTTGCTATGTGGCGGGCCCTGGGCCGAGCTGACCAGGAAGCTTCAGCAGTTGAGGACACTCCCAGGATAAAACTCCTCTCCTAGCATCTAGAGTCTTTCACCTGCTGCTAATTGGCCGTCCCAGCCTTCATTCCTCCTCCTACAGCACCCTGCTTTCTCCCAGAGTCAATAATCTGTCTCTTGCTTCCACAATGGTGACCCAGCTACCTCCCATCTTTCCTGTCCATAGGAATCCCACATCCGCTTAAAGCTTCCCTCCAGGGCCACCTCCTATATGAGACCCTTCCTGATCCCCTTTTCTCAAAAATTTACTCTCTTTAAATTTGTATTTATTTACCCATACATGGGACTTTGACTTGATAGAAGGTAAGCTCTTTAAGAGCAGGGGCAATGCCTCGCAAACAGCAGTCATTTAATAAGAGCTGGGTGAACCAAGGTGACACCTCACTGTTTGCCACTTAGTGAAATAGACTACCAAACATAAAAGATGCAAATTTCTATTAAATAAGTGTCCCCAGAGAGCAAAAAGAATAAAAGCCAACTATGATTAAATTTGATTTCTGACTCCTACAGGAGTGAGCCAGATCTTTTGCTTTCATTTTCTTAATATTAAATCCCCTAAAGTTGTTCAAGTATACAAAATGTCCCTTGACAGTCAGTTCTCACCTTCTATATATCTGTCTGAACACGTGAATTTTTCAGCAAATGTGACTCATGCACTGGCATCTTGTCCAACTAACCTTGATGCTAGAAGGGCCCCCAAGCTGACAAAAATCTAAGGCTAAAACACTCTCCCTTACATAGATCAATCATGATGACTTCAGAGAGCTGAATCAGCTTTACAATAGACATACACTGGCAAACTCCGTTTATATTTTTCCTTACAAATTATCGACCTTCACCCTCTAAACTAGTTTGGTAATTTTCCTCTTCTAATATGATGGGGAAGAGGGAAGGAGAAGGAAAGAAAAGTAACTTTGGAGAAAGACTCAATCTTGGAATATGAACTAATCCCCATGTGTTTTACAGAGAATCACCAAGTTAAAATGACAAGACAACAAAAGCCTACACCTGAGCAAAGTTCAGAGTTTACTGTCATGAAAAGCTGAACAAAATGAGAACACAATTTGACATCACTGGAAAAAGAAGGTTCAAAAGGAAAGCAATGATTCAGGTAACACTTTACTCTTCAAAATTAACTTTAAAAAATTCCTATATCAGTGACTGGGAATTACCTCGTGAAAATCTTCACTAAAATAGTGTCATCATGTAGTATCAAATGATATTAAAATAATATCATCCCAGTGTTTTTCTGATTCATGCATTTATCTTCATGACAAACACTAGGGGATGGGGAGGAAGGAGGAAAAAGCAGAATATTTTTGTCACTTTGCTGAGACACCGTGTCTATCAGCCACCACCACTCCACCTGGTGGCAAGAGCCACCAAAAACTGGTCAGAGGCTACTAGAGAATGCAGTCTCCAGAATACAAACAAGACATATATAAATACACATACATACATACATACGAGAGAGAGAGAGACAGAAAGAGAGAGAGAGAGAGAGAGAGAGAGAGAGAGCGAGAGAGAGAGAGAGCGCACAAGAGTGCCTCAGTCACAAAAGAGAAGTCGATCACCATTAAGGATGAATTATAACAGGATAAAAGTGAAAATGGGAGAAGGCTACTTACAACCACCCTCCTCCCACTTGAGCTCCAACCTTCAGAGTGCCCAGAATCTGCATCACTCTCCCCTGTTAACTCTCTACACCTTCCACTATGGGTAAACTTTACTTTAATTAATATAGTTAACAGAAGCCTGCAATATAGCTTTTAGTTATTTGCCAGTAACAGAAACCCATGGGATACTCTAGTCTGATTCCATCCAAAAATAAAAATGGATAAACAGAACTCAAACAAAATTAAAACTGAGTCTGACTGCCCACACTTATTTTCACACATGAGGAAAAATAGCAGTTCTCTTAGAAGCCTGGAGTAGACATACTGTATCTTTAGAACACAATGTTAAAAATATGCCCCCTTCTCCCCTACCTGTTTCTCACTCAAAGCTGTGATTTTGGCTTGGAGTTCATGAAGCTGCTTCTTCAGATCAGCATTCTGATTGGAAAGAAAAAAATATCTGTGAGGAAGATACTTCATTTGTTAACGCAGAATAGTAGCAAGGGGACTTTAGACATCTATTGTATTATAAAGGATGAACCACTCCAAGCAGTTAGCATTAACTTTACCCAGCTGTCTCATCCCCTGATACATGAGTCCTCCAGGCTGACTTCAGGCACTACTGAGGAGAGGGGCAACGTTTTCTAGAATGGTTTCAAATTAAAAGGTAGCTCAGCTAATAACACACTAGTGGCTTGACAGCATCTTCCACTGAAATGAACCTTGCTGCCAACAAATCATATTCTTGGGTCACATATTTAAAGAAATTATCCTATTCCAAAACAAAAAAACAAGATAATATATGTGTGCACCTCTCTCCTTCACACACACACACACACACACACACACACACACACACACTCTCTCTCACTCTCACACACTCACTCTCTCTCTCTCTTTCTCGCTCGCTCTCTCTCTCTCTCTCTCTCTTTCTCCCCCCACCCAGTCCCTCCCTTCCCCCCATTCCTTATTTAGCTAAAGCCTAAATTTGGAAAAGGTCTCATTACGATGACTGATGAAACTGCCCAATCACATCATGATATGTCTATAAAGGCACTTCCTCGACTCTGAAAATTCTAAGAATTCATAGATGTACATCCACACCCCTTTAAAATGTATTCTACTTGCTTTTACTGAGATGAACATGAAAACAAATACAGCAGATTAATTGTATTCCAATGAGATTGTTTTTACTTAACCATTCTTTTGTAAAGCTCTTCTAATTCACCCCCACTAATTTCTATCATGTTTTATGTCCTCCTCATGCAGCTCTTCTGACCCAGGAAGTCCCCATGCTAATCTCATGCCAGAACTCGCATGTGAAGAAAATGGGTTATGAGATAGGGCCCATCTGGTACCAGGGAGGCAGGTCTCCCTCAGAAGAAGACCTAGCAAGGTAGCTCAGCCTTCTCTCTCTGAGACGAGAGATTGTCTTGCCGTGCCATTACATGGTGTGCTACAGAAACAAATACTTAGAAGGAATCACTGAATAGGTCTGTTTAAAATAAGCAAATATTTTAGTGTTTCCTATTTTAGGTTCTACTTCTAAGGCACAGCATGCCAATCTTTCAGATTCATTTTAATGTGCATTATGTACAAGTTCAAAAAGGAAACACTCATCTTGGAAAAATGGACAGCCAGAGAGGAATAAGTACCATTTACCGGAATCAATGGATTACACCAAGACACAGGGAAAACGAAGCCACAGAGCTTTGAGTTTGTAAAAATAACCTTTTCCTGTCTTACTAAAAGATGGGCTAAAATGCTATTATTAAAACTCCAGGGATTTTTTTCTTTAGAAGGGTACAAACCTGCTATGTTTAATAAACAAGAAAATTTATCCACGCACACACCCATGGTTCTAGGTTTCCTTTGAATTGCTTACAAAAATGAGGGAAATTCTTCTTTGATTTCTAGAAAGCAAATTTTGACCAAAAAATAGACATTTATATATATACATATATACACATACACACATATGTAAACTTATGATTCCCAGAAGTTATAAAAGCTGTGATGTCAGAACACCCAATAAATTATATATATGTGTGTGTATGCGTATGTATATATACATATATATGTCTGTATGCCTGTTTATGTGTATATGGCAAAAGATAACTTTTTAATGAATGGAGAGAAAGTAGAATGGTCAAGTCAATATGTGCCTACCAAATTCAAGGAAAAATCCACAGAATATTCTCCAGATTGATACAAATGGTGATATGTATACCCCTTGGAGATCAAAATTATTCATTTGTGTAGAGAAGACCTTATAAAATATTGACTACACATAGAGAAATCTTGAGGAGTTAAGTGATCTTGAACAATTATACAAACACAAAAAATACATTTTGAGTAACAATTATGCTCAGCTATTTTCAATAACTATAAGATCCCAGAAGGTCTCACAATCACCCAAGTTAAGACAGCAAACGCTTCACATTTTTGTCAAGATCTAAAAAGCAATTATTCTAGTACTAATGACAAAAAGTAATAAATGAGATACATGCTATTCACATGAAAAAATAACTCCAAGAAGAAGCTCTTCCCTCACCTCTTAAAGCATGAAGATCTCTGCCTAGGACAACAGTTTTTAAAGGTCAGACAATTCTTTAATGCCTAAAGAGCTCCCTTAAAGAATTTCATCATCATTTTTATTTTCTAACTTCAGGAGTGAATGAATGAATAAAAGTAAATATTTACCTGTGGATCTTGCTTCATTTGAGCAACCAGTTTCTAAGGAAAAAAAAAGAAAAAGAGAGCCATTAATTTCTAGATGGTAACTCTAGGAGAGTTGCATTCTTCAGGTTTTATAGACAGATAAAGTCCCAAAGATTAAGCTACAATTTAAACTGTTGCTGTTATTTTTTAATTGGCTAAGCTCAAAAGGGATCCTAAATCTTATACAACCTATATCAATGAGCATTCAGATAAGACATCCTAATCAACTCCAAAGCTAGACTGCCACCTATATCTTTTATTTATTTATTAAAGTGTTTTATTTATAAAACAATATGTAATTTTTCAACATTGAGCCTTGCAAAACCTTCTGTTCCAAATTTTCCCCTCCTTCCCCTCACCCTCTCCACTAGATGGCAGGTAGTCCAATACATTAAATATGTTAAAATATATGTTAAATTCAATATATGTATACATATTTATACAGTTACCTTGCTGCACAAGAAAAATCAAATCAAGAAGGAAGGAAAAAAACTGCATAAGAAAACATGATGCAAGCAAATAATATCAGAGAGCATGAGAATGCTATGTTGTGTTCCACACTCAATTCCCACAGGTCTCTCTCTGGGTGTAGATGTCTCTCTTTATCACTGAACAAGTGGAACTGGTCATACTCATCTCATTATTGAAGAGAGCTCCGTGCATTAGAATGATCATCTATAATCTTGTTGTTGCCATGTATAATGCTCTTCTGGTTCTGCTCATTTCAATTAGCATCAGTTCATGTAAGTCTCTCCAGGACTTTCTGAAATCATCCTGCTGGTCATTTCTTAGAACAATAATATTCCATAGCATTCATATAGCAGAACTTATTCAGCCATTCTCCAACTGATGGGCATCCGCTCAGTTTCCAGTTTCTGGCCACTACAAAGAAGGCTGCCACAAACATTCTTGCATATATAGGTCCTTTTCCCTCCTTTAAGATCTCTTTGGGTTATAAGCCCAATAGAAATACTGCTGGATCAAAGAGTGTGCACAGTTTGATAACCCTTTGGGCATAGTTCCAAACTACTCTCCAGAATGGTTGAATTTGTTCACAACTCCACCAACAACGCATCAGTGTCCCAGTTCTCCCACATTCTCTCCATCATTCGTCATTATCTTTTCCCGTCATTCTAGCTAATCTAACAGGTGTGTAGTGGCACCTCAGAGTTGTCTTAATTTGCATTTCTCTGATCAAATTTTCATATGACTACAAATAGTTTCAATTTTTTCATCTGAAAATTATCTGTTCATATCCTTTGACCATTTGTCAATTGGAGAATGGTTTGAATTTGAATCAATTCTCTATATATTTTACAAATGAGGCCTTTATCAGAACCTTTCAATGTAAAAATGTTTTCCCAGTTTATTGCTTCCCTTCTAATCTTGCCTGCATTTGTTTTGTTTGTACAAAAACTTTTTAACTTAATATAATCAAAATTATTTATTTTGTGATCAATAATGATCTCTAATTCTTCTTTGGTCACAAATTCCTTCCACCTCCACAGATCTGGGAGGTAAACTATCCTATATTTTTCCAATTTGTTTATAATATCATGCTTTAAATCTAAATCGTGAATCCTTTTCAACCTTATCTTGGTATATGGTGTTAGGTGTGGGTTTATGCCTACTTTCTGCCACACTAGTTTCAAATTTTCTCAGCAGTTTTTGTCAAATAGTGAATTTTTATCCCAAAACCTAGGGTCTTTGGGTTTATCAAACACTAGATTGTTATACTTATTGACTATTTTGTTCCATGAGCCTAACCTATTCCACTGCTCAATTTCTTAGCCAGTACCAAATGGTTTTGGTGACTGCTGCTTTATAATACAATGTTAGATCTGGTACAGCCAGGCCACCTTCATTTGCTTTTTTTCATTAATTCCCTTGAATTGTTCTTTTGTTCTTCCAGATGAATTTCGTTGTTATTTTTTTCTAGGTCAGTAAAATAGTTTCTTGGGAGTTTGACTGGTATATTTCATTAAATAAATAGATTAATTTAGGGAGTATTGTCATCTTTATTATATTTGCTTGACTTATCCAAGAGCAATTAATATTTTTCCAATTGTTTAGATCTGATTTTATTTGTGTGGAAAGTGTTTTGTAGTTTTGCTCACATAGCTCCTGACTTTCTCTTGGCAGACAGATTCCCAAATATTTTATCCTATCGCTAGTTATATTAAATAGAATTTCTCTTTGTATCTTTTGCTGTTGGATTTTGTTAAATGATGTATAAAAATGCTGGTGATTTATATAGATTTATTTTGTATCCTGCAATTTTGTTAAAATTGTGGATTACTTCTAGTTGATTCTCTAGAGCTGCCATCTCTATCTTTATTTAATCTTGATCTGATTGTTCCTGTTCTTCGTGGATACCCCTCTTTAATGGCTTAGCATCTCTTTAAAATACCACTTTTGCCCATAGGCTCAAGGAAAACAGAAGAAAGGAAAAAATGCATCAGATATATAAATTGCCTGCCTATATCAACAAATACAAGCTACGATCTGGCTGGTAGTCTGGTCTTGCTCTTGTCACACAGAAGACCCAGATTTTGAAAGAACATAGCCAGGGATGTCTAAAAAGGAGAGAGCAGACAGGTAACAATGCAATGCTCGGTTCTTCTGGGTAGGAGAGCACCACCAGCATACTGAGCAAGTACGAAAGACTCACTGGAGAAAGTGGAGATCAAATAAAAAATGATGGGAAAAAAGAAATCAAACCCAACCCATTCGACCTAGCCCACCTTCTACAGCTAATCTCTGGAAAGTAGCAGAAAATCTTAAAGTTTCTCAAGAAGAAAAAAAGAAAAAAGAAGGGATGATGAACTACATGGTACTCCATAAGTGAATTAACACTTCTAAGTCAAAAAACTCACTTTTATTTTTATAAGAACCATTCTAAAACACTTCATCCACACTTATGCCTTCCTAATAATGGCTACAAACTCCAGTTTGGCTTTTTCCCAGTGACTACATGGTATATTCAGGATCTTGTCACGAGGAGGGAAGAGGGAAATAGTATTTTATTTTTCCAGTTAATTTTCAATATTCATTTTTAAAATAAGATTTTAAGTTTCAATTTTTTTCTCCCTCTGTCTTCTCCTCCTTAAGATAGCAAGCAAAATATTATAGGTTATACTTGTGCAATCATGTAAACTTACTTCCACAGCAGACATGTTGTGAAAGAAGAAAACAGAACAAAAGGGGTAAATCCATAAAAAAATAAAGAAAGCAAAAATAGTATGGTTTTTTTTTTTTGTGCATTCGAACTCCATTAATTTTTTTTCTGGATGTGGATAGCATTTTCATCATAAGTCCTTTGGAAGTGTCTTGGAGCACTGTCTTGCTAAGAAGAGGTAAATCCATCACAGTTGTTCATTGCACAATGTTGCTGTTACTGTATATAATGTTCTCCTGGTTCTATTCACTCCTCTCAACATCATTTCATCTAAGTCTTTATTTTTCTGAAATCCACCTGCTCATCATTTCTTACAGTGCCCAGTATTTCTTTATATTCCTATACCACAATTTCCAATTTTTTTTGCCATCACAAAAAGACCTGCTATAAAAATTTTTGTACATGAGATCCAGTAGTGGTGGCCTTGCTGGATCAAAGGGAATATGCAGTTTCACTGCCCTTTGGATTAAAGAATATGTATTTTCACCAGAAGGACCCTTCCAGTCCTAAATCTATAGTCCCATGACAACACTGTGTCTGATCCTATAAAGACAAGTCTGCTTTTTTAAAAAAACAGTTGTTAGACAATAAGAGTGACCAGATTCTGAGTGAGAAGCTGGGGTATAGTGCACAGGCCATACACCACTCTGGACTCAATGACCTCATCTCAGCTGCTCAGAGACTTGTTCCAGTCTGCAAAATTTTAAAGCATCCTTGGTCAGTACGCTTTGAAATCAGGGGACAAAATCTTCATTTCCCAGCAAACAGCCAAAAAGCTTCAGAAGAGACCAAAAATGGGGACACAAGTGAGAACCTTACTCAAGAATCCTCTTGGGAAGAAAGATGTAAATTTATTTTTTCTATGCCGTAGACACCAAGCTGCACTTGTGATGAGAAATGGTTAGGTAAGATGGAATTCTAAGTGACTACCTTCAGCTCTCTTAACTTTAAAGCTTTGTCATGATATTAATGCTGAGGATTCCCTGAATAAAAAAGGAAAAGTTCCTAGGTATTCAAAACAACTAGGTGGCACAGGAAATAGAGCACTGAGCCAAGAGTCAGGAAGACCTGGCCTCAGACACTAGCTATGGAACCATGGGCTAGTTTGTCTCAGTTTCCTCAATTATATTTAACGTTTCTGTATGTGTGTTTTTATGCCCTAATATGTGGTCAATATTTCTGAATGTACCATGCCATGCCCAGCTGAGAAAAAGATATACTCCTTTCTACTGCCAATCAATACTCTCCAGAGGTCTATTGTATTGAACTTTTCTAAAATTCTATCCATCTCCTTAGCTTCTTTCTTATTTATTTTATACTTTTATTTATCTATATTTAAGAGGGATAGATTGAAGTCCATTCCCCATTAATAGTTTTAAAACTATTTTCTCTTGTAACTCATTTTTACAATGAAGTTGTAAACTTTACCATGAAGAATTAGATGTAATGCCATTTGCCACATATTTGTTCAGTATTGATATTCATTCATAGAGTGATGCCTTCTACTAACACGTAATTTCCCAGTTTGTCTCTTTTGAATGGGTTTAATTTTGCTTTTGTCCGAGATCAGATATTTCTGATTTTTTAAAATTTAATAGAAGCATAATAGATTTGTCTGAGATCATGGCTATACGCCTGACTTTTTTTTACTTTAGTTAAAGCATAATAGATTCTTCTTATTTTAATTCTTGCATATACCTTCTGTCTCAAGTGTTTCTCTTATAAACAATGTATTGTTGGATTCTAATTTCTAATCCATTTTGCTATATTTTTCTATTTTATGGGTGAGTTCTGCCCATTTGCATTTACAGTTTTGACTAGTGAGTACAATTATACCAATTCTATTTTCTTATACTTATCCTTTTTTTTTTAACTCTATCCCATCCTCAACAGTCTGCTCTGCTTCTGTTTATTGCCTCTTATTCCCCACTTTATCCCTTCCCTCCTTTTCCCTGACCCTTTTTCTGTCCTGCTTCCCTGCTGAGTAAGATGAATCTCTATATGCTAAGCGTATTTATTTTTCCTTCCTTGAACTAGTTCAGATAAGAGTAAGACTCAACTGTTACCCATTCCTCCTTCTACTTCCCCCTCTACTATATAAACTCTTCCTTGCACACCTTATATAGATGAGGAAAATTTCCCCTTCCCCAATTTTTCCATTCTTCTTTTAGAGCATTACGATATAATAAAATCTCATCTATGGCCTCTATCTACTTAGACTCCATTTAAGATCTCTAATGATAAAGTTCTGAAAGGATCTTCTCATCATATAAGAAGAGAAACATCTTAACTTTGTTTAGTTCCTTATGATTTCTCCCTCATATTTACCTTTTTATGCCTGTGTTAAGGTCCTGTGTTTAAATTAAAATTTCTATGAAGCTCTGGTCTTTTCATCGGGAATGCTTGAAAGTCTGTTTCATTAAACACTCGTTTTCCCCCTGTAGGATTATATGCAGTATTGCAGTATGCTATTCTTTGCTATATTCCTAGACGGTTTTCCTTCTGAAATACCATATTCCAGGCATTTTTATTATTTCTATATAGTGGTGTCTGCTAAATCTTGTGTGATACCATGATTCCCTGTTACCTGAATTCTTTCTTTCCTGCTTGCTATGTGAACTGAGAATTCTAGATTTTAGGTATAATAGTCTTGGAAATTTTCATCTTGGGAATTTCTTTCAAGTCCTCAGTGGATTCTTTCAATTTCTACTTTTGCTCTCTGATTTTTAGCTATCTAAACAGTTTTTCTTTAAGATTTCTATTAATATGTCTAGGCTTCTTTTTCTTAATGGCTTTTGGGTAGTCTACTGATTATTAAACTATCTCCTGAATCTATTTTCCTATGAAAATAGTTGTTTTTTCCTATGGGGTATTTCACATTTTCTTCATTTTTCAGTTATTTTACCTTGTTTTATTATTTCTTGAGGTTTGGTGGACTTAATAGCTTACATTTGGCCAATTCTTATTTTTAATGAGTTATTTTCTTCAGTAACATTTTGTACCTTTTAATTCTCTTTTCATAATTTTCTTGCACAATTCTCAGTTTTTTTCTCCATTTTTTCCTCTACCATTCTCATTCAGTATTAAAAATAACATTTTTTTGCTCTTCAAATATCTTCACCTCTTTAAGAATTCTTTGGGGCTTGCGTCCAATTACATGTTCCTTTAAGATTTTACTTATCAATGTTTTCAAGTCATTGTCTTTTTCTGTGTTTGTGTCTTGAGTTACTGTTACTATAGTGGCTTGTTCTGATCAGGTTCTTTTCTTTTTTCTTGGTCTGCTCATTCTTTTAGTTGATTTTGGACTTTATTTTGGTTTGGGGCTCTGCTCATTTTGGGGGGGGGGGCGGGGAGCTGGTGATGTTTGGGTTGAGTTTGCCCTTTTATGTCCCTTCTGCTATTTTTACAGCTCCATCTGGGGGCCTGAAAATCTTCAGTGCTTCCAAGGTGGTATGGCCTGAGGAGATGTTTATTCACTACCCTTTTGGTATGAACTCTGCAAGTTCCTGACCCAAGTCTGGGTCTGTTGAATTATGTGTGGTTGAGTTTCAGTAGACTACTGCTGGACTCCGCCGCTGTTAGCCCACTAGAGGAATAACTGAATTGCTAGACTGCACTTTGGTTTTGGTTTCCTGTCCTCATTATCCACTGCAAGTGGAATCCTTAAAGGTTAGGACTCAGCCTTCACCTCTGCTCTTGGAGTCAGAGTCAGCGAAGTTTTTGGAACTTGTTCCTTGTACCATACACAGGGAGGGACTTAAACACTTCAGCTCACGACTGCTTCTCTCTACCACAGAACTGGGTAATGGCTAACAGTTTCCAGATGGCACTGGCTCCTTCTCCTGGTTCTGGTTCAGGAATTTCCTAGGATCCCTTTCTGACCCCGGAGTACTAGTTCCTCACCTTACTCACTTCCCATGGATGGCACTACTGCTGCCCCTGCAGTTGCTGCACTCCTGGCCAGCCTCCATGTCCTCAGACCTCTCTATATTCCTGAGACGTACTGGACTGGAAAAGAGACTCCTGGTGACTATTCCTTAGCTTTCCCAATCAGAATTTGGCACGGTGCTTTGGGTGAGCTGGACAAAAACGCGGACTTTCACTCTGCCATCTGGGCTCTACCCCATAGTAACTCTTAAAGGCCTCAGTATCCTCAACTGTAAAATGGGGATAATAATAGATAAAACCTACCTCTCCAGGTTGTTGTAAGAATCAGATGAAATAATATTTCTAAGTTGCTTAGCATAGGCCGGGCATGAAGTTGGCACTATATAAATGCTATCCTTTTAATAATTTAATAATGCTTCTTCCCATTCCTTGTTCTCCTTCTTATACAAAACTTAATTCCAATGTAGTTTTTATTTAGTTTTATTTCACACTGTTCTCCTTCATATGCCTTATCATAATTATCCTGGGGAGAAGGGGGTAAAGTCCCTGGATGGCCTAACATAACCCAAGGGGTAAAAAGGATAGGAAAACGGGTTCTATCCCACCTTCCCTGCAATCAGAATGAGACCTGTTGAAGACCTTAGCTTAAAAAGGCCCAAGTCTCCTATTGCATCCAGGGCCACCTCCAGTCATCCTGATCTGTGTCTGGCCACTGGACCCAGATGGCTCTGGAGGGGACAGTGAGGCAGATGCCCTTGACCAGCCCTCCCCCACTTCAATCCAACTTGCTTGCATGTCATGGCATCCCCTCCCTGATGTCCTCTTGGAGAATGAAGAACAAACAGCAGCAAATCACAGGCCTTGTCTCCTTTCCCCTTTCAAGGCTAATACTCAACTTTTTTCTGAAGTTGTACAAGCTTCTGGTAGTCTACATTCTGAGATGATACCAGCCCCTTGTTGGAGCTTGTAACCTACCTCTGACCAAAACAACTATAAGTCCCATTAGGGAAAAAAATTATTCACAGGAGTCTCCACTAAAAAAAAAAGTGAGGCGACCACTAAGAACAAACAGTGCCCAGATGTGGTATAACAACGTCCTCCACAAGAGAGGTACTAAATACACAGGCCACAGACGCTCCTGAGTGAGACCCAAACCAGGTCAAAGGGTAACTGGGGATCCTTAACAACAAAACACAGACACTGAGAATGGGTGCGTTCCTCAATTCTGTGGCCACAGGGGGCCTCCATTTCTATTGGAGTTTTGACACTCCCCCTCCCCCCCATAACACCTGACAAGTAGTCACCTAACGTCTGCTTGAACACTTCTAAGAAGGAGAGCCCAGTACTTCCCCAAACAGATAACATTTCTTAGGAGCATGCTGATGCACACACCCAACTTTTTCCCTCCCTAACCTGTCTTTTACCACCTTCAGTTTTCTTCCTCAATTCATACCCAAATTCTATCTATATCCTTTTTCAACTTGAGGATTTCTCCTAGCTCCCTTTCCCACTTTAGTCAGGATGGCCCCTCTAGAACCATCTCTGCTGCCCTTCTATCTCTGGTTGCTCCCAGGAAGCATTTAAAAAAACCATGAATTTCAAATTCTTTCCCTCCAGCTCTTCTCCAACCACTGAAAAGGTAAGCAATATGATGCCCATTATACATGTGAAGTCATGCAAAACATTTCCATACTGACACGTTGTGTCAAAAAAAAGTCAAGAAAAAATTTACAATTTAAAACTAACATGCTTCAATCTGCCCTCAAGAGTTCATCAGTTTTCTCTGAAGTTTGATCCATTTTTCAGCATGAGTCATCTGGAATTGTCATGGATCAATGTCTTGATCAGAGTACCAAAGTCTTTAACAGCTGATCATCACTAGTAGTGTTGCTATTACTGTGTATGAGGTTCTACTCACTTCACTTTGCATCAGTTCATATATATTTTCCCAGGTTTTCCTGAAACCATCCTATTTGTCCTTTCTTATAGCACAATGGCATTGTATCACAATTATATACCATAATTTGTTCATCCATTCCCCAACTGATGAGAATCCTTTCAGTTTCCAATACTTTGCCATCACAAAAAAACTATTATAATTTTTTTTTTTACATATAGGTCCATTTCTCTTTTCTTTGATCTTTTTGAAATACATGGCTAGTTATGGCATTACTGTGTCAAAGACTACACACAGTTTTATAGCCCTTTGGATATAGTTCCAAATTGTTCTTTTAAATGGCAAACCAGTTAACAACTCCTCCAACAGCACATTACTGTACCTTTTCCAAGTCCCTTCCAGCATATGTCCCTTTCTTTTTTTGTCAGGTTAGCCATTTTATAGAGGCCAGGTATATTTCACAGCTGTTTTGATTTGCATTTCTCCAAGCAATAGTGATTTAGAGCATTTTTATGTAACTATTGTACCTTCAATTCTTCTGAAAGCTACCTATCCATATTCTTCAGCTACTTATCTATTGGTGAATGATTCATATTTTTGTATATGTGATTATTCTCTATGTATTTAAATAATTAGGGCTTTATCAGAGAAATTTGATATAAAATTTTCTACCAGTTTCCTACTTTCCTTCTATTTTGACTACATTGGTTTTGTTTGTGCAAAAGCTCTTTAAAACTTAATATAACCAAAATTATCCATTTTACTTCCTGTGATCTTCTCTAACACATTTGGTCATAAAGACTTCCTTTATCTAGACATCTGGGAGGTACATTTTTCCATGTTTTTCTGATTTGCTTTTAATCATCCTTTATTATCTAAATCATATTTTTCCTTTACCTTGGTATACAGTGTGGGATGCTAACACATGCCTAGTTTCTGCCAGACTACTTTCTAGTTTTCCCAGCAATTTTTACTGAATAACAAATCTTGCTCAGGAAGATTGGATCTTTGAGTTTATCAAACACTAGGCTCATGAGATCACTTACTTCTACTGATCCACCAACTCTTATACAGTACCAGCTTGTTTTAATGATTATCTGCTGTAGTACAGTTTGAAATCTGGCATTACTAGACCCACTTCCTTCACTTTTTTCCTCATTCATTCCCTTGATATTCTTGACTTCTTATTTTTCTGGATGAATTTTGTTATTATTTTCCCCTAGTTCTATAAAATAATTTTTGGTACTGAATAAGTGAATTAACTTAAGTAGAACTGTCATTTTTATTATACTGGCTCAGCCTAACCCTGAGAAATGAATTTCTCCAACTCTTTAGATGTGCCTCTGTTTGTATGAAAGTTGTTTTGTAAATGTCTTTATGTAATTCCTAGGCACATTTTAGCAGACAGACTTCTAAGTATTTTATGTTATTTGAAGTTTTTTTATTATTTTAATTTTTTTGCTGAGGTAATTGGAGTTAAATGACTTTCCCAGGGTCACACAGATAGGAAGTGTTAAGTGTCTAAGGCCAGATTTGAACTCAAGTCCTCCTGAAGTCAGGGCTGGTACTCTATCCACTGCAACAAGTCCCCTACAATTATTTAATGGATTTTCTTTTTCCATATCTCTTCCTACTAGATTTTGTTGATGATACACAGAAATGTTGATGATTTATGTGCAGTTATTTTATATTCTGCAACTTTATTAAAGTTATTAGTCTTTGTGACTAGTTTTTTAATTAATTTCCTAGGATTATCTAAGTATACCATCACATCCTCTGAAGAGTGACAGCTTTATTTTTTCATTGTCTATTCTTATTCTTTTCAAGTATTTTTACTTAAAGATTTACTCCACACCTTTTCTCCATCTCAACAGAAGGATACATTCTGAAAGTGTCTAGGAGAACAATTCATGAAAGCAATTAGGAAAAAAAATAGAAGAACAACAGCTGCCCTGGACAAGTATGACATCTTCATCTATGATAAACCTAAATCGTTGATTCTACAAACATTTCAGCATGTGCTACATACAACGACTCAAACCAGGCATCTAAATTATGCTCTCTCCACAATCACATTCTGAATTATCAAGTCATCTTTTAAAATATTTCTTATTCAGAAAGTTCCATTCAGCCCTGAGGCTGAACCGATGAACTGATGCCTTCTTCAGTTGATGAGATCTGAGGTTTTCCAAGGTAACTAAACCAGAATAATGGGATACCTCCAACTTATTAGTATATAATCCAGGGTCTGGCACATTTTAGGTGCTTAATCAATATTGTTAATTGATCCTCTCTTAGTGATACAGAATTAAGACCAAACAAAATGAAATCTCCATGTAGATATTTACACACACCTATGAGTCTTTGCATTCCAGACTCTCCAAGTCTCTTCTGCAGGGAAGCACACCAGTGGTGGCTGCATGTAGAAAAGCAAACACTGGGGACCTATCTGTATACAGCAGCCTGTTCTCTGGCTATTGCTGAGTCTAAAAGCACCACGGGAACAGCAGCTATTTAGGTCAAAAGGGGGAGAAGGACACCAAATCTTGTAGCCACAGAAGGGAACCAATTAAGGAAACTGACTGTATTCCTCCAAACCAGATTTTACCTGGGATACTGATTTTTGTGACATCTCACTAGATCTCCATTATCTCTTATTCAAAAGTAGAAACTTTCAGGAGGAGCCCAATACAAGCAAAAACCACTTGATAGCTCAATTGTTACTAAGCCTACTTCTTATAATAACTTTTTAAAGCATTCTTTGAAGATCGCCTTCTAAGTTCTTATCCAGTTTGATTCTAGGTTACCTGGCAAATCTAGTGGTTATGAGAAACACAAGACAGCATTACACAGCTACCCTGACCACTTTCAGAAGTTCAAGGTTGCTCAAGAAAAGTTCTCCATGAGAATTAAAAAAAAAAAAGTTTTCTTGCTAATTGTACAGCTGGGGATACCTTTCAGATAAGACAATGTAGGCCAACTTTCATAATCGTAAACTTTTCAAAAACCATAAATGTGAATTAGCATTGTCAGTGCATTGAGACACTCCACCTTTAGATGATAATGGGATCTGACGTAACATGTTTTGAAACACAAATACAAGATCCACCAAATATCTAAAATAGGCCATTCAGCTTTATCTGTGGCTTAATCTTATAAAGGCTCATTATGTGATAGTTTAAGGTGGGTCTTTTGTTTTGATTAGTGCCATAAATATATTTTAAAAGTTTACTCTGCCTAGCTTCTAGTAAAAAAATGTGAAACTTGGGGAAATACAATTACATTTTTATTTACTAGTGCTAATCAAGGCTTTGGGAACATAAAATGGACTTTAAGATTATCAACTATATAAGATGAAACTGAAGTTTGGGATTTTCCTAATTAACAAAATCTCAAGTAAAATTCTTCCACATAAACCATATGCTTCAGACAGCTTGAAACAGTTAGAAAAGCTTACTAAACCCTTGCACATTATAGGCAGTTAACAAACATTTTAGGAAAAGAAAAATCTTCAGCTAGAGATGCTTGGGATCATAGTTTTAAGAGCTGTGAAAAGTTTGGGTGGGCCATCCCAACACAGAGGTCTCACTGACATCATCTCCAACAAGTGGTTTTTCAGCTTGTCTCTATCAGTAGTGAAAGAAATCTCACTCCCTCTCATTAGACAAGTGTATGGCATCCCTAAAATAGTTCTAACTGCTAGGAAGCTCTTCTGCGTAATAAGCCAGATTTCTGTCTTCCCGGCACGGCTGACTTTTGCCCCTGGAACCACAGGAAATGCGCCTGCCCCATCTGGTACCTGTCAGGCTTTTGACTATTGAGAGACAGTTGTTCTGTGCCCTTCCCCCAAGTCCTTTCTTTTCCAAGCTCAGTACTCCCCAGTCTTCCAAACTGCTCCCTCTGACAATGTGGATGAGATTCTGGTTGCCCCTCAGTGTCACTTTCTGCAACATTCTGGGGACGCTCTGACTACGCCCGAGAGCAGTCTGGAGGCCTGGAAACCGGACATCTTGTAAAGCATCTCAGAGTGGAGGAGCCTCTATGGGCGGCTGCACTTAGCTGATTCCTGGGCTGCTTTTTAAGTACGTCTACTCCCACTCTCCAGGAGCAGCTCCCTTGTCAGATGTCTCCTAACTATCGGTCCTCAAGAGTAGGGTCTCTTGTTCTATTTATTTTAGTATCACATCTACTAACTAGCCTAATATGTTGCCCATCCTTTATGATTAATACATATTTGTTTCAGATCACTAAATCTGCTTAGTGCTATTAATAGTGGAACAACACAACTCATAGTTAATATTTTAAAAACAGATAAAAACAGCAAGAGGGCTGTGTACTAAAATTGGCTATTACTTAATGATATTTGGAAGAAAAAAATACACAAGAAGAGAACTTACCTGATGAACCTGAATTTCCACTTTAAGAGCCTCCTGTAGAGTCTGCAACTCCATCCTCTAACTTCTCCACTTTTTCTAATGTTTCTGCTAATTCTACAGTTTCTTCAGTCTTTGTTCAAAATGCTAAAGGTCTTCTCACTTGCAGCTGTAGATCACAAAAATTACATTTGATAAAGAAACATATTCATAGCAATAATATAAACACCAAAAACACAAACTTGCATAATACGGGATAAATTCCACACTTAACATTAACTTTCCTAAAAGTTAAGAATAAATTGAGCATAGGCAGAATGGATTCCTATTAACCATTGAATTTATTCTTGTGAACATTATAGTGTTCAATACACTTTGCTTAAACATTTCCAGCCATGAATAGAGGTCTCTCTCCTTGCACTTAAACACCATATTAAGCAAACTTCAAAATACTGTCATCTGGAGAAGGCCAGCTCAGAGAGGGAAAGTTCTCCTGCATTTCTATTTACAGGAACAGGGAGAAGAGAGGATGTTATACATTCAACAGTTTCACAAAGGTAGGGTGTTTGGCAAAGAAATTGGAAAGAGAAGAGGGTTATAGCGGGTTGAAGGGGAGATTTCACTAATAAAACAGACAAAACTACACTCCTGGGAAAATACTTTTAAAGCCCGGAACTTTGGAACACACACAAAATTGCTAGAACCATTAAAATATTAAGATGCTAAAACATTATACGAAGATTGCTGAACATGTGTAATAGTCAATTTTAAAAAAATCTGATCATTTTCAATACTACATGGGCTCAAACTTCTTTAATAGTTTATAATTAATAGTTTATGGTTCCCTTTTTATTTATTTATGTATATTTTATACATATATATATTTAATTGGATATACATAAAAATCAAATAGCTTTAACTAAAAATTGAAGTTGCATTTTTATTCTTTGAAAACAAGTTTAAAAATTTAACTAAAAATGTTTCTGTAATATTTTCTATTCACTCAAGTTCTAAACTACAGCTGAGGACAAAGAGATAGCTGTAGTATAGAAGAGGCATTGAATTTTGAATTAAAGAACCTAGATGTTAATTCTGGCTTTACTACTTACTACTCTATGTGTTACTTAGCGTCTTTCCATCTCAGTTTCCTCATCTGTACAATGTGGTTATGGGAGTAATTGATCTCAGAGGTCAGGAATACCCATCAAAAAAGTCTTGACCCCTCAAAGTTTAGATTTTTTTTTTAATACCGATAGCAGTAATTAGCACCATGCTAATTAGTGAACTGCTGACTAGCTCAACTTGTGTGTCCTAAAGATAAACTGCAGCTCTAAAAACGTGGAGGGAAAGGTGAAGGAGCTAGCGGCAAATTTCATGTGGCCCAATGTGTTCCTTAGCAATAGAAAAAGTCAGGCTTTACATGGATGTTCTATGGGTCAATTTTGAGCCCAGCCTCCTGAAGTCTGCAGCTCATCATCAGGGATGAGCTTCTAACAGGGACATTTATTTGGCAAAAGGTTGTCAACCGTTCACCTCACTTGGAAATGAAATAAATGGTTTTTAAAAGCAATTGTAAAAATACTCCAAACTACTCATGCTAAAAGAGACCTGCGATCCCATCCCTTCTTCCCCTCGGGCAGCACAGATCCAAAGCTGGATGGAGCCTTGCAGGCCATCTCGTTCAACACTTTCTTTTTATGAAGGAAGAACTGAGGCCCCAAGAAGGCAGGAGGGTTACCCAAGTGCCCCCAAGACTAAGGGGCAGATGGCATACATCTGAACTCGAGCCTTCTGCCTCCAATACCATTGTTTTTTGATCTTTTCCAAGACCAAGATAGTATGAGGGGAACCCTTGAAAAGTAAAACTGTCTTAAGTTTATATAATTCATTTTATTGTGGCCTGCTTATTGTATAACAAAGGATGTATTCTTTACTAAATTTACTAAAGACAATTTATAAAGGTAATTTGTTCCAAAAGAAGCTCGAGCTTGACTGTTTTTAATATTTTAAAACTAACAAATGTGGTGCTTTAGGGTGAACCTAACCATGGCCACAGAGCGGGCACAATGCATTAAGGTACGTTGCCTTTTATCGCCCGATACAAACATCTCTCTCATTATGCAAAGAGTCTTCTCTATGATCCAGCCAATGCAGATCACTTTCACAAAGCTAAGTAGCACCAATCAAGACGCCTAAACTATTCTTTTTTTTTTTTTTAACTAACATAATTAACATTGCCATTTGGCTAATAAGGTAGTAGAATCTCCACTTTAAAAATCTATAGAGAGAAAGAGGCACGGCAAAGACTAGAAAAGTGAGGGAGAGGGAGAGAGGGGGATAAAGGGAAAGAGAAAAGGAGGAAGAGAGAGAGACAGAGACAAACAGAGAGATGTGGGAGAGGGAGACACGAGCACGAGCACTCTTACCCTATACCCAGGAAGAGAATCCCCACCCATGAGTGAGAGCGATGCTCAGGCTAAAGACTGGGCTGGAAGGAGAGACAGCAGAGGAACTGCTGGAAGAGACAATCACCCAGAACCCAGTGATGCTGCTGCAAGGGCTGCAGAAGAAGGTTGGGACAGAACCAGGGGTCACTGCCACAGTAAGTAAGGGGGCACGTTTAGCCAGGAAAGGGCCTGAGAAGGAGCAGAGTGACAGGCAGAAGAAACAGGAGGATGGGAGAGAAGAGAGCTGTCAGCAACGCCACATGCTGCCGGGGCTGGGGAGCCTAAGAGGGGTTTGCTGCAATGGCAGCCGTCAGGTCATGGGCAGCTTGGAAGAGAGTGCTTCAGGTGAGTGATGAAGTCCAGGAGGCAGACTGGAGCTATATAAAGCCCCTAGTGTAGATATTTGGCATTTTCAATAGGTCTAGGGCCTTGGAGAGAAGAGATCCAGCAGCGACGGCGGGAGTCAATGATGACTTGTTTCAGGGAAGCACTGGTAGAGCTTTGAGTACGAATACAAATGTACTATTATTAATATTATTGCGCTTCTGCATTATGATTGTGTTTCAATAGTTCTTACTCCCTCCTTTTAGGGCAGTGCTGAGCTCTCCCTGCTTCCTTGTTGGGCCTGGGTCATGTTGTTCTCCTTACGAAAGCTCTCCAGAGAGGATCTCCCCAGTCTACTCAAGGCCTTCCTCCAGGCCTTTGTCTATCTGTGGGTACCACTGCCGCAGCTGGGTTATCTTTTTTAATCATCTTTTCACTATACAACTGGCCTACCTCTCCTTTTCCAATCACGTTATTTATGGCTAATATCCCTTATACTGCATCTTGAAAACCACTGGCAACATCTGCAAGTCTGTTCTGCTTGTGTCATAATGCATCTTTCTTTTGGCTTTTGGGTCACCTGTAATTTTGATTCTTTGAAGACTATCTCATACTTCACAGCTACACACAACCTGGAGAATACTAAGGCTTTTAACAAATAAGACGGATAGGTTTTGGTATCTGGGATCCCTTGGAATCAATGAAACTGGCGTCTGATCTTCCACATGGAAACCAGCTTCCTTTCGTCTTCTTAATTCAATTCTAGATTAAGTTCACCACCCTGTTGGCAGAGCCAATCCTGCTAAAGGTCAAACATGTTTCAGAGTCTGGATAACATGACTGGTCATCCACTTGTTTTTTCTGTGTGGATTGTCAGGTCAAGCTGTGAAATGATGCTATGAACTGAATGAAGTCCTATATCATTGCAGACCTTATGTAATGAACACAAGATCAAACATAAACCAGAACACCTAAAAGACCTCACAATGAACAGGAATTCCCCTCCAATTTAGATTTTATATTCTCCGTGATAGTAGCCTCCAACTTTTATGCCCAATTTGATACTGGTAATCAGAAGACCAATGTACCTTTTCTGTGGCTTTTTCTATCAGGGAACCCTGTATCATTTCACCACATGCTTAGGAGACAACTTATGGAAAAGCAGTTTTTTAAAAAAATCAAAACACACAAGATCTCTACATTTCTCAAATTGTGTTACTACAAAGATGTAGTCTATTGGAGAAAATAGTTAATTGAAATATATCTAAACATTAATATTCATTAAGGATAATTTTTACAGCAGAGATCATTCTCAAAGATTCTACAGAAATGGAAAGTAGAAATATGAAGCACATATAAGTTACTAATATTCTCCTGTTTACTCTTGGGGGGTAATAATGTCATTTTTTCCTCAATCATTTGATATTCTCCCTCATTGAAGTATCTCAAAAATGTACCTCAAGCACAATCCAACTGTTTTTCTCAATTCCATCTTCCTAAATGACATTTCTGTCTTTTCATATACCTTAAGTATTGAGGAATTACAAGTTCAAATATGGCAGATCTACTGTCATTTGTGACAAGAATGGATTGTTACAAAAACACTGGCAAATTAGTCCTATTTTCCATCCGTTTCACGGTTCTTACCATGGGATCCACAGAGTGATTTGGGGGGGGGGGGTGTGCATTAATGTGGAAGAAAAAAATCACATCTTTATTTCAATATAATTGTTTTCCTTAGTAATCTTACATAATACATTTTGCATCTAGAATTTTATTCTGAGAAAGAGGTCAAAGCTTTCACCAAACTGAAATGGGTAGAGTACCCAATAAGTTTAAGAAGCCCTGAACATACCATTCTACCTCCAGTTTCATCTACCAAAAAAAAAGCTCTTGGGGTGATCTGGATTAGTTGTGGCTCATGCCATTAATTATTATTATTTTGAAATACTTAAATAATCCTTACTATACAAATGTCTTAATAAAACAACATTAAAAGACTGAATAATGATGATCACTGCTTTTTACATACATTTTAAGGTATTACACATATTAACTTATTTGATCCTTACAGTGGATTGTGAGGTGGATACTCCAGGTATGATTATCCTTTTATTGGTGAGGACAAAGGCTCAAGTTAAATGACAATACTGCTAGTTCAGTGCCAAAGGTAGGAAAAAATCTGGGTCCCAATTTACTTTAAGGCTAGCACTCATTTCACTGTTACCTTTTCATGATTTCTATGTTTATCATTTAGTAATTTTTTCAAATATTCTAATATAGTTCCAGAGTATATCAAAAACACTATGAAAACCATAGAATGTCCACTCTTGCTTTGACAGCTAGTTAGAAAGAAATACCAGTTTTAGTTTTAGAGTTATAGTGGTTAGCAGCAAGAACAACTACATCAGCTCAGCTGGATAAAGTATTATTACAAATCACACTCTTTTGCCATAAAGTCCTCAGTTAATAAACTCCAGCAAACCAAGCTTTTCACCTAGCCACTGTGCCTTCTCTCCATGGATTATATACACCGGACTATACATTAAACCTTCCCCTTGCTCCCTCACCCTTGCCTCCCATGACCTCCCTGCACTGTTAGAGAGTCCGACAGGCCCTGGCTTGGCTGGGAATAATCATGACCCTACGGCAGCAGCAGTCAGGGCAGGCTCCTCAGCCCCGTCCCTGGGCCCCCGCTGTTCCTGGACACCGTGACAGAAGCAAACCTCGCTTTTCTGTGGCCGCCCGGCGTTCCATCACCAAGCTGCCGGCGCTCTGCTCCAGTTTTGACCACGGACATGGGGCCACGTTCCATCCCTAGAGGTGCCTGGCAATGGGCATACATGCATATCACGCACTGGAGTAGAGCAGGATGCCAAGGAGGACAGGGCCTCGGGTGGAGCACTCCTTAGTAAAAGGCTGTTCCATGACTGCATGGCAAAGCCCTGCACCTTGCAAAATACGCATCCTTTGCAGTGAAGCAAGGGTAAAGGGCCAAGCTTCCTTTAGCACAACCCATCACTACAAAGTTAAGGGAAGGTTTTCTGAGACACAGGTGATTTAGAGATGCAACACCATCCATTTTTAAAGCACTGCACCTGGGAAGAGTGGCACCCTAAAAAGCAATAAAACTCAAAGGAGGTCTCTAACTTTTGCATTAAGTTACTCACCATTTAACAGAATAAAAAAAAAGAGGGACTTTGTCAGTAGTCTGTCAAAGATCTAATTTTATTTATTTATTGGTTGCAGAAGTCCAAGATTTTGGGGGGAGAGGGGGAGCTGTCAAAATGTATCTCCAAAAAGAGATGATATTCACTTGATGTTTGGCCACTAAACTCTTCTATACAAATTATAAGGTGTCAAATTAGATATCCAAAAAGCCAAGTGCATGGTGACTTAAAAGATTTAATTTGAACTAGATTAAAAAAAATATTTTTACCAAAAAACATATATTATTACCTTTCTCCTCTTACCCCCCCAAACTTTCTCTTCATTAAAAACAATACAAGTATAAGCACTTAGAAATTCAATACTATATACAAAAATCAATGAAATACAAAGTTAAGAATGTAAATAAATGTTTAAGAAGCAGGAATTTTCAAGACACACAGTTACATTAATCCAGTCATTTTGCACATAAATTAAGGTCCTTACATTTAAAAGCATATTAAGCAATACAAAACACAATGGAGGCCTTAACTTTTGAATTTTTTGACACTTCAATTCTCAAGCTCAACTATTACATTAAGAACACTTTTGGCAGAGAATACCTTTACATTTGAACAGATTATTAAATATAGGATCATGCCAGGTTTGTAGTATTAGTGGAAACACAAATACATCTAGATAACAGTCACGTAAAATTAGATAAGAATTCACTTTCACTCAGTGCAAATAGCAGAGCTTCATTTCTGGAATAAAGGTCTTTACAAAAATATACTATCTTGGATTATTACCCATAAAGCAAGACTTACCAAGTTTTGGAAAAGTCAGCTCTCCTTCAGCTCTCTGGTCCCCCTATTATAGACAAAAGAAAAAATAATTAGACTACAGCAAATATTTCATGACACAAAAGCAAAACTTTAAGGCTTAACAAGTAGCATCTGATTTTGAGAAGAAAAACATGCAACAAAACTTTAACGATGAGACTAAATTGAAGTAGATACAATAAGAAAAAAATCTAAGGATACTTTAATATTCCCTTCTTTCTAGTTTATTTTTTTTTAAAGTCAAATGAGTAGCTGAGGGTAACTTTTTCCCATAAATTATTAAGAAATGAAATACACCTGGTGCCTTTTTATTTGGAAAAAATAAAAACATATTAGTTAACCCAGTCTCATCTCCAACTAATGGCCTTGTTTGTTATTTTACATTTTAAAAAAAACTATTAAATTAGTATAGGTAAATCTAAAGTGAACTGGCTCACTTCTAACTCTTTTGACTATCCAAGGTAGGAAATTTTATTTGCATTTAAAATCTGTAACATAATAAATTTAAAATCTATCCTGAATTTGCATGTTTGCGCGCACACATAGGAATTGAATCTCTTCAATCTCTCATTTTTCATTTCTGAAATTAAAACAGAAATTAAAAAAAAAAGATTTTCCATAGTTCATCTCCCTAATGAGTGACCAAGCCAGAAGAAAACTTGGGATCTGCGAATCCCTAAGCCTGTTTTCAGACTGTAAAAACATTTATTGCCATTCCGAATGTCCACAAATTCCACTAATTCTGTTTGACTGTCTGGGACCTTTATGCCCTGTCAAGATCAGAAAAAGCAGCCTTTTTAAGGCAATTGGCAAAAAATATCATTTGTTTTGTTTCACCCTAATTCTCTAACCTGAAACAGTTTTATTTTTCTATTTTAATATACTCTTATGAATTCAAGGGTATCGTCCTTAAAAGTTATCTTCCTGATGATCTGTTAATACTAAATTACTTAAATCTTCTACACTGGAGGTGCCAAGCGTAGCTGCCCTAGCACTCCCTAATGCAGCCCAAACCAGATTAAAATGTAATTGGGAAATATTTAACAAATAAATAAAAATACAATATAACAGAGAATATTACATTTTAAAACTAAATCAATACACAGCCCTCAGGGATCCTTCTGTATGGATTAGTGGTTCCTGTTCCTATCTGAGTTGAACACTACTGGTCTACACCACACTCCTAGCCTATACATACAGTCCTTGACAGCAAGGACTTATTGATATTCCCCTAAAGCACAGTGTATTTTAGAAGGAATGGGGGTTAATTGTCTTTATTTGATCATTTAAGGATATTCAAGAAATTTTTAATTAAAATGCCATTTCCAAACAAACAGCAATCATTCCCTACCCAAAGCTATTTATTTCATCATTCCATTCCCTTTTCATTTCTCTTCATCAGCCCTTTTAAAAGTTTTCAGGCCTTCTAAGAAAGATGTAGAGGGTTATAATTTAGGAGTTTTAAATAGAGATTGACCCCAAGTTAGGAGCAACTGTTGATTAACTGATGAAATAAATCCATTTAAATATAATTTAAAACAAAAGTAATAATAATCATAGCAAACATAATAATAGCATCTATGTAAGGCTTTAAGGTTTGCAAAACACTTCAAAAATATTATCTCATTTAATACTCACAACAACCCTTAGAGGTGGGTGTAATTATTATAGTCATTTTATAAATGAGGAAACAGGCAGAGAATATAGTGAGTGAGGTGCCTTGCCCAGTGTCACACAGCCATCAAGTGTCTATAGCATTATGTGAACTCAGGTTTTCTGACTCTTAAGTCTCAGGCTCTAGAAGGGGCTACATAAAGCAGAGTTTTTGTGGTGGCAAAGAACTGGAAAGTGAGGGGATGCTCATCATCTGAGGAATGGACAGAATGTGATTGTGCTGTAAGAAATGACGAGCAGGTGGATTTCAGAGAATCCTGGAGAGACTTACATGAAATGATACAAAGTGAAATAAGCAGGACCAGGAGAACATTGTACACAGTAACAGCAAGATTGTGCAATAATCAATATGGATGACTTGGCTCTTCTCAGAAATACAGTGATCCAACAATTCCAAAGCACTCATGATGGAAAATGTCATCCATGTCCAGTGAAAGGACTATGGAGCCTGAATCCAAACATATTTTCACTTTTTTATTCATTTTTTTCCCATAGATTTTCCCTTTTGTTCTGTTTCTTCTTTCATGACAAGACTAATGTGGAAATATGTTTAACATGATTGTACATTATATGACCTATATTGGATTACTTGCCCATCTTGGAGAGGAGAGAGGAGAGGGGAAGTAGAAAAATTTTTAACTTAAAACTTATTTAAAAAAAAATAAAGTTGAAAACTATCTTTGCATGTAATTGGAAAAAATAAAAGTAAAAAGGGCTATATAAGCCAAAAAAGATAGTGGAAAGATTCAGACCTTGAGAAATGTGAAGAGAGGTACATCCCTTTCATGTGGGATAGTGGCGTAAGACTTGGCTTCTGAAATAGGCCCTGAAGGAAGAGAGAAACTTCTCTGGTAGGTGGGAAAGTCTGTTTTAGGCACGTGACAGGACATGAGGGAAGGCTTGGAAATGAAAAGAGTCCTGCTGACCTAAAATACTGAGTCCATGCATGGAAATGTTTGGGACAAGAATGGAAAGGTAAGTTGTGGAGGATCTTACAGGCCAGTATCAATCGCATGTATCTTATTCAATAGGTAAAAGGAAGACACTAAAGGGTTTGGGATAGAGGAAAGATATAAACAGTGATATACTAGAAAAATTAATTGTGTGGTGAGTAATGTAAAAGGACTAAAGAGACCCTAGGTGTGAAAACATTAGGGCTTAAGCAAAAGCAGCTGAGAAAAGACAATTATAGAAAAAATACAGAAATAGACAACAAAACTGACTGGATCTGTGATATATTATGAAATGTCAGAGTTGACTCGAGCCACAGAGGATGTTGCTATCAAGAGAAAGAAATTATCCAGAAAATTGGGGCGTGAGATTGGTGGGGCAGAAAGGAGAGGGATGTTGAGGCTGGCTTTGGACATGTTAGATTTGATGTCTTGGTGGGGGGCCTCCACCTAGATCATGAGTGAGGAACATCCAGCCCACGGACCATATATGGCCCATGAAATCATTTGGTCTAGCCCTGCGATGACGAGCTGAAAGCGAAGTACAACCTCCCACTGCTAAAGTTTTTTGTATGGTCCGAGAACGATGTTATAAATATCCAAAGGGCCCTTGGCAGAAAAAAGGTTTCCCACTCCCGATTTAGATGGAGATAATTCAAAAGAAAGATGGGAAAATGGGACCAGACTTCTGGGAAGAGGTTGAAGATGGAGATAAAAATGTGAAAGTCATCAGCATCCCCAACACATCTTCTTGCCAATATTTGGTCCCAGAGTTCATCCTTAACTGATGAAGAAGAACAGCAGAATTTTAGGGCTAGAAGAAGTTTTTGAAATTATTCAGTTCCTCTCCTTTGTTTTACAGATGGAAAACCCAAAACTCAGAAAGGTTTATGTGTCTTGCTCAAAAGCCACGAGCTATTAAATGGGGGAGGCTGAGGATCAGCCCAAGGCTCAGGCCAGAGCCGGCTTTCTCTTAGGGCCAGGGCCACTCCTCTTTAAGAGAACAGGGTCTGGCACCGGGGACCATCCTGCCAGCACAGCAAAGGCCGGCAGTCCCAAGGTGTGCCCTTCAAGCAGGGGCTGTGAAATCTGAATGAGGCCAGAGAACAAAGCATATCGATGTCAAAAAAACAAACACACAAACACCACATCGAGTCATCAGGAAACACCGAAGTGAAAACACGGCTTTAAAGAGAAGCTTTTCTTGTCACAGGGGAAGGGAGAGAAACTGTTTGGGAAGTGAAAAAGGAGAAAAGCTTAATAGTTCATCTATATTTAAACAGGAAGACTGAGGGTCACATAAAATACTGAAATCCTTTGGTCCAGCTGCCAAAGCACAGGACCTGCTCAATCCCCTGCCTAGGGTCACCACAGTACTCCTGGCAGCCATCCTCATTCCTCCTTCCCTCTGCAGTTCAGGACAAGCCAGGCCTCCCTCCCACCTCACCTGTTCCCCCTGTCC
This sequence comes from Sarcophilus harrisii, assembly GCF_902635505.1. Lineage (NCBI taxonomy): Eukaryota > Metazoa > Chordata > Mammalia > Dasyuromorphia > Dasyuridae > Sarcophilus > Sarcophilus harrisii. Next base: position 231,974,335 of record NC_045431.1, read on the forward strand.
CCCCAGGACCATTAACTTCCTCTGAGGTTCAGCTTGGAGCGGGGTGGGGGGAAGGAGCTCCTTTGCTAGGAAGTCTTTCCTGGTTTACCAGATACTTCCTCTTAATTATTTTGCTCTTCCTCAATGGAATAAATGCTTTCTTTTCCCCACTCCCAACTCTGCCCCATGGCTATACCATAGCCAGACCACAAGTTCTTTAAGAGCAGGGGCATTTCTGGTTGCTTAAGAAATGTTTGCTGAATGTGGAACAATAAAGTACTATTTAAATGTAATTTATTACTCATCTAAGTTGCTGTTCATGACCCAATTTGGGGCTTTCTTGGCAGACACTGAGCGGTCTGCCATTTTTTTCTCCAGCTCTTCTGACAGATGAGGAAACTTCAGCAGACAGGATGACGGGACTGGGCCAAGGCCACACAGCTAGGAAGTGTCTGAGGCAGGATTTGAACTCCAAGCCTGGTGCCCTGTGCACTCTCTAGCTGCTCTAGGCCAAAAATGGCAAAATGAGGGTCTCCCTAAGAAAGGGGGAGAAGAGAGGCAGGACTCAGCCTGCACTTCTGGGGTCCCTCCCTCCCATCTCTGCCATGCTTCCCATCAGCGGGTATTCTTGAACGACCCCAGCACCAAAGGAGGTTAAAAACTCCATCTTAGGTTTTCCCAAAGTCTAGAATGAGTTGGAGAGCACATGCACATGTGTGTGTGCATTGGGGGAAGGAAGGTTGGGCCGGGACATGATCCAGGAAACTAAAGCTTGGGGAGTGGGGCAGCAGGGGCGTCAGCTAGAGCATTGGGCCGAGAGCCAGGGAGGCTCGTCCTCTTAAATTCACACCTGGTCTCAGACACTTCCCCGCTGTGTGATCCTGGGCGAGGCGCTTCACCCCATCTGCCTCAGTTTCCTCATCTGTAAAATGAGCTAGAGGAGGAAATGGCAGACACTCCTGAATCTCTGGCCAAGAAAATTCTAAATGAGTCACGGAGTCAGATATAACTGAAACATTGAACAACAACAACAAAATCCAAGTTTCTTTTACTTGACCTCCCTAAATCTAAATGTTGTGGCTTAAGTACCACATCCACACACATCAATCAGCCTTCTCTACCTCTCTCTCCTGCTTTCTCTTTCAATAAAGTTAAATTAAAAGTTAAAAAATACACATGTTGATGTTCTTAAACTTTACATGTGTTGTTGGAAAACTACATCCAGAATATATGAGCTTATTTTGAATATCCTATTCCTTTTGGAAATTGGCAAAAAAAGCCATCATTAGTCCACTGAATCAGACATAACTTCAGTTCCCAATCAAGTCTCTCATGATCTTTGTTAAATTCAACAATTCAGTGTGAATCTGTGAACTCTTGCTCAGTATCTTGCTAAGCAAAAGGCCTGTGCTAAGTGCTGGGGATACCAGGAGACTGGCTTAGATTCTCAGAAGGGCACAGCTGGGGTGGGCCGTTCTCGCCTCCCTCCCGCAGCACTTCTTCCACATGTCCCGAATAGACTGACACCTGCTGCCCCCAGCCAGCCACCCCAACTGCACCTCTCTAGAGCCGAAGCCTCTGCTTCTTCCTGCAGGCTTCTCAGACGGGCACTGGACACAAGGGCAAGTTCCTGCCGGGGTGGCAGCAAGCCGGGCAGTCAGACTGGAACAAAGACGATGCGGAAGAGAGCGACGGGAAATAAATCTGGGAAAGTGGGGATGGTGTTACAGGCCGGGCTCAGAGCGAAGGGGAGGCTCTGAAGAACTCCGAGTGGGAACCAACTTGTGTCTTCAGAAGATTATTCTGAAAGCCAAGTCGGAGTGGAAGGGAGGAGATTAAATCAGGGAGACCAATTAGAGGAGAAGGCCTGGATCAGAGTAGTGGCTCTGTGAGTGGACAGCAGGAAACCAGGCAAAAACTGCTGTCGGGTGCACTTGGCAAACACTGGGAAATATGGGGGAAGGGAAAGATGGAGAGAGGACAAGAGGAGTTATCCACATAGAGCAGCCCCAAAGCAGGAATTCTAGTTTTTCCAAGTGGCCAGTTAAGAGACTGTGGCTGTCCCAAGCCTTCTGCCCCCATCCGACCACCTGGAGGGACTCTGTTCAGTACAGAGCACAGCTTAGGAAAAACCAGGACACAGTGGAAAGAGTCTGAGAGAAGGCCTGGGAGGCCACAGCTGTCTAAGCACACAAGAGATGAGGGATGGATGGAAGACCAGAAGCCGGCCCAAGGGGCCAGACTTCCTATAAGTATCCCTAAAGGAGACTGGCCTTGTTCTATCCCCACCCCCACCCCCAAGCCAGGCCTAGCAGCAGTGGGTGACCCTGGCAAGGAGGACTGTGCAGACCCAAGAGGAACGGCCTTCCTTAGGAGCAGACAGAAATCAGCCATCAGCTGCTCCCCGTCAGGCCCAAGGACATGCACGGCCGGGGGCAGCTGTGGGGACACCTTTCTCAGCTCAACTCTATGGTAACAAGGATTCGTGTGTTTTCCAAAGGAAGAAATATGGAGAAGAGTTGAGATGAAAGGGAAAGATAGTGAGTTCCATTATGTACATAGCAAAACTTTCATCTTTTAATAGTTATAACATTAATCTTATTTTTAAAAACCCTAACAATCCACTATTTCACAGGTGTAATATACACTGAGAAAAATGTTTTATAAACTTTAAAGTGCTATATAAATGTCAAGTGGAGGCATTAAGTATATTAAGTAAGAATACACTTTTTAATCAACAATAACTGGATCAGACTAAATTATTTAAACCAAACTAATTTAAAATTATCCAACCCTACCTACTGCAAACTTCATAAGCGAGAGTTTAATAGGAAATAGAATAACAGGAAATAAGTTCCCTTATAAAGGACACAATTACATTCATAGATTGTCCCCAAACTTTCGAAGCTAAAGATTGCAATGTCTTCTCCCAGCAAAAAGTAGTAAAGCTCACTGGACATTTAGGTCTGATCTGCTTTTCTCTAGCTCAAGTAATGATGAGTTTGACATAACTAAAATGCAGGCAGCTTCAAGGAGAAGCAAAGGGTCTGAAGCAGATCATAAAAACCCTGACAGAAACTAAAACTACTGATCCCGAGGCATCCAGCATGGAGAAGAATAGCCAGAAAGCGGAACTCCACCCGATTATCCGAAAGTTTTCACTGCCTTTGCTTTGCTTGGGAAGCTTCAGACTCCAAAGACATCCTGGACCATGTGGCTCTGCACGCCCACCACTCTGTGTCGCCGTGATTTGCTGAGGCTCAGCTTCCTCCTGTCTACATGAAGGTACCGGTCCAGAAGGTAACTCTCAGGTCCTATTCTGGATGATCTCTAACCACTGCCCTAAAAACGGGCATCCTCAGCTCCAACCAGCCGGGCCTCTTCCCTGTGCTCTGAGTCTCAGTATCCCCCCCTTCCCTGTGCCTCGCCTCAAGGCCCGGGCAGGAGCCCATGTTCAGCAGGAAGCCCCTGGGTCCCCTCCCAAATCGGGGCTAGTGCCCTCTCTTCCCAACTGCCTTCTCTTTACGTTCTCTGTATAATTTGTTCACTTGCTAGCCATGGTGCCTGTAGATCGGAAGTCTGGACCACTGTAAGCTCCCAGCAAGGGGACATCGCTACGTTCTTTCTGGGCCTTCAGCACTGGTACCTAACAGGACCCTTCATACCCTGGTGGTGGCTGCTTTTCAGTCCCTTCCAACACTTCTGGACCCCGGTGGGGCTTTCTCAGCAAAGACGCGAGCTGCCGGGTCTTTCTCCGGCTTGTTTGGCAGAGGAGGAACGGCGGTGCACAGTAACTTACCCAGGGTCTGAGGCCAGCCTGGGCCTCGGCCCCTGTGCTCCCTGCACTATGGCACTATGGGGGGGCACTACAGCACCCTGAGTCCTCCCTGCCAGCTCCCCAACCAGACTGGGGAGAACTGTCTGGCTCACCCGGGTGACCCAGGGGGCACGGGCAAACGCCCTACTATTCACACAACATTTACTATTGGCAAGGCACGGTACTGGAGACGACAAGAAAGGCCAGAGGAGCTGGGCTTGGCTGCTCTCGGCTAAGTTTGGGGCCAACCAAACTGACAGCTATCCTCCCTGACAGGTTTGCTCTCGTGGAGATCAGGGTGGGGTCAGACCTGGAGAAGCCCCTCTACTTCCAGCCTGAGAGGACCAACAAGCTCTAACAAATAAGCAAAAATAAGAGTTGTAGATGAATAAATGAAAAAAATAGCCCCAAGAAGGGACCAGCAAAGGTCTCTTGCAAAAGTAGAAATAATTACTTCCCCATAACCAAAAAATAAAATTTTAAAAATTTAATTAAAAAATACAATTGGCAAGATAGACAAACCCCATGACAACACTAAACTACCAGATCTGAGATCTACAGTTCTAGCACCATCTAAGTACTAGAGTTCATTTCAATTAATACAAAGGCAAACACAGGAGGCAGTATTAGGCCTCCAGGAGCTCACATCCTACTAGGAGGACATAATAGGTACCTAAATACAAGGAAAACTGAGGTAGAGAAGGGCAGTAATAACTGGCAGGGTGAGAGTGGAGATGGGAGAAGGCTTCCCAAGAGAGATGGCACCTGCCCCTGTGCCTTTGGGAAGCCAAGGATTCCAAGAACCAAGGGGAAGCAGGAGGCAAGAACCGGAGTGTCCCAGGGTACAGAATAGTCTGTCAGGAGCTTCGGTGGGACCCCACAGCTCCTAAGGGCTGTGGAAGGAGGGCTGGAGAGTGAGGGAATTCCCACTTTATCCTACCAGCAGCTGGGAGCCAAAGAAGGCTTGTGCACCAGGAAATCAAACCCTGAAACCGTGGGGAGGCAACAAACCAAACCCCCCAAACCCAGAGGCCCCGGGTCTCCACTCCCAAGAGCGCTCTGATTTACGGGGCAGACCTGTGCTTGGAGGGCCGCCGATGTCAGCACTGAGATAGGTGAGGAGACTTCTGGCCTCATCACGAGCAGGGGGACAGGGACCCTCCTTCTCAGGCTTTCCCGGCTGTAAACACTTCTAAGTCATCACCATCATCACTTCAGCTTCCTAATTACAGATCAGAATTCGTGAACCCCCCCTCCATCCCCTGACGATCCAGCTCCTGTTTTAACAACGCTGGTAACCCCAGGACCCAAACTCTTGCCATCAATAACAAAAAAACAAGCGAGGTGCCGGCGAGGCACGACAAAGGGATTCGGGCTTCTCTGGGTGCTCGGGGATTTCAGCAGGGGCCTCCTATTAACACTAATGGGAGATCTGGGTGTGAAACAGAAGCAAGGGAGGAGATTCAATGCCCAGCACAGCATTTACAGGAGCTTACTTGGGAGTTGGGCTCCCAGCAATGGGATAATAGCCCCAAATTCTGGTGTCTCTAAGGCACATGGATAATTCAAACAGTCACTAAGGAAGGTCACCGGTAAACACCAAATTAAGAAATAGACAAGAAAAAGCTTTGTCCTCCCAAACTTAAAACATTTTAAATACCAAGGGACTCCTTTTTAAAACAAGCTGAAGAAACTAGTGAAACAAAGACACTAAGAAATCCCCTCAAATACAAAAAATTCAGGAGGATTCCAACCAAAACAAAACAAAGCCGCACACTCCCAGAGCTCGGTTAGCCCAGCTAGAGCCAAAAGTCTGTCCAAAAGCACAAGTGACAAAGATAACTCCTCCCCCAACGGCACCAGAAGCCACTACAATCCTTGCTTTTCAAACCCATGGGCTGCATGGCCGGCCCAGAACTCTCCGAGCACTTCCAGACAAGCCGTCCCGAGCTGCCAAGGAAGGACCCCAACTCCAGCAAGAAAAACGGTCGCACCGTTGGGGTGCTTGCCTTATTTCTCAACACAGAACTGTTGCATTCACCAGGCTGGAAAATGAGCAGGTGCCTTTCAGGCTACAGAAAAATTAGTGAGTCTCGTACACACACAAACACCAACACAGAGAGGGTGATGTTCTTTCACCTGAGGGGACCTTCAGAAATACAAGGCTTTGCTGCAGGCCTACAAAAACTCAGAACAGGCCTGGCATTTTTCTCATGCCGAAGAGATACAGGGCAAAAAAGCCAAGATTTTATCCCAAATCTACATTTCAAAGGCTAAAAAAATTAACAGCATTTATTCGGATCAAGTAGCCCTGGTGACTGTTTAATCCATTTCTAAAAGAAAAAAAAAGGAAAAATCTGACTCCAACCCAACAGAAAATTAGAATCGTCTCTGCTAACTGCACTTTCAGCTATAGAGCACAAACAAAATAATCGAGTAAAGCCTCCAAACTCAAAAGAATGTTTCTGTACTTTTTCACATTAAAAAAAAAAAAAAAAAACACCTCAGTATTTGATTCGACACACTGACTTTTTTTGTTGCTGTCATTGCTTTCATTACCATTTTTTAAATTTGGATATTGAAATGTTACTGGCAAATTCAAGCAGGATATAGGAGAATTTGACTTTTTAAGGCAAAAGAAAACAAAAGAGAGCAACAAGAGTCTGAAACCCAAAGTCTTAATCACACTGATAAATGATACTAAAACTTGAAAGTGAAAGTAATACAAATTCCCCCAAAAGACTTGTTTGTTAGATGTTAAAGTTAGCCTCTAAAACCAAAAAATATATTCTCTTAACAGAAGGCTGAAATCAGGGCTCCTATTAACCTTGTTTTAAAAAAAAATCCCCTGAGCATAGATTTTTTTTTTTTTTTTTTTGCTAAGTCTTGTCATCAGAGCAGCAGGGGGTCCCATTAGGCACCCTATTTTACTTCTACCTAATAAATAATGTTAGCTGTGCATTATTTCCATGGAAACCAAGCACAGCAAAGCCCAGTTAAATGAATACCGGTTAAAGGAGTAAGTTTTCTTTTATAAGACTTTTCCTGCTCTGAACAAACACTCCTGGGGAATACTACAAAGTCTTCCTAAGTGAGCTTGTACAACCATCTCTGGTGCAGAGCAAGCTTAATAAAAGTCCAGCTAAATAAGTATCCCCTCTCCACCTTACACTAAATACTCCAAGCAACATCATAACATTATGGGCACATTTTCGACACACTGCCCTGGGGCCTCGCTGCACACCTCCCATTGACTGCTTCTCCAGGCGCTGGGCTGGAATAATTACCCCTAAGGGTTTAATTTAAACTAATAAAAGCAAAGAAATTCCGAGGTGAGGCTGTCTCACCGATCTAGTAGTGGCTGGATAATGAACAGGCCCCACATGTGCATCGGTTCGACTTCCGACAGAGGAGCAAGAGCACCACCCTCGCTTCCTAGTCACTGGAACTATTAACTCCAAGAACCGGAGGTCAATAAAGTGCCTCTTGTTTCGGCAAGCCAATGAGAGCTTCCACCCAAATGAGTTCCACCCCGTTAGATTCTAGCATCCTAATAACTGCCCACAGAAAATGAAAATGAAGGGATGCCGATGGAAGCGGGGCTTAAGATGGAATCACAAAACAACCGGAGAGCTGACCAACTACTCGTGTGAAACTTGAGTAACCCTGCCCGCCCGACACCAGCTGCTGTGATGACTATGGTCACTGCTTGTCCTTACTTCTCCAAGAGGGCCGGGGCATCAGGGACCCGGTGCCAGGACACCAAAGCGAAATGGACTGAAGTGAGGAGGGCTGGACAAGGTCACCTGCCTCACATTTCCCTCCAGAGCCACCCGGGGCCCAAGCCTCATACAGCTCAGGAGGATGGGAGATGGCTCTGGCTGCAGTGGGAGGCCTCGGCCTTTTTAAGCCAAGGTCTTTAACGGGTCTCAGTTTGACTGAGGTCACAGCCATTCAGTGATTAAGGCGAGGTAAGAAAGTGACCTCTACTAGTAGCCCATATTGAAAATGCTAGCAATAGCAATGTCCACAATACGAAATATAATTAATGCAATGGTGACTGACATCTTCTTAGTAATTTCAAGTAGGCAAAAGCCTGACTGGCCAAAACCACATTTTCTCCAGCATTAAGCAACCCTCAGTAACTGAGTGGGGTGGGTCTCCATCTCTATACACTTTACCTTAGAATAGTAAATAAACATGATGACCAGAAACCATTTTTACCTTAAAATTTGATCATTTCCCACATATCCATGAAACACATCCATATACACTTTTGCACTCCGTGTTTTTGAGAACAGCAAAATTACCAATTCAATACACATTCAGATCAAGAAAACAAACTGAAGGCTTTCAAATAAATATTTATTCTTAATATGTCCTACATAATCCAAATAATGTATTAAATGCCCACCTTTTCAATTTAAACCCAGTATTGCCACTACGAAAACTACCTCTGCTAATGTTCAAACCTCCCATTTCCTTAGCACAACAGCATAAGAGAAAATTTCTAAAATCTTACAAAACTTGGGGAAAGAATGGCTGTGAAGTATTTTGCTGACATAAAATGCTAATGCCATGTAAATTATCCATACATACAGCATCAGAGACAGATTTGTAGTACTCAACAACATATACTCAAGGCTTTCCACCCTTAGTTACTAAGGGGGGGAATTATTACTAAGGTTCTTTACTCCAGGAGAATTAAAATACTTTCAATATTAGCATCATAAGACCTTCAAATTACTTTTGCCACCTGGCTCACAGCTGCAACAAGACAAATTAAGACAATTTTCTTCCATGCTTGGACTGGATGGGCACAATTAACACCTCCTGTCCTCCAAAAGTTGACAGAAACCTGACCCCTAACTGCCAGCAGGTAACAGCTCTGAGGGGGGCAGGAGCCCACTCTTCTCGGCTTCACCCAGATTCTAGGTCCAAAGTGGCTTTATAACACAAAGGCTCCCACAAGTACACCCCAAAGGTGATGCTAAGTCATCACTGAACTTCTGCTCAGATTCTGTCAACCTTGGGGTCAACCTTCTGGAATGGGTCCTGAGGGATAACCAGTGCGCAGCATCTCCGCAGAGGCTGACTTCTGACCTTGGGACTAGAATAAACGACTGTGGAATTGAATGGTTTCCAATTTCTGGAAGTGAGAGGATCTCGGAGCATGTCCTTTCTCTGGATCTCATTTACAAAATGAAAAGACTGGACTAGATAATCATTGGGGTCCCTTTGAACTTCAAAAAATTTGCTAAGTCTAAGATCTTAATTTCTCTGCACTCACAAGGCTTTTTAAAATTAAACATTTTCTTAAATAAGTACAAAGAGTTCAAATGAAAGTCATTCTGTCAATGGAATGAACCCTCTCTCGAGTGGGGAGGGAAGTTCCCCATCTGGAGAACCTCTGGAACCCTCCTGTAGAAAGCGTGTAGCCATCAGGTGGAAATTTTGTAGAGAAGCTTCCTGCTTCAGGAGTGTCCTGGAAAGCATCACCTCTGAAATGCTCTAATTTTGTAACTCGCAATTGCTACCTACAGTGTTCGGGTGAATACAGTGCGCTTGTGAGCCCAAGGAAGTCCTTCTAAAAATCACCCGAGGTAGACTCAGCAGTCAGAGCGTCATCCCAGGGCCTGCCGCCCAGTGAATTTCACTCTGCAAGCCTTCACACGGCATCGCTGACTTTTCTGGAAAAGGGGGGTCCTAGACTTACAGCTTGTTGATTCCTCAGCGTCCACCTAGTCCTATCCCCTCACTGGCCTAAGCAGGTGAGGAGCGGGTCTCCAAAAGCTTGTCATCAACCAGGAGGAGGACAGCAGAGAGAGCAAAGCCACTGGGTAAAAGAATCAGGATCCACAAGTCTCTCCTCAGGCTGAGGCAAACTCATCTTCCACCCAGTTGTCAAAGGGACCTTCTCCAGCACTCGTCTCCCTCTGTCCCCCATCCCATAAACCTAGAAAACTCCTGGCTGGCCCTGACGTCCCTCCCTGACCTGTGCAGTCTTCCTTCATCTCCCTCCTTCCGACAACCAGGGTCCCCTCCAGGGATGGGGGTCTCCCCGCTGCTCCGGTGCCCCCAGGCACCCCCATCTCTCCCTCCTCCTAGCCTCTGGCTTTCCTTCCCAGCTCAGCTCAAACTCTTCTTTCTGCAGGACGTCCTTCCTGGATCTCCTTCAACTGAAGCCTTTCCTCTGAAGTTATCTCCCCCCATCCTGTCCACGTTGGGACACGGCTGTTTCTGCATGTGATCTTCTCCATCAGACAGTCAGCTGCTTGAGATCAGGGACTGTCTTTTGCTTTTTCTTTTCATCCCCAGTGATTAGCACAGTGCCTGGCACATTATAAGTGATTAATAAAAGCTTGATGACTGAATAAATGATGATGAGATTTACCAGAAAGGAATGTGAAATCTTACACTTAGATTAAAAAAACACTCTGAAAAGTACAGAATGAGGCAGGACAGCTGGACAACAGAGCGCCTGAAAAGGGATGGGGGGTGTGGGCGCTTCGGACTGAGCCATTGGGGGAACAGCCGACAGCAGAGCCCAGGAGAGAGGGTCGGGCCAAGAAGGGCAGAGCCAGGCCCCTGGGCCTGGTCGGACCAGAGAGCAGCGTTAGGCTCACTGACAACGGGCTCTGAATGGACATGGTACAGGGTTCGAGAAACTGCTGGGAAGACAGGCTGAAGGAGCAGCAGCCACAAGAGCCAGGGGAAGGCTTCCTGGGGACGGGACAATGGCCTTCCCGAGCCCTTAACTCTGGCTAGACTCGGCAGCACCAGCTAAGAGTCGCACTCATACAAATTCTGGCTTAATGTAATAGAAAAGTACCCGCAGGGCAGAGAGGTGGTGCAACAGATTGAGCCCCAGCCCTGAAGTCAGGAGGGCCTGGGTTCAAATCTGGCCTCAGACACTTAACTTTCCTGGCTGTGTGACCCTGGGCAAGTCACTTAGCCCCAATTGCTCAGGAAAAAAAAAAGCACCCACAGCAGAGTGGGCTGAGGCAAGAGCGAGCCGGCGGGCATTCTTGCTTCAGTTACATGCTGGGCACTCTATGATGACGGGAGGAGAGGGGACCAGAAAGAACAGAGAGCCCCGGGGAGATGGAGCTGTATCTGGTAGTCATATGGAAGAGAGAATCTTGGGGAAGGGCCTTGAAATGACAGAACCATGAGGGAAAGGTAATTAACCACCCCACCTTAGACATTCAAACTCAAATATAAGCCCCCCCCACAACTCTGCACCCCAGAGTCAGCAAAGGCAACACATGATCGTTTAGTATAGAAAAAAGGAACAATCCTAGGAAAAGACAATGAGAAATTTCTCAGAGGCAAAATGCCCGAATTCAAAAGACATATAAGTAACTTGTGCCAAGCAGAATACCCACCATCACTGAATTCTAGACAGGCCTGAGAAAGATGGTCAACTCCAAGACCCTCATTTGAAAAGAGAAGCGACTGCGGCCTGGAGGGGGGCACGCCATGGCACTCAGGGTCAGGAAGAAGCTCACAGCACTTTGCCCAAGGTCCCCCCCAGACTCACTGCTTCCGTGAGACAGCAGCGCGCCTCCAAACAGGAAGACCCGGATTCAAGGACCACTCCGGATGTATCCCAGCTAGGTGCTCTCCCCCAGGACTCCCTAGGCCTGGGAAAGCCCAGGCCCCTTCCCTTCCCCTCTTCCACACTGGGGTCACGGGAGCAAGCATCTGTGTGCCCTTGCATACCCTCCCCAAGGTTTCCCACTTTTCCCATTAGTTATCACACGAGGTGGCTGTACATGTGCGGGTTCTCTCAGGCAGCAGCCAAGCAAATGTGACCCGCTGTAGCCCATCAGTGGTGGGGTGCCGGGCCGGTCCTGCCGCTGACCCTATGCCGAGCGGCCCTCCGTAAGCTGGGGCCTCCGAGTTGTCGGCAGCAAAATAACACAGAGTATCCAAGGGCTTGTAATGGCTGTAAAGTGCCCTGAAATATTCAAAAGGCGCTGTTAAACTTATGACAGAGTCCTGTTTGGGTGGTTCTCCTTCCAGCATCATTTACGGGCAAGAACTTACACTTTCCTCAGTCATATTCTTTTTCTCCAAAAAGCAAGGGGAGGGGGGGAGTTGGAAATGGGTAGCTGGTAGACAGTGTCCTCTCCACATAAATTTTTCTAAATTTAGTCATTCCTCATAGGAGAAATGGGGAGCCACAGATAAGGAGAATGGAATTTGATAAATGATCCTTAAATTCCCTTTAACATGAATTACAAAGCTTGAAAATAAAATTGCTTTTTCATATTTAACTAAAAAAAATCTCCAAATTTTATGAATTCTAAAATGTAGAACATGTGTTTAGGCAAATTTAGGGAAAAGCTCGGAGAGTAATAACAGGCATGCACAACAGAGTTTTCTATAGGCACACAGGATCTGTCCCTAATGATCCTATCACTGCACTGTTCAGGAAGCAGAGCCTGTAAATCTGGTTAAGAGCCCCCAGTCAGCTTCTCTCCACACTAAGACACACACTCTATTTCTGCACTTCTAGAAGAGGGCAAATCCGAGGTGCTCAGCTACAATCTTTTGAAATGTCCCTCCCTTCTCCAGCCTTTCCTTTCTTTCTTTCTTTCTTTTTTTTTTCCTCTAGCGATATCCAAGCATATTACGTTGGTGCTAGTAATCTTTAGACACACCCTCCAAAAAAAAAAAAAAAGACAAGAGGGAGGGAAAAAGAAATGAAACAGTGCTGGCTACCTAAAAATTGTAAATGTCTAATAATGATTAACTTATACATAACACAAGAAATGCGAAACACTACCCTCACCCGATCGGTAACGTGCTCCTATTTACACTCCAGAGCACTAGGTTTCTACTGAAGCTCCCTTTTTGAGGCTACACCACATATTATCACACACATGCCTTGAAAGGTACAGTAAAGGTCAGAGACTCTTGGATTCTGCCTTTCTGGATGTGCAGATTTAAAACATGAATCCTTAATGCTACACTACAAGCTGATGCTTCCCACATCAACATGTACCCCTGTGGCAATGTATCGAAGTACATATACACAAAACGCGAAGTATTCAATTTATACTAATTTCCTTTAAATATATGTACATGTAACACATGCAGAAAATGAATAGCGAGTGGAACATTGCTGGGCTGGGGGTTCTGTGAACTTGATGCAAGGAGAATGGGAGCTACTGCAGTTCCCTCCATTGACATCGTAAAGTTGCCACATTTTCTGGGCTCTCTTTTGAATTAATGTGACATCTGTTCCAAGTACAGCATGCTAACATTTTACTAAAAGATATTTTCATTCCACATTTGTATCTGGCTTGCTTTTGAGCTGAACTCCTATTTTATTTCACTGGTCATTATTTCTTTATACTAGGTTGTCAATTTGGCATTCCTAATCTCCCCTGAGCACAAAGGCCCACTCAAAAAAAGATCAGCAGCTTAAAACCCTCTAACAACAATAATTACAATATGCTTTGCATATAGATTAAATAAAAGAAATAAACAGCACAAAGGTTTTCATGGGCTCCTTAGTTGCAAGTCCAGATAAGTTAAAGGCATCAGTCTTCCACAGAAAGAAGGCAACTACAAGGTGTTGGGAGGATGGGAAGGGGGGTGGGGGTGAGGTGCAGATAACTGGACACTAATAGGATAATCCAAAGGTGCAAAGTTTGATCTTCCCGGAATAAGCAAGCCGCCAGTAACTCAGACTGACCGAGCTCTCGAGGTGAGCAAAAGCAGGATTTGAGGACATTCTCAGAATTGCTGCAGCACACAAGCCAACTACCACCACCTCCATTTAACATGCGTGCTACGTCACATCACGCTGGGAGAAGACGCTTAGCGAGCTATCCCGTGCTCTCTTCCTGAAGGGGGAGAGGAGGGGGCTGCTTCCTCCCTGGGTCGGACCCCACAGAAAACAATGAGGGTGTCTCCTTTAAGCTAAGGCCTACCCAGGCCTCCTCCTCCCTCCTCTCCCCTCCTGCCCCTCCCACCCCCCACCTCTCCCCCTGCACAGAAATAGAGGCTGCTTCTTTAAAACACAGAAAGCCCCAAAGGCTCCCGGCAACTTAAAGCCTTGAAGCTTGTAGCAATTGTCCTCCTGCTGTCACCAGAGCTGCCTACTATGCCTTTTCCACTGTGTTTAAAGGCAGGCAAAAGAGTCTTAGAACAGTGATTCTCAACTTAATTTGGCCAGAGAACACTGTGGGGCCTGAAAGATACTGACAGAACCAATAAGTACTGGCTAGTGGTTTAACAGTCAAGAATACCCCTGGGATAAAGCCATGATGGAGAAATAAATGTTGGAGCGAAATGGAAGAAATGAACACCCCAAAAAGCCCCTGCTCGTCCAGGGTTTTTATTTACTATTTTAAAGGGGAAATACCGCAAGCACCAGCGTCACCTCAGAGAAGCCTGGAAGGCCTCGCGCCAAGCAAACCCAAGCGCGGGAACGGCCTTCCCGCCCTATGCAAGCACGGGGGGCGGAAGCCCCAGGCCTGGCCACAGCCCTCCCCGAAGCCCTCCCCAGGGAGGAGGGAAAGCTCCTAGGAGGTGGCACAGCAGGCCCATCCAGCCCAGGAGCACTGTGGACTGAGCTCAGAGGATGGCACAGAACGGACTTCTCCTAGGCAGCTCCAGGTAGTTAGAAGGGGAATGAGGGGAACTAAGTCTCAAAAGGTCAGCTGGCACCAGATTGTGGCAACTCTGCCGTGCCAGGTTGAGGAGTCCCGTATTTTATCCTTAGCAACAGGGAGTCCCTGAAGGTTGAGTGGGAAAGTAGCAGAGTCAGACCAACTCCACAAGAAGGCTGCTTGGGCGAGATGGGAATGAAAGAAGCAAGCAAAGGCTGTCGGGAGATGACACCGAGAGCAACCTGGGAACCCGCCACTGTTTATCTGTGTACCTCAGTTTCTCCAGTCGTGACAGCGCCCTGGAGAATTCCTTACTCGGGAGGGAGGATAACGAAATTTTGCCTCCATAGTTCAAACCCTCAGAATGAAAGGTACTATGGAGATCAAACTTTTATTTCTTTGAAATGGAAGGGAAATAAGATTTTTTTAAAAACTTCCCATGACTTCTAGACTCTATTCCTTGCCATGCCCCAGCTGCAAAAGCTCCCCAAAGTCCTAAAATGATGGAGAACCCCACAGTAGGCACCACAGGATCATGTCCCTGTGGTGGGGAAGAGAGCCCCTATAATGGGGAGGTAACTGTACCTCTCTGACTCACTTTCCCTCTTCTGTAAATTACCTGGCTTTCATGACTATGAAAAAAAAAACACTCTGTAGCCTGTAAAATCCTGCAGATAGATACATTCTAAAAACTTAGAAGGTTCACCTCAGCCACAAATCAGAACTCCAAAGAGTTCTCTATTCTGAACCTGAAGACCTTGAGCTTTGCCTTCTTTTGTCAAATAATGCCAATTTATAGGCATCCAAGTATTTAACCAATAAGATAATACAATTTGAAAAGTGCCTATATTGCTAGCCGACTTGGAGGGGAAAAAACTCCAATGGTGAGTTCTACTCCGTGGAAGAGTGATGTTCAGGATTGGCCAAGAGTTTGTTAACCTCAAAAGCTGTAAGGATTTTTTTGCTTTTCAAAAACAAATTAACTTTTATAAATGTTAAAAAACATATTTTAAATACATCAGTCAACACACAACAGGTTATGTACAAAGAAACTCTGTGAGCATAACAAAGAAAAAATATTTGCAATCGCATTCTATATTCATTCGTTCATTACTTGATAGGTTAGGAGGTTGAGTGCTAATGAAGCATTAAAATTTAATTCTGAAATCACATACCCCAACTTATAAAGTTTAAAAATAAAGAACAGCTCAAGTCACACCCACACCCAAAAAATTCAGAACATGTAACCATAGTAGAAGTAATGTTAATAGCCTGTACAATATTATTAATAAAAGGGGAGAAAAAAATCCACCAGCAAATACTACACAACATTAAAGCTTAGCTCACAAGGCCTTATTTGTCTGGACTTAACAATCTCCAAAGACACCTACAAGTTTTTCCTGAAGCTCCAACCACACAAAAAGGCAGGTAATTGGAACTTAAATAACCCCTAAAATTGGTCAATCAAGTTCTATAGTTGAACAAGGAACCGAGGAAGTCCACACCCTATTTGGACAATGCAAAAAATAAAATTTCTAATCTCTTGTCAACATTTGTTCTCTAACAACAAAGTCTGATAGGAGAAACTATCATATTTTTAATGTCTGAGGTAATTTCCAGGAACTGAAAAACTTTTTAGCAATTTAAAGGTTTCAGCCTGAGTATCACAGCAGAGAACACTGAAGACTACAATACACATCACATGACAAATAACATTAAATTACAAAGAAAAAAATACTGTTCCCAACTTTCCAAACATTAAAACTCAGTATCTACAGATTTGTTCAATAAGACATGATGTTTGTGTGACCAGAATTCATGAATTAAGTTAAAACACAAAGAGAAGGCTTTTAAAAATGTTTATATAAGTCTTGAAATTAATTACTGTGGGTCCTAAAGCCACCTAACATAATCCCTATGATTCTTTGAATGGGACCTATTTTAAATGGGCCATCTCCATATACAAATAAGCTTTTCTGAAAAGCCACTGGGGGAAGAACATTAATTTTGAACCTATCATTTCTTCAAATTTCAAATTAATATAAAATGAATGCCATGTTTCCACCTAGACTTGATTCAGCCTATCAAATCAGGGCTTCTTGTAGCATCACTGTACACTGACCTCAAGGATTTCAGTAGGAATCCAGAAACTCTATGCTTAAAGCCCTCCTCCTATGTACTTGTCATTCTTATCAACATAGGTGACAGTGGATTAAAAACTTTGAGAAAATATGAGTGATAGAAGTTGCTAGATCACACTCTTCTTGCACTGGTCACAATTAAAATCTGATTTTATCTTTCCAGAATCTAACCCTATGATTTCTGTAAAAAAAACAAAAAACTCTTTCATCTCTTTTTATTATTGGACTGAAAAAAGATAACTATAGAATTAATGATGGGATGGCAGACGTCAGCTCAGATACAATAAACTTTCAACACCTCCAAAGGAGTGTTTTGTGTCTACCGTGTGCACATTAAGACTATTCTAACCCCCATTATTTATGGAAGAAAAGGTTCCTGGTATTACAGTAGGCTTATTGTGTAAATAAGTATTCAAATAATTGCTACTAAAGGCACAATTTTGCTCTCAAATCCACACGGTAGCTCTCAGCTCCAATATTCTATGAACTCTACACAAGGAGCAGAGAAAATAAGGTTAGGACAGAAATGAACCAAGCAGGCAGGAAACGCCTCCAAACAGGTTCCTTACACAAATTACTAGGCATAGACAAAAGTCTCAGTTTCCTCATATATGAAATGATGGGGAGAAATTGGATGACTCTAATTGGGCTCCCTTGAAGATTAAAAAAATATTAGCCCAGGACTACACCAATCACACAAATAAGATTCAGGTACAAAGGGCTTAAAAGAAATTGGAAGATACCTAAAACAAAGCATGGGGGGGGGGGGGGAAAGAAATGTACTATATAAAACCCCTGGACACAATGACTCTGCTCTTTCCCATTAGTTACTATGGATCATAAATTTTTAATTTACATAATATATTATCACAATTAAAATACATATAATTAATTTAATTAAGAGGACTGAAAGGTTATTAAGTCCAATTCCCCATATTTGAACAGATGAGGAAACTGAGTCCAAGATAAATAACCCATCCAAGGCTCATACAACCATTAATTATAGCAGGATTTGAATCCAAGGCCTTTCTGGTATCTATAATTATAATATACTATTATACTAGGAAGGTAGGAAAAACTTGGTAAATTTTTTTAATTTGGAAGGCAGATCATATTACATAATATATCAAGATCATATTATATATGGCGATATACTTTTTTATAATAAATCTGGCATAATTCAAAAATGAACTTATCTCTATAAAAAACAGGAAAAGAATATTATATATGAATCTCTATTAGGACTTTTATTAAAAGTATATATTAAGTTTGATGGGTAATACACTACCCCTGTCCTGTTGGCCTGTGTCCCCTTCTGAACTTTTCTCTTCTATAAATTGTACAAGTGTCACTGAGGCTCTTTCCTCTTTTCAAATTTCTTATTTTTCCATCATAATCACTTCCTCTATAAATCATGGTCATCCAACTCTCCCTGTCCCCTTGTACCAAATAATTGTTATCAAGCATAATAGATTCACACACTAGTGCAGTCTAAACTTTCTTAACTTCTCAAAGTAAGCAAAGGCAAAGAACTCACTGACTAGATGTCAAGAGAAATGAGTTCTGGCCCCGGACACTCCATTACTATGCAGTGGAAAATCTTATAGAAGTCACAACCTCTCTGGATCTCTGTCCCTCATCTGTAAAATCATTATGAAGTTGAACTTTATTATCATCAGGGTTCTTTCACCTCTGGGACTTCAAAATAAAGAAATCCACATTGGGACTATTCCAGGATTTTACTCCAAAGATTTAGCTACTGTCAACTAGGCTTCTGATGATGAATTGTGATCAAATTTACATTTGCATAATTCTTTACTGTTATACGCAAAATGCTCTGAGTATTTTATCAAATCACAGAATCATAGATTTAGAGCTAGAAGGGCCTTGAGAGGCCATTTATTCCAAACCCCTCTTTTTAGAAACATTTAAACCTAAATAGAATGCCTTTCTCAGGTATTAAGAGAGGGAGACAAGATTTGAACCCAAAACCTCTGACTCCAAGGTCTGTATACCAATTTTGTATTTAAAATATTGTTTTTAACGAGATAGAAAAGGTGAATCACTTCAAAGTTAGCCAAACTTAAAATTTAGACATGTAAACACAAAACCAAGCATTCTCCACCACCATGGCTAACATTCAGATCAAATTTCTGGGCTTAGATTTCCATTACTGCAAATAACATTTTAATCGCTTCCAATAATGTGTGTTGCCACCTACCACTACTACTACATCCACTATTATTACACAAGAAACGTGGAACTGCCTACTTGAATCTTGGCAAGCTAAAAGTTTTTGGTTCATCTTTAACTACCAAGCTATAATACCAGCATCACTCTAAAGGAGGAAACTGCCAGTTATAGGACACTGGCAACGTCAACACTGCAATACAATGATAAAGACCCCCTCATTCTAGGACAGTCCACATTATCTTAAACTCAAAAAAGCATTTAATAAGAACCTCAGGTGGAACTCCAGGGGACGCTTAAAAAGAAGCTCATAGAGCCCAAAGCCCCCCCCCCAAAAAAAACAAAAAACTTGGATCTGTATCTATAACATGATCACAAATTTTCTTTTTTTTTTTTTTATTTTTTTTATTTAATAGCCTTTTATTTACAGGATATATACATGGGTAACTTTACAGCATTAACAATTGCCAAACCTCTTGTTCCAATTTTTCACCTCTTACCCCCCCACCCCCTCCCTAAATGGCAGGATGACCAGTAGATGTTAAATATATTAAAATATAACTTAGATACATAATAAGTATACATGACCAAAACATTATTTTGCTGTACAAAAAGAATCAGACTCTGAATTATTGTACAATTAGCTTGTGAAGGAAATCAAAAATGCAGGTGATGATCACAAATTTTCAAAGAAGCTCATAAAAATCAAGGTAATCTGAAACTAAAGAAAATGCTATTTTTAAATGTTCCTTTTGTGAAGTTTGATCGTTTAACATATAAAATAATAACAATCAAAGTTCACTTAACTGAAAGTTGTTATTGCTTTTCAAAGAACCTCGATTTGGTCCCAATTTTCATTAAACGAAATACAATGTGAGAAGACTGGCATAAGCAGTTTGCACTAACTACAAATCCCAGCATGCAGTGCTCTCATCAGATGACAAATATGAAGTTGCACTGCATCCTGGGACTTGTAGTACACAGGCTGTGGCATCCTACTTGAAGTTCAAGAAACTCTGGACCATCTTTCAAGGCTTTAGAACATCTAATCAGAAGGGACTACTCCGTTCCTTTTCTGGGGTATTGTAGAGAATACTTTCAACACAACTTGTAAGACTCAGTATCTGGATCGGCGTAGTTTCACATATAAAATAGCATGGAGATAAGCATTATGGGAATAATGCACCAAGTAAGAAGAACAGATCATGTTCTAAGTTTCTGGATTTTTTCCTCCCTTCAAAGTCCAAAGCACAGCAGCTTCCAACTTTGTCAATTTGAAAATTAACTTTGAAAAAAATATACTGTTTGCAGACTATGGGGATTATGGCCCCAAAAGATACAAAAATCACATGATTACTGCATTCCCCCCCCAAAAAAAATGACCAAACCTAGTGAATAAAGCCGGCTTCAGATTCAGAAAAGCCCAAGGCCATGCCCTTCGCCCCCCACCCTCCACATAACCTCCCAGTGCCCTCCAACAAACCCAGCCCAAGGGAACCCATGATTAATCAATCAAGGACCACTTATTAAGCTCAGGCCTTAGGACAGCTGCTGAAGGCACAAAAGAAACCATCCTCCTCAGAGCTCACCTTCTATGGAGAGGAACAACACGTGCCCATCTACATCCCTACAAAATCAACACCGGGTAACTTCCACAAAGGGAATTCCCGGCCCCAATCTCGCAGCACAGGTCCCAACCAGCTCAATTCTCAACAACAAAACAAAAAATAAAAACAGAAACCCCATGCGGAGAGGACCAAGAGCCACAACTATTCTGAAGCCGAGTAAAATTTGAGGCAGGAGGCCCCACGCAGTTCTTACAGACGGCAGCACCTCTACAAACAGGCAATGGAATCGAGTTTGTGAAAATCTTAAACGAAAAAGGGAACCTAGCCTATAGATATGATCCAATTCAACTCCAGTCACCCAAAGCAGCCAGGCCCCCATTTCCCCATACAAGTGACTACAGCTGGCTACCAAAGAGTCTGAAGCTTCATCAATATAACTAAACCCCTGTCCAGAAGGCCTAAGACAGTGGTTGCTATGGTTACCATCCCCCAGTTTATCCAGAGATGATTATGATTATTTTTAAGTTTGAGTTTTGAAAACACAGTTGCCGGTTCTGATGGTTAACTGACTGAACAGATCAACTGCTGCTTAGTTTCTAAGTAGGATGCTTCAGAGATGCACATGTTAACAATACTTGGATCTGAAGAAGAGGAAAAAAAATCAATTCTTTTCTGCCGCTCCTTCTCCTCAAGTACTGACAGTTTGTATTCTCAAAGCAGCCAATACAATAAAAAAAAAAAAAACCATCTTTCTGGCTCCTGTGTTTAAGTGATTTCCTCCCCCCCCAAACAATGACAAAACAAATCCCAGATCACCCACCTGTTAGGCCCCATCCCCCTTCTCTCACCCTATGAAGCAGTTTATCTGAAAAGGATTCTGCAACAGAAATACTTCCCTCACAAGTTCCAAGTCAGAGGCCTGGAATACTTTTCAGAGGGCTAACTAGTTATTTTTTAAAAGAAAACTTCCAACGTCTAGAGGTTAAGGAAGAATGAGATTGCATTCACTTCCCAACTTGGAACTGCAGGGTACAGACACAAAGACAATGAATTAAACAACTCGGTTATAACATCTGGATCACCACCCCTTTTCTTTAAGATTACTGAGCTGATAAAAGAGTAATTTAGAAATTAGTCTTAAAATTATAGGTCAGCATTTCTACACAGAGAAAAACTATCTAAATAACAGCTCCAGATATACCTCAGAAGAATAGGAAAGCTTTATGAAATACCCAGACAGAAAAATATACAAAGAAAAAAAAGCTATTTTGAGAAATAATTGTTTTTCTAATAAATTGCATGCAGTGTTACTATATTCCTTCTATAAATTCTCAAAGCAGAAAAAAAAAGCCCCAGACCTCTGATAAAGTTGATATCAACAAAATACATTTCAGAGTTTTAAAGTATTCATAAAACAGAAGTTCCTGAAGAGGTCACACAACTCTAAAAACTAACCTGTAGATTCAATTACATAAAGGAAAAGCAAATCTAGCCATACTTAGGCTAAAAAGGGATTCTATCAAAAAATTCTAGGATTGAAATTTCATTGGCTTCTATTTTTCCCCTGGAATAATAATTAAATGAAAACACCTACAAGACAATATAGAACTGAAGATAAAATAGATTAGGTTGGCCTGTCTTTCAAAATGACCATGATAACAGACAATGGAAATTTAATTTTGTTCTTTACCTTTAAAAAGGACATTTTCTCCACCTGGTAAAGTTTCCTAATATGAAAACTTATTAAACAGAACTTTTACATATACTCATGTATACTAACACATAACTGCTTTTATTTGCAAAAAGTTTTTAAACTTAGTCACTTTGGCCCACAGAGAAAATCACAAAGTTCAAAGCTTTTGACTTTAAACTAATTTAAAGTTACTTCTCTTCAAAAATATTTGAAAGAGTAAAAAAATTTACAGGTTTCCCCCCTGATTCAGACAGGTATTTGTTTCTTGCTTCCTTCCAAAACAAAGAAAAAACACAACAAAACAAAACAAAAAAATCTCAAACACAGACATAACAGACTATTTTGGTTTATAAAACAAGCTTGAAAGTTTCTGTCAAAGTTTTTTGAAAAGTTCTGGGCAAATCAAAATTCAAGGTGACATTGAAAATGCTTTTACAAGCCTCAGGGTGATTTCTCTTATTAGTGTGCACATTAGAAAGAATGGAAGAGCAGCAAAGGCTGCCCAGACTCCCTAAAATCCAAGGCTACTCTGCCACCAGAGATCAACAATCCCTAGGACCTGTAGTAACAGCAATCCCTCCCCTTGATGCAGAGGGGCAGCATCCTAAGGTTTACAAAGCACTTTCTGCCACAACAAACAACTGAGAGTGCACATGCTCTCATATTTCTTTTTAGAGAGGGAAAACGGAAAAGCAAATTTTAATATGAGGAAAAGATTTCACAGCTGAACTCCACCAAGAAAGTGCCAAGCATTTTTTAACTAGAAAAATACACCTGAAGCTTTCTTTAAACAAACATCTTAAACAACAAAAACAAAAACAAAACCAACCACACACAGCAAAGTCTCTGAAATCTCCCCTACCCATCTAGGCTCCTGCTCTCCCTTGTATTCATTCTCTTCTGAACCAGTAGAGACTTGGCTCCAACTTTCCTTTCCAAAGAGACAATCAACCGACCACACGGCAGTTTGTCACCAAGTATGACAGTTATAAAGTACAGGTGTCCCAGAAGTCTTAGTTCAGTTTCAAGCTTTAATAATTGTCTATCTAAGGATTTAGGCGATTTACGTTCCAAAAAGCTTCACAAACACTTTAAGTTTTTAAGAAGTTTTGTGGAGGACCTCATAAGCAAAGGCAACAAACTTCCAAAGACAGGAATTCACCTGAAACATGAGGAGTTTAAGACCACATGCTCTGAACACTAGGAGGCTGCTCAAGTGGCCCCTTTCCTCCCTAGGCCAGTCATGTCCATAAGCCCCACTGTGAACAACATCTGCAATGACTTAGCCCCACTGGTGCAGGCTGACTGAATGTGGAAGACTCATGCAGCCTCTGGAGGCCAACACAAAGAGGTAAACCGTCCCTGTGCTAAACAGTTCCTTGGTGCTCTCACATCAAACGGTGACTCCCCACTTAGAGCCTTTTCCAACAATCGGGAAAACCAAACCCCATCCGAAAAGAGGCTACCGTAACCGGTTCCAAACTCCGGTGCCCTGCAGTCTGTTAGCAGGAATATTATGAGATAAGCACTAGCAGGCTGGAGACTCCAGGGTTGCTAGGAGAAAATGACCGATCCCAGGGACCTGCAAGTTCACCCCAAAGTGAACTATTTCTATCTCTGCAATACCACGAGGGCTCACTGCCCCGACTCCATCAACGCCTCAAAAACAGAACCCAGGGGACGGACACACAGGTGGAGAAGTAGCCCTCCTTCCTCCAGCCCCTCCACGACAAAAGGCCATCGAGGATTCCGTTCCAGCACAGCCTCGTCCCCCTCATAAACAGAATCTTAAATGGACTTACTGAAGGCACTCCTGGAACTCTGAGTTGAATGTTAACCTGTCACTGCTTTGGGCCAGATGATGGAAGGAGTGGTAAAACCCAAACTCAAAATTCAGCAGAATGGCCTTCTGTCACTGCAGCACCTCCTACTGGGCAGAATTGAGAGCTGTCCACACAAGCCGAGTGGGCATCTATCTGGGAAGCAGTGACCCACATGGATGAGTAGAGGGCGGCAGCAGGGAGGATGGGCAGGAAAGGAAAAGGACCACTTCAGCACTGAGGCTTCTGGAGGACCTCGTAGATGTCTCTTCTCAAAAGTCCTTTACCTCCAGGGCCATGAAATCTGAAAAAGAAGGCAGTCTTTTCTGAGTTCTGACGGCAATGGGCTTATCCTGCACCTAACTTTTAAAAACTCAAACCCCTTCAGCAAACTCAAGGAAAAGATGCTCTTGTGAGAGGGCCTCACTGCGTCATACCAGGCAAATCACAAACATCGTGATGATCACAAGAAAGAAAACAAAAGTCTTGAGCTCAAATGCTCCCGGTGAGTTTGTTTACTGTGCTAGTTAGGGTTCTGTTGTTTTTAAGACTATCAGAAGGGTCTCGAAGCTGTTTTTAACTGAATGTAGTCTTCAGGACAGCAATTTCACTGATACACATGAGTTCAGCTGCACACCGAGTACTCTTTCAGCAGAAGGCATGCCCAGGATTCAAAGATGTTTTCTTGGGACCTTAAACATTATTAACAAATCAGTTTTAGGCCCACAATGAAGATTTCCTGCGGAAAAACAACTAAGGAGGAATATGAGATTTTTAAAATAAATTATAGTGTTTTCAACAAACATGTAGCCATAGTTCCCTACAATTCTGTGAGCCAAACCATAAGACTTAAAATAATAATAATAATAATAATAATAATAATAAATCCTGGGCTCCTTTTGCTTGCTGAAGCTGACCCATTTATTTTCGGTGTCCAAAGTGAACAGCTCTCAGATTTAAGCTAAAGGTGCAAATGCTGAAAAGGGTCCTTCCCCTTCTGCCAGGTCCCCAGGCTCAGGCGCCCTGAGATGTATTCCATGAAGCTGAGGAGCTGGAGGATTCTACAAAAACAAGCAGAAAGGATGTCCCACCTTGTCACCCTCGGACAGCTCGGTAACGTGCACCTGGGCAAGTTCTCCCTACGGGGCAAAAAACACAACACAACGGGAATTCCGTGAGTTAGGAGGAATCTTAGCCTCCCGTTGGGCTGCAAATGACTCAGATCACCCTCCCAGGCCCTAGCCCGTCCAAGTTCCCCCAGTGTCCGCAGCAGGCAACCCCCACAAAAAGCAGCCCCAAGTTCAGGGTCAAGGCCGGCGCCGAGCCCCCCCCTTCCCCCCCCCCCGGGCCCGGGATGCCCAGGGGCTGCGCAGGAGGAGCCCCGCTAGTTGGGGACCCAAACAAAGAATATTTCAACATCTGATCAGGATGTGATGACACGGGCCCTCCTTCCCGAGCCGCCCGCCCGCCGGCGTGCCCTCCGGCCCCACAACTAACTCCTCCGGCCTCGCCTCCCCGCGGCCCGGGAAGAGGGGGAGGGGGCCCCCGCGGCCCGGCCCGGCCCGGCCCGGCCCGGCGGGCGGCATAAAGAGCGAGCCCGGGGATGGCGAGAAAGAAGTGGTGCCAAGTGCGGGCGCCGCGGGGCGGGGGCTGCCCGCGCGGCCCCTCCCCCGCCCCCTCCCCCGGCGGCGGGGGGCGCCGAGTCTGTGCGGTCCGCGCGCGGGTGCGTGCGTGCGTGCGCGGGGCTGCGGGGAGGCCGGCCCCGGGTGAGGGGTGCAGGCTCACTCTTCGGAATAACAAGTTGCCCAAGAAGAATACGGAGCGGAATTTCCCCAGCGCCGCGGCCCCGGCCCCCAAAGACAAATGCACCAACACACTCGCTCACACTCACTCACACGCGCGCACACTCACACTCGCTCACACTCACACACACGCGAGCCCGACGGCGTCAGCAGTCGGAACCAGATCTCTCGGCCGCCAAACAAGATGGTTTTCCAAAAAAAAAAAAAAAATGGTCCCCATCCTCCTCCTCCTCCTCCAAACTTCCCCCCTCCGATCGAGGGAGGGAGGAGAATGGGAGAGAAAAGGAAACAATCCTCAGCCGGGGGGAAACCAAAGGGCAGAGAATGAAGCTCTCCGGCACCCCCCGCCCCCCGGGACAACGTGACCCCCCGGCTGGCCCTCCCCCGGGGCCAGCCCTCCTCGGCGGCCCTGCCCGGGCTCCTGCCCCCAGGCTGTCATAAACTTACTCCACCATCCTGGGGAGGGGAGGGAGGGGGGCTGGGGAAATAGACAAGATTTTTCCATTGTCTTTGGGGGGGGGCGGTGGAGGAGAGGAAGGACACCGAGAGGGGCGCCCCCCCGGGGAAGTTCTTCCTGAAATCCCAAGTTGACTCCAGGGGCCCTGACAAGAGCCCCCCCTCCTCTGCTCTCCTCCCTCCCTCCCTGCTCCATCCCCTCCCCTCCCCCTCACCACCCCAACAAACTCCCAGCAAGCAGCCCCTGCATCTCCCTAAGACGAACACCAGAGACAAGACAGAGAGACAGAGACAGAGAGAGGAGGGGAGAGCGGGGAGGGAAGGAGGGAGGAGAAACAGCTACTCCAGGAGGAAAAAAAAAAAAGCAGAGCAGAGTGAGAAGAAGAAGAGAGAATGGAAAAGCTGGGATACTGCACCCTCCTGCTGCTGGCTGGCTGTCCCCCTGGCAGCTGGAGGCAGGAACTCTGAGCAGAAGAAGCAGCAGGAGGAGGAGGAGGAGGAGGAGGAGGAGGGGACTCTTCTTCATGGGGAGAGAGGGAGGGAGGGAGGGAAGCAAGGAAGGAGGGAGGGAGGGGAAGGAAGGCGCTGGAGCTGCTGCTGCTGCTGCTGCTGCTGTTGGAGCTGGAGCTGGAGCTGGAGCTGGAGCTGGAGCTGGAGCTGCTGCTGCTGCTCGGGGCCTCTCACTTTTTGAATATACTCGAGTGTGTTAAGATGGGAGGCTGCCCCCCCTCCCTCCTCCTCCCTCCCTCTCCCCCCTCACTCCCTCACTCCTCCCTCCTCCTCTCTGGGTTTTTCCTTCCCTTCCCAGGGGGGTGGGAGGAGGGGGGGGGAGGGACGGCAGCCTCCTCCTCCTCCCTCTCCTCCTCCTCCTCCTCCTCCCCCTCCTCCTCCTCCTCCTCCTCCTCCTCCTTCTGGAGACTCACTCTCACAGAGGCCCGGGGCCGAAGTGAGAGGAGGGGGCGGGCGGAGGAGAACCCGAGCAGCGGCAGACAAACTGAGAGAGACCAAGCAGCCCAACTCTTCTTCTTCTTCCTCCTCCTCCCCCCCACTCCTTCTCCTCCTCCTCCTCCTCCTCCTCCCAGCAGCAGCAGCAGCAGCAGCAGCGAGCACCACCAGCCCATTCACCACCCGGCCCCGGGCCGCAGCACCTCCGCCGCCTCAGCCCGGGGATCCCTCCGCCCAGGCCCAGGCCCAGGCCCAGGCACACTCGCTCGCTCGGGAGCCCGCTGCGCGGCCCCGTGCCGCCACCGCCGCCGTGCGCGTGGCCGTGCGCCGCCGCCGCCGCCGCCGCCGCCGCTCGGGAGAGTGAGAGGGAGCTGGAGGGAGCGGGCCGAGAGCGGGGCGCGGGGCTCGGGGGCGCGGGGGCCTCCCCTCCTCTCCCTGCCTGGCCGCGCCTGGGCCTGCGCCTGGGCCCGGGCCGGGCCGGGCGGCCGAGGAGGAGGAGGCCTAACGGCAGCGCTCGGGCGGACTACTTGTCGGGGCGGTGCGGCGAATTTATTTCACTTTGCCTAAGGAACGGGGTGTGCTGCGGCCCCCATTGCCTAGGGAAAAAACCCGGATGTAAAGTGAGTGAAACTAAACTCGAGTGAAGTAGGGCAGCGGCGGCGGCGGCGGCGGCGGAGGGCGAGGAGGCGGCGCCGGCCCGGCAGCCGCGGCCCTGGCCCCCACCTCCCCCGGACCCCGGCGCGGCGCGGGACGGGCGGGGCCGCGGAGCGCCTGGCGGGGCGCCGGCCCCGCCCCCGGGCCCCTGACTGCCCCGGAACCCCCCGGAGGGAGGGGGCGGAGCCGGGAGAGCCCGGGCCCCCGCAGGAGGACCCCGCCTGCCGCCACAACAATGGCCGGAGCCCCAGAAGCCCACGGCCGCGGGGCCGTCCCGCCCGGAGAGCCTTGTCCCGGCCCCGGTTAACAATGCGGGTCCCCCGGGAGGTCGGCGCCCAGCCCGGACCTCACAGGTCCCGAGGCCGGGCCGGCCGGACCGCGGGTGCCGAGTCCTGGCGGGCCCCGCCGCCCTCGGCCACTTTGTCCCCGGGAAGAGTCCATTTCTCCCTCGCCCTAGGCTTCGATCGCCTCCCCCTTTCCCTGGAGGTGCTTTGAGATCCGTGGAGGGGGCTTCCTTAAAGTGTTTACCTGCTCCTGTGCGGGCTGTAGAATTAGGTTTCGCTGCTTCAGAATACGAAGTTCCGAGAACTGAGATTAAAGCAGGGTCACAGCTTAAAAGTTCTGGCCCTCGGGCACGCCAGGCTCTATAAAGAAAACCCTGAAAAGTCAGAAGGAAAAAGTAGTTTTAAAAGGTGGAGAATGAAAATCCCTATAAATGATTGAGGAAGGCCGGGTGAACTCATTACCGTGTTGTGAAACTCAACCCATAATGCGGTCATGGTGAGCAACGGAAGGGCGCGTTGGAGAGGAATACAAACCTTGATCATCTCGATAATGCTTAAAAGTCAGGCTGCCAACCCCTGGGACCGTGACCTTGCTGCTGTCGTTTAAACCTTCGTGCTAAGGTGGTCAGAATTCTGGAGGAAGCCTGCTTCGCCGCCCTTGGGGAAGAGGACCTACTGAATGAGGAATGATCCTCTCTGGCGTTCCATTTTGAGACACGTCTGAAAGACTGGAGAATTCAAAGTAAGAGGCTTAGAACCGCACAGGACCACACCCAGAAGCCACCTGGTTCCCCTCCTTTTTAAAGTGAGAAATTAGGAACCGCTAGGTTAAGGGACTTCCCAAGGTCAAGCTGGGAACAAGCTTCGGAAAAGAGATTTGAAGGACATTTTACCCAAGAACCACTGCTCTTTTCTCCTGTGTCACGCTAGGTCTAGAATGGGCTGTGAGAGAAGCAACAAGTTGACACGATCCATCATTCACATATTAAAATATATTCCTTGGTGCAGGAGGGGAGAGCTTTAGAAAGACCTTAATATCATTTAGTCCAACTCTTTATCCTTTAAAAGATCAACTGATGCCCAATGATTTGATCATTTTCAACTTCAGTTAGTGGAAGTACTAGAATTTAAATTCAGCCTCCATGGAAAAATTCAGAGTATTTGCAAATTCATAATCAAAATGTTTTTTTTTTTTTTTACTAATAATGGCATGCCTATAACTTTTCCTATCTTTGTGTAAAATAGTATAATGCACAATGATTTTTATATATTAAGTCCCAATATGGGAACAGTGCTGAATTTCTTGAGATTTTCTTAGTCATGAGAGCATTGCAATAATGATGTTATAAAGCATCTTCCCCCCCTATTGAAAATGCCCTCAAATTCATTTTCTCTGATCTTCACATTATGACACAAAAGTAGAGAACTCACAATTTTTAAAATAAGTCTTGGATGGTAGGGAAAGGAGATTGTTGAGAAAGGACTTGTTCCCTGACTAACCATTAGCCCAGGCTGAAATAAAATAATTACCTGAGGGAAGAAGAAATGGAAATTCCTCCACTGATCTCAAAAAAGAGGACAGTAACATGGTATTATGTATAAAGATGACATACCCTCAGTGGAGAATATTGCTGCTTTAAAAAAGAAAAAAAAAAAAAACCTCACAGGTCATTTAATAAGATCCCTCTTTCATTTTTTTCATCTCAAAACTCCTTGACATGTTTCTCTCCTTTTTCTAATATTTGACAAACAGGTGGCCCTTATTTCCTTTTTTTAAATAGTATTTTTTTTTCCAAATACATATGGAGCTAGTTTTCAATTTTCATTATTGTACAACTTTGTGTTCTGAATTTTTCTTCTTCAGTTACCTCATCCCTCCACAAGATAGCAAGGAATCTATAGATTAAATACATGCAATTCTTTTCAACATAATTCCATATTTTTCATGATATGCAAGAAAAATCAGTCAGAAGGGGAAAAACTGAAAAAACAACCCCCCAAAAAGTTGAAAATATTAATTTTGATCTACTTTCAGTCCCCATAGTTCTCTGTCTAGGTGTGATTGGCATTTTCCTCCCCAAGTCTATTGGAACTGCTTTGAAAAGAGCCAATTCCCTCACAGGTGATCATCACATAATCTTGTTACTATGTAAATATTCATAGGACTCAGCATCAGTTCATATAAGTCTTTTCAGGCTTTTTTGAAATCAGCCAATCCCTCATTTTTTATAAAACAATAATATTCTATTACATACATATACCATTACTTGTTCAGCCATTCCCCAACTGGTGAGCATCCACTCAGTTTCTAGTTCCTTGCCACTACAAAAAGATTCACTACCAATATTTTTGCACATGTGAGTCTTTTTCCCTCTTTTATGATCTCTTTGGGATACAGACCCAGTAGAAACACTGCTGGACCAAAAGGTATGCATAGTTTGATAGTGCTTTGGGCATAGTTCCAGATTGCTCTCCAGAATGGATTGGATCAGTTCACAACTTCAACAATTTGTTAGTGTCCCAGTTTTCGCACATCCTAACACTCAACTTTTCCTGTCATCTTAGCCAATCTGAGAGGTGCCAGGTGATATCTCAGTTATCTTAATTTGCACTTCTCTAATCATGATTTAGAACATTTTTTCATATGATAGCCATGTGGCCCTTACTTTCTAAACCAACCTCTTTTATATACTTGACTTTACCTCCTGACTTCTCAAGCAGATAGGAATTTTAATCCCTCTCATCTCCAGCCTCAGTCTCTCCTTTTCTATTGGTTTCTTCCCTATATTGCCTTCAAATATGTCCGTTTCTCTTGTCCTTTAAAAATAAAAACCTTCACTAGATCCTATCATTCCATGTCACTTCTTCCTTCTCAAC
The DNA here is from genome assembly GCF_902635505.1 of Sarcophilus harrisii. NCBI lineage: Eukaryota > Metazoa > Chordata > Mammalia > Dasyuromorphia > Dasyuridae > Sarcophilus > Sarcophilus harrisii. The sequence continues at coordinate 232,005,189 of NC_045431.1, forward strand.
CAAATTCCTGGAAAAAGCTGTCTATGCTGACTTTTATTTTCTCAACTTTGCAGACTGGCTTCAACTACACCATTCAACTGAAACTATTCTTTCCAAAGTTATCAGCCATCTCTTCACTGACAAATCTGATGGCTCTCTTCTCTAGGTTTTTTTATGACGTCCCTCTTCTCTTCCTGTCTCACTACTTCTCAGTCTCCTGTGCTGGCTTATCACCCATCCTAAATCACCCAGCTGTGAGCCAAATCTTTGGCCTACATCCTTTTCTCCCCCTATCTCTTTTGATAACCTCACAATAACATTTCTTCTTCCCTTATTGTCATCTCTAGGCAGAAGACGCTCAGATCTACAGATGCATCCAGTCCCAGCATCATCAATTTTGCCTATTGGACATTTTGAACCTGATGTGAAGTCCTGTTAAACTCAACAGGTCCAAAACTGAACTCATTATTTTTCCCTCCAAACCTTCCTCTGTCAAAAGCATCATCATCTTTCTGAACTCCTGGTTTGTAACCTCAACATCATCCTCAACTTTTCAATCCCCCTCACTGCACATGTGCAGTCAGTTACCACGTCTCATGATTTCTGCCTCCACAACATCTCTCTCCTCTGACCCTTTTTCTCCACTCACAGGTACCACCTTAGTTAGATAAGGGTCTCATCACCTTTCACCTAGATTATTTCAGTAGCCTTTTAATTGGTCTCCCTGCCTCAAGTGTATCCCCACACCAGTATACCCTATATACTACAGTCAAAGTAATTTCTTTAAGTGAAGATCTGTCCATGTGACCCCCCTACTCAATCAGTTCCAGTAGCTTCCTAGTGCCTCCAGGATTAAATATAAATTCCTCTATTTGACTTTTAAAACTCTATACAATCTGGCCCCAACTATATCTTTTCAGTCTCATTGGACAATTATTCCCCTCTCATAGGCTGATTCGGCCAAACTGATCTTCTCTCTGTTTTTCCTCCTCTTTTCACTGACCATCCTCTGTACCTGGACTTCACTTCCACCTTATCACTGCTTCATAGACACTCTCCCTCTTTTAAGACAGCCCAAGAACTATCTCCTGCAAGAAGCCTACCCTTCCAAAGGACCTTATATTTAACTCCTTTCTATACTCCCTTGCAAATTTTATTTTATATTCACTTTACTTTTAGATTAGCAAGATCCAGGAGAGAAGAGCTTCCCTCCCCCTGCCCCACTTTTGGCCTGAACTCACAAAAACAGATGAGGGAAATAGTCCTTGAATAGAACACAAGCGTTGAATCTCCTCTTCTCCAAGCTAAACATCCCCCAATCCTCCAACTGAAATCACAAGATGTTGTATATGTATGGTTTCAGACTCTTCCTCTACTGCTTCATTGTGCTGTGGAGGTGATTGTGGCTCAGAGAGTTTCTACCATTTTAGGAGAGCTTTGACCTGAATCCCAGTGACAGACTGGGTCTGTTGGCTCATAACCAGGCAGGCTCACTAAGAACAGGAGGTTTGGCAATGAAAACCCACAAAACAAAGAAAAATAAGTGATAGCTCTCAGTCCTACACAGCCTCCTCCTGCTTTTTAGCACTGTTATGGTAGAAAGGTGGGAAAAGAGGTTCTGAGAACCATATCTTGTCTTTAAACATTAACTTTTCTAAATGTGAGATCTTTTTCCGTGGACCAACAGATTGCCCTACTGAACTGAATTGAACCATTATTTGGGAAGGACATTGATGAGCTAGAGAGCTACCAAGAAAGGGAAGGACTTAAAGGCTGTGCCAAATAAGCACTGGTTGAAGAAAATATTTAATCCAGAGAAGAGAAGACTCAAAAGAGGCATGATAGTCATCTTCAAATGTTTGAAGGATTGTCACATGAAAGGCTAATTAGATTTGTTGTTCTTGGATCCCTAGTGTACAATGGGAACCACTGGACTGAAGCCTTGATGTCGGGGGGGAAAATCTTAATTTTGAGAGCTATCCAAAAGTACAATGTCCTCTCAGTGGTGGAATTCCTCTTCAATCAATAAATTTATCAATTCATAAGCATTTATCAAAATGTCCACCCTGCACTAAGCTCTGATCATACAAAAATAAAAATGAATTAGTCCCTGTTCTCAAAGAGAATATGTTCTATTTGAAAAGATAAAAATATCTATAAAATATCTCTGTCAAAGTTTATATATATATACATATATACATATATATATATATATATATATATATATATATATATATATTATGAGGTAATTAGGGAGGGCGGAACTACAGGTAGAAGGTGATCCTTGAACTGAATTTTAGGAGAAACGGATTCTATTCTGAGAGAGAGCGATGAGGACCTAGTATTTAAGGCATCAAGGACAGCCCATGAAAAGAAACTGAAGTGAAGAATAGACTGGCATATGAGGTATAGCAAGAAGGCCTTTCTGATTGGTTTGTAGAGTGCTTGAATGGGAGTTCTGTCTAATAAGGCAAGAGCAATAGGTTGGAAGCAGGTTTATAAAGAACCTAAAATGCCCAACATAGTTTGTGATTGGGAGCCCCTGGAATGAAAAAATAATGCAATACATTAAAAAGGGAAGTGGTCAGACATGTGCTTTAGGAAAATCCTTTTTGACAGATGAGGGAAAAATAGATTGGATTTAGAAGAGGGGAGAGACGAGAGCCAGAGAGGCTTTGGAGGCAGTACAGGTAAAAGGCAAGGACTAAGGAGGGGAAGTCCCATGTGAGCAGAGACAAAAATCTGAAAAGAGTTAAGAAGTAGACATGACAAGATCTGGCAACTAGTTGAATGTGTGAAAGGAGAGAGAGTAAGAGATTGCAACTGTTGTTAGAATTTCCAACTTCTTGTTGATGGGATTCTTGGTTAGATACAGGTGAGGCTAGATTGCCTCTGAGGATTCCTCAGAAGAGTCTCTGAGAGCCTGTGATATTTGGTGATCAATGAAACCAGAAGCCAGAGGAAAGTCTCTCTACAGGGCAGATTATTTTCAGTTGATCTGGGGAAGAAGTTGCACAAAAATCATATTTAATAAGGAACTGTGGCTGAATTGCAATCTGCACTAATATTCAAGGTTCACAACAACGAGATCAGAGACCCACTGAAGTACATACATATTTTAATGCAGCAGCCTCTTGAAACACAAACTTCAAAGAGTAGACCAGATGCTCCATGAGACCATGGTAATATTTTCCCCCCTAATCTTTGTATGTTCCCTATTACCTAATGCAGAACTTTGCACACAGTAGGTCCTGAATTAGTGTTTCTTCCTTAAATGAACTCTGATTTACATTTTTCAAAGTGTTTTCATCTTAATGAGTGAAGATTATTCTTAATTTTGCATGTAAAGCCATTGAGACCTAGAGAGTTGAATGAATAATAATAAAGTTACTGCAAAGATCTCCTTATCCATTCAAAACTAGTTTCTGAAGTAGGATTCAAACCCAGTTCTTTTCTAATCAAATCCATTGCTCTTTTTACTAGAGCAAATGAATAATGATAATAATACCAGGAAATGTGACTCCTGATAGGCAGAGAGATTTCTGGGAGAGAGAAACAGAGAAATCACATCCCTTCACATACAGAGTATACAGCTGTCCCCCAAGTGAGCACCAGAAGAGTCTGGGAAACAGGACTACAATAATGATATGTCACTTTTCTTTTACATTTTAAAGGGTTGGTGTTCTTAATTGAAAAATGGCCAAAGGACAAAAAGACAGTTTTCTAAGGAAGAAATATCAGTAGTCATATAAAAATGCATCAAGTGACAAATTGTTAAACTTATATGATCAACTTAAAAAAACTCCAAGATTTCACCTCACATTCATCAGATTGGGAAAGTGACCAACAAGAAAAATGACAAATATAAGAGCTGTAGAAAAAACAGACAACATTGATTAAGCATCTATTATGTGCCAGGCACTGTGCTAATCACTGGGGATACAAAGAAAGGCAAAAGCTCTTCCTACCCTCCTAAGAGTGGCTCTAATTTTGGGGTTTGTATTTCCTCTGTCTCCGAATCTGCAACTGAACTTACTCTCTTTGGGATTCTGAGGCATTAGGGCGTTCTCATTGGAGAGGGAAGAGGCCAGACCTGAAGAACTGCTGGACAGACTCTCCATAGAAGACAAAGGCTTTCTTTTATGTAAAGTGGGACATGGGGAGAAGGTTGGACAGAGTCTGAAGTAGTTTCGCAGAATCAGAGCTGGAAGGAGCCATTGAGATCATCTAAGCCACCCTACCCTCTCATACAGAGAGGAAGTAATTGAAGCAGGAATGGGGGGGGGGGGGTCACTTGTCCAAAGGCAAATAGCAAATCAGACCAGAGGATCGTGGATGGAGAGCTGGAAGGACCTTAGTTCATTCTCTCACATTCTAGAGCCAAAGAGAGTGAGTGACAGCCACAAAATTCAAGGAGGATTTTCTTGGGCAAGTTGAGAGGGAGAGGTGTGTGAGAAGGAAATTTGGGGAAAGGGATCATCTTTGCTATAAAAGGGTGTATCTGTAAGTCCCCAAATAGGAATAAGGTGAACTAGTTCCAATGGGGAGATTAACATTCAGTGGGCAAAAAAGGGGAAGCATTGGTAGGGAGCTAGTGGGTGTTTTTAATTAAAATGAGGCAAATGGAGGGGAGGTAGAACAGATTCTCTAGCGCATGCTCATACACAGTAATAGGGACCAGAAGCAATGGGAGCCCCCCAGGGACCCAAAGGTGACACCAAAAGGCAATAGCTTGCCCAGGAACTGGAGGTGAAAACTGGGGCTATCGTCCAGAAGGGAACACCTGGGGATCCCAGGACAGGTGACCAAGGGTCAGGATGGCTTAGAGGGGAGTCAGAACTCAGAAAAGAGAGAAAGCCCATCCCAGGCCAGCCAGATGAAATCACAGACTGCACGACTATGGCTGGCCGCAGGAATGTCCAGCCGCAGGAACATCCGGCCAGGGCTACGGCTGGTGGGCTCCTTAGGTAATCCACTACATATAAATCACAGCATTGGTTTCATTGCGGACTCACCTCCAGGGTGAACTGGACCCCTATCAGTGCCGAGACCCAAGCTGGAAAATCTGAGCTAGAATCCACGAGAACCCCCCACACACACACACACACACACACACAGACCCAGCTTCAATTGTGCCCTGGTCCTGTGCCTAGGCAAATTCCTCCTTTTCTCCAGCCTTAATTTATGCATCTATAAAATGGGTTACCACCCCTTCCTTGACCCACTTTACCCTAGTACTGGGAAGCAGGAAGGGCTGGGCACAAGGCAGTCTTCTGTCAAAGCTGGAGATCCAAGGACGTGGGTTTGGCCAAATTACTTCAGTAGAGTGACGTTAATGAGATGTGAGGGAGATCTCTATTTCCACATCTGTCAAATGAAAAAACCGTCTGCCACTTGCCACCCTTCCTTTCTGGCCCAAAGAATGCCAGAAATAGTATTTCCAAAAGATGGCATTTGAATAAGATGGATTCTCTCTGTTAGAATAAGATGGGTTCTATCTAAAGAAGTCCTGGCTTTGCCACTTGCTCTGTGACCTTGGTGAAGAGCCTTAACCACTCTATGCTCCAGTTTTCTCCAATGAAAAGGGTGGGCTAGGTCCCTGGCCCCTTTGGCAGTCTGGTGAGGTCTGTGGACCCTTTCTTGGAATTGGGTTTTTAGAGGCAATCAATCAAAAGCATAAACCAAGGGATAGTAGGGAGAGAGGTCATTGATTTTCCCATCCCTGTGGGGAAAATCTACCTGTGGCTCCCAGGTTAAGAGCCTCTGGTCTAGATGATATCAGAATATCTGTCTAGCTCTGTGACCTATGATCCTATAAAAGTTTAAAAAAAAAAAAAAGCACAGACCAATTCAATTCAACAAACAATTCTTAAGCACTTTTGGTGAGAAGGCAGCATGCTTAGGGACATGAGAAAAATCAAATGCAGTCCAATCCAACAAGCATTTACCAAAGATAAAATGAAAAACAGTCTCCATCCTCTAGAGATTATATTCTACTTGAGATATACCTATCTCTATCTATGTGTGTGTAGATATGTACATTTAGGATGTGTGTACACATATGCAAATACACATGTATGTGTGTACATGTTTGTGTAGATATAGATGCACATGTGTGTATACATATATGTTTGTGTATGTGTGAGGATTGGGAAACTCCTCTTTAGAGTTGCATGGGCCACTGATTAAGTGATTCCTCCAAGTGACAGAGCTAACATAGGTCACAGGTGAGCCTTAAACCAGACTTTATCCACTGTACCACAATGCATCCCTTGAAAAGGGAGGGTCTCAGCAGGTAAATAGCTAAGTATATACAGAACAACATAAGGCTGAGGGAGAAGGCACTGATAACTATGAGGATCAGCAAAAGCTCCCCTAAGAGATATAACGTGAGCTGTGCTTCTCTTAAGAAGCTTACATTCACAAATAAATGGGGTGGGGGGGAATCTTTGCCACAAGTTTCTTTGATAAAAGTCTTGCTTGTAAGGTAAACAGTATAGGGAACTGATTCAAATGAATAAGAATAAGCTATTTCCCAATTGATAAAAGCTCAAAGAACGTGAAGAGGTAGTTTGCAGAGGAAGAAACCAAGTTTTCAGTAGCCAATTGAAAAAAAAGTCTGTCATTAATAATTAGAGAAATGCACATTAAAACAGGTCTGAAGTTCTTCTTCACAACCATCAGATTGGCAAGATTGACCTAAAAGGAAAATGACAAATGCTGGAGGAGCTGTGGGGAAATGAGCAAATCATATCATTGTACTATTGGAAGAACTATGAACCCTTCCAGCTATTCTGGAAAGGAGTTTGGAACTATGCCCCAAAAGCTACTAAATTGTACACACCCTTTGACTCAGCAATAATGCTACTTGGTTCATACTCCAAAAAGATTTTTTTAGGAGAAAAACCATCAGTTTGTACAAAAATACAGTAGCTTTTTTGTGGTGGCAACAAATTAAAAATGAAGGGGATGTCCATACTGGAGAATGACTGAACAAATCATGTTCATATATGTAACAGAATATTATCACACTGTAAGAAATGAGAAGGGGGTAATTTCAGAGAAATGTAGAAAGATTTGTCTGAACTGATTAATGCAGAGTGAAGTGAACAGAACCAGAAAACCAATTTATTCGGTGGCAACAATATGATAAAGATAATAAGTTTTGAAAGACTTAACTTTGATCAACACAGTGACCAGCCACAATTCCGCTACCTCCTGATGGAGAGATGATAGACTCAGAGGGCAGCTTGAGATACATTTTTTGGGATCTGGTCAACGCAAAGATTTGTTTTGTTTGATTCTGTGCAATTTTATCCGCAGTCCAACATCTTCCAGTGCAGATCAGCATCTGTCCACAACAATGAATAAAGAACTCTTGGGAAAAACAGAGGGCACTAAGAAATTAAGGGAAGTTCCAGAGGTCACAGAGCCAGCTAGTGCCAATAGGAATGGAACCAGGTCTTTCTGCTTCAGTTTAAACTACCCATTTATACCAGCCTGTAACTTCATGAACGTTATTAAGATAGAGTTTTTCTAAATCAAATGTCATTTTGTATTAACACGTGTTATACTCTCAGACATGGTTTATCTTCCTAGCTGTGCTTCTATTTGTTCCCATTTCTGAGATGTTAGGTTTCAGTTTTTCCCTCTCAGCTTAATGAGATATATTCAATAAAATGAATACTTCATATTTCTATTGTGATTTAAGATTTTCAAAAGGATTATCTTCCCAATAACCTTGTAAATTGTAAGAACTAAAACTCACATTTTTTAAATGAGGAGACAGAGATTTAGGTAAAGTTTCCCAGCTCTGTGAAAGGCGTTATGCTCAGCATGGAAGGGGGCTTGCTTCTTGGATATCTTAGAAGCCCAGAAGGGTGGATCCTTCAGTGACACCGATGGAAGCCCTCTCTTTCCTCATGGCTACAAGCGATACCCTCCAGTCTGTAAGTCCACTTGGAGTACTGGAGTAGGGTCTGACCATCAGATAGGTCCCCACATGATCAACCCACCTTCTTTTCTAGGTATGCATCTCCTCAGGGACCTCTCTAATGTGCTTTTTAGATGGGATGTGTAACAACCGGATACTTCCTGTGTGCCTCTTATGCCCTTTGGAGAATTTCCAGTTTTAATTCTTTAAGAATATAAAAGTGACAAAGCTCCTCAGCTAGCAGATGTCTGTTTTCTACCTCACTTGATATTCATTATCAGGTGGTCACTAAACAAAATTAGCTCTACTGTTGCCCAGGTCAAGGAATCCTGCAATGATTTTGACCTGTGCACTGGAAAGACTTACATGCACTGATGCTAAGTGAAGTGAGAAGAACCAAGAGACATTGTACCTAATAATAACAAGATCATATGATGATCAACTGCGATAGACTTGGTTCTTTTCAACAATGAGGTGATTCAAAAGAGAACTCTGGAGACTGAAGGGGGACGAAAGCATAGTATTTTCACCTTTTTATCATTGTTTGTTTGCTTGCCTGTTTTTTTCTTTTTTGTGGTTTTTTCCCTTTTGATCTGATTTTTCTTGCACAGCATGACAAATATGGAAATATGTTTGAAGAATTGCACATGTTTAACCTTTATCAGATTGGTTGCTATCTTGGGAAGTGAGGAGGGAGGGAGAAAAAATTGGAACACAAGGTTTTGCAAAGGTGAATGTTGAAAACTACCTTTGCATGTTTTTGGAAAAATAAGATACTATTTTTTAAAAAAAGAAAGTAGGCAGGTGGGTCAATAGTTACTAATATCTCAGTTGTCATTTGGCTGTAACAATATAAGGTCGAGACTTCTTTTCAAGGTTTGATGTCATATCTTTGTCTGGACATGTTAAAGCATTAAGAATACAAAACCAAAAGTAGTCTTTATCTCCTGGGAACTTACAATCTATCAGAGAGGGGAGGGAAAATGCAACAGTAAAGATGATTAAAGGAAACACAAAATCACTTAAAAAGAAAGAGATCACCAAGAACCAGGGATATTCAGGAAATATTTTCTATAAGAGGGGATTCATGAGCCTTGAAGGATTGACCCCAAGGTTTCTGGGAAGCAAAAGTGAGAAGGGTGTCCGTTCAGGCACATGGCATGGCTTGTGCCAAGGCCAGGAGGCAGGAGATGGAGTGCTTAGTAAGGGGGTCAGCAAGGATGTGGTTTAATGGAAGAGAGTGCATGAACGAGCATTGTGGGAAGGAAGTTCGGGAAGGTCTTTGATGTCAACTTAGAGTGTGTGCTTTCTTCTCAGAGCAATGAGAAGGCGGTATGCATCCAGATTACATGGCCAGATACTAAATATAATCGAGTCATTTTTAATGTCAATGATCCTGCTTCCTTCCCCCCCTTGACCTGAATCTACCAGTTCATTGGTATAGGGAATTCTCGGTGAGAAAACGCCCTCTCTCAAAACAGTTAAGTCAAGTCAACAAACATTTATTAAGCATCTGCTAAATTCCAGGCACTCTGCCAAGCCCTGGAGGCACCTTGTCTTCAACTTTTAGTCTCAAGAAGTCGCCTGGAGGCACTAAGTGAAGTCATACAACCAGAAGGCATCTAGGGTTGGTCTTAAATCCAGTCCTTGTGCCCCAAATCTGGCTTTCTATCCCCTACAGTCGCCTGTCCAATCGCATCATGATGTGTCTACTTAGGAAATAACCCATCTCACATTAGGATTTTTTGTAGTGGCTGGAGTCTAGGCCAGGAGCCTGAAGACCCGTTTACCCCAAGGACAGTCGATCATATGTGTATTAGTATTTATTAGGTGCCTACTACATGCCGGGCACTGAGCTAACCTCTGGGGTTACAAAAAAAGGCAAAAGGATGCAGGAATTTATAGTCAAACGTAGGAGACAAGGTGCAAACAACCTGTCGTCAGGAAAAAGTGAACACGTCAGCAGAGGGAAGGCACTGGCATGAAGGGGAATTGGAAAAAGCTTTCTTTGGAAGGTGAAATTTGAGCTGGGACTCGAGGGATGCCAGGAGGTGGAGAGGAGGCATGGGGGACAGCCGGGGGAAAGGCACCAGGGCTGGAGATGTCTGGTTCTGGGAATAGCCAGTATTGCTGAATGGAACCAGCTAGGGAGGAGGGAGCAAAAAGAAAGCTGGAAAGGTATGGGGGTGGACAGATGGCCAAGGGCTTGGAATGCCGAACAGACCATTCATGTTTGATCCAAGGAGTCTGGAGACGGGAAGGATAAACTGGACTTTACTGAATGAGAGAGGGCAGGGGCCGACCTGGGCTTTAGGAAATGAATTTATGGGCTGAATGGAGGAGAAACTGGATGCAAGGAAAACGCCCCCAAAGCAGACTATTGCAAGAGTCCAAAAGAAGGGAGATGATGAGCATTTAAAGGGTGTTTGCAGAGTTGGAGGAGAGAAGGGAGCACATCTCCATAGCGAAGTTATGGAGGTAAAATCAACAGGACTTGGAAACTAAATGGATATGGGGGGAGAGCAATGAGAGTTGGAGAAGGAAGAGTTGAGGGGACATCTAAATTTCGAAGCTGAGGATGAGAAACAGGGAGGAGGTTGGTTTCCTGGACAGTGAGAAGGAAGTTTGGAAGGGAGAGGATCTAGAGGGAAACATATCGAGTTCCATGTTGGACTCTGTTGGAAGGAAAGCTCTTTGTAAACCTTAAATCACTTCAGATATTATAATAGTAACTTTTCTTAGATCATTCTGTTCATCTCTTTGCTGCAAAGCTGAAAATTTTGTGTTTTATTCTAGAATTAATAGAAAGCAGCTGAAGGTCCTTAAACAAGTGGTCGTGTGGTCCATCCAACCAATCCTGGGGAGCTTAGGTGTAAGCTCCTCCAGCTCAATTCACTTACCTGATAGCTCCAGCTTCTTGCCAGCAGCCTCACCCCTGGAGATGATCTCTACCCCTTCTTCTCCATCTCACCTTCATCTTCTTTCCCCTTTAGAATGTAAGCATCCTAAGAGTAACAGCAACATATTTGCTTGAATTTGTATCTAGCATAGTGTCTGAAATATAGTAAGTATTCAAAAAGAAATGTTACCTTCCTACCCACCTATTCTAGCTAGGTAGCTCTTTTTTTTGATAGTGTTCAAATAGAAATGGCCCAAGGACATTCTCTATCCCGTTATTATTCTTTTATATATAATGTTCTGTAGGCAGATGGATAAAATGTCTGCCTATTGTACTTCCAATGAAAGCTCATCTCTTTCTCACTGAGAGCATCTTTGGGCCAATTGTTGTAGTAGACAGAACAACAGGGATAACATGTACCTCTTCCCGTTCCCACGTTCAATTTCCTCTACTCTAAAGGTCATTATTTCCAAAGCTCTCCATGCTGTTTTTTGAAGATTATGAGCATTTGGCTTAGTAACATCTATTCAACATGTTGTTCTTACAGCTTTTATAGGTCAATGCCATGCCCTGTTGGGAGTGGGCAACAACAGTTCTGCCTGTAATGACGCTCCCGTTTCAATATAGTTTTAGTTAATGAATTTTCAAGGATCTTTTGAGGTTTTGTGTTTGTAGTGCAGGGTATTTCTCATCTGTTCAAAGGATAGCAAGCTTCTGGCATATAATTCTAACTACCTGATCTAGCCTAGGGATCTGATAGAGGCTAAATTCTGGTACCCGGCTTTGATATGTTGCCCAACTTCCACCACTTTGTTAATCCACATTGATCCCCAAATCTGGTCTCCTTAGGAAAAGTCCTTTTATACTTTCTGGTAGCAAAGACCTGATCCCAGCTCCCTCTCCTCAAGTCCTTTGGTCCTAACAAGAGATCTCCGTGGCTCAGTCAAGTTTTCAATGCCTTCTTGCTATTGTTCCAGTTTCCTGGATGTCACTCTTTTTGATCCCATGGTTAGATTTAAGCCATTTCACAATCCCTATCCATAAATAAACCACCTTTCTTTACATTTGGCAATTCTATGGTAGGTGCCTGTTGTTTGCCTTTAGTTTTATTTGTGAAACAAGACCTGTTTGCTCCAGAAGTATTTCCACACATTTTAAACTCCCTCAATTATTGTGTTCTCCAAGTACATCTAGCAATAGTCTTGCTCCTTTTTCCCACTTAAGTGTTGTTCTTTTTAAATGGTGATGGTATGGTGATCCCATCTCGTTCCATATTAGTAAAAATCACAGGTTTCCATTTTTTTATCCCTAGCAATGCACATTTCTGCTTCCTTCCTAGACCAGTAAACACAAGAACAGTGCAAAGAACGATGCAAAGAATCGGGACTTTAGGGAGGATTGATGAAGCAAGAAACTGAAAAGATCAGTGTTAGTTGCCAGTTGGGTTCCTCTCAATCCCCCCCAGATCCCAGAGTCCCATAAAGGGAAGGGAATGTGGTAGCAGCATCTTAAGTGGAGGTCTATCAGCTAGCACTGTGAGGGCACCCTGGCCCTGGCCACAGCTGTTTCCACTACATTGTGCTATCTAAGCTGTACAATAGGTAGAAATATGATAGTTGTATGCTTATGCATAAAAAAAACTGAAATTAATAGATTGTGACTGACCTGTGGCAAAGCCTTGATTCGTAGCTTGGGATCTCAATGGAAAGGTGGGGATTATTAAAATGTACCAGGCTGTCCTGGGAATTATAGTATCTCTACCCTGTTGGTGAAAGGTGGGCTCTCTATCCCTTTTGAAATAACACCTGGTGGCCTGAAAAGAAAGAAAAGAAAAAAAGAAAGGTTGTCAATTGCTTGGATCAGGTTCCTCCTCTCTAGTAATTAGGGTACATTTGCTATCGGTCACACACACCCACAGAGCACCATACCTCCTCTGCTGCTGACCCCCTGTACTTGAATTATGGTCCCCCAAAGCCCCAGGGCTTAGGGACCTATGAAGACTAGCTGCTTCTGGGATTCTTGGAGCACAAAGCTCAACTCCAGCTAGATAAGACACAGTCCCCCAAGCCAGCCAAAGTAATCCGTGCAATCCCCAAACAACAGACAGTTTCAGGGGGCTGTGGGACCACCACTGCTTCCTCTGAGGGATGCTAGACAAATGGCTTCCAGGTCTGCATCACAGACCACATCAATAAGACAGCCACAGAACAGGAAGGGGAAACCAACATCCTAGAACACGGGCAGATGAGGATGGTCCAAGTGTTGGGACCTGGGGACCAAACCAAACCAGAAGGAGCTGAAGGAGCTGGGAAACCGAGCCTGCAAAAGAGATGACTTTTCAGAGGAATGATTGCTTTCTGCAAGTATCTGAAGGGCTAGCACATGAGAGAGATTTGTCTGTTCTGCTTGACCCCAGAAGACAAAGCAAGGACCAGTGAGGTGGAAAGGGCAAAAAGGCAGATTTGGGTAAAAACCTCCACAACCCAACAATTAGAGCTATCGGAAAGTGAAATGGAACTGACTTGGAAGGTCAGCTCTTCGCTGGGATCAATCTATCAATCAATCAGCAAGTATTTATGAAACATCTGCTATGTGCCCAGCACTATGATAAGCACTCCAGAGGCCCTTAAGGATGGAAAAGGAAAAAAACAAGAATCTGAGCTTCTAATGAGGGAAACAAATACATGTAAAATTGTATTAAACACAAACATAACATAACTAAATACAAACATATAAAGGTATGTGTGTGTGTGTGTGTGTGTGTATATATATATATATATATATATATATATATATAACAGGGTAGAGGTATATATTATAGATGATGTTATATATTATTATTTTAGATATACATAGTATATAATATATATATAGTATATTATATGTATGTGTATGTATATATATGTGTGTATATATACATATACATATATCTATCTATGGAGAGAGAGAGAATTAAATTCAAGGTAGCTGGTGAGGCAGCATTTATAGCTGAGGAATCAGCAAAGATCATGCAGAAGATGATTTTTTTTTTTTTTTGCTGAGGCAATTGAGGTTAAGTGGCTTGCCCAGGGTCACACAGCTAGGAAGTGTTAAGTGGCGAGACCAGATTTGAACTCAGGTCCTCCTGACTTCAGGGCTGGTGCTCTATCCACTACAATAACTAGCTGCCCCCCAGAAGATGATTCTTGAGCTGTGTAACTTTTTAAAAATAATATTTCATTTTTTCCAACTACATGTAAAGATAGTTTTCAACATTCAATTTTGTAAGATTTTGAGTTGTTTTTTTTCTTCCCCAAGACAGCAATTAAGCTGATATAGGTTATACATGTACAAATCATATTAAACATATTTCCACATTAGTCATGTTGTAAAACAAGAATCAGAACAAAAGGGGAAAATCACGAGAAAGAAAAAACAACCAAAAAAGCAAAATAGTATGTTTTGATCTGCATTCAGACTCCATAATCTTTCTCTATGGGAGTAATATTTTTTATCAGGATTCTTTTGGAATTACCTTTATCATTGCATTGCTGAAAAGAACCAAATCCATCACAGTTGATCAGCATATAATCTTGCTGTTACTATATATAACGTCCTCCTGGTTCTACTCACTTTGCTCAGCATCAGTTCATGTAAGTCTTTCCATGTTTTTCCAAAATCAGCCTGCTCATCATTTCTTATAGAACATTAATATTCCATTACATTCCATAACTTATTCAGTCATTCCCCAATTGATGGACATCTCTCCACGATTTCTAATTCTTTGCCACAACAAAAGGAAGCTGTGACTTTAAGGAACAGAGGAACATTAGGAGGTGGAAGGAAGTTGGAACATCTCTTAAGTATACCTCCTTTTCACCTCTGACACTGCCATCCCTCTAGTGCAAGCTCTCATCCCCTCATACCTGGAGTATTACCACAGCCTCTGATGGGTCTGAAAATCTGAGGTTGCTCCCAACTCTAGTTCATGCTCCAATCTCCTGGCAAGGTGATTTCCTAAAGCAAAGGTCCAGACTTAGCATCCCCCTTCTCAACAGGGGCTCCCTGTTACCTCCTGAATATGCTTCAAGCCCTCTGGCTTTTAAAATCCTCCATAACCTGCTGGCCTCTTCTTAACTTCCTAGTCTCCTGATACTTTCACCCGTCATGTTTTCCATCCTTCAGTGTTGCTGGTCTCTTGGCTCTTTCCTTCCCACAGACCTCATCTCCTGACTCCCTACCTGGAATCCTCTCTCTTCTCCCTTCTACCTCTTGGCTGCCCTGGCTTTCTTCAGGTCTCACATCAAACCCTACCTTCTGCAAGTGGTCTTTCCGGGTCCTTCTCAATTCTAGTCCCCAAAACTAACACTAACCCTAAATGCTCACTCTAACCCTCCAAGATTCGCTTCAACTTACCTTGTAGATAGCTTTGGAATATATGCCATTGCTTGCATGTTTTCTCTCCCATTCAACTGTAAGCTCCTCAAAGACAGGGACTGTTTTTACTTTCCTATGTAGCTCCAGCACCTAGAACATGTGGTGTCTGACACATTGGGAAGAACTTAGTAAGTACTTGTTGGCTTGACTTGATCTACATTGTTTTCAAGGTTATTTCCACCTATGAGAAGCTTTGACGGATCGTGTCAAAAGTTAAACCCCAAATTTATGGGAATTAGAGCTGAAAGGTGAATGGATAAAAGTCTTGGGTTGGTATCCCATCTCTCACACTTAGCAGCCTTGTTGCCATGGCCACATCACTTAATCTTCCTGAAGATCAATTTCCTCACATCCATTTAGCCACCAGGTACCATTTAACATCCACCATTAATGATAAAGACTATAATAATAATACATCCAGATGTAGCATTTTAAGGATTTGCCAAATACTAAAAATATTATCTCATTTGATTTTTCACAACAAGCCTGGGACATAGATACTATTATTGTCCCCATTTTACAAATGAAGAAATTGAGCAGAAAGAAAATGGATTAGTGGATGGATAGATGGACAAACGGATGGATGGATTGATGAATGGATAGAGGATAGATTAGTGGATGGATGAGTGATTTGCTTAGGTCACATACAAGTGAGTGTTTAAGTCTGAATTTCAACTCACTGAGCCACCTAGCTGCTCACCAAGGAGTCCCATACTTGCCCTGGTAGTTTGCATCCACCCAGATGGGACACAAGTACCAAGGGGTCTGTTGTTGCTAATTTTTAGTCTTCGTCATTCTGTTCCTCAGCTCCACTTCTTCCTATAGGGGATCGTTGCCCAGTTATCATTAAGGGGTAGGGGAATTTGTATATCTACCCAAACAGGGCTTAGCTCTGAGCTCCTAAGCACAGATGAAACACCACCCCCTTCTTTCTAGAACTCACTCTTTTGGTGAGCACTAATCACATAACCTTGGCATCCTGGACCTGATCAAACATAAAGGAATGGACCACAGAATTGATAAACAAATAAACATTGCATAATAACTAGAGAACATGAGTAATAAACACATAAAATATCTGTAAACTTACCACTCTCCCGAATCCAGAAGGTTCAACATATTCAGGAGTGGCCTGGCCCCAGGAATTCCTATATTTGTTTAGTTTCCCATTATCACTCCCTTCAGAATAGGCAAAAGACCATCCTCTGGCTGTTCACTCAACTCACCAAATAGATAGCGACTATGGGAGAGCTCTGGAGCAAGGGCGCAGGAGACAGAAAAGTCAGGATCCAATGCAAACAGGAGCTCAGAGGCTTGGTGCTTCCTTCACCCTCAGTGAACGGCTGTTGTTCATGGATAGGAGTTTCTGGCCTCAGCTGGACCACTAAAGAATATATGGATGGACAGATGGATGGATAGGGGATGAATGGATGAATGGATAGATAGATGAACAGAGGGATAGATAGGTAAATGGATGGATGGATTAGTGGATGGATGGATTGATGAATAGATAGATGATAGATTAGTGGATGGATAAATGAACAGATAGCTGGACAGATAGATGGACAGAAGATGGATGGATGGATAGATAGATGAATAGACAAATGGACAGGTAGATGGATGGACAAATGGATTAATGGACTGATGAACCAGTGAATGGATAGATGATAGATTAATGTGTGGATAAATGAACAGATGGATGGATAAACTCTGGAGATACAAATATAAAAAGATGAGAACTCTTACTCTCAAGGAGCTTATTCTCTCTTTTTTTTTAATTTAATAGCCTTGTATTTATTTACAGGATATATGCATGGGTAACTTTACAGCATTAACAATTGCCAAACCTCTTGTTCCAATTTTTCACCTCTTACTCCCGCCACCCCCTCCCCTATTTCAGAGTCTGATTCTTTTTGTACAGCAAAATAACGTTTTGGTCATGTATACTTATTGTGTATATAATTTATATTTTAATATATTTAAGGAGCTTATTCTCTAAAAGAGGAAGTACATACATAGGAGCAGAGGTGGCCAGGAAGGGGCACTTTGGTCAAGAAGTTTATAGGGATTTGAGTGTGGCCATAGGAGAGATTAGTACGTTGACACATCCCTTACAACAAAAATGTCGTAGTTGAGCTGCACATGGAGCCAACACTGGAGGGGGATGGAGGGAATACAAGGAGGATGGCAGGGAGGCTGCAAAAAATGCAGCTGGTGGGAAAGGAGAGAGTAAAGAGAAACATGTCTGATCCCATCTGAGCTTGAGAGCCCCAGAAGCACTCACCAACGGGATTGTGGGAAGTCCCCGGGATACGTTGTGAAGAAGAAAGAGCTAAAACTCTAGTGTGTGGTGTCTAAAGGCAGTTATTGAGGCTGGTGAGAAAACGTCAGAGGAACAGATGCTGAAGTAGAGCACGGCCAGAGTCAGCCCACAGGAGTGGGTCAGAGAAGGCAGCAGCCCAGCCACAGTCTCCCCCCAGCTTGAGTCCCTCTGTCCTGCAATCACTCTTCTAGCTGCTGCCCTTCCCTCAAATGCCACCCCTACCCACGTCATAGTATTAGGGTAGAGAAAGTGCAGTGAGAGAGCAGCTGCCTCTGTGAAATGGGAATCATGACGCTGTATTGCCCACCTCATAATCTTGTTCTGGTTTTCAAATAAGATCATATATGCAAAGCACTTTCCTAACCTTAAAGCTGTATTATATGTGCTTTATTATTGTAATTACTGTTGTGTAAATTTGTATAAAAATAATAGTTATTACTTTTATTGCTCTTTTTTTACAAATAAAGAAACTGAGGGTCAAAGAGAAGAAGTGACCTGCCCAAGATCATACAGTAAGGAACAGAATTAGGATTTGGACTCTAAATCCAGGGACTTATTGTCCCTGGCTTGCCAGCCAACGCAGCCCAGTTGGCTTAGCCAATCAAAGCCAACTCTGTGTAGCAAAAGAATTAAACAGAGGATTGTCTTTTTATTTTCATGTAAAAAGCACTTGCCCTTGGGTTATCAATGTTATTGCATTTGTGTAGTGCTTGAGTGCCGCCCTCGGCCTGCCAGCATCACAGGAGTCCGGTTGCAGCACTTTTAAAGCCCTTGATCAATAGCTTATTTCTATAGTCTTAGGTCCCAGCTGCCAGTCCCTTCTGTATAATGGAGGATGAAGCCTTCGCCTCGCTCCAGTAGTACATGTTCTGAATGCATATGTTTGGTGTGTGCAGAGTAGGGGGCTTGGGGTTCTGTGAACAAGGCAACTTAGGAGGAGTCTCCTTGTCTGGAGCACGAGGGGTCCAGAACTGGGAGTCAGTGGGCTCCCTCCTTCTGCCTCCACTGGCGAGGACTCCTCCTGGTCTCCTCTGGTGGGTAAAGTTTGGGGATTCTCCCCCTGAATTCTGGCTCTGCTGCTTCCTGGCTATGGGACCTTAAAGAAAGCTCTTCCCTTTTCCGTGCCTCAGTTTCTCAATTTATAAAAAAAAGAAGAAACAACAACTGACATGAATGTAGTGGTGGGAAGGAAGTTTGAAGGACTTTACAAAACATCAACCTCAACCTCAATTTCCTCATCTAGATAGATTAGCGATTACCTCCAAGGACCCTTCCAGCTCTGAGAGGTCTTCTTCTTCTCGAATTTCTTGCATCAGTAGCGCCCCAGGTCTGCAGTGTCCTGCCTCTGCATCTGAGCCTCCTATTAACCTTTATTTCCAGGCTCAGCTGAGTTAGCACCTCCTCGACAAGACCTTCCCCAAGTCCCCCACTTAGGAATGATGAGTCTCTCTTGAAATGTCTTTGAATAATTTTCTATATCTTTGGATTTTCTCATTTGTATGCATTGTATCCTGGCTGTAGAAGACAAGCTCCCTAAATTTTTTTTTTATAAAAAGTACATCTGATAAAGCCTTCATTTCTCAATATATAGAGAACCGAGTCAAATTTATGAAAATATGAGTCATTCCCCAATTGATAAATGGCCAAAGGCTTTGAATAGGCAATTTTCAGATGAAGAAATTGAAGCCATCTATAGTCACATGAAAAAATGCTCTAAATGACTATTGATTAGAGAAATGAAAATTAAAGCAACTATGAGGTTCCAGCTCATACCTATGGGATTGGCTAATATGAGAAAAAAGGAAAATGATAAATACCGGAGGGGGCGTAGGAAAACTGGGACATTAATGTACTAGTTGGTTGCATTGTGGACTGATCCAATCATTCTGGAGAGCAGTTTGGAACTCTGTACAAAGTGACACCAACAGTGACACTTCTGGGTCTATATCCCAAGAGATCACAAATAAAAGAGGGAAAAGGACCCACAGGTGCAAAAATGTTTGTTTCAGCTCTTTTTGTAGTGTCAAGGAACTGGAAGCTGAATGGTTCCCCATCAACTGGGGAATGGAGAATAAGTTACAGTATTTGAATGGAATTGAATATTATTGTTCTATAAGAAATGACCAGCAGGAGGATTTCAGAAAAGCCTGGAAAGACTTACATGAACTGATGCTGAGTGAGAAGAACCAGAAATACATCGTCCACGGTAATAGCAAGGTTATGTGATGATCAACTATGATAGACTTAAGTCATCTCAGCAATGTGGTCTAAGACAATTCCAACAAGACTTGGGATGGAAAATGCTATCTGCATCCAGGAGAACTATGGAGACAGAATGCTGACTGAAGAATACTATTTTTACCTTTTAGAAACATCTTATAGTTTTTCCCCTTTTGTTTTGATTTTTCTTTTATAACATGACAAATAGGGAAATATGTTTTAAATGATTATATATGTATAACCTATATCAGATTGCTTGCTATCTTGAGGGGAGCGCTCAGGGAGGGAGGGAGAAAAAAATTGAAACTCAAAATTTTACAAAAATGAATATTGAAAACTATCTTTACATGCAATTGGAAAAATAGAATACTATTGAGAAAGAAGAAGGAAAAGTCTATCAAACTGTTGCATACCCTTTGACCCAGCAATATTATGTCTCTGTATCCCAAAGAGATTTTTGAAAAGGGTGAGGGGAAAGAACTTATTTGTTCAAAAAATATTTATAACAGCTCTTTTTGTGGTGGATAAGAATTGGAACTTAAGGGGATCCCATCAATTGGGGAATGACTGAACAAGTTGTGGTATATGATTGTAACAGAATATTATTGTGCTGTAAGAAATGATAAGCAGCCCAATCCCTATATTTATGCACACCTGCATTTTTGATTTCCTTCACAAGCTAATTGTACAATATTTCAGAGTCTGATTCTTTTTGTACAGCAAAATAACGTTTTGGTCATGTATACTTATTGTGTATCTAAGTTATATTTTAATATATTTAACATCTACTGGTCATCCTGCCATCTAGGGGAGGGGGTGGGGGGGGTAAGAGGTGAAAAATTGGAACAAGAGGTTTGGCAATTGTTAATGCTGTAAAGTTACCCATGTATATATCCTGTAAATAAAAGGTTATTAAATAAAAAATAAATAAAAATAAATAAAAAAAAGAAATGATAAGCAGGATGTTTTCCGAAAGACTGGGAAAGACTTAGGTGAACAATACAAAGTAAAATGAGTCGAACATTGTACACAGTGACAACAATAATGTTTAATGTGAATGACTCAGATATTCTCAGCAATATAATTATTCAACACAATCCCAAAGGACTCATGATGAGAAATGCTATCCACCTCCAGAGAAAGAACTGATTACATCTGATTACAGCATACTATTTTTTTCTTCCTTTCTTTTTCTTCTTCCTTCCTTCCTTCCTTCCTTCCTTGCTTCCTTCCTTCCTTTCTTTCTTTTTCTTTCTTTCTTTCTTTCTTTCTTTCTTTTTTTCTTTCTTTCTTTCTTTTTCTTTCTTTCTTTCTTCCTTCCTTCCTTCCTTTCTTTTTTCTCTCTTTCCTTTTTTTCCTCTTTCCTTCCTTCCTTCTCTTTCTTTCCCTTTCTCTCTTATTTTGTTCAAATCTTCTTGCACAAAATGACTAATATGGAAATGTTTTAAGCTTATATATAATTGATATCAGTTTGCTTACTATCTCAGGGAAAGGGGAGAAGATAGAAGGAAGGGTAGAATTTGGAACTTAAAACTTTTTTTAAAGTTCAAAATGGTTTCTATATATAATTATGAAAAGATAAAATATATTTTTAAAAAGGATATAAGTTCCTTGAGGGCAGAGACCACATCATCTTCATCTTTGTATTCCTTCACACATCCAACATTCCATCCAAAGTGTCTTAATTGCTGTATATATCATTTCATCTCCCATTTTGGTGTTTTGGCTGAAGCTTTTCTCTGCTCCTTGAATGCTCCCTTCCTCACCTCTGCTTGGAACTCCCAAGACTTACCTCAAAGACCACTTTCTACTGGGGGCATTCCTGACCCCCTTAGGTTGCGAATGCTTTCTTCCTTTCCAGGAATGACCTTGTATCAACATTGGACTAAATTGCCCATCCCTCTGTTTTCACTCTATTAAATATAAGCTCTGGAGGGCAGGACATACGCCCTGGCCCAAGTACATTGCCTGGCCCTTCTCAGGAGCCAGTTCATTTGGGGATCTCCTCAAAGTACACTCTCAAGGTGACTTGAATGGAAAGGTTCCATCCATTTCAGGGCTGCTGTGCTCCGGCCAAACTGCTCTAAGGAGCTGTTCCAGAGCAGGTCTAGCTTCAATTCTTAGAGACACTTGGAGACAAACTCTAGAGATACCCAAGTAAATTCCAGTCCTGGGATTGCTAAAACCTTCCCAGAATCTCCCCACCTAGAAATGACCCAGATCCACTCCCAGCCACAGGCAACAAAGCCAGGCCTGCCTTGGTCAGCAGCTCAGGGCCCAGAAGCCCTGAGTCTGAGCCAACACAAGCCAGTCTCTGGTGAGGATCTGAGGGAGGCATTCTGTCCCCTGGCAAACAAGCCCTGTCCCACAAGCCTTCTATAAACCTTAATGCACTAGTGAAAAGAAGGCCAGCCTTGGCGTCCCGGAGACCTGGTCAGGTCCTGGTCTGCCACACACTCACTGACTGTGTGACTCCGGGGAAGTCCCTTTACTGCTCAGTGCCCACACACATCACAAAAAAATTATCAGGGGCAGCCAGGTGGCACAGTGGATAGAGCCCCAACCCTGAAGTCAGGAGGATCTGAGTTCAAATTTGGCCTCAAACATTTAATACTTCCTAGCTGTGTGACCCTGAGCAAGTCACTTAACCCTAATTGCCTCAGCAAAAATAAATAAATAAATGAATGAACAAAAAACTTATCAGTAAAGAGCACCCTCGCATGTTTCTTTCCCTGCTCTGCTAACTGCCCAGGTCACCCCCCCAAAGGGCTCTGCACATATGTCAGAAACTTGCACAACACAAACCTGGAGTCCAAGGCTTTGTAGCTCAACAGGACTGGACTCAGCTTAGGACCTCAGAATTGGGGACCTCAAGGTCATTTGGCCCAAACCTTCCTCTCATTTTATAGATGACAAAATCAAACCTCAGATTAAACAATTTCTAAAGATCATTTAAATAATGAAGAACAAAACAAGAATTTGAACCCAGACCTTCTGATTAAACTCAGCTCTTTTCACTGCCCCAGGACGCCACTCATCTATCACAGCCTTTCAAAAGGCAGGTCACCTTCATGCCATAGGGAGGTATTAGAGGAGGACATTACTGGAGGTGGATGCATGTACTAATAGTTATGCTTATAAGAACATAGGAGTTAGACTTGAAATGACCTTAGAGATCATCTAGTTGCCTTTCATCACTTGTGTTTTCCCTCTCTCAATCTCACTCTCTCTCCACTGCCCCCCTTCTCTTCCTTTCTCCCCATCTCTCTCACCCCTTTCTCTCTATTTCTCCTTCCCCACTCTCTCTCTCTTCCTCTCCTTCTGTTCTCCCCCTTTCCCCTCTCTCTTGTTTTTCCTCCCTTCCCTCTTCTCTCCTTCCCTCACTTTCTCTCATTTCTCTCATCCTTCCTTCCTTTATCTCCCTTCCTTCTCTTTTCCCTTTCCCCCCTCTTTCTCTCTTTTGCCCTCCCTCCCTCATTCTCCCAATCCTCCCCTCTTCCATCTATTTAGGATTGAACCTATAAATGTCATTGGTGTAGAGAACTCAAGACCACGAAGCACCTTCAGATAATTTTTCAGTCCCATCTCTGCAACATGTAGCGTCACACTGAATGCGTAGGTAAATGACCTACTCAGGTTCTCCCAGTTAATAGGTGCTAGAGATTGTCTCTGAACTCACTTTATCCCCTTACCCTCTCACCCTCCAGGCTAGCTCTCTACCCTGCCAGGTTGTCACTCCCCCTTATTTTACAACTAAAAGAACTGAAATCCAGAAGGAAAGTTACTTGCCCAAGGTCCCACAGAGCAAGTAGCAGAGCTAGAGTCTGAACCCAGCATCTCTGGCTCAATCTCAGGGTTCTTCCCACCCCTTTTTGGCTGCCTGCAACAATGACAGCAGCCACCATAAACACAATCCCCATAAAACTATGCCCAAATATATAATAAACACAGGCCAGACATCAGCTACCAGCATGACAGTTCTTCCTCCTATGATCTCCTGATGAAGTGGACAAATATTAAAACCGCACATTTCCAGTGAGGAAGTAACATCTGCTGTGGGCCGGGGGCACTCGTCACCAGCCCCCACTCTCCCAGGGCAGCACATCCTTGCAAAGGCATGGCCGCCGAGCTGAGTCCCCACGAAAGGGCAAAAGCCTATGCTTGCTGAGCAGGTAAGGACCTCGTGCCTCGTGCTTAACATTTAAGTGATTGTTGTTTGTCCTTCGTTCTCAAAGGAGACCGTGCTGTCATGGAGGTGATGGTGTGACACATAAGTGAACTGGATTTCAGTGAGGGACGGCTGCGCGAGGTCACCTGCCTCACTTTCTCCCCCAGAGCATCTGGGTCCAATGGCAAGATATGGGCAGTACCCGTTCATTCAATGCCTCAGTCAACTGAGTCCCATTAAAGACCTTAACTTTAAAAGACTAGCAGTGGTCCTCAAAGTGTAGTCCAAAGCATTGTTGGGGTCTCTGAAACCCTTTCAGAGGGTCTACAAATTCAAAATTATTTTTTTATTTCTAATATAGTAAATAGCTATAAATATAACCCATGTGAACAAAAACTCTTTGAACAGATCCTCGATAGATTTTTTAACAACATGAAGATACTGAGAACAAAAGTTTGAGAACCACCAGGCTCGAGTCTCCTGCTACATCCAGGGCCATCTCTAGGCATCTTGATCTACACCCAGCCACTGGACCCAGAAAATTCTGTAAAAGAAAATGAGGGTGGTGACTTTGCCCAGGCCACCCTCCCGCAAATCCAATTCACTGAAATGTTCTGGTATCACCTCCCTGATGTCATGGGCCTCTTCAAGAACAAAGCCCGAACAACAACTCAAGTGGTAAATATCTTCTCGGTATCACTCACCAAGCATTGGTCAAGCACAGGTTCCTATGAGCCAGGTACTGTGATAGGGGCTGGACACCATCACTGCCCTCAGGGAGCTCACCCTCCAGCATCCTGGCATCCCATCATTCTTCTGAGTTGTTTTGTTCCAAATATTATACAATATTATTATTATTATAAATATAATTACATATGTGTATAAATAATAATCATAATAATATATTATATTTCTTTTGGCCTTTTTAAAGACTTACTTCTCATTCTCCATATCTAGCATCTATACAATGGATGCATCATGGCTTTGGGATGTCATACAAGATTCCATCCTTATCCTTGATCCTTAATTCTAGTCGATTTCCATGTCATTTAAACCAAGAAACATAGTAGGAGTGCAGAGTTTTGCTTCTGGCTTGACAGAGGTATACTTAACTAATGTCTCCGGCCTCCCCACAGTCTAGTAAGATGAGAGAATATGACATAGATGGGCAACAATGACACCTGATGAATGGATGAAGGGGCATGGATCTAAGTGCCCTGTGAGGCCTAATGGGCAAAAAGTCCCTCCCACCTAGAGAATTTGGACTGCAAAGGGGCCTGCCTATAGAGAAGATGAAAGTAATATAATGTCTGTGTAGTGTGGGTGGTCTCCTACCCTCACTAGGGAGGCAGAACGGGGCTCTCTGGCCACCACCATCATCCTTCTCCAAAGAAGACTTTAATTCCTGCCAAAAGGAGAGGCAGCAGGTTGGGGCCAGGAGCTTGGGCGCTCTGCTGTCCTCAGAAAGAAAGGGTTCCAGACTAAAATTATATCTACCTGCATCCTTAAAAAGTATTATTCTAAAGAATATCATTTATCAGTTATTACTATTGTGACCTGCCCTATCTATAGAAACCACTTTCTGAAATTGTTTTGTTTGCTGGCCTATTATTTGTTCCATAAACCAGGAAGGAACCTGAATCACAATTCTCCCCCCACCCTCACTCTTCCTCATTTTCATCTTATTGCAAAGTGCTTTCCTATTTCATTTGAGCTTCACAATAATCTGAAAGAGCTGTTATCCCCATTTACAGATGTGGAAACTGACTATGTGATCTGTCCAGAGCCACATAGCTAGGAGGTGTCAGAAGTGGGATTTTAACTTCTAAGCTCTCTGACTCTGATTTCAGAAGTTGCAATTTATAATAATTTATCTTATAACAATTTTATAATATAGTTGCAAAGACACCATTGCCAGTGTTGTCCACTTGCAGCCAAGACCTGTGACAAACGTGATCACCAAAATGACAGTTTGTCTTTGATCCTCCTCTCCCAAGATTCTGTTCGACTCTAACCCTAACCCTAAACTGCTTCCCTTTCTCACCACTCCCACTCTGCTCTCCTGATCACAAGGCTGCCAGCAAACCCTCCCTGAGGACCAAAGGAAAAGGCCAGATTGGAATTCTGGATACTTGACTTTAAATCAGTGGCTGTCACTTGACTGTTGGGCCACCTTGGAGAAACCCCTCACTCTCCTCTGTTCCTCAATTTCCTCCTCTGTAAAACAAATGAATTGGTTTAGATCATTTCTAAACTTTCTCCTAATTAAAGCTATCTATAAGTCTTATGAAGAAAAGCTCTAATTCATTATTGATTAGAGATATATAAATTAAAACAACTCTGGGATACCACCTCACACCTCTCAGATTGGCTACGATGACAGGAAAAGATAATGATGAATGTTGGAGGGGATGTGGGAAAACTGGGACACTGATACATTATTGGTGGAGTTGTGAACTGATCCAACCATGCTGGAGAGCAATCTGGAACTATGCCCAAAAGGCCATCAAACTGTGCATCCCCTTTGACTCAGCAGTGCCATTATTGGGTCTGTATCCCAAGGAAATCATAAAGGAAGGAAAAGGACCCACATGTGCAAAAATGTTTGTAGCGGGTCTTTCTGTGGTAACAAAGAATTGAAAAATGAGCAGATGCCCATCAATTGGGGAATGACGACAAACTGTGGTATGTGAAGGTAATAGAATATTATTGTTCTATACAACTGATGAACAAGCTGATTTTAGAAAGGTCTGGAAAGATTTACATAAACTGATGCTGAGCGAAACAAGCAGAACCAGGAATACATCTACACAACAAGAAGAATATGTAAAGATCAGTGATAAAAGACTTGATTTTTCTCAGTGATCCAAAGCAATCCCAATAGACTTTGGACAGAAAATGCCATCTGTGTCCAGAAAAAGAACTGAGGAGATTGAATGTAAATCAACACAAGCTATATTCCCTTCTTTTTTCTGGTTTTCTATTTCTCCCATGGTTTTTCCCTTTTGCTCTGATTTTTCTCTCCCAATATGATCCAAAAAGCAATGTGTATTAAAATAAACAAATGTAATAAAAATCTTCCTGCTAGCTTAACATTTTATTCCTATTAATTGATATTAATTGACTTTGCTTGATATTTACATCATAATTTGAAGAATCAAAAGCCTTCAATCTTCTAAATATAAAAATTGGACTACTGAAGGAATTTGAACACTGTGCAACATAATGAGGAAAATTTGGGGCACCCAAGTTCTTCTAGACACTCTGTGATATGACCATGTGATATGATTCTATGACATGACCATCTCTCCGTGAGCAGAGATGTTTACTCTGCCTACTTAGGAATCAGTCGTACATAGTGCTTTTTCAGGTATCCCTAGAGAGACAGTGGAATCTTAGCTAAAAAGGTGCTAAAACGACAATGTCACAAGTGAGGTCTATACCCTAAAGACATCAAAGAAATCAGAACAGGTCCCAGCATAGAAAAATGTTTATAGTGGCTCTTTTCTGTGGTGATGAAGAATTTGGAACTAAGAAGGAGCTCATCCTTTGGGGAATGGCTAAACAAGTCATGGGATGTGAATTTAATGAGATTTTATTTTATCTTAAGAAATGACAAAATGAGAGACCTGAGAAGATTTGTTTGAACTGATGCAGAGTCAAGTGAGCAGAATTAGGACAAGTTATAAAATGACTACAATACTATAAAGAAAAACAATTTTGAAAGACTTAAGAACTTTGATCAATATGATATAATACTCTTGTCCTTTAACAAATGAATAGTTTCAGAGAACCTGGAAAGCTATGTTTAAACTATTGCAGATGCAATGAGTAGAACCAGGAGAACAATTTATATTATAAAAACAGTGTAACTTGTAAAAACAAACAATTTTATTTTCCTTTCTGGTTCACATGATAAACAAGACAGAGAACTGGACATTTTCTCTGATCCCCTTAACCTCTCCAAAAATTAGGCACAAAAGATAAAGACATTTGAAGGAGATGCATAATTTAAGACAACTGGAATGCCCCCAAAATGGTTAAATGAACAAATAAGGAACTATCAGGAAACATGAAAAAATCATGACTCATTCAGCACCCTTTTCCCACATCCCACACTGTTGAGAGTGAGGCTACAATATTGGACCCATAGTGGCTTGCCACAAAACTCAACCTCAAATCACATCTCCTTTCCCTCTTTCCACACTATGCAAACAAAACATACTGATCTTAAAGACAGCATGCATAGAGATCATAGGTCTCTCAGAAGAACAAGAAACATGATACCACAATGACAAGACAAAAACTTTTAATACTAAAGGGAAGGGAATATTGCAAGAGAACCGCAGAACTTCTGAACATGCAAAATTAAATACCAAGTGAAAGAATTCTTATGTTGTTTCCAGGAAAAAAAGGCAGAAATTTCTAAGACCCATAGTGTTTAAATTTAGAAACAAGACTTCAAAAGCAACAGTTCCTTCAAGAAAACATGAGGAAGACTTTCAAATAAAAAGGAAAGGAAATTTGATAGCACAAGACTATTGTGCATTTTCCAGAAAACTTAGGAGATAATGGAATATTAGAAGAGTAATGGAGCTCAGTATGCAACCCATGGTGATTCACCCTATAAATTCAAATTTAATAATACATGTAAAAAGAGGAATGCCCAATAATAGAGACATTTAAAAGATTCTTAGAAAGTAAACCAGACATATAAACATGATTTGCTTCTAAAATAGTCCCAGCAAGAGAAATGTCAGAGAGGTAAATGAATGTAGCAGCAAAGGATAGCAACAGAGTGATAGTAGAGAAAATAGTAAGAGACTTCTTTCTAAACATACAAAAGATGGGGGAGGATGGAGTGTAAAGTCAGGAAGAAGTAACAGTAAAGAGGCGGACTTGGAGCATTATGAGCAGGACCTAGTAACAACTAACTTCAGGTGAATTTTTTTTAGTAGGACTACATCACAAAATAGGAAGGAGGAGAGCATAAAGTTAGAGGGAAGTATATGGTGTGTATAGTTCAAATCAAGAGTTAGCAATGAGTTAAAGGTGAAAATGGTGGTATCAGGAAGAAAAGAGCCTGCAGAGAAGTGGGTGAGGAGATGAAAAGAAAGATGATAAAGGGAGAGGAAAAGGAGGTCTTGCTCTCATGGTGGGAAGAGGTTCCACTGACACAGACTCTTATGGATAAATAGAAATGCTCTTTGAAAGGAGAAGGGACCTTGTAGTGGGTGTAGTTTGAAGATCTAATGCCTAAAAATACAAATCATTTGTCCTACTTTGCAGGGAGGGGAAAAGTTGGGTATCCTTGGGGCAACTGATACCTGGAAGAGTGGGAAGGCATGGACCCAGGGAGAAGATTTTGAGGCAAATGGAGAAAATAAAGTAACTTAGGAGAGAATATAGATCAGTAGTGGACTGTAAAATCAAGGACTGGGAAGGAAATCAAAATTTCTTTGATACCTGCAGAAATTGGCTTTGTTCAAAGAGGAACGTACAATAAAAAAGGGGGATTCTTGGGGCAAGCTCTACAAGACCATGGCAGAAACTGCCAAAAGGGGAGAACTCAGAATGAAAGTGAAAAAGCTATGATTCTATGAGGAATACAGAGAATAAAGATAGGAGATAATTTTAGGGGCTATGAACCAGAAAGTGAAGGTCAAGAATAGGTACAAAGAGAAAATGGGTAATGAAGACAAAGAGAAAAAAATTCTGTCTCTGAATCTGTCTCTTTGTCTCTCTGTGTTCCTGTCCCTGTCTGTCTATCTCTCCACAAAAACATCAAATTAAAATGATTAGGACTAGTTGACGGGGAGAAGAGGAAAGCAGAATTTATTGGTTGAGAAGAGAAAAAAAGAATTAGAAAGCAGTAGAAAAGAAAAAGGAATTAAGAAGAAGAAAGTTGAGGGGAAAATGGTAATTAGTGTAAGAAAGAGATTGTGAGTGAAAGGAAGAGAAACACTGGGAACAGAAATATTAGAATAAAATAGAATAAAGAATAAACCAAAGTAACTGAAGGAATGTAGTACTTTGTTTACAGCAGAAGGAGGGATCATAATTTGAAAAAATATTAGAAAGGAAGAAAATATAAACCTATTTCTCAGCCTTAAAAGGGAATTGATTATATATACACAATGCAATAAAATACAATAAAAAAGAGTAACAGATTAGATATAAACATAGCACCCTAAAACACATTTTAAAAAACAAAAAATGTATTATAATAAAATAATAGCAAGGAGAGCACAGCAACATAGCAAAAAATCATATACTAACACCAAATGGGATTGTACCAGTAATGCAAGACTGGCTCAATATTAGGAAGACTATCAGCATGATTGATAATATTAGTAGCAAAATCAACAGAAATCATATGATTATCTCAATAGATACAGAAAAAGCTTTCAATAAAATAAAACACTTATTCTTATTTTTAAAAAAATTTCAGAAAGTATAGAAATAAATCGAGCTTTCCTTAAAATAATTAGTAGCTATCTAAAACATCAGGAAGCATTATCTGTAGTTGGGATAAGCTTGAAGCCTTCCTAATAAGATCAGGAAAACATAAATAATATACCAGAATAAAAAAAAAACCAATTGAGATAATTAACAACTTTAGTAAAATTGAACATATAATATAAATGCACATAGATCATCATCATTTCTACATATTACTTAGTCCAGCAGCAAGAACTAGAGAGAGAAACTCCATCTAATAACTGCAGGCAATATAAAATACTTGGGAGACGACCTGCCAAAACAAATCCAGGAACGTTATGAACACAATTACAAAATACTTCTCACACAAATAAAATCAAATCTAAACAATTGAATATTAATTGCTCATGGATGAACCAAACTAATATAACAAAAATAAAAATTGTATTTAAATTGACTTACTTATTAAGTGTCATACTAATAGAACTACCAAAAATTATCTTATAGAGCTAGAAAAAATAATAACAAATATCATCTGGAAGAACAAAGTCCCTCAAGAATATCGAGGGAATCAATGAAAAAAAAATGTGGAGGAAGGCGGCTTAGCAACACCAGACCTCAAATTATATTACAAAATGATAATCATAAAAACAATCTGATAATTGGCTAAGAAACAGAGTAGTGTGTCAATGGAATAGTGTGGAGACACAACACACAGTAGTAAATAACTATAATAATCTAGTGTTTGAAAAACACAAAGATCCAAGCTTTGGTATAAGAATTCACTATTTGACAAAAATTGGGAAGACTGGAAAACAGTTTGACAGAAATTAAGCATAGACTAATGTGTATGCTACGATAAGGTCAAAATGGCTACATCATTTAGAAACAAAAGGTAATATCATAAGCAAATTAGGGGAGCATAGAATACTTTGTCTGTCAAATCTAAAGATAAATAATTTATGTCTAAACAAAAAATAAAGAGAATGATAGGATGTAAAACATAATTTTGATTACATTAAATTAAAAGAGTTTTGCATGCAGGCACACAGATACACATATACACAGCCAAGATTAGGAGAAAAACAGGAAAATGCAAAAAAAAATTGTTTCTCTGATATTTCTCAAACATATAGAGAAATGAATCAAATTTATAAAAATACAAATCATTCTCCAATTGATAATTGGTCAAAGGATATGAATAGGCAGTTTTCAGAAAAAGAAATATTTTAAAAAGACATACATAAAATAAAATTAAGGAATGTGCAGGAAAATACATTATGGCAAAAGGAATCATAGAAAACAAATCACTATCACTAATAAATTTATATTCTCCAAAAGCTTTAGCATCCAATTCATAAAAGAAATATAAACTGAGCTACAAGATGACATAGACAGTAACACAATAATGACAAGAGACTTTTATTATCCCTTTCTTGGTTTTGAATCCCTTTCTGTTGGTACAGAAGAAAGATAAATAAAAGGAAAGATAAGGAACTGAATAAATTTTTAGAGAAACTGGAGGTTAAAGAAAACTTGTGGGATCTTCTAAATGGGGGTGCTAAAGAATATGCATATTTCTCAGTACTACATGAAATTTTTATAAAAATTGACCATATATTAGATCACAGAGATATTGCAAGCAAATGGAAAAAAGTAGAAATAATGAATACATCCTATCTTCGACAAAGAGAAGATGGAACTCAGTTCCAATTGATCAATGATGGACAGAAAAAGCTACACCCAGAGAAGGAACACTGGGAAATTACTGTAAACTCTTTGCATTTTTGTTTTTCTCCCCAGATTATTTTTATCTTCTGAATCCAATTCTCCCTGTGCAACAAGAGAACTCTCCGGTTCTGCACACATATATTGTATCTAGGATATACTATTACATATTTAGCATGTATAGGACTGCTTGTCATCTAGGGGAGGGGGTGGAGGGAGGAAAAGGAAAAGTCGGAACAGAAGTGAATACAAGGGATAATGTTGTAAAAAATTACCCAGGCATATATTCTGTCAATAAAAAGTTATAATAATAAAAAAATAATTAATACATCCTTTATAGAGTATAGCATAATAAAAATAATTGTTGGCACAGGGATCACAAACAAAAAATACAGACTCAAATGGAAATTTAACAATAAAATCCTAAATAATAAGTAGGTTAAAGAACAACTCAAAGAAACAATTAATAACTATATAACAGGAAATTATAATGATGCAACGACATACCAAAATTGTTGAGATGCAGTTAACTCAGACCTCAGAAGAAAATTTATATCTCTACAAAATATATTAACAAAATAGAAAAAGAGATCAATGAATTGAATACGCGTTTTTAAAATTAGAAAGACAAAACAAAAACCAACCAAATATAAAAAAGCATAGGAAAGGACATATTAGAAAATTAGAGAAAAAGATAAATTAGAAATTAAAAACCCATTAAACTGGTAAATAAAGCTAAAAGTTAGCTTTTGAAAATCAATTAAAATCGATAAATGTTTTAACAAATCTGACCCATACAAGGTTTTAAAAGTCAAGGCAATAAAATAGCAAATGAATAAGGCAAATTCACCACAAAACCGGAAGTATTAAAAAGAAAGTCTGAACATATTATACACAATTATATGCTAACAAAACTAGGACTACAAAGGAAATAGAAGAATGCTTTCAAAAATATAAAGCACTCACCCTACCAGAATTCCAAATAGAGATCTTAAATAACCCAATCTCAGAAAAGGAAATAGATCTGCTTGTAAAGAAACTACTAAAGAAATAAGTTCTTGAATTTGGAACTATGCCCAAAGAGTTATCAAACTGTGCATACCCTTTGATCCAGCAGTGTTTTTACTGGGCTTATATCCCAAGGAGATATTAAAGAAGGAAAAGGGACCTATATGTGCAAGGATGTTTGTGGCGCTCTTTGTGTAGTAGCAAAACACTGGAAAGTGAGTGGCTACCCATCAGCTGGAAAATGGCTGAATAAGTTATGGGATATGAATATTATGGAAAATTATTGTAAAAGACGATCAGCAGGATGATTTCAGAAAGGACTGAAGTGACTTACATGAACTGATGCTAAGTGAAATGAGCAGAACCAGGACATCATTATACACACAACAGCAAGATAATACAACGATCAATTCGAATGGACATAGCTCTCTTGAATAATGAGATGATTCAGACCAGTTCCAATTGTTTAGTAATGAAGAGAGCCATCTACACCCAGAGAGAGGACTGTGGGAACTGAGTTTGGATCACAACATAGTATTTTCATTCTTTTTGTTGTTTGCTTGCATTTTATTTTGCTTCTCATCTTTTTTCTGATTTAACTTAATTTTTCTCTTGCAAGAAGATAATTATATAAATATGTATGCATAGATTGGATTTAACATATAATTCTACTATGTTTAATATATATTGGACTAGTCATCTAGGGGAGGAGGTGGGGAAAGGACAGGAAAATTGGAACTCAAGGTTTGCAAGGGCTAATGTTGAATAATTGAATATGTTTTAAAAATAAAAATCTTTAATGAAGAAAAAAGAGAAATTATTATCCATTTGCAAAGAAATGTCCATTTTATCCTTCATGTCATCTCTATATCCAATTTGTCACCAAATTCTATACTTTCCAAATGATTCGGAATGGACAGTTAAGCAATACAGTGAATAAAGCCTTGGTCTTGGAGTTAGGAAGATCTCAGTTTAAATTCAGTGTCTGACACTTGCTAGCTATATAACTCTGAACAAATCATTAACTTCTATTTCCTTCATTTTCTTGTCTATAAAATAGAGGGTAATTATAGTATTGGGGTTTTATTTTATTTTATTTTGTGCAGCAATTGGAATTAAATGACTTGCCCAAGGTCACACTTGTATTGCTTCATAATTGATATCTTATTTGATCCTCACAAAAAATCCAAGTGCTAGGGCAGCTAAATGGCACAGTAGAGTACCAATCCTGGAGTCAGGAGGACCTGAGTTAATTAGTTCCAATTAGTAGTTTGAACTAATTGATTAATGTTGAAAAATTATCCATCCATATGTTTTGAAAATAGAAAGCTTTAATTAAAAAGAAACAAACAAAAAAAACTTAGCATTTTCACGGTTTTGTTGTTTAAATTTTGTTTTTCTCATTTTTTTTCTTTTTGGAACTGATTTTTCTTGTGCAGCATGATACTTATGGAAATGTGTACAGTAGAGTTTAACATATATTGGATTACTTGCCATCTAGGGTATGGAGTGGGGGGAAGGGATGGAAAAAATCTGGAACACAAGTTTTTGAAGGGTGAATGTTGAAAATTATCTATACATATGTTTTGAAAATTATAAAAGCTTTAATTAAAAAATAAAATTCTAAAAAGAGAAAAAAAAGAAATAAATCACAGAAAAAATCCATTAAATTTTTAAGAACAATTAGTGCCAATACTTCATAAAAAATATTTTTTCTCAAAAACTGAGAAAAATGGACGAATGAGGAAAAATGTTGCCCACCTCCTGACAGTGATGGACTCGCTATAAAGAATGAGATTCAGATTTGGCGATGTGGCCAATGTGGGAATTTGTTTTGCTTGACTCTGCATTTTTCTCGAAAAGATTTATTTTGTTTTGCTTTTTTTTTTCCCAAAGGTAGGAGAAGTAGAAGAAAACAAATAAATACTTACTAATTGTAAAGTAATTAAGATTATAACACAATTGTTGTTAAGCCATTTTTTTTTCAGTCATACCTGACCTTCCCATTTTTTTCCTCCTATTAAAACCAAATCTACCTTTTTTCAGCTTCTCCCCATCATTCCTGAGATCTTCCTAGTTCCAAGTCCTTCACTCTACACCCAGATCCACCTGTTGTCATGAATTTTATGATCTTTAATGTTTGATGATAGCAGGTAAAGTAATAGCAGCATCTTTCTCTCACAAGCCAAGACCAATTCATCAATTAACGTTCATTATACAAAGATGAAAAGGGAAAGTCCCTGCCCTCATGGAATTTATATTCTATACAGTAGAATTAAATTAGGTAAAGGTTTACATATATGCAGAGTTAATTTGTTTTTCCTTTTCTCGATTTCCAGTCCTTAAAATCCACCCACAAGGAACTCACCTAGCTTTCTAAGAATGACACCTGCTTGGTTTTGGGCAAGTCTCCTTTGTTGTAGAGCTTTCACCTGCAAAATGGGGGGATTAGCCTGGAGAGCTGCCTTTCCCTCTAGCTGCATGACAATGCTCTGTGGAGATAGGAACCACTTCCCCTTTGTCTTCTTCCCCATTCTCTGCTCAGAAGCATCCACCAAGATCATTACATTGGCATGAGTGCGTGCGTGTGTGTGTGTGTGTGTGTGTGTGTGTGTTGCTCATGTAGATTTTGTGTCTACATGGGGCTTTCTAGACATAGCTCAAAGGAAAGTACGAATATATAGGTACCAATAGATTCCCTTCTACCCACCCATCTCTAAGGGAATTTTGATTCCTATCGGAAGAGGAATAAGAGATTGGGGTCATATGGCTGTCTATTCTGCTTTCCTATCCATTCTCCTAAATTTTGTTATTCCATGGGAAATACTTTTTAGATTTAAACTTCATGCCTGATTGCTATCCCTTCCTTGGGAAGAAGCATCCCAAACAACACACCTAAGGTTTGACTTCCTTCTCATCAAATGCCAGTTAAGTAAAGACCACACACAGCAAAAAAATAATTATTCAAATCAATAGGAAAAAGAAATCATAAAAATTATACAGATGAGAATATGCCGGACAATACACAGACTAAAATGAGCTCAACCACAAGGAGTAAGATATCTCAACTAAGCCAAGAGAGAGAGACCCAGCTTTCACCCAAGGAGAAATTCACCGAAGTCTCTGGTATGATAAGCTAGGGATAGGGACATGATCAAGGTTCCAGATTTTCTATATGTCAGCTTCTTCCCAGGGTTTTTCTCTCCTTCCAAGGATCTGTCCCTGAAGAGAATCTGTCTCTTCTCTTAATGCTGGAAGCCATAAGACCAAGAATCATTCCTCTAGCCAGCTCTCATAAACTGAATGGGATCATTGAATAATTATTCTATACCACTGAGCAAAGTTTTATGCAAATTGGCTTGAGCTCCCGGTTACATTTGTAGAGATAGAGGGTTTAATTTGTTTATTTTTCATTCCATTTAAAAGAGTAAGCATTTATTTTCTTTCTCTCCTATCTCACTTGACTAGGGGGGAAAAAAGCACAACATCTTATAACAAATGTTCACTGTCAATAAAAAGTTATTTAAAAAAAATGTTCAGAGTTAAAACAATTCCCATTTTGGCCATGTCCAGAAACATGTGTCTCATGCTGCATATCTTATCCATCACTATCACCTTTATTATTTAATTATCATTCATCATCTGTCCTCTTGAATCATGGTTGGTCACTGCATTGTTCAGAATTCTTACAGTCTTAAAAGTTCCTTTCTTTTATAGTGTTATTGTTATAAGTTGTTTTCCTGGTTCTGCTCACTTCACAATGCATCAATTTCAACAAGTCTTCCCAGATTTCCCTCTCACAGTCCCCTCTGTTGTTTCCTACATCACAATGGCATCTCATTACATTCATATACTGCAATTGGTTCAGTCATTTCCCAGTTGATGGACATCCCCACTCCTCTCAGTTTTAACTTTTTTTACATATAGGATTTTTTCCTCTCATTCCCTAAGATTTCAGATGTTGTGTAAATCTCCAATTTAGGAAGCTCAGAATGAGTTAAATGGGTTTAAAAAGAATATGGATGCTCTTTTCATACTAGAAGGGGATTAGAAAGAGATTTTTCCATCATAAGGAGAGATTCTCTTTAAGCAAAACCAGCTGACCAGATTTAGCTCAAACTTTTCAAAAGCAATACACCTTTGGAAAGTGACCAAGTAGAAAATGTTTTGATCCCAAAGTAGAGTTTGTCTGAAAAATCACAGGCAACTTTGAACAGGTTCTTAAAGTAAAAATTACCAGGAACCAGCCCTCTTATATAGGACATCAGAAAGGCCTGGGGCAGGAACTTGAGGGTGAAGTCTTTTTGGCACTGACATCTCCTAGCTGAATGACTTGGTTAAATCACATACAAATGTAATAGTAATTATAATTTTGGGGGGATTAAAAAGCCCAGTTCCTCTCAAGGACTCTGTGAGATCATTCATGTAAATAGATTATAGCTTTAGTGCCGATAAAATTATAGATTTTTATCAGGCCATTTTACTGAGGTCCACAGAGGTTAAAGATATAGACATGAAGGCACAGATAACTCAGATGGAAATAATAATGATTTATATGGTGATTTAAAGTTTGCAAATCACTTTTCAAACCTCTTATTCCAACCTCTTAACAGCACTGTGAAGTAGTTAGGGTATTTTGATCAGTCCTGTTCTTCAGAAGAGCTAAACAAAGCTCAGAGGGATTAACTCTGGCAGGTAGTCAACAAATACTGACTGCCTACTATGAGCAAGTCACTGTGCTAAACGCTAGGGATACAGAGAGAAAAAAACAATCACTGCTGTCAAAGAACTCACAGTGTAATGGAAAGACAACATGAAAACAACTGTGGACAAACAAGACACATAAATAGGAGGTTATTTGAGAGGGAAGAGACTGGGAGAATGAAGTGGGAAAACAAAAACCAACCAAAACCTCTTTCAGAAGGTAGGATTTGGACTGTTGTGAAGGAAGTCAGGGAAACTAGGAGAGGTGAGAAAGGGGAGCATTCCAGGCATATCAGATAGCCAGCAAAAAAGCCAGCCTCCCCTCCAGGGAGGGGAGAGAAAGGGAGGCCTTAGGGGAGGAGGTATCTAAGGAAGGGAGTAAGGTGGAAGAATATTAAAATGGTAGGAGGGGGGCAGGTTATGAAAGGCCTTGAATGCTTAACACACAACCCTAAATTGGATCCTGGAAGTAATTGGGAGCCACCAGAAGTTACTGAGTA
Organism: Sarcophilus harrisii; assembly: GCF_902635505.1. Lineage (NCBI taxonomy): Eukaryota > Metazoa > Chordata > Mammalia > Dasyuromorphia > Dasyuridae > Sarcophilus > Sarcophilus harrisii. Next base: position 232,043,508 of record NC_045431.1, read on the forward strand.
GCAAGCTGACATGGTCAGACTTGGGCTTCAGCAGTTGAATAGAAGGTGGATTAGAAGGTCTGACCAAGGTCATACATCTAGCACATGTCAGAAGCGGGATTCCAATCCAGATTGCTCTGGACTCCAGGTCCAGCCCTCCCAACCACTGATCAGAGGCAGGTGTCACTCACAATCATCTGCCCTTCCCCGCCCCACGCTCAGGATGTGGTGGTCAGGATTGCAAAGGTCTTCCCTGGCTCAGCCCTGCCCTGTTTGTCAGGTAGTTCTCTCTTCTCTCAGTCTCAGAGTGACCGGTCCCTGGTACCTGATGCCCCTTGGTGGGGAAAGCTAACCCCCTTGGGTCTGCTCTACAACTGTGTCTCCTCCTCTGGCCGCTGGATTCAACTGCTTGAAATCTGGAGCATTTCACTGAGAATGGGGTGAAGAAGTATCCGGGCCACAGATCTCAGTATTTTTCTATGCAGTTTCCTTTACCTTGCTCTGATTCCTTTATTCGTCTTCTTCATTGTCCTCTGGCTTCCCCGTCCAGAGTCTTTCCTTCAGATCTAATCAGGAATTTTAAAGATGGAAAGGAAGCCAGAAACTATTCAGCCCAACCCTGGTTTGAACAAGAATCCTCTGCCATACAGCTCACAAGTGGCACCCTGGCTTCTGCCTGAAGACCTTCTATAAGTGGGGGACTAACAAAAGCTTTCACAGAAAATTGTAAAGTTTGTGGACTTTTTATCTCTGACACTCACAGCTCTTCAAGGTAAGAGCTTTTATTATGCTTTGTGGGGCAACATTCTACTTTAGTATCAGTTTAATCGGAGTTTTATCTGATATCCATCTTAACTCTGTCCCTTTCCAACTTTGCCTTCATTGCTTCTGACTCTTCCCTCTGGGGCTGAGAGGAACAAATCTGACCTGTCTTCTAAATACTTGGAAACAGTTATCATGTGCTCCCTGATGGTCGTGCTCCGGACCACGAGCTTTCCTTCAATGATGTGCTCAATGTGAACCGCTACATAACATTCCCACTCCCTCTGTTTTTGTCCACTTGCATTTCTGATTTCCTTCTCAGGTTAATTTTACCTTATTTCAAAGTCTGATTCTTCTTGTGCAGCAAAATAACTATATGGACATGTATACATATATTGTATTTAACTTATATTTTAACATATTTAACATGTATTGGTCAACCTGCCAGAAGGGGGTGGGGGGAAGGAGGGGAAAAGTTGGAACAAAAGGTTTGGCAATTGTCAACGCTGAAAAATTACCCATGCATATATCTTGTAAATAAAAAGCTATAATAAAAAAATTAAAAAATGATGTGCTCAGAACTGAACTCAGAACCCCCAATGTGGCCAGAACTGAACAGAGCACAGCAGGACTATGCTTCTTCATCCTGGAAATTTTGAAATGCTAAAAAAGTATGGTTGGCCAAAGCTCAAGTAAGTCAGGCCCTTTGTCTTTTGCCTTATCTTTTTTTTTGAAGCTCATTTTTTGTTATTTTACTTACTGCTTATAGGAAGGGAAGGGAAGAGAAGGAAAGGAAAGGGGAATGTAGCAAGATAATAGGACATCAAAAGAAACATTTATAAAAATTAATTATGATACAAATGATCATGTGATAAGTACATTTAGAGTTATAAAACCATCATCTTAGGTAACTGGACATTGACTCCACTTTTGTGGAGATGGTATCTTGAGATTTAACCCAAAGGAAAGAAGCAAAGTGTTCTAAGAGCTAGAGGCATGAAGTACATATAATTCTCGGAGAAGCAGTTGGGGAGAACAGGATAATGGCCTATACAAAAGCAAGCAGGTGAGAGACGATTCAGGTAACAGTTAAGCAGACCAATTGCAATGTGTGGGAAGCACATGTAGACTTGGGGGGTCCTCACCGCATTACTCTTTCGCATTGACTATTGGGGACCCCAAACCATGGTTATTAAGACCCTGAGAGTTACTCCATGGTTAGCTCTGGAGGATTGGAAGTTATCTTTATAATACTAGAGCACAAGTGGGCTTCCCAATGATTATCAGTCGATATAAATGACTCACTCAGACTTAAATAGCGCTTCAGAAGGGTATTTATTAAGGCAGCATAATGAGGATGATTGGAACAAATGTAGCCTGCATACTTTCCCACAAGAACAATGTAGGATATAGGGGAAAGTGGGTCCAAGCTTACGGAGCACATGAGGCAAGTGAAACTACTCCCAGCTCCTGGATGGGCCAGATCCTTCTGCTGGAGGCTGTTAGATGCCCCCTCAGGCCAAGCCTTCCTTTTCTGCTGGTTTTTCTTTGGTGAGCCCTGAGTCTCTAGTTCTCCTGCAGTCTGTTTGAGGAGGAGGAGAAGGAGGAGAAAGAAGAGGAGGAGAAGGAGGAGGTGGAGGAGGAAGAAAAAGAAATAAGAATGAGGCTGGGACTCAGGTTCTTTCTTTCCCTACAGACATTTTTCCTCAAAAGTTTGGAATGCTCTATCCTAACTTAGCAAATTTTAATTCTGAGCCTCAGAAAATCTTAATAAACTTCCTGTTCACCCCTAGGGGAGTGTCCAGTCCTTGTTTTTGCCTAGTGAACAATCCAGATGGGTTCTCACCTGATAAATATATCAGAGCCACATAAGATAAGGGTAATTTTGGCTCTACTCCTACTGATTTGAATGAGTGAAATAAAAATGGAACAGAGTGTAAAGGATTTTAAAAGCCAAGCTGGGATATGTGTATTTTATTTTAGAGGCAGTAGGGAGCCATTGAAGAATCTTGAGTAGGAGAATGACATAGTCCAATCTGCTCTGAGGAAGTTATTTTGGCAGCTTTGTGAAGAATGGATTAGGGAAGGGTGGATGCGGGAGACCAATTAGGAAAATACTGCAGGTGTCCACAGGTGGTTGTTTGCCCTTCATTCTCAAAGAGGACCAGGACATCAAGGAGGTTTTGCCGTTACGCGAAAGTGCAGGCAAGAGGTGCAAGGCTGACCTAGGCAGGTGACTGTGAATGGAGAGAAGTACAGATGGGAGAGAGACTGTGCAGGAAAAATCAACAAGACTGGAACTGAAAGATGAGAGGGAGAGAAGCATGAGAGACGACTTCAGAAATCTGGACCTAGGTGATGGGAAGAATAATGGCGCCCTCAAACAAAGCCTCAGAATCTGAGAATGGAGGAGCCATCAGAAGCTTTCTAGTTACACTTGAATCTGAGGGAAATACTCTCTACCACCTTTGGAGTGAGTAGTTTGAGGGCCGCCCTCGAGGGCCCCAGATAAGTGGGAGCCCCTTCTCCCCTCACTCCTCCCAGGGACCCACAGCTCTTAGGGCATCACACACAAATCTGCCCTTGCAGCTTTTGCTGATGATTCCTTCTTCTACCTCGAAGGGCTGAGCTTAGTTAAGTCCCCTTCACATGGGAGTCCTCCCTAAACCTTTTCTTCTCCAGGCTAAACATCCCCAGTTCTTTCATCCAATCTTCTGTGATCTAGAGACCCATCATCCCCCTGATCACCCTCCTATCCAAAGCTTAGGATCAGAGATCCGTCCATATTTAGAGTCAGAAAGGACCTTGGATGTCATAGAAACCGACCCTCTCATCTTACAGATGAGGAAACGAGGCACAGAGAAATGAAGTGGCTTGGCCCTCCCCACACAATTACCAAGTGCTAGAGGAGATATCTGAACCAAGGTCTTCATGATCCTAAGTCCAGTACACTGTCCATTGGGCCAAACTGCTGACATCTTCTGTAAAACGTGGGGTCTCAAACTCAACTCATACCGCTATGAATGTGGTTTGGCTAATGCTTCACGCCAGGAAATTATCCACTCCCTCATTCTGGATATTCCCTTTTTTCTTAACGCAGCCTGGATAAATGTTAGTTTTTTATTCTGTTATATCATATTGTTGAGCCCAGATATTTTTCACATACACTTTCTTTTTTTTATTTGGATCTCCAGAGGCTATCACCTAGTAAACACTTTAAAATGTTTGTCAATATTTTATTTAGTTAATTGACTATTTAACCTTCTCACTGCTATCTTTTACTGAACATTTTTTTAAAAATGGAACCCAGCTGCAGGACTTTATACTTAACCTCATCAAATGTCATCTTGAATCAAACTGACTTTGTTGAAAAAGAAAAAAAAAACCCACAAATGAAGAAGTGGAAATCTAGGGCAAAGCTTCTTAAACCATGGGGTCATGTAACTGAAATCTTTATGTAAAAATAAATAAGCACATTCATCTCATTAGTATGTAAATTTGATTTCATCCTTATTACATGTATACCAAAGAATTGTTTTCAAATAACAATGATTTACTGTATGGATTTACTTTATTTTTATTTACTTTATAGATATTAAATATATTTACTTTATTAGATATATTTGCTTTATAGATATTAAATCTTTATGATTTACTATCAGTAAATATTTGATTTGTGTACCTATTTTATATATTCATATACTCGGGATCACATCATAATTTCTCAGACAAAAAGTTGAAAAAATTTAAGAAGCCCTGATCTAGAGTGAGACAGACAATGCTGTAAAGTTACCCATACATATAACCTGTAAATAAAAGGCTATTAAATAAAAAAAATAGAGTAAGACAGAGATATTTCCAATAAATCAAAATTCTCTCCTACCTAAAGAAGGGATACCAGGTCAAGCATGAATGTTTTCCTGTTCTATAAATCTAGGTGGTAGAACAGATTCAAACAAAATCAGAGAAAAACTGGGTTCAAATCCCCAACCTTGTCATTGCCCAATCCCCTCCTAACTTTACCTGCCTGAGCAATGTCTCTAAAGGCCAGGTTTTCTTTTTTCTTTTTTTTAAATTTTTTAAATTTATTTTTTATTTTTTTAATAGTTTTTTATTTACAATTATATGTATGGATAATTTTACAGCATTGACAATTGTCAAACCTTTTGTTCCAATTTTTCCCCTCCTTCCCCCCTCTCCGCCCCTAAATGGCAGGATGACCAGTAGATGTTAAATATATTAATGTATAAATTAGATACATAATTAGTATACATGACCAAACTGTTATTTTGCTGTACAAAAAGAACCGGACTCTGAAATATTGTACAATTAGCCTGTGAAGGAAATCCAAAATGCAGGTGGGCAAAAATATAGGGATTGGGAATTCAATGTAATGGTTCTTAGTCATCTCCCAGAGTTCTTTTGCTGGGCATAGCTGGTTCAGTTCATTACTGCTCCATTGGAAATGAATTGGTTCATCTCATTGCTGAAGATGGCCAGGTCCATCAGAATTGATCATTATATAATCTTCTTGTTGCCATGTACAATGATCTCCTGGTTCTGCTCATTTCCCTCAGCATCAGTTCATGTCAGTCTCTCCAGGCCTTTCTGAGATCATCCTGCTGGTCATTTCTTACAGAAAAATAATATTCCATAACATTCATATACCACAATTTATTCAGCCATTCTCCAATTGATGGGCATCCACTCAGTTTCTAGTTTCTGGCCACTACAAAGAGGGCTGCAAAGGCCAGATTTTCAATGGAGGAAGAGGTAGAACGGAAATGAACAATGATTCACCCTGAGGACCCTGGCTTGTTATTGCTAAAATATTTGCTGCTTGGTGGGACCATACTTTGGGAGTATTTTTTTCTGGTGGGTACAAGAATTACAATAGAGCACTTGGCTCCTAGCTCCATGCAGTTTCCACCAAAACATTTCTTAGGAAAAGCTCATGACAATGATGTATCTCTTGTACTCTTGAAAACCCGTGTCCCTGAATCTAACCTATGTAAGGAACAGCCCTAAACAAAAGGGCCATCAAAAAGACACCTCAAATTGTAGCTAAATGTCTTGAAGCTCAGGACTGGGATCAAGCTTAATTAAGAATCCTAGAGATCTATGGGTAAGTGTTCAACAAGGGAGAGAAAGTAAAGGACACATCACCTGCCCGCTTCATCTCCAGACTCTGAACACTAGATTCCACTAATGTGGAAAACACTAGGTTTTCTAGATCTACAACTAGGTTTTCTAGATTCTAAATCTAGAAAACTAGATTATTTTCTAAAGAATTGTAATCTACATACACGAATTGACACAATGAGGAGATCAAAATGCTGAGGAGCTGTCTCAGCCAGGGAACATTAGGTCGTCTTGTCAACTGGGAATATGTGGTAGCCAAGAGTCATGCTGTTTTTAAACATAAACTCTTGGATGTATGATGTCCCAGAGGAGAATGGAGGAAGATTATGAGTAATATTAGCTCATAAAATGGCAGCAGAAGGAAAAATGAATTTGGAGAAAGTGAGCAACCTAATCAAGCAAAGTCATCTCAAGGGCATTTAAGAGGGCAACAAACAGACAAGAAATGAGAGAGTTCCATAAAGATGCATAAATAAATCTTTTATCAATAAGGAGAATGTAGTCATTACATTAAGATTCTGAAATTACAATCCTAGATATCCTGCAAGAAGAAGAAAGAATAGAAATTTTTTAAAAAATTTGTCCTTTTGAATCAGGAGCTCTGTGTTCAAATCCTGTCTTGGGCCTTTAGAGCTCATGCTCTTTAAAATGAGGAGGTTACTTGTACTAATTGATTTTGACATCCCTTTCCAGCTGTAAATCCCAGGCTCCTGAGAGAAATTAAAGAAGTGGTAAGTAGCAGTGATGGGAACGATGGCAGTATAACAAGATTTTTGTCCGAGTTCAGGGAGTTTTACAGAAGGAGATGTCTCTGTATTGGCAGAGATAATGCTGAGCAGGGCATTGTGCTTCATGCCAGTGTACAGGCTTTTGGAGTAGGAGACAGAGCTTCTTTGAGAAGAAACACAGAAACCTTTGGGAAAGATGACTTTTCACTGTGTCCCAGATTGTCTCCCTGTAAACTCCAAGAATGACTTTCCTTGGGTGAGATTCTGCCCTCTTTGAACTGAGATTCCCCCTCTCCAAGCTAGAGCTCAAGTGCTCTTGTAGAGATTCTTTGGTATACATTAACCCATATGGCTTTTCTGATTTCTATTTGCCATTTGTTTGGGTAAGTGGTTTATTCACTGTTCATTATTTATGATGATCTTTTATGTAACTAGTGTCTGGTTGGAAAGAGCTAAGTTGTCAAATGTTAGATGAGGGTCACTCTCTCCCTGAAGCACAAAAAATGGCTTTCCTTCAGAACCATTCTCAAACTCTTGGACTACTAATATTGGAGGAGTCAGATAGATATAATTCTTATCCAACATCCCTCTTGGAAGTGGACAGATTCCGAGCCATGGATTTTCTCCTGTTCCCTGGAGGAGGAAATCAGCAGTTTCCCTTGGAGAGGGCTGAGCCATTCCAGAGATCTCCATCCATGCTATCGGCAAGTTATAACTCCTATAACTGTGTTCACTTAGACCAGTGGTTCTCAAAGTATGGTCTAGAGAATCCTGGGGATCTCTGAAACCCTTTTAGAGGGTCTACAAATTCAAAAATAGTTTTTATTTCCAATATGGTAAATGTCTATAAATATAACCCAGATAAATAAAAACACTTTGGAGAGATCCTCAATCATTTTTAATAGGATAAAGATACTGAAAACAAAAGTTTGAGAACCACTGAGTCTTAGACAGTCCAAATGGAAAGGTATTTAATAATAATAATAATAATGCAAACTTTGTAAGAAAACAGTGGATATTGTGTAACAAATTGCTGCTGGTTGTAGAAATAGCACCTATTCCATATCTAGAAAATCATAATCAAGGAGCCAGATTCCTATAGCTTCTTATCCCTCATAAATAAACAGATGGCAATTTCCCAAAATATAAATACAAAATATCCTTGAAAATTCAGGAAATAAATTGTCCTCGAATGGTAGATTCATCATACTAAAATCTATTGCCTACAATTGCCTGGTCACCACAATGACCCATAAAAACTTAAGAACAAAATTTTAATAGATGTTACTATCCCAGTCGTAACAAGAACTCATAACTATCAATGAATAAAAAGCATTAAAACCTCGTGGGGTAGGGACCTCGTGGGAGAAATCAAAACCAACTGGGAAGGGGATGAGGTATTCTTTACCTCAACCCCAACATCTTGTCTGGAGGAGGAATCATCCCAAAGATACTTTCTAAGTACCTCCTGAGGATAAGGGGGGCATTTCAACCCTTTTAGTCCATTATAAAAAAATAAGCAGCATAGGAGTTTACCAAACATCAAATAAAAAAAAAGGAATCTCATCCCAGAGCCATTCTTCTCTGAGCTCTGGAAGAGGAGGAGGAGGAGGAGGAGGAGGAGGAGGAGGAGGAGGAGGAGGAGGAGGAGGAGGAGGAGGAGGAGGAGAAGTGGCACTAAATAGCCCTTTGAAGAATCTGTGAAGAAATCATTGCAGACTCACCACTCAAGGAAAAAAAAATGATTCAAAGCACAAACCCTGGAAAGATGAAGCAATTAAAGAAAAATGGACTGTTTAATATGACTTAACTAGAAATAGAAGCTGAAATTTTTAAGAAAGTGTTAGAAGGTAGATATCAGGGAAAGTTGATTCAGTTGGGATTTATCAATGACAAATTGCTTTCCTCAGGGGAAGGGGTGAGGGCTATGATGTTTAAGGCACCAGTAGGTTGGACAGAGCTGCCAGAAACACACAGGAAGGAACAGGCTGAAGCCCCACGGAACACATTGCATAGAACTGGTGAGCTCTTTTCCCATGGCTCCTTCCTAAGGTTCCATGACTAAACCTCTTCCCCTCCCCTTGCCCTTCAGGAAGCTAGGATCGCAACCCAGTGGCAGCAGCTAAAAGGAGGCATCAGATTAGAACCCCGGCCCCGTTTTGTCCCGAGCCATTGGCAAAAGGACCTAGTTCTTCCCTAGGAATAAGTCCCTGAGAGGAGGGAGGCCGAGGGGCCAGGATGGCTCACGGCACCAGGAGCAGCTGAGTTCTGGGAGCAGATCGAATGGCTTCTGGTTATTTATCCTGACCAGCAGAACCAGCTGTCAGCGGATTAGCTCCTGGCACTGAAGTGGCTTCTTCTCACTGAAGGCTGAGACAGGCTCGATCCGAGCTGGATTTAGGGCAGCGCGGGCTGCTGGAATCATCCCTTGCTTGTGGGTGGCTTTGGAGGAGATCCCAGGATGCTCCGTGTGATGCTGAGCCATGACACGCGACATGGCTCTAAGGCTCAGGGTGGCTGGAGCTACTCCGCCAAGAGGAAGAGGGAGATTAATAACGTGGAAATAAATAACTCCCTTGAGTCATCGACAAGTGTTTTTGAGCCCTTACTAGGTGCCAGTCACTATGATAAGGTCTGGAGATAGAAAGGAAGGCAAGAACACAAAAACATTCCCTGCCTTCAATGAGCTCACATCGTTTTATCGTCTGACTCCATGTGATCCCATTTGGGACTTTCTCGGCAGAGACTGGAGGGATTGAACATTTCCTTCACCAGCTCATTTTTACAGATGAGGAAACTGAAGCAAGCAGAGCTGAGTGACTTGACCAGAATCATACAGTTAATGAGTGTCGGAGGCTGGATTTGAACTCAGGAAGGTGAGCCTTCCTGACTCTGGGATCCCAGTCTATGCTCTATGGTGCCTCCTAGTTGCCCAAGGAGCTCACCTTATAATTCTCAAAGTCCAGCCCAGCAAAGGGTGGGGGGAAATGACAAAGTAGGGAACTCTAGCCAGTAGGAGTTCTCTGTTTCCTGAGGAGGCTTGGCAGGAGCTCTGAAACCTGGTCAATAGATCTGCCTGCCTTCCTTCCTTCCTTCCTTCCTTTCTTCCTTCCTTCCTTCCTTCCTTCCTTCCTTCCTTCCTTCCTTCTTCCCTTCCTTCCTTTCTTTCTTCCTTCTTCCCTTCCTTCTTTCCTTCTTCCCTTCCTTCCTTCCTTCCTTCCTTCCTTTCTTTCTTTCTTTTTTCTTCACTTTCTTTCTTCCTTCCTTCCTTTCTTTCTTTCTTTTTTCTTCACTTCCTTCCTTCCTTCCTTCCTTCCTTCTTTCCTTCCTTCCTTCCTTCCTTCCTTCCTTCCTTCCTTCCTTCCTTCCTTCCTTCCTTCCTTTCCTGCTATTATTTTTATATTTCTTTCTTTCCTTTCCTTCCTGAAATTCTTTCATCCTTTGTTTCTTTCTTTCCTGGACAAACCCATGTTCTTCTGTGTTCACTTTGTGTCCAAAGATGCTAAAAACATCTCACATCCAGTTTGTTGTTACAGCCTGAAAGATTCTAATAATTTACTTTTATCTTCATGCAGAAACTACTTCAACACTTAAGTCAATGGGCTGGGATGGCATAGGATGGGAGGCTGTGCCTACTTAAACACCTGTGATAATCAACTGAACACAGTGGGCAGAGCACTGAGTCATGCTTTTTCACGTTCTGATCCCACAAGAAGGCAAGATCATTCATGGAACAGATCAGAAATATAAGACCCTGAGTAGTCAGGTAGCACAGTGGACAGAGTGCTTGGCCTGGAGTTCTAATCCAGTCTCAAACACTTAATAATTATGTTTTCCCAAGACCCTTCACTATTCTCTACCTCAGTTTCCTTATCTGTAAAATTGAGATATTAATCCATCACAGGGTTGTTATGAGAACCAAATATTATGCTTATAAAGCATTTTGCAAACCTTAAAATTATAAATGCTAGCTAGCTATATACAGCTAAATAAATGCTATTATTATTATTATAACTACCCCCCTGCCAGAAATACTTCCAGGCATTGGTTGGTGCCGACTGCACGGGAATTCATGAAATGGCCTGAAAGGATGAAGTCTTTCATTAGGCGCCAATATATATATTGAAACAATATTGGAAAAGTAAGAGTCTGGATCTACTGAATACTCTCACCTCATTTAAAAGTAATTACTTTTGTTAAGTGAGAACATATCTTGATTGAATCAATTAGAACCAGGTGTGAACAAGGCCTGGCTACCTCCTTGAATCAATCAAAGCCATTTCAGTTAGGTATAACAAGAATCTCTTTTTTTCAAAAGAATGAGAGAGTCAGGCACCTCCTGGAAGCTTGAATAAAAAGCAGGAGCTGGTTTAGAACTATAGAGAGATTTTGAGGATCTGGCAACATGAGGAAAGAGTGGGAATGACAAATCTGCTGCCCACACCTGCCTGGGGATACAGTGAGCCCTTCCACATCTCTGGGTTAGGGATACAATGCCCACTGAAAACTGGAAAATCCAAGTAAAATTTTTGGCCTTCTCTTTATACCTGAGAAGAAGTCTCAATTTGTTTTTTTCTTTTATGGAGTATTTACAGTACCTTATTGTGAAATTTGGGTTGGTATTATACAATACTATACATATACTTTATGTATTTCTGAGTTTCTTTTTCTATGTCATCTGCTGGCCTTCATGTGTTAGCTTCTGCAAAACTCCCTCCAAACTTCTAATTTAATTTCTTTTCTTTTTTTTCTTTCTCTCTTTCTTTCTCTCTTTCTCTCTCTTTCTTTCTCTTTCTTTCTCTCTTTCTCTCTCTTTCACTCTTTCTTTCTTTCTTTCTCTCTTTCTCTCTTTCTCTCTCTCTCTCTCTCTTTCTTTCCTGAGGTACTTGGAGTTAAGCGACTTGCTCAGGGTCATACAACCAGGAAGTGTTAAGTGTCTGAGATCAGATTTGAACTCAGATCCTCCTGACTTTGAGGGCTGGTGCTCTATTCACTTCACCACCTAGCTGCCCCTCATTTAATTTCTTCTACCAGAATTTCTTAAACTTTTTCCACTTATGACCCCTTTTTGACTAAGAATTTTTTACATGATCCCAGGTATATATTAAATAGGTATGCAAATCAAACACTTATTATTTATAAATCATATTTTGTGATCCCCACATTCAACCCCATTTGGGGTTGAGACTCACAGTTCAAGAAGCCTTATCTTAAGCCAACCTGGATTATATTGATGTAGAAATGATAACTGTAAATCCATAAAAATTTAAGAGAAAACACATTAAGTTTCCATACCAAGTATTCACAATAGAGAACATGAAGGCTCTGGAATTACTCTCCCAAGCCCAATTGCACTGGGAAATTGCTACCTCCAGGTTCTTAGGCACGAGCCCCCACCGGTATGCTATTCTCATTTCTTATCTGTTGGTGATTAGCTTTTAGAAAGGGGTTTTTACCAAAACCGTATAAAGAAAGTTGGCACAAAATATTTTTCCCCACCCTGTCTGTGATACTCTCCCACTATTATATATGGATATAAATAGGCTCAAGTTTAGAGAGAATATGTGGCAAATTGGTAACATCGTTCCCCTTCAGGGTACTCACAAAGTTTCCCTTAGGTAAGGTATATCTTTTCCCCTGGGATCATAAGAAAACCATGCATCTGTGTTTCTCTTCATTCCATCTAATCTCTCCTTGCTACCAATATAGACACCAGCTACCTTGGGAATACTACAACGACACCAATGAAAAGTCTCAAAGCCCTCAGACTCTTCCTAAGCTCATTGGTCCTCCTCTACTAAAAAGAGAGAGCAGAAAAGGAGACCGAGATTGAAGCTGAGATTAGAGGTGGAGATCTTCTCTTTTCCCCAAAGTGATTCCTCTTTAAGGGTCTGGCTAGAAGATTTCCACACTAAGCTGCCAGACCCTTAAATCCCTGAATTCTAAATTGGTTTGCCGTTTTACAGATGACTCACAGTGTATAATTGAGTTTCCTCAACTAATTCTAACAGCCTTCCCATACGCTATCATTCCCGTTCAGCCAATTGTTTTCAAAAAATTAATCAAGAAAACTTTCCACATCTTTACTAGAATCTGTGATTGATTCAATTAAGAAATATTCTCACCTGGTTAAGATATCAGAGAATGGCATAATCTATAATAAATTTTATTTTCAAAAATGGTTTGTTGAAGCTCTATATTTGGGGACAATCTTGATTTTTGTCTGAAAATATGGGATTGTATCAGATCTATTCATTTAGCTTTTTTGAGACTCTTTCTTATATGGCACTGAGCAAGCAAGTGAAAGGACAGTTTGGATGCCTCTTTGGGACCCTGAAGGATCATTTTATTTTGGAGAAATGGGCAGTGTGTTCACAATATGCCCCAGCTCTGGCCTTAGGTACAGGGTGCTGCTCTTTCTTGTGTCTTTATCATCTGTCTTTTTTCTTGCTCTTATGTGGATGAGCATCAGAAGAAATGCTGTTCAGTTGTGTCTAACTCTTTGTGCCCCCAGGGACCATAGCATGGGGTTTTCCTGACAAAGATCCTAGAGTGTTTTGCCATTTCCTTTTCCTGGTCATTTTACAGATGAGGAAACTGAGACAAATGGGGCTAAGTGGCTTGCCCAGGGTCACCTAGCTAGTGAGTTATCTGAGGCAAGATCTGAATTCAGTTCTTCCTGACTTCAGGCCTCCTTCTCTCTCCACTGAGGCACCCAGCTGCCTCCCAGAGAAGGAACAGTCCGTTCTGTAACCTGGTGAGTTTGAAAGTCTGGAGAGGAGCCAACCTAGTGGAGTTACTGCTTGATCCAGCCCCAATCAAGATCCCAAGTACTACAAAAACAACTCTGATTCTTCTGTGGCCACACCTGGAAGTAAACTTCGTGGGAAGAACCACTTTAAGTTGGAGACCACGATCCTCGGGGGTTTTAGTGGGAAAGGGGAGAGTATGCCCTGGTTTGAGGGCACATGTTTATGCTCCTATATCTTCTCAGCAAATATCCTTTGTAACAAGCTAATTGATGTTAATTCCTTATTAATGATATCTAGGAGATATAAATAAATTAGATTATAGCAGCTAGATGCTAAATGGCACTGACAAATTATATTGGGTCATTAATCACTAGCAATAATGTGGTGGGGAGACACAATGGGTAGGACCTCTGATCAATAGCATGTAAAGGGGCTCATACCTCCTTGGTAGTATGTTTCTTCCACAAGAGACTCTAGCCTAGAGGATGTTGACCTTCCAAAAAAAAAGAGGTAGACTTTTTCTCACACTTTCTTGCTTGCTATGTCCACTTACGAGTTATTCCAGGAAAATCCCCTTAAATAAGATTTAGGTTTGACTCACATCTAGGGTGTGAAAGAGAATCCCTTCCAGGAAAACTACTCAGTGGACAAAGTAGGAGATATCCACGAAAGGAAAATACTTACCTGTTTCCTCTGCTCCAAATACTCCTTGGAACACATTTACAGGTACTTTAAACATAAAAGTTGTCCATAACAAAGACTTTAGAGGAGTCTCTAGATACAGGAAACAGAGGAGGTGCTCACTTGAATAACTCATAGAATCAATCGATAAACATTTATTAAGTGCCTACTGTGTGCCAGACATTCCCAAGAACACAAAAAGAGAAAAGATAGGAACTTACAAGCTCTACTCTACTCTTCCAGAAGTAAAGTCTTCCAGGAGACTTGTGAGATCCTTGAATAGATTTCACTTTCATCTCAGATGTAGAACAGTAGACTCCCTGTATTCAGGGAGTCCTGAATTCAAATCTGGCCACAGATATTTAACCATCTGTGTGACACTAGGCAAGTCACTTAGCCTCTGTCTGCCCTAGTTTCCTCATCTGTAGAAGGAGGATCATAATAGCACCTTCTTCACACAGTTGTTATGAGATCGGATGAGATAGTAAAGTAATTCCCTTACCACAGTGCTGGGCACAGAATAGGTCCATTATTGTTATTCTCTCAGTTACACTGTCCAGCTCCTATCTTCTGGCCAGTCAGGAACACACAGTTTGGCCTCCTAGAAGTGGTTTATTGTTGCTGTGGGGGGTTGGTTTTTGTTGCTTGTTTTCTGAGAATGATTTAACTGCTGAAATGTTTCATCTGAGTTCTGGGCACCCACAGAATCTCTGATCACTTGTCCTCAGGGAAAGAAACCCACAGCAGAAGAGGCAGCGGGGAACTTGAGGTCCAGGCTCAGGCTCCCCTAGATCAGTACGTGCTCTTTCTGCCACATGGGGGGGTGTCATAACTGCTGCTGGGCAGGGGAGGGGGAGAGGAATCCACCCCTCTGCCTGCTGGGAGTCTGGGGGGAGACTGGATAGTCCCCAGTGACATGCTTGGAGGGTGGGAAGAAGGAATAGAGCATCCACTATTTTTCTTTTGGGGCAATCGAATGGACAGTTTTTTTTTGCTCAGTTTCCATCAGTTTTGATTCAGGTCCCAGTGATAGGAACCCTGGGGGGAGACCCCCAAGGACAGAGACCTGACCACATGTATAAGCAGATCTTGTCCCCAGCTCCATTACTTGTTAACAATAATAACTCCATCACCTTCCTGAACAATGGTAAAGGTCCCACCCATACCATACCAGGCCCACACCATTGGATTTATCCAAATCATCCAAAATAATTTGTCTTTAGATGGTGATAGTCTGTAAAACAGCTAGAATCCAAGCATGGAATCAAAAGCCTCTCTCTCCCTGGGTAATATCCACATGAACTTATCCAACAAGACATCGACAAAGAAGTATCAAACCAATGTCATTTGTTCAGATTTAGGGAAATCGAGGGATGGCAATTCAGGAGGACCAGGCCACTATCACAAGAAATTAGAGCAGAACTAATCATTAAGGAGTCCAGACTCGGGGACGAAGGTAGATGGATTACACAAGAAATTGCTATCAACAGTTCAACAGCCCAGTGGAGGCTACAAAAAATGTTAACAACGAATATCTGAACAACAACCACTGAATACAAGGTCAGAAGATATGACCTTTTGGCTAGAATAAGACATTAAAAACTCTCTGTCTTTCATGGATGACAGATGGAAATTCTCATCCTACAAATATGGACCTCAAGATATCCTTGAAAACTCAATGGGTTAACTGTATGAGAACTGAAGCATAATCACAGACTGAACCATTCTCCATCATAACCAAAATATAATATTGATCCATAAAACTCAATAGCGTCTTTTGAAATGAATGTCCATTTATTTTAATATCAATACCAAAATATCACACCAAATACTCTATCTCCAAGCTACATGGGAAGACAATATTTTCAAAATATAGAGCCATAAGCAGAAGAAATCAAAATCTAGTGGAAACACGATGCGGTACACATCAATCCTGTTATCTTGTCTGTTACTGGAGTTGTACCGAGCAGGATGCTTCCAGAAGATGAACTCATATACTAACAAGATGATTCAACTACCAAGAGCAGTTATTTTGTCCTTGTGTTCAATAATCCATAGAACATTAAATACAAAAGAATAGTCGAAATATAGTGACTTGTTTCTAGGCCATTTCTGAACTCCACTGAAAAGGTAAGAACTTTCATTATCATCCGGCATCTTCACCACCATCTCAACTGACATGTGTAAGATCATCTTAAATTCGTAAAGCATTTATACCTGCACATTGTCGCATCTGACTAGCGTGATAGACTTGTAGACTAGATATTGTTCATCCCACTTAACAGATGAGAAAACTGACACTCAGATGAGTTAGATGATTTGTCCAGGTCACACAACCAATTAGTATCCAAAGTTGCATTCGATACAAGTTTTCTTGACTTAAGGTCCATTGTTTTATATACATAAGGACTCACTTCCTCTTATAGTGTTCCTTGGGGCTGCCCCTGCAGAAAGGTTACTTGGGTTTTAAGGTATTCTGTGGGTCTCACCTCTGAAAGCTATAGTTCATGAGCCCCAATTATTACTCTTACTTTTAATAGTCAGCCAGTAGCCATAATTAGCTCTAAGCAAAGGCACTGAGATGATACCATAAAAACAATATTAACAAAATGCTCATAAACTCCCTATAAACCTCGAGCTTATTATTTCACAACCGCACGCTATCAGTTGAAAGCAAGGAATATAATACTTAAGAATATGTTAGTAGAGAAGAGGATGTGTAGCTAATCCATTTGTCTAAGGCCATTCAGGTTTCATATACCGTGGTACCTAAAGTCCTTTTTTTTTCTCCTGATATCCTCATGCTCCTCCTGGACCTACATTCTCTCCTTGGCCAGTCATTCAATTGGCTGTTCTGGGCCTGTTAATTCCTGAAGCTCCTAATCTGCTGGGCTGGCTCTCTTCTCTGCTGCCAATGGTCACGCGACTCTGGGCTGTCTCCTTCCTCCACTCCCTGGGATTGTTCCCAGTGGGGTAGGATGTCCCTTTCCATGTAAGTAGCACTACTGCAAAGTACCATAGCAATGAGGGGAAGGAAAGAGATATCATTTACCCCACCTGTCCACCTCTACTGTCCCTATTAAAGGCACAAGGGAAAAAGCAAAGTTTGGTCTCCTCTTAAGATCCAAGTGGTTTTCTTCTCTGATGCTGAGAGTCACATTCATCAAGAGTTTTCTGTCTCTCTGACTCCTTAGATCAGATGTCCTAATTTTTTAAAGGATCACCTTCCTAGCAAAAGGAGCTCGATCCCCTCTAATTCCATTAAACTTGACTGAAGACTTCTTCAAACCTTATTCAGGGTAATAAAGTCTTCCTCGAATTACATTAGGCTTCCCTAAAGAATGTTTTTTTTTTTTAACACTTATAAGATATTATCAGCTTATTGTCTTTGTTACCTATTCTCTTTCTGTGGATACTGGGTAGGGAGGAAAACCAATTAAAATCAAACAACCAATTACACTAATCCTCACTACTATTAATAATAGTTAACATCTGTATAATGCTTTAAGGTTGGCCAAGAGCTCTCCACATATTTTCCTATTTGTTCTAACCACCTCCCTCAGCCTGAGAAGGAGAGACCCATCCAGCTATCTTCCTACACAAAGGAAATCAGATCTCAACACCCCAACAGAGGGAGACATCAATGGTAAAGGGAAGATGAATGTCTTGGTCAACTTGTAGCTGGGAAAGGTGGAGTAATTAGGAAGATATTACAAAGAACTTTTGGACTGATCCTCATAATTATTTTATCTATATTCACCCAGAACAAAAACAATATAAATGCAACAAAGAGTTACTAAATGTGAATAAATAAGCCCCAAATAACCAACCCTAGTCCCATTGGGACCTTATTCTAATATTGTCTAGCATGTCATTGGTGCTCCACAAAGGTTTATTATCAATAATGCAATTTAAAAAAAACAGAAAGAATACTAAAAAAAGAAGACTCAATAAAAAAACTGGGAACAAAGTTAAATGAGGTTGGTGGTATAATGCTTAAGCTTGTTGGGAGTGGGAAGAAGTGTGGAAGGTAAGGGGAACTACATGGTATGGTAGAAAAAGTCCATGGGACTGAATGTAAATCCTGCCTTTCCCCTGTTACTGCATGACCTTGGCCATGTTGTTTCATCTTTCTCAGTTATAAAATGTCATAGAATCATAGATATCAATCTTAAAAGGAATTTAGAAGTCATCTGGTTCAATCACCTGATTTTGTGCATCAGAAGAAAATCCCACACCCAAAGAGAATCCCACGCCCGAGATCCAGCTGATGTATCTAATAAGGCGCTTTATGTATGCCATGATACCTTTATCAGAGAGAACTTCTTTTTGATTGAGTTATAGCATCAATCATGTAAACCAGGAATGAACAATTCCTAGACATCTCTATTGAATCATTTAATCAAATATACAAACTAGATGTGAACAACCTCATTAATTAAGTTGGGAAAGATTGAAGTGCTTGAAGTCATTGGGCAAAATCAGATGATGAAAAATATTAGAACTCGGAGAAAGATTCTAGCAACCACTTTGAGAAATAAGCTTTGGAGGTGCTTTGAGCACTAAAGGGCCACAAGGGATGAGGTAATGGGAAAGGGGAGCTCAGGGGGAATGTCACATTCCCCCATTGCTCTTACTTGGACCATATCATGGGAGAGACTGGACCATCCATAAGGCCTCCAGCTAGGAACTGAGAGAAGACAAACTAGATAAACTGAGTAAAGGTGACTTCAGGAGGCAGGACCTTTTCAGGCAGAAAGAAATGTGAGCTTCTGGACTCTAAAAGACTGTTGATGTTCAGAGCCCATCCAAGAGCTATACCCACTTAAGGGGAAATTCCTGGGCACTCCACAAGAAGAGATAAAGACTTCTAGAAACCAAGAATTCTAAGTTGCCACATATGCTCTCTAGCCTTGAACCCACTTTCCCCTGAACTCTGGATGTACTCGTAAAAGAGAGCGTGTCACAGATTTTGGCAGGGGAATATTCTTATACCAATTGTTCTTATTTACACCCTCTCAGCAAATACTACCTTTAAAAAGCTAATTTACCCTGGTAAATTGATCATTGAGAGCACACTGAATGGGGGCTCATGAGCAAAAGAACTAGAATCTCCAACCCCTCAGGATTTCTATATTAACCTTGAGGGAGAAGTATAAACTGTGCTTTGAGAACACAATCTGCCAATACTAGTGAAGTTTGAGAGAATAATCTCAGAGAGGGAGCTACAGCTATGAGCAGCATGAGCACATAGAGATGGGATTTATCCAAGATCACACAGCAACTCCACAGCTCCACAATAATGTATCAGTGTACCATTTTTCTCACATTCTCTCCAGCATTTACCGTTATCTTTTCCTGTCATTTTAGGCAATCTGAAAGTGGCAAAGCCAAGACTAAACCCAAACTTTTTGACAACAAATCTCAGGCTCTTTCTATTGTGCTTCTATTGTAAAAGCCTTTTAATAATGGCTTTTTATTTCCAAAATACATGCAAAGATAGTTTTCAACATTCACTCTTACAAAACCTTTCTCCTTCCCTTTCCCTCTTTCCCCCCTCCCCTCCTCTAGAAAACAAGTAAACGTGCAATTCTTCTAAAATTTCCACATTTATGATACTCAAGAAAAATCAGATCAAAAAGGAAAAAAATGAGAAAGAAAAAAAAGCAATCAAACAACAACAAAAATGATGAAAATACTATGCTGTGATCCACATTCAGTCCTCTCTCTGGGTGCAGATGGCTGAAATTACCTCATCATTGAAAAAAGCCACATCCATTAGAATCGATCATTTCATAATCTTGTTGTTGCTGTGTACAATATTCTCTTGATTCTACTTGCTTCCTTAGCATCAGTTCATGCAAGTCTCTCCAGACCTTTCTGAAATCATCCTGCTGGTCATTTCTTACAGAGAAATCATATTCCATAGCAGAATGCTCTGTAAGAAATGAGCAGCAGGATGAATACAGAGAGTCTTGGAGAGACTTACATGAACTGATGCTGAGTGAAACGAGCAGAACCAGGAGATCATTATATATCTCAACAACAATACTGTATGAGGATGTAATCTGATGGAAGTGGATTTCTTTGACAAAGAGACCTAACTCAGTTTCAACTGATCAATGATGGACAGAAGCAGCTACACCCAAAGAAAGAACACTGGGAAATGAATGTAAACTGTTTGCATTTTAGTTTTTCTTCCCAGGTTATTTTTACCTTCTGAATTCAATCCTCCCTGTGCAACAAGAGAACTGTTCAGTTCTTCACACATATATTGTATCTAGGAAATACCATGACATATTTAACATGTATAGGGCTGTTTGCCATCTGGGGGAGGGGGTAGAGGGTGGGAGGGAAAAAGTTGGAACAGAAGTGAGTGCAAGGGATAATGTTGTAAAAATTACGTAGGCATGGGCTCTGTCAATAAAAAGTTATAATTATTTTTTAAAAATATTCATATACCATAATTTGTTCAGGCAGTCCCCAATTGAGTTCTTCCACTCAGTGGGTTTCTTGCCAAATGCTACAAACATTTTTGCACATGTGGGTCCTTTCCCTTTTTTATGGTCTCTTTGGGATATAGGCCCAGTAGAGACACTGCTGGTCCAAAGGGTATGCAGTTTGATAGCCCTTTGGTCATAGTTCCAAATTGCTCTCCAGAATGGTTGGATCAGTTCACAACTCCACCAACAATGTATTAGTGTCCCATTTTTCTCACATTCTTGCCAACATTTACCATTATCTTTTCCTGTCATTTTAGGCAATATGAAAGGTGTGAAGTGGTACCAGAATTGTCTTGATTTGCATTTCTCTAATCAATAGTGATTTAGAGCATTTTTTCATGTGCCTAGAAATGTGTGCCCCCCTTTTTAAAGAAAGGTTTTCAATTCAGATTTAAATGGCTACATTTTGGTTCCTACATTTGCAACTGAAATGGACCCTCATGGTCATTTAACTCAATCTTATCTTTTACAGATGAGGAAAATGAGAAGCAAAGAGGTTGAGTCCAGGATTATTCAGGTGGTAAGTGGCAGAGACAGGTTCCTGGACTGCCCAGTCAAATCCCATTCTGCTAATTCTTCTAATAGGTAAACACTATGGCTTATCACAGAATGAACATCCTAGATTTTAAGCTAGAATAGACTTTAGAAAGCCTGTTCAGTCCCTAAATTCTACCAGTGAAAAAAGTGAAACCTCAGAAAAGTTAAGTGACTTCCTTGAGATTACAGGATTACTCAACAGCAAAGTCAGGATTTGAACTCAAATCCCTTGACTAAAACGCTACTGCTCTCCCCACAGAACTAAGCTGCCTCTCTAGAGATAGAACAATAAATTTGCTTAAGGTTGATTTCTAAGATCCTTTCTAGCTCCAAATTCTACTAACCCATAAGATTCTATTAAAAACAAAAGAAGAGGGGCAGCGAGATGGTACAGTGCATAGAATACTAGCCCTGAATTCAAATCTGACTTCAGACACTTAACACTTCTTAGCTGTGTGACCCTGGGCAAGTCACTTAACTCCAATTGCCTCCGCAAAGCAAAAACAAAACCAAAACAAAACTTGGGAACATTTAGTTCAAACTAAGTCTACGGTGTTTCATGGGTCAATATTCCCGATACCTTAAGTGAGCTAGTTCAAAGGTCCATGACATCACTGTCGATAGAGATTATAAGGGCTCTCTGGGCCTTTCTAGATGATGGCCTGAGAAATCGGCCGCCCTATGGACCGCCGGCAGCTGGTCAGTCCCACCCGACTCAGCAAGCTGGCCCTGAGAGCACCATCCTGTCGTCCGTCACCCAGAGCCCACCTTTAGCTTCCCCTGTTGATAAGACCTTTCGGAACTTTGCCTTGCTGGCACAGCCTTCAGGAATCCAGACAGGGGCCTGTTTCATCCCCCCATGATCCCCTGGAAGAGGGCCAAAGCCTAAAAGGTTTTGAAAAAGAAAAAAAGCTAAATTAACAGCAGCCCCAGCCACCGGGAGGATCTGATTTCATCAGGCAAGGGAACTCCCTCCCCGACGCATACAGCGGGCCGTCCACGACTTAGTGGATAGATCCCAGTTTCTCAGATCAGTTCCCTAGAGGTGAAGAGACTCACTTGCCCAGTGATTAAGTCTACCAGAGCCCGCTTTTGAACCCTGGTCAGTCTTACGGCCGCCTCCCCACAGCAGCTGCCAGCAGCACTAACATAACTCTGCTTGTGCTCGCCCCTGCCAGCCTCCTGAGGATTTCTCCACATCAAGTGGCCAGCAGAGGCCTGTGGCCTGGCCCGGTGCTCTGGACACCCTCCTATTCGTTTCAAATGGGCACAGGAGAGAATCGCAGGCTCCTCGTGCTTTCTGGGTTGGAGGTGGGGCAAGCCCTTAATCTCATCTCAGGGCTGCCTTCCCCCTTACTCACCACACATTCGTTCAACGATTGAGTCAACTTTGTTCGGGTCCCATGAAGGGCTTGTGCTGGACAGAGATGTCACCGCCAAGCGCTTCCACCTTAACGTCGAGGGGCAGGCACTTGGACAAAGAAGCTGCGATTCAAGGCGATGTAATTCAACACATTTTCAGAGCACTTTAAGGTTGGCGGTTTGTGGTGGTTGTTAGTGTTTTATTTTCCAGCAGTTACACATAAAATGTTTTTTTTAACATTTGTCCTTAAAACTTTGAGTCCAGATTCTCTCCCTTCCTCCCTCCCCATCCTACCCTTAAGAAGGCACATGTGAAGCAAAATGTTTTTATAAAATGATGTTACAGAACTTTGAGGTTTACAGAGAACTCCTCTCAAAAAGGAGTGTGAGGGGCAGCTAGGTGGGGCAGTGGGTAGAGCTGAAGTCAGGAGGACTTAACACTTCCTGGCTGTGTGACCCTGGGCAAGTCACTTAACCCCGATTGCCTCAGCAAAAAAAAAAAGGAGTGTGGAGGGGCAGTCAGGAGGATCCAAGTTCAAATCCAGCCTCAGATACTTAACACTTACTACCTGTGTGACCTTGGATAAGACATTTAACCCCTAATTGCCTCACCAGCCAAAAAAAGAAAGAAAGAAAGAAAGAAAGAAAGACAGACAGACATGTGGTCAATAGTCACTATAAAGTCTTAGCCGTGTCCTTCCTCTGCCACATACTGTGGGACACTGGGCAAATCAATTCACTTTTCTGTGTTGATGGACAGTTCTCAGTTCTCTGAGGCTGTTAATTGTAGAGAAGATGTGACCTGCATTGGTAGAATAATTTCCTCCTCTGGGACTTTCCTATGTCCATGAAATCACAAGTCCAATCCCTATCCCACATCCTTTCAGAAAAGTCCCTGAGGCAAATAATATGAATTTGATCATCTCCTGTCTATGTCCTGTCAATATAAGAGGAGTGAGAAACAGTGCTAGAAAAATGGAAGGCCCTGCAGAAATAGATGGGAGTCTTAGTATTGTGCCACATTCTCTTTTATTATCCTGACTCAGTTTCCCTAAATTGTCCTGCCTTGGTTTCCCTAATTGTTCTGCCTCAGTTTATAATTGTTCTGCTCATTCCTGCAAAACCTCCCCTCCCTCTTAATCAGAATATTTGATAAGGATAAAAGATCTTATATTTTAGAATATCAGATACTGTCTTATCTAGATGGCTCTACTCATTTCCGGGGTGTCTCTCCTATTATGTCCCCCTCTCTGGTGGCTCACCCCGCCCTGTCAGAGTCCCATTCCTGCCCTCAGCCCCCTGGCTCCACCTCTGCCTCGGTCTACCCCCAGCATCTTAGCCACGTGTATATATGTCACTGAGAACTCACATTGTTTGTTGGATTCTTGGAGACGATAGTCTTATTCAGCCCTGGGACCAAACCATGGATCCATTTGGTCCCAGTAAATCTCTCCCTTTCAAATAAAATATAAATACTCACTAATCTCTGTCTTGCCTCAGTTTCTCCAGCATTATATTTGAACAATTTGTAGAAGGATCCCTTCCTGAAGTAAGGGAGACTGTCAGGGAGTGAGAGAAACTCAGACCTCAGGGGAGTTGGAAGACCTGATTCCGGTTTTGCTCCTAATGATCAGTGGGACCAAGGGCAAGGATCTCAGTTTCCCCATCAGTAAAATGAGGAGATGGGACTCCTGGATCCCCCATCCAAGTGCCTTCCATTTCTCGCATCTCAGTGATTTGGAGATTTCATGAGGATGTACATCTGCCCCCAAGAAGAAACAGGAAATGGGAGCAAATCCAGAATCCTCCCGGGACAGGGCATCGAGTCTAAACCTAGGAACCAGGCAGAAAGGGTCTCAACGGGCCTCTCTGAATGAACTTCTGGTCCCATCACAGCAATCCAGAGCAGGCAAGTACCTGCAAGAAGGGGGAACTGGAAAGAAGCTTGAACTTGGAGCCCAAGCTGAAGGTGGGAGGAGTGTCCAAATCCAGGCTATGACACAAAGGAGCTGCCTGACCCCAGATAAATTCCATACCTTCTCTGTGCCTCAGTTTCTTCTTCTCCGAAGTGGTGTCCTGTCTGTGCCTGACTATTAGTAATTCATCTCCCTGTTAGACTGTGAGTTGCTTGAGAGCAGAGACTGGACTATCTTTCCCTTTTTTTCTGCATTCCCACGACTTAGCACAGTGCCTGGCACACAGTAGGCATTTAATAAATGATTATTGATGGGTTGCTTGCTTCCCTCCTATTCTCAGTTTCTCATTCCTCCATTTCACCTACTGAAATCCCTGAGAATGAATATTCCTTGACTTTAGGGATTGCTTTTCTGGGGGGCCCAATACAAGGTTTCACCCATAGTAGGTGTTCCATTCTTTTGCGCTTGATTAGAGCTTACAATCAGAGACTTTACTCTAGTCTTGCGCTATATAACAGGCACAGAGGAAGTATGACAAAAGTTTTGCCCTCATTCTTCATTTTTGCCGGACCACAGACCATGAGGGAGGCACTAATAACGTCTCTACGATCCTCCTTTTATGAGGGCAGAATAACAATGACCTATATTGCTCCAGAGCTATAAGATTTACAAAACCTATTATTTATATCATTCTGTTTCTCACAGTAGCCCTAAGCTATCAATACTATTATTGTTCCCATTTTACAGATGAATAAACTAAGATACAATGGAATTAAGTGACCTTCCTAGAATCATACAACAAGATTTGAACCCTGGCCACTCCTTAATTCCAATCTGGCACATTCTACCACATTCTGAGGCCTTATTCAGTGAAGTTGGGAGGAGGCAATGTATGGGGAGGGAAAAGGAAAAATCAAAGTGTAAGGGAGGAGCAAGGGAGGCTGCAGAACTGAGAAGGCTCAGGTACCTCAGAGAATCCTCCCCTCCTTCCTAATGCTACTTTCTGCCTTTGCTAATCCTGAATGTTAAAAATAAATTGCTAGCAACACACACACTTCCTGTTTTTGAGAGTGATATTCCATGCAGGGAAGACACCGTTCAGTTCCAAAGGAGCACAGCATCCAGATGGGTCAGACTTTGGAAAGATCAAGTTCTGAGGGCTGAGCGTTCAAAGGATTGTAAGGCGGTCCTGGGAGGAACCCCAGGGATCCTTCCTGGGACTGCAACAGAATCACAGATGCTCAGTGGCAGGAGCCTCAAGGGTCTCTTGGTTCAGCCCAGATACTGACATCACTGACCAGTGGCCATCCGGCCTTTACTTGAGGAACTGTTGTTGTTCATCCTTCATTTTAAAGAGGACCCATGATTTCCTGGCTGAGATGTCCCATCGGGCTCTAAGTGTCTATAATGTGTGTTTCAGCTGCCTTCGTGGTCGTCGGTACAAATTATTCTCATCTGCCCATTCCTTCAGAACATTCTCCGTTACTGGAGCAGACGCCCCCTAACTCAGCCCCGGGTTCGAGTCCTCAGTCTGGTTTAGCCCGTCTGCTGCTTTGTCATGATATACCTGCTGTCCCAGTCTTGGAACCACAGTTGGGAATTAGGGGAAAGTGGACACCAGAGATGGGTGAACAGCCCTCACATGGGAGGAGTCGGTCCTCCCTGAACAAACCTGGACACCTTTGCTTAAAGTCCCAGAGGGAAGGGGAACCCACTTCCCCTGGAATAGCCTCATTCCACTTTGGGAAACTTTGTCAGGAAATTTTCCCTTCTGATGCATCTGAAACTGCTGATCCCAATCTTCCGCTCACCACACTTAAGAGACCAAGCACATCAAATGTAATCCCTCTGCCCTCTGACGGTCCTTCAAAAGCAGTTATTGTGTCCATCCCTTTCCCATCCGCCCCATTCCCTAGGTTCAACACCCCCCTTTCCTTCAACTAATCTTCATGTTTTCAACTCAGAAGCTTTATCGTCCTGATTGCCCTCCCTGAAATGTGGTACCCAGAACCGAACACTGCTCTGGGTGTGGTTGGACAAGGTCAGAGTGCTTTGAGATGATTACCCCCCTCTTTGGGGGCACCGAGCCTTTCTTAAGGCTCCGTCTCTTACATTTTTTCCCCAAATCACATTCTGTTCTTTTCCTTTCTTTTTTTTTTAAAGCCATCCCACATCACTAACCCTTTGAATTTTTTTCCCAGACAGTCTGGCCTGAATATTAAAGGAAGGGAAGGATTCAAAGAGTTGGAGGTGAGGGAGTTCATTTCAGACACAAAAAGTCAGTGCAAAGATACAGAGATGGAGGCCAGTTTGTCTGGGCTGGAGAGTGTGGGATGAGGACCTGGGTATAAGAAGTCACTAAATTCTGGGACTCAGTTTCTTGTCACTAAAACAAAACTCTTCTATTATAGAAGTTCCTCAAAGACAAATAAGAAAATAACTAAAAAGAGATAAGCTTTTTTCCAGCTGAAGAGAATAAGAGAGAGAGACACTCAGAGAGACAGAAACACATACAGAGAGAGAGAGAGAGAGACAGAGAGAGACAGAGAGAGAGACAGAGACACACAAAGAGAGACAGAAACACACAGAGAAACAGAGAGAGAAAAAAAGAGACAGAGAGAGAGACAGAGACACACAGAGAGAGACAGAGAGAATGTGATCTTTAAGTGGAGAAGATTCAAGCTCTGGAATGAGGAGACTTGGGTTTGAGGTCCAGCTCACTCACTTATTAGCCTTGTCATGTTGGACTCACCAATGACCTAACATTATAAATATTAATGGAGAGAGTCTCCTCAAAATTTGTGTTCCTTCTCCTTTCCACTCAGTCCTCCCAACAGCTTCCCAATTGATAATCCTCATATAGAAGCCTCCCAAGCTCAAGAAGCCCCCATGGCTCCCTACTTCTTCTAAGCTCAAAGCTCCTCCAACCTGGCCTTCTTGATCTTTCCAAGTCTGGCTCCAGTCTCTTTCCACGCTGATTATGCATTGTTCTCTGGCCTTCTGGGCTCTTCTTTTGGTCAAGGGATTCCATCTTTGCTTCCCTGACTTAGCACAAGCTTTCCTCGGTTCCTGAAATGCTCTGCCCTCACCTCTTAGAATCCCTAGCTCAGCTTTGATGCTCATCCCAAGCGGCCCCTCAAGAGATCTGTCTTAATCCACCCTTGACTCACCTCCTTCACAGTCATTGCTGCCTTCTCATTTTCCCCAATTACCTTGTATTTATTTTTTTCCAACTTATATATAAGATATGTGCCGGTGTTGTTTCCCCCTCGGTTGAATGTAAACTCCCTGAGGGCAGACACTCTCTTGTTTATATCTTTGCGATGCTAGTGCCCAACACAGCCATTTGATAATTGCTTCTTTGAATTGATTCAATTAAACAACTTCCTCATCCAAAAAAAGAGTTCAAAAATAAATTCAAAGACAGAGAAGTAAGAATCAATGCCAATGGAATCAGTGGAAGACTGCGACCAGTTGCCAAGATCTGATTCTCTATGAACAGGAAAAATTTGGAAATCAGCATGGGTTCCAGAGCCCCAAAGGAGATGTCGGACACTTAGTGGGAGGAGATGGCTATTTGTCGAGGAAGTAAATGAGCTAATTCCATTTGGGGAGCACAGAGGGCCATTCGTGGCCCTGAAAAAGTTTTCCTATAAAATCTTGTACTGCAAGGAAGCTTTGAGATCAAAAGGCAGTTCCCCACACCCATCCCTTTTACAAAGAAAATATAAGGTAAATGACCTGGTAGAGATTACATGGCAGGTGGATTGCTGGAGCTGCAGACAGGAAAGATTGTTGGAATCTTTACAAACTGTTAAGTCATTAGAGTTGATAGAGACAATAATTATCTAATTTAGCCTGGTTCAGTATGATTGATCTGATCTTACAAGGAGATGTTATGGGCCAGAACTTGAAACAAGGTATGAAACAAGGTGTACATAAATCCATTAATATGGGAGGCATTACACATAATTACATAAGCTCATAGTAATATAACACAGGCTAATAGTGATGTAATAACAAATAACATGAATCAACATGAAGAATTTACACATGTCCATAAGTCCTAGAAATAGTCCCAAAGGAATCCATTGTCCAGTTCATATGCCAAGAATCCAATAATTCCTGTAAGCTTTGAAGTCCTGCAATAGTCTCATCAACAATTTTTCATCTCAGGGAATTCAATGATTCCTGCTGAAACAGTCTCATCTTGTGTTAGGGAATCCAATGATTCCTGAAGATTTAAAAGTTATTTTAACGGTCTCATTGTCAGCCATGCTCCTTCAGTGTCAGATGTTTCTTAAATCTTCTCCTTTGTTTTGAGGTTTTTCTGCTTTTTCTGTTTCTCTCTGATGGACAAGGTGAATACAGCTTGTTGGCCCCCATCTGATTCCTTCTCCACCTGTAGAGATACAAGCAAACCCTTTCCCCCAAGCAGTTAACCTATCTGGTCCCTTCCATTCACCACTTTCTGGGTCTCTCCACATCACCTGGTGATTATCTAAAGATAGTGGAGTTGCTCTCACTGGACATGGCCCTTCTGGTGGATTATAAAACCTGTCTGCCAGAGCCAATGCATCTTTATCAAAAATTTAAAAAATTAATGGTATAGAGAACTAAATTTAGAAGTTCTTTAGGGTTACCTGTAGCAGATAATTATTGTCTCTATCAACTCTAATGACTTAACAGTTTGTAAAGATTCCAACAAAAGATCTGGATTCAAATCCTACCTCTCTATAAGAGCATGGGCAAATTCCATTTTTTTTTTTTTTTTTTGGAGCTTCATTTTATCTATCAGTAAAATGGGAATAATAACTCCTGTAATCTTGACTTTGCAGAGTTCTGAGGCCCAAATGTATGTAAGATGCTTTATTTCAAAACATTATATGGAATTAAAAGGTCATTTATTGTTAAGATAGATAGGGTTGATGATAATAAATAGTAACAATGTATTTACAGCACCTTAAGGTTGACAAAGCACTTTACAAATGTTTTATCACTTGCTCCTGCTAACAGGCCAGCAAGCTGTTTATGTTCAGTTATTGTTTAGTACTGTCTGATTCTTGGTGACCTCATTTGGGTTTTGTTTTTTTTTTTGGCAGAGGTACTGGAGGGTTTGCCATTTTCTTCTCCAGTTCACTTTACAGATGAGGAAACTGAGGCAGAGAAGGTTAAGTGACTTGCCCAGAGTCACACAGCTAGGAAGTAGCTAAGACTGGATTTGAACTCAAGAACATGAGGTTTCTTGATTCCAGAACCCTGCTCTGTATGCTAGGGCCCCAACTAGTACCCAGTCGATAGATATGCTCATAAATACTGAATATTATTTCAAAGGCGAATCGGAGGTTAGGGGATATTGGTTCAGTAAAAAGTCTCACATTTCTGTTGTAATTTAAATCAATAAGCATTTATTAAGTGCTTACTGTATGCCAGGTCCAATACCAAAATCTAGAAATACAAAGAGAAAAAGGAAATAGAAGGTGCCTTCCAGAAGCTAACAATCTAAGGAGCAAGACAACAGGCACACGTGGAAGTAAATGAGAAATTAAACAAAGCAGAAAGCTTGGGGTAATCTTAGAGAGGAAGTACACATGCAAAGACTTCTGTAAAGAGGGCAGAGTTTAAACTGGTTCCTGCAGGAAACCAGGGATTCCAAGAGGCAGAGGTGCTGAAGAGAGAGAAAATTCTAGGTTTGGGCACGGGGGTGGGGTGAAGAACAGGAGCATCCATGTGGCTACATCATGGAGCAGTGGAATGGAATTGGGGCAATTCAACTGATGCGTCCAGGCTGGAGTAAGGAGGATCTGTATTCAAATCCAGCCTCAGAAGTTAATAGCTGTATGAGTAAGGAAGTCATTTAACCTTTTTTGTCTCAGTTTCCTCATCTGTAAAATGGGGACACACTGAAGAAGGAAGCAAACCACTCCATTATCTTTGCCAACAAGATCCCAAATGGGGTCAGAGAGAGTTGGACAGGACTGAACCACAATGTGTCTATGCCTTTGAAAAGGTCAGATGGAGTCAGGGAAGTGAGAATTTCCATCTTAAGTTTTTATTAATGTTTTCCTCACAACGATCCTGAGGTAGATAGCTTATTATTCCTCCTTTATAGATAATGGCATGGTTTCTGAATCAGGAAGCTATCCCAAGATGACATAGTCAATAAGTCAACAAACACTTATTAAGCACCTACTGTGTGCCAGGCATTAATGGCAAGCACTGGGGATACAAAGAGAGGTAAAAAGTCCTGATACTTCAGGAGCTCACAGTCTACTAGGGAAGATGATGTACAAATATCTACCCCAAAAAGGTCTACCCAGGATAAAATGGGAGTGATCCATGGAGAGAAGACTCTACAATTGAGAAAACTGGGTAAAGGATTCCTATAGTAGAGGGGATTTTCACTAAGACTTGAAGGGAGCCGGGGAAGGCACCGTCACAGATGTGATTTGGTGCAAATATGTGACAAAAACTACTGGGTGAAAGGCACAAGAGTATAGTTCAGATCTCCAGACCCTCTGGCAGCCTTTCAGTGCTGTCATCTTGGTCATCTAGATTTTGAAATAAGACAACACATTATAAACAGCCCAGGGAAGGATGCCTGCTTTTGGAAAGGATTAAGTACTTCGAACTTAGCAGCCTGGGGGAATTTATATATATATATATATATATATATATATATATATATATATATATATAGTCCATATATATGAACAGGGCTTGGATAATCTACAGACATTAATTTACTCTGTGATACAACAACTAATTTTTTTTATAATAGAATCACCAAGAAAAGGTGATGGGAAGAGTCAGCTCTGGGTGATTTGATCTCAGATCCAATCTCAGCACTGGAAGAATCCTCCAGTCTAAGCTAAACCTGCCCAAGAATGCACCCACTATACCTGACAAGCAAACTGCCAGTTTTTGCATCAAGACCTTCAAGAGCAGCCCAGTGCATTCTGGGATAGCTCTAGCTACTAGTTGTTTCCTTCCATCTAAGGTGTGGTGGATGGAGAGCTTCCTCAAAGCCAGCAGATCAGAAGACACCTCCTACCTCTGACCCAAAGGAGCTGTGTGACCTTGAATAAGTCACCTACTATTCGTGCTCTGAGAGACTTTCCAAGACTCTAAGTTGCCCAGAAGGTGCCCTTCTGTATTGGTAGGGAGACTTCCCTATACTAATAAGTACCTATGCCTTTTTTACATTATACCAAATATTCCTTGTTATAATTGCTATCTGCCTTTTGAAATTAAAGTGCACAAGTCTGCCTCTTTCACCTGATGCCTCTTGACACACATGAAAACAATCATAATGTCTTTCATCCACAGTCTGGCCCCAAGAAAGAAACGTTCGTGCCATTGGAAGGTGAGTAGATAAGTCACATATGTCCATCCTCTGAGGGACTTAATAAATGTTGATGGATTGATGATAGTCAGTCAGGGCTTGTCTGTAAGAAAACCACATTTCTCTCTTCTTTTTCCTATTATAGTCCCCTTTCCCCTCACTCCCCTCTCCAACAATGCCTCCCTGGCCACTTCTGTGACATGCGTTGGTCTCACCAGTTATGCCCTACGTAACCCTGATCCAGAGTTGGTGATAGCTGGCCAGACAAAATTCATGGCTGCCTCTTGGAAAACCTCTGCTCTTGTGGGTGTGCAGCCGCTGTGTATAAGTAGGATGCCACATCCCAAGCTGAGAATCTGGAGTAAGAAAATGCCGCCAAAAAGAATTGGAACGGAAACAAAAAATAGGCTGAAAACGTGAGTGGAGAGAGAGAAGCAATGGACAGCCCATGTGCTGTACTTGTGTCCTCATGATGGCTAGCTAAGTTGAGGAAGTCATGTTGGGTGGACCCCTTGTGGTGAAATTATGGATAGACATGGACATGGAAAGAATATCTGCATGTGGGAGTTCACAGGTGCATTTTAGTGCTTGAGTATATCCTGGGATTATGGGACTTAGAGAACAATGGCAACCTAGGTCAACCCAATCTCCCTCATTTTAGAGAGAGAGAGAGAGAGAGAGAGAGAAGCCCAAACAGGTGCAATAATTGCCTAAAATTGCACAGATTTAGGGCTGCAATCCAGAGGTCTCTGATTCCAGTTCCAGGCCTGTTCTCTTGCCCTATGATGCTTTGGGGCTAAAGGAGGGGTAATTCACCCAAGTTTTATATTACACAAGAAACAGAATAGCCACATTTTTTCAGATATTAAAAATCAATCAATAAATAATTTTTCTGAAATGGGAAGATCCTACCTGTCCCTGTTAAGGCAGACAAATTCTAGCTCCTGACACAGGGAAAATGCATTTCATCTCTTTAAAGTCAGAGAGGATGGTTAGGGGATGGGGAAAAGTGAACACCGAGGACAAAAATTCTATAAAGCCTGAGGAGATACAGAAGCAAAGGGTCCATCGTGCTGACCATACATACCAGTAGTGATGTCTCACATCTACAAGTGTTTGCAGGTTTATAAAGAACATATTTTCCTTACAATGTCCATGAAATAGGTGGCAGACCTAATGTGCTTGGCACACAGCAGGCACTTAATAAATGTGTGCTAATTGGTTAGTTATCTCCATTTTATAGATGAGAAAGCCGAAGTTCACCGTGGGGGAGGGGGGGGTTAATGACTTACTAAAGGTCATAGAGCTAGTAGGTATAGGAGCCAGGAGTAATTAGCATGGTGTAGTAGAAAAAGCTTTGATGATGGGGAGGGATCTCCATCTGTTGACTCAGATCCAAATGGATTCAGCTGTTCAAAAATAAAACAATTTGAAATTATACCAGCACAGTGGAGGCAGCTAGATGGTTCAATGGATAGGGCACCGGGTCTAGAAATAGGGAAGACTGAGTTCAAATATGGCCTCCCCTACATACTGTTTGTGCAAGACACAAATTCTTGCTTTAATCCACTAGAAAAGAAAATGGCAAAGTGTTCCGATATCTTTGCCAAGAAAACCCATAATGGGGTCACAAAGAGTCAAATACAGGTAAATAATAGCAGTGACTGATGGGCCACCAAGCCCAATCCTTATGAGCATGAAGAATATCACGGCTGCAATTTCTCATGGAGAAGGAGTCATCATGATATACAATAGAAATCCCTTGAGAGACTTGAGGGACTTCTGTGACTGATTCCAGTCTGCTAAGTCCGTGGTGAGACGATATCTCTGAATTTGCTGGGGGTCCTGAAGAACGCACTAGCCAAAGCCTAGCCTTCACCTCTCGGTCCTTCATTCCTTGTGTCCCTCCCTCCGGGCTGGTGACATCCGGTGAGAAACAAAGCTGTAAAGGTAGAGGCCTTAGACTGTCTACCTTTCAGACCATCATGCCGTCCCATGAATACTGGGCTCTATGCTTTGCCTCAATATTTTTTGTATTATTTGAAGAGATTATTCTATGATCTTGTGAGAATTGAAAAGTTAAGAGCAACCTCAAGTCCAGGAGTGGGGGAGACCATCACATAGTCCCATGGATGCTCTTTGCCTTAATATTTGTTTTTTTGTGTTACCTAAAGGTAATTCTAGGACCTCATGAGTCTTGAAAAATTCAAAGAGCAACCTCAAGTGCAGGAATGGGGAAGCCAGTCCAGCATCAATGCCCTAAGGAAGGAGGAGCAACTTTTGGTATCCAACCCAGCAGTAGCTGAGGCGAATAACCTCCAAGACCTGATCCAGTAGTAGCCAAGATGAGGAATTATCCATCCAGGAGGCTAAGTTTGTATATGAATTTGGTAAGATCACTATTATGTAGAGATTGTGTTAAATCTAAGTTCATTCTCTCCAGAGACTCCTAGAGGCTCGGTGCCTGGGGGATGGTGGGGAGATGTTTGGACGTCTGTAATATCTCCATCTCTTAAAATAAAAGTCTGTGAAATATAATTTTTTTTAAAAATTTTATAAAAGTTATTTAATGTTAATTGTCTCAGTGGAATTGTAGCACTAGTCACCCATGATGAACAGTGAAGGATGATACCCAGAATGGGGGCTTGAGCCAATAGCATTAAAAAGAGATATGCCAACTTCTGAATTATTCCTGATGAGAAAGATATAGTCAGCCTACTTCTGGGATAGCGGAGATTACTTGCTGCATATGAGGTCAAAAGTACTCTTTGACCCAGTGATACCTCTACTAGAAATGTATCCCAAGGAGATCCAAGGCAGACAAAGGATCTCTCTCTCTCTCTCTCTCTCTCTCTCTCTCTCTCTCTCTCTCTCTCTGTCTCTGTCTCTCTGTCTGTCTGTGTGTGTCTCTCTCTTCTCTCTCCCTCTGTCTCTCAGTCTCTGAGTCTTTCTCTGTCTCTATCTCTCTCCTTTTCTTTTTTCTCTCTCTATATGTATGTATTAATGTATTCATATATTTATAATATGTGTGTATATATATATTTAATATTTCATTTGATAATTTATTTTAATATTATACATACATTATATAACATATATCTTATTGGTGTATGTATATATTTATTTGATATTTTGTTTTTCCCAGTTAAATGTAAAACAATTTTTCACATTTGCTTTTAAAACTTTTGAGTTTCATATTCGCTCCTTTTCTCCCCCATCACTCTCTCCTACACTGAGAAGGCACATGGGAAGTTATACACAACAGCATTTCTATGTTACAGCAGCACTTCTGTAGTACCAACAAATTGGGAAGAAAGTGGGTGCCCATAGATTGGGGAATGGTGACCCACACTGCATTTCTGGGAATATAATGGACATCATGCTGCCATAAGAAACTTTGAATATGAGGAATTCAGAGAAATTGAGAAAGATGAATACAAATCAGTGCAAATTAAGCAGAAGCAGAAGGTACACCACGGTCACAATAACATAAAAGAAAACAACATTGAACGTTTTCAGGAGCCTGAGCAGTAGAACAGCCATTAGTGACTTCAGAAAACTTGATTGTAAAGTATGGTTCTCATCTCTTTGAAGATGGAGTAGAGGGAGTGTGGAGGCAGATACGTGGGCCATTTGTCTGCAGAAGTATCTGGTGTTTTGATTTGTTTGTCTTGATCACACTTCTTTGTTACAAGGGAGGGTCCAATTTGGAGAGGAATGAAGCATTAGGAAAGGACAGGAATTTTTTTTTATAAGAAAAGAGCATCAATAAGACATTGAAGGAGAAAAAAGAAATCCTGAGTTCAACACAGTCTTTGATACCGACAAATTGTGTGACCTTGGGCAAGAGGTTATCCCCTGAGTCGACTTCTTTACCTATAAAATGGGGAGAACAAAAAGGTGTCTGAACTTTGTGCAGGTTTAAATGCATGAGAAACAAGGACCCTAACCCTAACATCCATCTTTTTCCGTGCTTCCCAGACCTCATGTCTACAATTGTTGACTGACTGACCAGAAACAAAATGGACATCCATTCATTCAAGAATGGCTAAACAAATTGTAGCACATGGAGGTCATAGAATATTGCTGTTCTGTATGTTAATGTGACAGAGGCACAATTACATGTGACAATGACATGTGACGTGACAATGAAAGGGCCCCATGGCACTTCCATTACAGAGCTTGACCTGGATGGTTCTGTCGCAACTAACAATTGAGATATAAAATAGGAAAATATAAACTCATCAAAATGGTTTCCCATTGTTATGGAGGGGTTGTTGAGTCAAGAAATCAACAAATCTTTATTAAGCACTAAGTGATATTGTTCGTTCCTGTTTGTTTGGGCTTTTTTGAACTGTGCTAGGCAAACATTGAGGAGGATTCTATAAGAACTAAAATAACAACAATAAATAACAAACCTTTCATCTGACATTCATTGAGATGTGTAGTCAATCTACACATTTTTATTAAGATGAACACAGAACTGGGTTCAGCACAAAGAAGATATTGTTTAAAGAAAACACAGATCCTGCCCTCATGGAATTCTCAGTCTAGTCCAGATAAGATACAGACACAGGTTTATAATTTATGGCATGAAATGTTTGACACTATTCAAAAGTGAAAAGTGATAGGAAAAGTGCAGGAAGAGCTATGGAAAGCCAGGGAACCATTCGTCCCACCATTCAAAGTTTTATTGAAACCAGATTCGAAAAGACAATGCGTTTATATCTTTTGACTCAGAAGTCCTTTCTATTGGGCTTATAACCCAAAAAGGTCAGTGACAGAAAGAAGGGTGCTAGATATAGCGAACTGTTTCTAGCAGCCTCCTTTGTAGGTGCAAAAACTGGAAACAACATGGTTACCCATCCATTGAATAGAATCTTAGGATATGTATAGGGGATATCTTATTGGAGGAAAGCCTTTCAAGTTATATTTTTTAAAGGTAATAAACAGAAAAAAAAACACCATGTGATTGTATATTCTTGACAACTCTCACCTGTGGGACTATGAAATATCTAGTCTTCTGCATAAGATCACAAAAGAAGAAAGATGAGCTGTCAATAACTGTATGAAAGACTTCTATCATTAATAATAAGAGACAAAACCATTGTTTCACTTCATACTCTCCAAACTGGAAAAGATGGCAAAAGTTGGACACAATCCATGTTGGAGGGGCTGAGGAAAGAATCTAATACACTGTTGATGAGTTTACAGATTACAGATGAAGAAACTGAAGTTAATAGAAATGAAGTGACTTGTTCAGGATCATGTGACTAGGAAATGTGGGAGGCAGAATTTGAACCCAGGTCTGCCTGACTGCCCTTCACTATTATATACTTGTTCTCTCTGTCTCTCTGTCTCTGTCTCTGTGTGTGTCTCTCTGTCTCTTTTTGTGTCTTTGTCTCTTTTGGTGTGTCTCTGTCTCTCTGTCTCTGTGTGATTTGTCTCTGTCTCTGTGTGTCTCTCTGTCTCTGTGTCTCTTTGATTTTCTAGATTATATATATTTATATAAATGAGTATATATCTGTATATAGTAGTTAATAAGAGCCAGAATTTATAGAATATTTAGAAGTTTGCTAAGCCTTTTGAGATAATATGTTATTTTATCCTCACAGTGACCCTATGAGATAAGTGCTATTATTATTCCCATTTTACAATTGAGGAAACTGAATCTGAGAGAAGTTAACTTTCTTGCCCAGGATCACACAACTGGTAAGTGTTGAGGTAATATTTGAACCCAGGTCTTGAGTTTCCCACCAAGTAGCTCCATCCAATACCTTTGAAATCGCAGTTCTAGTAAAAAAAACAAACAAAAGAAACCTTCATTATTCATGGTACTGAAATATACTGGTGAAGGAGAACAGGGCAGCAAGGTGTGGTGGGGCAGATGCTTTGTGAAGACGACTCATTTTATTCTCATAACATTTTACAGATGAGGAGACTGAGGCAAAATGTAACTTCCACATAGTTCTGTCCTCTGGGATCAAGCTGCTCGAAGCTAACCCCTCATTCACAAGAGAGTCTTTTGGAGAATTGCAAACAAAGGTTCTGTTCCTCTCCTCCTCCTCTTCTCCAGGTGCCGCGTTCCCAGAAAAGGTCAGTGGATCTTCCCATGACATTCTGCTTAGCATGTGAGCCGGGCACAGATAAAATAAAGAGTAATCTTCACAAGGCATTGGCAAATCTTAAAACACTATACGATATAAATGCTATCATTATATAGCCATTATTATTATTAAGTTATATTTACTGTAGTCTTTCTAATGGCTAGAGTTGCCCCTTTAAGAGGCAGTGGGATTCCCCCAAACATCTTTCACCAAACAATATCACCCCCCCTTGTGGACTCCTTGCTGTTTGTTCTTCCTACACAGCACTCCATCTCTTGAACTGGCTAGCATGCTCTCTCTCTCATCCCTGGCTTCCTGGCATCTTCAGTCTCACCAGAGTCCCCATATTCTGCAGGAGTCTTTCACCATCCTCCTTAATGTTAGTATCTCTCCCCCCACTTCCCACCCCATGATCACCTCCAATTTATCTTGCATTTATATGTCATCTCTTTGTGAGCTTCTCCAGAGGAGGACCTGTGTATTGTCTTTCTTGGTATCTCCAGTAGTGGGTAGTTAATAAGTGTTTGTTGATTGACTGTCTTATTTGTTGGAGATGTTGCAAAAGGAGCTGCCTGTACAGGCTGGGCTCACTAAATGGCCACCGAGACCACACCTGAATATGAGATTCATTGATAAAAGGCCTCAAAGGTGCCCTTGGATTCTAAACTGTGATCGTAGCCTGAAAATGCTTTAAGGAAAGGAAACAGATGAAGAGCTTTTTCATCTCAGTTCTCTCTGATTTGGGTAAATAATGAGGGAGGGGTTTACAACCTCCCCCCCTCCCCCCGCAGAGTCCAGACTGGCCTGGGTAACATGGCACAGACAGCCTCATATTATATTACAGATGACCCACAAAGTAGATGATGAGGAATCAGGAGCTGACTATCTCTGCATAATGAGAGCCACGGAAACCCTCTCCCTAGATCCTGCATTTTCAAACATCCTTTCTTTGGTTTGGTCTTTCTTACAGAAAAAAAAATGTACACAGTCATTTCTTTCATTTATGCACTCCATTCATTCATTCATTTAACAAACAATTATCAAGCATCTGCTGTGTACAGAGTGTTGTGCATACTCTGGGAAAGGACAAAGTTTACACAAGAAGTGTCCCAGCCTTCACTCAGCTCACAGAGGGATTAAGACAGCGATCCAAGTTACCGTAATATGCAGTGCCATACTTGATTAATGCCGTAGAGAGCTGCAAAGTGCCGTATGATATCCCAGGGGCCAGATTGTGCGAGGGGCTCCGGGTACTGTCAGCCGTCTTTACCGAAGACTCTGGGATCACAAGATTTAGGGCTGGACTAACCTTTGAGTTAGATGGCTGGGTGGTTGTGGTATTTGAAGAACAGGAAGTAGGCCGGGATGGGAGAACCAGAGATTGTAGAGGAGGATAATGTACAAGAAAGCTGGAAAGTGCCGAAGGGGCTGGGCTGTGAAGAGCTTTCAGTTTCAAAAAGAGAATTTTCTATTTGTTCCTGAAGCCAATAGAGAACCTCTGGGGTTTATTGAGTAGGCAGTGATGTGATTGGACCCACCCTTTAGGAAAGCCACTTTGGAGGTTGAATGGAGAATGGACTGGAGTGGGGAGAGATTTGAGACAAGACCTTGCCCCAATAGCTGGCACCACAGTCCAGACCTGAGGGTCCAGAGGAGAGAAAGGGTGGTACACTAGTCACTCAAGTAATAGATGTCTCTTTTTAAATGCCTACTATGTTCCAGACATCCTACTAAACTCTGGGGATGTAAAAAGAGGCAAAATACAGTCCATGTCCTGAAGGACCTTCCCATCTAATGAAAATGCTGGGCGGGCTGAAGTTCCGAGCCTCGGCAATAGACTAGAGACGACGTGCGCAGTGTCGCCCAGTGAGTTGGGATTCGGACCTCAGCCTTGTGACTGCGTTGCTCAGCCTGTAAACTTTAGCTGCCCCTTGAGTCCACCGTGTTCGAGCCGGCCCTCACATTAATCAGCCTCACCCAACACTAACCATTTATAGTAGACATATTTCACCTTTATGCATGCTAGCCTATTAGGAATCAAACCCCAGAGACAGAAGATGTGAGGAGATAATATTACGTCCAATCTCCTGCTTCTGTCAGACATTGGCCACGGTTACATGGGATAACCTTGTGTCCAATCCCCTGCCTCCTATCAAACAACGACCACAGCTACATGAGGAGATAACACCGTTTCCAATCCTCGGCCTCCTGTCCAACAATAGCCAAAGTTATATGATATAATAACATTGTGTCCAATCGGTAGCCAAGGTTACACGAGATCACATTGTATCCAGTCCCCTCCTTCCTTTCAAACAGAGGCCACAGTTATATGAGAAAACATTGTGTCCAATCCCCTGCTCCTGTCAAGCATTGGCCAGTTTTATGGGATAACTTTGTATCTAATCCCCTGCCTCCCATCAAACAGTGGCCACGGTTACATGGGATAACATTGTGTCCAATCCCCTGCCTCCCATCAAACAGTGGCCAAGGTTACATGGGATAACATTGTGTCTAATCTCTCCTGTCAAACAGTGGCCATAGGTAAGTAAGCCTGGGGCCACTCTAAGGTGCTTAGCAGTAGCAGAATAAACTCCTCAATTTGGCTTATGCCTTTCCTATTTTCCCATCCACTCATCGACCCCCACTACACACACCCCCTACAATCCAACATCAGCCTCCATCTCCCCATCCAGGGCCTACTTACTGGAAGGATCTCCTTTCTCATCTCCAACTCGAGGTTCTTCAAGGCTCAGCTCAGAGTCTCCCATCTGCAGTATCCCCAAAAACTAGTGCCTTCCTCACAGACACCTTCCTATTGATATCCTGTGTATCTTGTATGTACATAACTGTTCACGTGTTGTCTCCTCCCTATTAGACCGGGAGGTTCTTGAAGGCAGGGACTGTGCATCCCCCAGGGCTTGTGCACTTGGCACAAATTATTTATTGCTTGGCTAACTGACTCTATGACCCTAAGTAAGTAAACCCCAATTTTCTCATCTATAATATGAGAGGGTTGCACTAGGAGCCCTGTAAGGCCTCCTCTGACTTTTATGTTCCAGCTCTGACTTTTTATTTCTACATTCTAAGGTAATTCCATGCTTTAATACTCTATGATTCAGCTAATTACTGTTTTTAAAAGATTTCCAAGGAAGAAAATCCCATAACATTCCCTTGGTAACTTATTTATCAACCCAACAAAAGGATACATAAACATGACACAGAAATCCATGTGGCCATAAGGAGAGCTAAGAGGTGTTGTACCAAAGCACTCACTGACTTACAAACCCTCCTGGGCCACGCCCCTTATCTCTACCTTCCAAAATAGGCTCATCCTTTAAAGTGCACTTGAAATGCCACCTGTCACAAAGAGCCTTCCCGAATCATCGCCAGCTAGAAGGGCTCTCCACTCCTCAGAAATTCCAAGACTCTTATTGCCTTGGATTATAGTTATTTTGGTTCATAGTTTATCTATGGGCCAGACTGCAGTCTCCTAGAAGTCAAGGACTCTGCTTTGTCCATCCTTGCCTCTCTCTCAGCATATTGACGCAGTGTCTTGCGTGAGTAGGTTTTTAAGAAATATTTATAGCATGAATGGATGAATGATCCAGAGTGTATGGCAAGTGGCAAACTTCATCCTCTCCTTAAATATTAAACTTTCTCCTCACATACCAGCTAAGTACCAAGGTATCAGCACATCGGGTAGACTGCTAGGCTTGGAATCAGGAATATCTGGGTCTTGACTCTGACATTTAATATAATATAATAATATTTAATACTGTGCGACTATAAGCAAGGTACCTAATCTCTCTGAGCCTCAGTTTTCTCATTTTCCAAACGAAGTTGATAATCTTTCTAGTAGCTGTCTCATAGGGTTGTTGTAAACTTCAGAAAGACGTACTCAAAGAGTTGCAAGAGATATATATCTCTGGACATGGCTAATGTGGGAATTTGTTTTACATGACCATGTAGATTTGTTACAAGGGTTTTGTTTTTATTCCCAGTCAAGGCAGAAAGGGGAGAAGGAGAAGGGAAAGAAAATGAATGCTTACTAACTGGGGAAAAAATGAAAGAGAATTTGAAAATAACATTGCAAAATTAAATTAGTATTTTTATTTAAATATCTTGTATACAATAATGCTTGTTGACTCACTGATGATGTCACTAATTTTTATACTGGTCCAAGGCTCACAGCTTCTTCATCCTAATGTTGCCTACCGCTCTCCACAGATGGAGGGCTCAAGGTTATGAAAAATGGAGCAGGGGTTCTATATCTCTTGTCTGTTCCTCCTAATTCCCAAGGGTTCTTGATTGAAGAACACGAGCTCTTGTGGGAGCAACCTGGATCCACATCCTCCACCAACAACTCTAATGGTTCTTATATTCAGCTCAAAGTCTTCTCCCGCAACTCAAATTCATTTCCTCTTATTTTGACAAATAGCTGACTGGCATCTTCTGAATGACAAGCTTTCACAGCTTGAAGGCAGTTACCCTTTCATACGTCAGCCTTCTCTTCTCTGATCCGGTTGTTCAATCGTTTTTCCATTGTGTCTGAGTTTCTGTCACCCTTTGAGGGTTTTTCTGACAGAGATACTGGAGTATTTTCCCCATTTCTTCTCCAGCTCGTTTTAGAGGAAACTGTGGCAAACAGGATTAAGTGATCCACCCATGGTCATACAGTTAGGAAGTAGCTGAGGTCAGATTTCAAGAAAAGAAATCTTCCAGACTCCAGGCCCTGCCCTTTATCTACTGCACCACCTAAATGACCAAAAAGAGACATTTTTCAGATGTGAAGAAGGTAACTCGTATTCCATCAGGCTTTATGTGGATTGCCTAGTTCCAAATATTAAAGGGCTAAAAGTTCTCCCATTCTTGGATTTCATCCTTGTTTTCTCTGCCCAATCGTTGTCCTCGGTGCTCTCCAGGAAGGTCCCTTTGCCTTCTCACCTTCTACACGTTTTTATGTTCCAGAAGGACTTCTCAAAGCCATTAGTCTCTTTACAAGGTCATGGCCAACTACTTCACCCACCTCTACCAGCCACAGGAGAGGACTGGGCTGCTCATTTTCCTCTTGGTGGTTATTTATTTTATTATTTGGAGCACACTGTCAAACGCAGAATGCTTTCTGTGTCCTTGTCTGCCCCGGGAATGACCTCCTCTTTGCTAACTTACTCGTGTCTCCTAAAGGTTTCACGTCTAGCTTGTAGAGCCTTGGATTTGCCTGCTTTCCCTGATTATAACTCACATCACAGAAGGGCACGAGGGAGCATGTGCACCATGAGCCAGACAGCTGCCCAAGGAATCTTACTGGCTTTGCGTTCAAAAACCTTCCAAATAATGCTCAGAGCCCGTCCCTATAAAATCTCTCTCCCCTCAGATTGATCAAGATTGAGAATGTCGATAGATAGAGTAAAACAAGAGAGAGAGAGAGAGACAGAGACAGAGAGACAGACAAATCAACAGATAGATAAACAGAGATGTGATGTCAAAGATAGATAAATCAACAGAGATAGAGAAAGAGAGAGATAAATAGAAGAGACAGAGATAGAGAAAGAAACAGAGAGACTGGAGCTGGGTAGAAGATAGGTAGACACAGATATACAGTTGGATGTCTATATTTGTATACATATATGTAAATACATATGTACAAGCATATATATAAAATAGATTTATGTGTTATAGGTAAATATATGGATTTATGTTTAAATATTCATTAAAGCACTTCTTACAGTAGCAAAGAATTACAATAATATAAATGCCCATCAACCTGGGGATGACTAAACAGCATGGTACAGGAATGTGATGGAATATTGCTACACTGTAAGAAAAGAAAGAAATATAGAAGAATATAAGACTCATATAAACACAGTGAAGTTAGCCAGATGAGACAAAACCCAGCTCTTTTCCTTCTTGAACATAACTAGCATTTATAGAGAGCTTAAGATTTGCAAAGTGCTTTACAAACATTACCTCATTTGAATCTCTCAAAAAACCTGGAAGATAGGTGGTTTTATTATCTTGCCCCATTTTAAAAAGAGGAAACTGAGGTTAAATTTGCTCATAGTCCTTCAGTGACTGAGGCTGACTAGGATCAGCTCTCCATCCACTGCACCGCCCGCTGCCTCAGAATCCTGTATGTTATGATCCCGTCTCCATTCTGATATTCTATGTTCTAATATCTCTTTCAACTCAAATATGCCATTTTCTCAGGTGCCTTCCAGAAATAGCATATTATATTTATGTTCTAAGATTCCTTTATACACTAATATTCTATGCTCTAAAGTTTTTCCCAGAAATAACATTCTAAGTTCTCTTCCAGCTCTGACATTCTGAGTTCTAAGATCTCTTTGAATTCTTATAATTTGAGGAAAAGATTCAAATTTAAATAAAAGTGCTTTGAAAGTTACTACAATGATTACATTCCATCCCATCTTCCCCAGCAGATTGCACCCCTCCCCCAGTCATCCCCGTTCTCACTAATCTTCCATTTCCCTGTCTCCCAGATGCTTCCCTACTGCCTAAAAACACAACCCTATCCCCACTATTCTCAAAAATCCTTCACTGATCCATCCATCCCTGTTAGCTA
This sequence comes from Sarcophilus harrisii, assembly GCF_902635505.1. Taxonomy (NCBI): domain Eukaryota; kingdom Metazoa; phylum Chordata; class Mammalia; order Dasyuromorphia; family Dasyuridae; genus Sarcophilus; species Sarcophilus harrisii. The sequence continues at coordinate 232,087,905 of NC_045431.1, forward strand.
TTGTCCTGTATCTCCCCTTCCTTTCATCACCAACCTCCTTGAGAAGGCCGTCTATAACCAGTGCCTCCTTCTTAACCCATTCTAGGTATTGCTCTCATCACCCAACTGAAACCACTCCCTCCAACATTACTGATGATTTCTTCATAGTCCCATCTAATGGTCTTTCTCAATCCTCGTCCTTCCTCTACCGACCTCTGCTACCTTTGACACCATTGTTCACTCCCTTCTCCTTGAATCTATTCTCTGCTGGTTTTCCTTCTTCCTAAGTGTCCCTTATCTTTCTCCTTTTTTGACTCTTCATCCACTTCAGCCACTAATCATGGGTGTTCTCCAAAACTCTGGATGGGATGGTGGGTCTGTGACCAATAAGACTTGGATTCAAATCCTACCTCTGATACTTTCTAACTCTATGACTCTGCTCAAGCCATGTAACATTCTCACCAATAATGTTTAAGGTGTTTGGGGGATAGGGGACAGAGGGAAGGAAGCTTTTTCAGAAATGATTTCAGGGAATGGGAGAGCTAAGTAGTGTGTAAGTATGTATATGCATATTGAGATATATGTACATGCAAGTGTACACACCCACACAAATAAAATGTCCTTTGTCTCATCTCAAAAAAACAAAAAAAGAAATAATTCCAATTTCCCAGCAATGAATCCCTAGATCCCATAGGATCAAATAAGAATCCTTAATATTTCTATAACATTTTAAGGATTTTAAAATACTCAGAGTATCTCATTTGAGCTTCACAATAATCCTGTCTTCATCACTTTTCCATTCTATTCCAATTAGTCCAACTCCTTCGGATTTGACAGGTCAGGAAATAGGCTCAGAGCAGGGAACTGACTCGTCCAAAGTCATGTAGCTCACTCTTGGTAAAATGGCACATGTCACACCCCTGAGTCATTTGAATCCCAAGCCCATTAGTCTAGGATTCCCCTCTTGTTGATGGAGATGAATGCCCTACCCTAGGTGAGGTAGGGGCAGAGTTGTCAAGAGCCTTCTCCTGTCTTCCTAGGAACTCCTCTAGCTTCAATTCTTCCAACATAAATTGTTTCAGATTTTTCTGGCTTCCAATATTATGAGGAAAGATGGAAGGGGACAAGCCTGTCTCTGAAGGAAAAGACATTGGGAAGATGTGAGAAGAGCTGGTCGCCTCCATCATATTCCCGTCCTAGGTTGGTATACCAGGGACTTATGGGAGTTACTCCTTGGGGGAGATATTGAACTCTCTTTCTTTATCTGTATTATTTGGTATAGATTCTCCTACTTATACCTTTTCTGATTTCTATTTTGCTATGATTGGAAAAATGAGTTTGTTGGTTAATTCTCGATGTACATTCATTGTAGAACTGGTATTGTGGGAAAATGTCAAGTCCTGGATATAAAGCTTGGGGTTCTTTCCCCCAATAATAATGGCACAATGGTCAGAAGTTAGAGCAAGCCTGATCATATCCCTTAGACTAACAATATTAAGGATTCTTATTTGATCCTATGGGATCTAGGAGTTCATTGCCGGGAATTTGGAATAATTTCTTTTTTTGTTTTTTTGAGATGAGACAAAGGCCATTTTATTTGTGTGGGTGTGTACACTTGCATGTACATATATGTCAATATGCATATTTAAGGGAGCAGATAGATGATGCTTCCAAATCAGTATTCCCTCTCTTTGAGGAAAACAGAATGGTGATCTCTAGTTCCAACCTCCTTCTTCCCCTTCTATCAGGAATGAAAGTCTCCCTTGGAGACATGTGAGGAGAAAAGGTTAAAGCTATTTCTAACCTTTCATTAAGCCACACAACAGGCCTCTCTACACTTGGGGTCTTCCCTATAATCAATTACTTGATTTTTTTTTCTCTTTACTTTAAAAAAATGGCCATCTTCCTAGAAAAGTCTCTTGGGAAGTAGAAAACTCTCCGTGATCATGTTCATAAAACAAATACTTGTTTACCCTCTGGGCCAATCTAGCCTGAATAGTCCCATCTGTGAAAGAGTGATGACAAAGAACTTTACATTTTCTTTCCCCTCTTGGCCCAGGAGAACCAATGGTATGTATAAAGCTCAAATAATTTTCAAAATGATGTCAAGACTTTAAAAAAAGACTTGAAACAGTCTTTAACCCTGTTGCCAATTATCACCTCGACTTATTTAAGCAGAAATAAGTTTAAATGTCTAATTAATTTTTCACCAATTACATCTGTTTTACATGCCGCATATTATACGGCCTTAGCAGTGAAAGTAATTGGATCCATTTATAACCAGTTTCTACTTCCTAGTTTTCAAAGTAACTCAATGCTGTTGTCCTTGGGAAGATATAAATCGCCCCAAACTGGTTTCATTGCAACTTTATGAAATTCATAAAGCATTTCTATTTATAGAGGGGAAAGCGGTTTGGAAGATGGAAACTGCCAGATGAGGACTAAATTATTCTACGCTTTATAAAAATCTTGTTTAACCAAACTTCAATTTGAGGACAACATTAAACAGATCACAAACTGCAACAAACTGGTCGCTGCCACTGGTTTTTCAAGAAGCATATGGATGGATCCCTCAAACACTTTCTGGCTTTGCCATAAAAATGGGAAAATGTATTGGGTTCAGATGTCATGATTTCCCATTAACAGAAGGGGAAGTCATTTAACTGCTCCAGCTCTATCATTCTCTGTTCTAAGGTCCCTTTTAGCTCTGACATTCTATATTCTAAGGTCCCCTTTAGCTCTGGTATTCTATGTTCTAAGGAACATTCAAACACTAATATTCGGTATTTTATATTCTAAAGGCTCAACATGAGGACCAATGAGAAAGTACATCAACTTTCAGTGGAGAGGTGGGGTAATATGGGTACCAAATACTGCCAACATAATCAGCCGTAGTCATTGTCTCAGTTGATTTGCTTAAGTATTCTGGTTTGGATTTTTTTTTTTTTTTTAACCAGGAAGGGCTCTTTGAGCAGGAGAACCAGAAAATGTCTCTGGTTTAGAAAACAATAGCTGTGAATAAAACTTTTAAGATTAGATGTTTTATTAGAAATATTTTTCTCTGAAGAATATTTAACTACCTGACCTGGAAAAAGTCTATGTGAGGATTAAAAGATACTGTTTCCCTCCCCCCCCCCCAAACCTCTAACTCATGTTACAGTTGAGTTGGAAGCTGGAAGTTACAGTTGGAAGAAATCTCACTTTACGAAAGAACTCCTAAATGACTCATCCTCCCAGGGATCACATTGTCATTATTGATAAGGAAGCAATTAATCAGTAAGGCACCTACTGTGTGCCAGGCATTGTGCTAGTGCCGAGGATACAAAAACAAAAATGAAACAGTCCCTTGTCCTCAAGGAGCTTGTGTTCTACCTGGGAAGACAACCTGCATATACATATGCGTACTAAACACAGATATGCTAAGGAATCCTCAGCCCCTTGACCACAAACCAATCAATCACACTGAGAAACTATGTTCTACTGCAGCAATGCTTTATCCCAGTTGGACGTTCCTTCCCTGCTCTGAATGTCCTTCCTTCACTATGGATAAGGGAATCCCTTTGGTAGAAGAAGATGATTTTACAAGTGACACAGCCCTTCCATGTGAAAGACAGGGAGCCCAAAAGTAGTCTGGGCTAATGGTACAATTGCTTTGGAGAGGCTGTTGAGCATGGTCAGGTCAGCTAATCATGAAGTGAAGGGGCAATTCTCTGATGAGCACTGGAGGTATTCAGAAAAGGCCTATTAGTTTTATCTAGGGATCTAGAGGGGTCAAAATAGAGGAAAACTTTAAAAAAACTAGTCAGTAGTAGCAGTTAAGAAGCCGATAGCAATCTTGGAAGGAGCAGTTTCAGTAGAATGTTAGGGTCAGAAGCCAAATTACGAAAGGTCAAGAAGGGAATGGTGGGTAAAAAGATATAGGTAAATATAAATGACTTTTTCTTAGAGTTTTGGCTATAAAAGGAAGAAGGAATATATTAGATGACCGGTGGTAGTGGGGTTTTTAACATTCATTTTTTAACTTAATTTTTTAAGGTTATACATGTACATTTATTTTTTACATTTTTTCAAATGAGTCGTGGTGGAAGAGAAAAATCATGAGAAAGAAAAAAAACCAGAATAAAAAAATGAAGATCAAGTGCTTCAATCCATATTCAGTCTCCATAGTTCTCTCTCTCTGGATGAGGATGGCATTTTTCATCCATAGCTTATTGGAATTGTCTTGGATCACTGCAATACTGAGAAGTGTTAAGCCCATCATAGCTGATCATCACACTATCTTGCTGTTTTAACATTCATTTTTTTAAATTTTGAATTCCAAATTCTCTCCCTCTCTCCTTTTCTTCCTCCCTCATTAATATGAGCAATTAGATATAGATTTACATGTGCAATCATGCAAAACATATTCCCGTATTAGCCATGTTGCCAAAAAAAATTGCTTCAATCTGCATTCAGAGTTCATCAGTTCTATCGCCGAAGATGGATAGCATTTTTAATCATGCATCCTTTGCAATTGTCTCAACTCATTGTATCAATCAGAGTAGCTAAGTTGTTCACAGTTGTTCATCAGTACAATATACTGTTACTATGTTCAATATTGCCTTGGTTCTGTTTATTTTACTTTGCATCAGTTCATGTAAGTTTTTCAGAGTTTTCTAAGAGCACCATTTCTTATAGCATAATAGTATCCCATTTCATTCACATTCCACCACTTGTTCAGCCATTCTCCAATTAATCAGGCATCCCTTCAATTTACAATTCTTTGCTACCACAAAAAAAGCTGCTGTAAATATTTTTGTACATATAGGTCCTTTTCAGTTTTCTTTTATCTGTCTGCAATATAGACCTAGTCATGGTATTGTTAGATCAAAGGGTACACACCATTTTATACCATTTGGGGAAAAGTTCCAAATTGTTCTCTTGAGTGGTTGGATCAGTTCATATCTCCAACAACAGAGCTTTAAAGTCCCTCTTTTTTTCCATATCTCCTTCAGCAGGTGCCATTTTCCCTTTCTGTCATGTTAGACAATCTGATGGTACCTCAGAGTTGCTTTAATTTGCATTTATCTAATCAATAATTATTAAAAGCATTTTTTCACATGACTATTGATAGCTTTGATTTCTTCTTCTAGAAACTGTCTGTCCATATCCTCTGACCATTTATTAGTTGGAGAATGGTTCTTATGTTAAGTGAATTTGGTTCAACTCCATATATATTCAAGAAATGAGGTTTTTATCAGAAAAATTTACTGTAAAACTTTTTCCTACTTTCCTTCTCATTTGAGATGCATTGGTTTTGTTTGTATAAGACCTTTTTCATTTCGTTTAATCAAAATTATCCATTTTACCTTCCACGATCCTCTCTATCTCTTGTTTGGTCATAAATTCTTCAGTGACCCAATGGGTCTGACAGGTAAATTTTTCCATGCTCTATCTTGCTCTAATTTGCTTATGATATCATTTTTATATATTAATCATAAATCCATTGGTCATATTTTTTAAAGATGAAAGAGACTTAATCATGTTTGTAATCAGTATGTATAAATACTGGAGTTACTAGATAAGGTGGGGGCAGGAAGAGACAGAGATAGAGACAGAGACAGAGAGAGGAAACAATAAAAGTGGTAAGCTCCCAGAGGAGACAGAAAGGACCCAAGTAGAAGAATTGTCCTTGCTGAGAAAAAGGACCACCTCTTCCTCAGAAACAAAAGGAAGAGAGAATGCCCGATGATATACAGGGGTTTTAAGATAAAAATATGTGAGAAGAGGAAGAACACAGTCGATGCCCCGAATTTTCTCTGTAAATTCAAAGTCAAGGTGCTCTGCTGAGATAGAGAGGATTCAGGGTAGGATCAGGGAACATGGAGGCAGGAAAGGGTTTGAGGAGAAAAGGACAAGTTTGGAACATCTGGTTCAGGAAAAGTGATACGGAGTCCACATGGGAAGAAGAGTCTGCCATTCAGCAGTGAGCATCCAGAGAGATTAAAAATATAGACTTGTAGTGGGTGTGGCTAGCATGGCTATGAATTTATCGCATGTGTAGACTATGCAAAGAATCTCAGCAACAGCTCAAAGTTGTGGTTTGTTTTTTTGTTAAAGGGACAAGAAATTCAGGGGTAGAAGACGGTGTGTGATGTTCCAGTCAGCTGGAGTGGCAGGCCAGTGAAAGGAGGGCATTGAAGCTAGAGCAGAGGTGATGATGGCATGGGGGGAAGAAAGGGAGAGACTGGAAATAGCAATGAGGAGAAACAACCGTCAAGAGGAATGAGGCAGAAGGGAAGATTCAAGGAGAGGAGGTTGTCACTGGAAGGGAGAGTTTCTGATCACGGGGTGAGGATGGAGCACCCTGGGCTATGATCATCCCTTTGCATGGCTGAGATGGATTCGAGTCTGGTGATTCAGGGAGGCTGATGAACTAGGAAGGTCGTGATGGATATACTGATGTTTCTGAGTGTGAGGACAGGGGCCAAAGTGGTCAGAAATATCACAGGTCTAAGTCCTAAACACCATGGTGGTGATGTGCCCCAGCTGTTCCCTTGTACAGATGTCAAACTGCTGCTGGCATCTAACCCTGAAGTGTTGCAGAACTTCCTGGACCAAAAAAAATTGTATCCACATGGGAAAAACCAAGTGGATGAAGAACACCTGTTGTCTAGATCAGGGCAAGCGGTTTAGATGGGCAACCCACAGAGCTCATCCATCATGTATATGTGTATGTGTGTATATGTATATATAAAGAGAGAGAAAGGAAGAGAGACAGAGACAGAGACAGAGACAGAGAGCGACAGACAGGCAGACAGAGAGAGAGAGAGGAAGAAGGATGAGAGGGGAGGGAGGAAGAAAAGAAGAGAGGAAGAGGTATGTATATATGTATAGGGCAGCTAGATGGTGCAAAAAACAAGACACCAAGCCTAGAGTCAAGGAGACCTGAGTTTAAATCTGGCCTTGGACACTAAGTCACTTTATCCTGTAGGCCTCAGTTTCCTCATTTATAAAATGAGATGGAAAAGGAAATGGCCAGCCATTCTAGGATCTGTGCTAAGAAAATCCCAATTGGGATTTCATGACTGAAATGATTAAACAACAATATATAAGATCTATAGCCACATGAGGTAGCCAGATAAGGCAATGGCTAGAGCACTGGACTTAGACTTAGACTCAGAAAAAAAGCTGAATTCAAATCCTGTCCCACACACTTTCTAACTGTGTGACCCTGGGCATGTTATTTAACCTCTATCAGCCTCAATTTTCTCATCTGTAAAATGGGAAAAATAATAGCACCTTCTTTCTGGGAATTTTGTGAGGATTCAACAATATTTCTATAGAGCTTAGAAAATCTTTTTTTTTCAATTACCCGTAAAAATAACTTTTTAACATTCATTTCCTAAAATTTTTAGTTCCAAATTCTCTCCCTTTCCTTCCTCTTCCTTGAGAAGGTAAGCAGTTCAATTCAGGTTATATATGTACAGTCACAAAAAACATTTTATATTAATCATATAAAAAAGAAACAGACAAAAAAGAAAAAGGGAGTTTAAAAAATATTCTCTAAATTATGGTATATGAATGTTATGGAATATTATTGTTTTACAAGAAACAATCTGCAAGATGATTTCAGAGAGACCTGGAGAGATCTACATGAACTGATGCTGAATGAAATGAGCAGAACCAGGAGATGATTGTCCATGGCAACAAGAAGATTATACAGTGATCAATTCTGATAAACGTGGCTCTCTTCAACAATGAGATGATTGAGGCCAGTACCAATGATCTTGTGATAAAGAGAGCTATCTCTACCCAGAGAGAGGACTATGAGAAATGAGTGTGGACCACAGCATAGCACTCGCTCTTTTTGTTGTTATTAGCTTGCTTTTTTTTTCTTTCTCATTTTTTTTCCTTTTTGATTTGATTTTTCTTGTGCAGAATGATAAATATGGAAATATGTATAGAAGAAATGCACATGTTTAACATATATTGAATTACTGGCAAGTACTAGTAAGTCTAGAGGAGGGGTGGGGGGCAGGGAGGGAAAAAATTTGGAATGATGAAAAATACCCAGGCATATGTTTTGAAAATAAAAGGGTTTAATAAAAAATAGAATAATAAAATAAAATTAAAAAGTATTCTCCAATCTGCATTCAGACTCCATCAGTTCTTTCTCTGGAGGTGGGTGGCATTTTTCATAATAAATCTTTCAGAATTGTTTTGAATCATTGCATTTCTGAGAAGAACTAAATCCTCAAAGTTGATCATTGCATAATGTTGCTGTTACTGGATACAACTTTCTCCTGGTTCTGTTCACTTTACATCAGTTCACTTAAATCTTTCCAGATTTTTCTGAATGCATCCTGTTAATCATTTTTTATAGCACAGTAGTATTCCATTACAATCATATATTATAACTTGTTCAGCCATTCCCCAATTGATGGACATCCCTCAATTTCCAATTCCTTGCTACTCCAAAAAGAGCCACTATAAATGTTTTTGTGCAGATAGGGTCCTTTTCCTTTTCCTTCTTTTTTTAAATTCTTTGGGCTACAGTTCTAGCGAAGGTATTTCTGGGTCAAAGGGTATATACAATTTTATAGCCCTTTGGGAAACTTTGCAACTCTTAAAGGGCTACTAAAATTATATAGACACTGCAAATGTCTCATCAAGAAATTATAATTTCTCTTTAATTACTTCACACTTCTTCCAAAAATCTGGTTTTTTTTATTTCAATATTCTACCTGTATCACTCCAATGAATCATCAAATAATACAATTTTTGAACAATTAAAAATGATTCTTGCCCTCGTCCCCCAAAAAGGGATTAGTATGCCTCAGAGGGCAATGAAGAGGCACATGGTGCAATGGATCATCTGTAACCTAACAAATAACAAATGATTTGAACTTGAGCAATAGATATCACCAGGGAAATAAATGATCAAAAAATAAGACAGGCTGGTGAAATGTAGAGAGAGCAAGGAATCTGATGGCCAATGTGTTTCACTAGCATTCTCTCCATCTGTCAAGAAAAGATCCCTAACATATTGGGTAGATTCACTACGACTAACTTATGGGCACTAAAGGGCAAGGGTTGCTTAGAATGGGAGGATATAGATGGGAAACAATCTGAATCATTGGATGAGACATCCAATCATGGGTCAATCACAGCGACTGAAGGGTTTTGAGAACTTAGAGATTCATGTCCTCTTTCCAGAAAGTATTGGTCCCTTCCTATATGGAGGACACTTTGATGCATCATGAGGACTCCCAGATCTTGCCATCAGCCTTGTAGCTTTATCCTTATGACCTCTAGGCCTTTCCATGAAAGGTACCCTGAAGCTGTATTATCTCATGGATTTTGTCTTCCCTAATTCAACTGTGAGCTCCTTGAGAGAAGCAACTGTCTTTTTTCTTTCTATCCCAACCCCTTAGCAGAATACTTAGTATACAGCAAGTCCTTATAATAATTAGCTTCTATATAAATAGCCTACTTACTGTGTTAAGCCTTTTACATATATATTATCTCATTTGATCTTTACAACAACCCTGCAAGGTAGGTGCTATTACTATCTCCATTTTACAGTTGAGGAAACTGAGGTAAATAGAGATTAAGTGACTTACCCAACATGACACAGCTAGTAAGTATCTGAGGCTCGATTTGAATTTGAGATTCTTGACTCTAGGCCTAGTACTCCTTGGGGCCATCTAGCTTCCCCTACTTCTTGCCTGGCTTTCTTCAAGACTTTCCATTTATATCTATCTATTTTTCTATCTATCTATCTTGTTTAGATATTATTTGCATGCTGTTTCTCCATTAGAATATAAGCTCTATGAAGGCAGGAATTATATTTTTGCCTTTCTTTATATCCCCAATATTGATCATAATACTTGGGATGAAATAAGTGCTTAATAAATGTTTTGTTGACTGACCTATTTAAACACACTTAGGCACACGTGCTTTTAATTGTTTTCTTTGGTGACCTTATATCTTAAGAGGTCCTGTAGGGCCACTTGCCTAAATCATTTCCCATCTCTCCAGGCTAAGATCAATTGTAGAGCCACTTGCTTCTCAGATGTGGGACAAGAGCCCTAGAGCTAGCCAGTCTCAGCACAATGTTACATCTTAATTAAATCAGACTACCCTGAGATTTTCTGTTGCCATAAGCCTGAAGATGTTTCCATCAGAATGAAGTGAAGAAGCTAACACAGAGCTGGTCACTTTGTCAGAGACTTCTTATTCAGGACAAATAAGGCTATTTTCCTGAGATGATTTTCTCCTAGAGAAGTAGCAAGATTTCAGAGAAAGAACACTAGATTTGGATTCAAGAGAACTGTCCAAAAATCCTTCTTGTGGTATTGTTTGGACTAGCTAAAGTCCCTACCAGTTTTGAGTTACACATTTACAAATCTGCCATTACCATTACAAATATACCATTTATAAATCACCTTTGCCTCTTCTCAGCCTCAATTTCCTTGTCTAAATAATGGGAAGAATAACCCTTTCAAATATTTTATGAACTTCAAAGCACTATAGAAATGTGAGCTCTTATTAAAATGGACATCCTATTTCTTTGTTTTCTTTTTTCTATTTTATTCATGGATGTTTGTAGTGATATGATTCTTTCTCCCATTCCCCCAAGTATTTCTTTAGCAGAAACCCAGAAATTTGGGTGCATTGTTTCATCATATTATCATTTTCTTTCACATAGTTATTGTTTCCAGGATTTGTTCTTTGATTCACTCATTATTTAGGATTTCATTCTAAATTTCCATTCAGGTTTATGCTTCCTATTCTTTTTATTGCATTATGTTCTTGGTTTATTGTTTTTCCCTTTTTACATGTGTTTGCAATATTTATGCACTCTAATACCTAGTCAGTTTTGGTGCTGAGAATTATACATATTCTTTAGGAGTCTTATTTAGAAGATGCTTTAAGTATTTTTGCTTTAATTTCTTAAGAAATCTTCTTTTCAATTTTATATTTTATCCTTTTGTTTATCTTTCTGTTAGATTTATCCAAAACTGAGGAAGGGGTATTGAAATCTCCTGCCACTTCTGTATTATCAACTATGTCTTCTTGTAGCCAAGTTAGTTTTTCTTTTATAAATATAGATGTTAAGGCATTTGGAACATTTAAGTGTAATGCTGATATTGGTTTATTGTCAAGGGTTTCTTCTGGCCTAATGTAGTTTCCTTGTTTATTCCTTTGTGTGCTGTGAACGCCTATTTCTTTTCTATACTCCATGTATCACTAGGCTCTTTGTTTTCCAGCTCTGTTTAAGGAATGACTGGTGCTTTTCATTTAAGGATCTTAAGCCATTTAAAAATCAGTAATTAATCTATTTCAACCTCTAGGAAAAAACAAGTACTATTATCTCCTTTTTGTGACTAAATCAAAAATCACCCAATCACTGGCAAGGGCAGGAAACAGATGTAAGAAAGAAATCTTCCTTTGTCCCCCTGCCTACACCAGTAAGCCATCCTTCTTTTCCTTTCTCCTTCCTTCCGCCTTCATTTGGGAGACTTCTTTATCCTCTCCAATTGCCAGCCAAGAACTTAGAGCTTGCCTTTATATGTTTTCACTTAGTTTTGAACGCTCTGTATACTTTGATATATCCAGACTTTGATATGTCTGGAATTTATAAAAGAAAAGGAGAGAATGATATTTGATGCTTTTCAAAGATCATTTTGGAGCTGAGTTTTATAGATTGTGGGTCAAATGCCAATGAAAAAAAATTCATCAGAGCTCCTTGGAACTTGGCTCTATCAGAAATGTAATTTTGTATGAGAAAGGAAGAAAGGAAGGAAGGAAGGGAGAGGGGAGGAAAGAGAAAGAAAGAAAGAAAGAAAGAAAGAAAGAAAGAAAGAAAGAAAGAAAGAAAGAAAGAAAGAAAGAAAGAAAGAAAGAAAGAAAAGAGAAAAAGGAAGGAAGGAAGGAAAGAAGAAAAGAAGGAAGGAAGGAAGGAAGGAAAGAAAGAAAGAAAGAAAGAAAGAGAAGAAAAGAAAGGAAGGAAGGAAGAAAGAAAGAAAGAGAAAAAGAAAGGAAGGAAGGAAGGAAGAAAAGAAGGAAGGAAGGAAAGAAAGAAAGAAAGAAAGAAAGAAAGAAAGAAAGAAAAGAAAAGAAAGAAAAGAAAGGAAGGAAGGAAGAAAGAAAGAAAGAGAAAAGAAGGAAGGAAGAAAGGAAAAAAGAAAGGAAGGAAGGAAGGAAGGAAGGAAGGAAGGAAGGAAAGAAAGGAAGGAAAGAAAGGAAGGAAAGAAAAAGAAAAGAGAGAGAGAGGAAGGAAATAGAAGAGGGAGGGAAGAAAGGAAAAGGAAAGAAGGGAAGGGGAAAGGAGGGAAGCAGGAAGGGGGTGGAAAGAAGAGAGGGAAAGAAAAAAGGGAAAGAAGGAGAAAGGGAGGGAGGGAAGAAGGAGATAAGTGGGAAAGAGGGAATGAGGGAGGGAGAGAAGGAGGGAAGGAGAGAAGAGAAAGAGGTAAGGGGTAAGGAGGGAGGGAGGAGGGAAGGACGAAAGGGGGAAGGAGGGAATCGATAGAGGGGAGGAGGGAAGGAAGGAGGAAAAGGGGAGGGGAGGGAGGTAAAGGGAGAAAATTTGGAAAGAGAAAGGGAAGGAGGGTAGGGGAAGGAGGGTAGGGGAAGGAGGGAGGGGAAGAGGGAAGGGAATGAAGGAGCAAGGAACGGAGGGAGGGAGGGAGGGAAAGGAAGAGAAGAAAGGGAAGGGACAGAGGAGAAGAAAAAAGAAAGGGAAAGGAGAAGGGGAAGAACGAGGAGCGAAGCGAGATTCCCGGCGGGGGGAAGGCGCAGGCCTGGGTAGCGGTCCCAGCCCGGGGCCCTTGGAGCAGCCCAGCGCATCCCGCGCACTTGGCCCGCGCCTGGCCCAGGTCGGACCAAGCATTCCCTCTCCTCTGGCGCCCTCTGCTGCAGCTGCTGAGAAGAACAGGAAATGGGCCTGTCGGGGGCAGGGCGGGGGAGGGGAGCCCCTAGCGGCCTTGGGGTGGGGTTGGGGGCCGCGGGAGTCTGGGCAGGAAGTGCCCACGTGGTGGGGACACTTCTGGGGGGAGGGGCTCCCTGATCTCTGCAAATCTCGGCCCCTTCTTTGAGGCCTGAGAAAGTTCCCTGGAGTCAGGACTTGAGAAAGTCCCAGCCCAGGTCTGTTGGGGCCAGAGTTCCGAGCCAGAGAGCTGCTCCCTGGAGGAGCTTGGGGAGCCCTCGGCATCTCTGAGCTCCTCCGTGAAACAGGGGGCCTGCGTGTCCCTGACTCTACCAGCCCTGCCCGGAAGCGGTCACTGGCTGGAGGGTCTCTCTCTTACCTGTGATAAAGTAACCAGAGCCCAACACTGTGCACGGGGTCGGCAGCGTCGGGCCCCCGTGGACGGGGCAACACCAGCATCCAGGACTGGCCCAAAGGCCCCCCCTCGCTTCCCCGCGACGGACAATGCTTCCCCAGCCACACAAAGAACTCTGGGTGCAGATGGAAGCATGTTTTTCACTTACTTTATTTTTTTTTCCTTTTGATCTATTTCTTCTTCACATAGAAATACGATTTACATGATAGCGCATGGATAAAGTTGCCTACTATTTTCAGAAGAGGGGAGGAAAAGGAAGGAGTGAGAAAAATGTGGAACTCGAAATCTTGTAAAAATCAACGCTAAAAATTGTCTTGAAACGTAGTCGGAGAAAACATAAAATACAATTAAATAAAAATATCTTTGATAATTGTATTTCAATCAGTCTTAGGCATTTTAGTTTAAATGTTTTGAAACAGGATTCTAAGTAGGGGTCATGGGTTTTACCAGACTGCCAATAAAAATGAAAAGCCCTGCTTTAAGGCTTTACCTTGCTAAAAGGTTGGATTTGGACTTGGATTTCCTTTTAGCTCCTTTCAGACTCCTTTCAGGAAGTGCTTTGGTGAGTTTCATCCATTGATAACTCTATGATTTATCTGTGCCCCTTAGTAAGAAAAAGATGGAGGGAGAGGAAAGGAGAGGAGAAAGGAAGGAAGAAGAAAGGAAAGAAGGAGAGAGGGACAGAGGGAGGGAGGGAAGAAGGGAAGGAAAAGAGGAGGGAAGGAGGGAGAAAGAGAAGAAAGGAAGGTGGGAATGAGGGAGATAGAAAGGGAAGGACGAAAGGAAGAAAGAAAGGAAGGAAGGAAGGAAGGGAGGGAGGGAGGGAAGGAGGAAGGAAGGAAGGAAGGTGGGAATGAAGGAGAGAGGAAGGGAAGGAGAAAAGAAGGGAGAGAGGAAGGGAAGGAGAAAAGGAAGAAAGGAAGGAGGAACAAAGGAAGGAAGGAAAGAAGGAACAAAAAAGGGAAGAAAGGGGAGAGAGGGATAAAACTGCATTTATTAAGTGCTTACTATGTGTTAGGCATTGTATTACGCATTTGATGGTCTCATTTGATCCTGAAAATACTCCTGGTTTTCTGCCCCACACAAATCCTTGGGGCATCACTGCTGGAGATGCGGTGTTCCTGCCTTCATGGGCCTCTCAGTCCAGGGTGGGGAGAAGAGAAGCACAGGTAACTATAAACACAATGTCAGATTACTCAGAAAGGCAGGTGATGCAGTAGAGAGGCAGCTTCGACTCAAAGACAGTCTGGACCAAGTCCTGCTTCTCAACCATCCTGGCTATTGAGCAGTGCCAGACCCTAGCTCCCTGGGCCTTTTTCTCCACATGTGATGGGACTTACTTTCCCATTGGAATCACAGGACAGAACAGAGAAGACCCAAGCCAAACGATGAGTAAGGCCAAAGGAGGGTGGCCCTTACAGTGACGGAGAGAAGGAAGGGACGCTGGCCAAGGAACAAAGTGCTATAAAATGTGTCAATCAAAAAAAGAAACAAGTGATGCTTAATAATGAGAAGAAAGCCGATGGGAGCCAAGAGGCCCCAGCTTTGGCTGCTTGTGGGGCCTTGAACTTGGTGAAGAAGCACTTAATGGAAGGCTATTGGACAGTGCTGAGCATCTCTGCTCCCAGAGCACATATGCCCAGGTAAAGGAGAGAAAAGGCTGCAGGAGGAAGAAATCCAAGGTGGAGAGGAAAAAAAAATTGGCAGATCAACCCTGCCCTGCATGGTCAGCAGGGGGCGCTGCCCTCCATGCACCTTTATTTCCATTCATTCCCCCTGGCCTGAACTCAGCTGGGCAGCAAGTCATTTCAGATCTTTGCTTCACTGCCTCCTGCCCGGTGTGGAACCTTCGTTCCCCAGCCCTTATTCTGTCTTCTTTATGGATGCTTATATTTGAGACCCTGGGGGACTTCCAACAATCCAAGGGCAGAAGGTTAGTATCACATACTCCTATGCATATACAACCCACACGGAGCCAGGACAACTGACCGAGGTCTTCAATATTAAGTGTTAGTAGTGTTGTTAAAAATTAATCCCTGAGGCAAACAGGGAGAGGGAACTGGTAGAGATCAGTTTAGTTCCATGGTCCTACCCTCTGGGGAGGTTGTCCAGTTTGAAATCCAAGTTGTGTCAAACCCCTGAGATCTACTCTCTGCAGAGGTCTTGAGCTGATGCCCTGTCAGAAATCCTACTCATGTCCCTGTAGTTAAATTTTCCCTGTAAAATTTACTTATGGGCCATTCCATGGTAGCTGCCTTCCTTTGGGTCAGTCCGCCACAGTACTGTGTCTCATGATGTCTTTCCCTTTGCCCCTTCCCCCTATGTGGTATCTCCTCTAACTCCACTATGATGCTCAACTCCACTTTTCTTCACAGCTAACTAACTCTTTTAGAGTGCAAAGTCCCTTTCAGGATTTAGCCTTCCAGCTAAGGACATGCCCCAACCTCCTAGGGTGTTCCCTTTCTCCTGAATAATCATAAATTTCCCTGAGGAGCTCTTTCACTCTACTTCATATTTGCCATTGCCAGTATCTAGGTCTATGTCTATGTCTCTTCATTTTGTCTGTAACCTCTTCCTTAAATAATTCTACCTTTTGCTAAAAAGAACGGCCATTGTGAATTCTTCACATGACCAAACCCCAATTTTTGGTTCCTACCATCATCTGGAGTCTATATTATTCACATTATTTTAGTGCCCAAACCACATCACAACCACCTCCTGGGATCAGGACTAGCAGGGAAAAGCTACATAAGTCACTCACCCACATCTTGTCCTTGCTATGGTGATATATAGATTAAACCTCTGGTTCAGGAGCACAGGACTGGGTCTGAATCCTAGCTCTACCAGTTATTGGCAAAGCGATCTTGAGTCACTTCCTTCAGGGAGCTTCATGAAACAATGAGCTTGGACAAGACTGAGCAAAAGCCCCTTCTCAGCTCTATATCTATGAGCTTAGGGCTCATGTTAGAAAATAAAGAAACTGGGCCTAAACATGACAAAAGCCCATACTTATACACACAGGTAGGAAGCAGCAGAGATGGGGTTTGAGGAGTCAGGACTCATTTCTATTATGAGGTTTCCTCATTCATTTAAAAGTGAAATGAAATCAGGGCCTGGAAAGAGTGAGCTTTCTGGATTGAAAAGCACAAGGGTTGTGGGATGCAGCCAAAGGGGTAATAAGGGAAATTTTATATCTTTAGAGGCTTACTTGAATAAAATAGAGAAAGAGAAGATCAATGA
The DNA here is from genome assembly GCF_902635505.1 of Sarcophilus harrisii. Taxonomy (NCBI): domain Eukaryota; kingdom Metazoa; phylum Chordata; class Mammalia; order Dasyuromorphia; family Dasyuridae; genus Sarcophilus; species Sarcophilus harrisii. Next base: position 232,104,452 of record NC_045431.1, read on the forward strand.
ATTGGTCTTGCAACTTAAAAAGCTAGAAAAAGACCACATTAAAAACCCCCAATCAATTACTAAACTTGAAATTCTAAAATTAAAAGGAGAAATTAATAATATTGAAAGTAAAAACTATTGAATTAATAAATAAAACTAAGAGTTGGTTTTATGAAAAAAAAATAAAATAGATAAACCTTTGGTAAATCTGGTTAGAAAAATGAAAGAGGAAAATCAAATTGTTAGTCTTAAAAATGAAAAGGGAGAACTTTCCATCAATGAAGAGGAAATTAGAGCAATAATAAGGAGTTACTTTGCCCAATTTTATGCCGATAAATTTGATAACCTAAGTGAAATGGATGACTACCTCCAAAAATATACGTTTCCCAGATTAACAGAGGAGGAAGTAAATCGCTTAAATAGTCCCATTTTAGAAAAAGAAATAGAACAAGCTATTAATCAACTCCCTAAGAAAAAATCCCCAGGACCAGATGCATTTACATGTGAATTCTACCAAACATCTAAAGAACAATTAGCCCCAAGGCTATATAAACTATTTGAAAAAATAGGGAATGAAGGAGTTCTACCAAATTCCTTTTATGACACAGACATGGTACTGATACCTAAACCAGGTAGGTGGAAAACAGAGAAAGAAAATTATAGACCAATCTCCCTAATGAATATTGATGCTAAAATCTTAAATAAGATATTAGCAAAAAGACTACAGAAACTCATCCCCAGGATAATTCACCATGTTCAAGTAGGATTTATACCAGGAATGCGGGGCTGGTTCAATATCAGGAAAACTATTAGTATAATTGACCATATTTATAACACAAATTAACAAAAACCATATGATCATGTCAATAGATGCAGAAAAAGCATTTGATAAAATCCAACATCCATTCCTATTAAAAACACTTGAGAGTATAGGAATAAATGGACTTTTCCTTAAAATAATCAGTAGCATCTATTTAAAACCATCAGTAAGCAGAATATGTAATGGGGACAAACAGGAATCATTCCCAATAAGATCAGGAGTGAAACAAGGTTGCCCACTATCACCGTTACTATTCAATATTGTATTAGAACTGCTAGCTTTGGCAATAAGAGCAGAGAAAGAGATTAAAGGAATTAGAGTAGGTAATGAGGAAACCAAATTATCACTCTTTGCTGATGATATGATGGTATACTTAGAGAACCCCGGAGATTCTACTAAAAAAGCTATTAGAAATAATCCACAACTTTAGCAAAGTTGCAGGATACAAAATAAACCCACATAAGTCATTGGGATTTTATATCACAAAAAACCAACAGTTTGATTAAAAGAGAAATTTTTAATTTAATAATATGATATATTTAGAAATATCCCAAGGGAAAATCAGGAACTATATAACAAACTAAAACACTTTCCAAAAATGAAGTCAGATCTAACAATTGAAAATATTAAATGCCTTGGATAGGGCAAAATAATAAAGATGACAATACTACCTAAACAATCTTTATTTAGTGCCATACCAGTCAGACTCCCAAAAAACTATTTTAATGACCTAGAAAAATAACAACAAAGTTCATATGGAAAAACAAAAGGTCAAGAATTTCAAGGGAACTAATGAAAAAAACATCAAATGAAGGTAGCCTAGTTGTACCAGATCTAAAATTATATTATAAAGCAGTGATTACAAAACTATTTGGTATTGGCTAAGAAATAGACTAGTTGATCAATGGAATAGGTTAGGTTCAAAGGACAAAACAGCCAATAACCTTAATAATCTAGTATTTGACAAACCCAAAGACCCCAGCTTTTGGGATAAGAACTCACTGTTTGACAAAAACTGCTGGGAAAATTGGAAATTAGTATGGCAGAAACTAGGCATTGATCCGTACTTAACACCGTACACCAAGATAAGGTCAAAATGGGTTCATGACCTAGGCATAAAGAATGAGATTATAAATAAATTAGAAGAACATAGGATAGTTTACCTCTTAGACCTGTAGAAGAGGAAGGAATTTATGACCAAAGAAGAACTAGAGGACATTACTGATCACAAAATAGAAAATTTTGACTATACCAAACTGAAAAGTTTTTGTACAAACAAAACTAGTGCAGACAAGTTTAGAAGGCAAGGAATAAACTGGGAAAACATTTTTACAGTCAAAGGTTCTGATAAAGGCCTCATTTCCAAAATATATAGAGAATTGATTCTAATTTATAAGAAAACAAGCCATTCTCCAATTGACAAATGGTCAAAGTATATGAACAGACAATTCTTAAATGAAGAAATTGAAACTATTTCTAGCCATATGAAAAGGTGCTCCAAGTCATTATTAATCAGAGAAATGCAAATTAAGATAACTCTGAGATACCATTATACACCTGTTAGATTGGCTAAATGACAGGGAAAGATAATGTGGAATGTTAGAGGGGGTGTGGGAAAACTGGGACACTGATGCATTATTGATGGAATTGTCAATACATCCAGCCATTCTGGAAAGTGATTTGGAACTATGCTCAAAAAATTATCAAACTGTGCATATCCATGATCCAGCAGTGTTACTACTGGGTTTATATCTGAAAGAGATTTTAAAGAAGGGAAAGGGACCTGTATGTGCAAGAATGTTTGTGACAGCCCTTTTTGTAGTGGCCAGAAACTGGAAATAGAGTGGTTGCCCATCAATTGGAGAATGGCTGAATAAATTGCGGTATATGAATATTATGAAATATTATTGTTCTGTAAGAAATGATCAGCGGGATAATTTCAGAAAGGCCTGCAGAGACTTACGTGAACTGCTGCTGAGTGAAATGAGCAGGACCAGGAGATCATCATATACTTCAACAAAAATACTATATGATGATCAATTCTGATGGATGTGGCCCTCTTTAACAATGTGATGAACCAAATCTGTTCCAATAGAGCAGTAATGAACTGAACCAGCTACACTCAGCGAAAGAACTCTGGGAGATGACTATGAACCATTACATAGAATTCCCAATCCCTCTATTTTTATCCACCTGCATTTTTTATTTCCTTCACAGGCTAATTGTACACTATTTCAAAGTCCAATTCTTCTTGTGCAGCAAAATAACTGTATGGACATGTATACATGTACTTTAACATATTTAACATGTATTGGTCATCAAGCCATCTGGAGGAGGGGGTGGGGTAAAGGAAGGGAAAAATTGGAACAAAAGGTTTTGCAATTATCAATGCTGAAAAATTATCCATGAATATATCTTGTAAATAAAAAGCTATAATAAAAAAAGAAAGAAAGAAAAGAACCAAATCCAAAAAAAATTTTTTTAATAAAATTTTAGCATCAATTTCCAAAAAAAGAAAAGAAAAACACAAGGTGTGGGGGTTAAGAGAAGAAGAATAAGAAGGACTAAAAATCCAGCGACCATGAAGTCCCAGAACTGGCAGGATGTGCTTGCTGCTCACTGATTCTGATGAGGCCTAGGAAAAAACATACAGATATTCCCACCATCAGCAGATAATACTTCTAAGGCTTCACAATAGGCACTTGCACACAAATGAGCAGAATCAGTGAAAAATATTCACTGAGAACAGAGGGATTGCTAATGATTCTCAGAAAAATTGGTCTACATATTAGATTACTTACTATCCAGGGGAGGGGGAGAGGGGAAGAAGGAGGAAGAAAAATTTAGAACATAAGATTTTGCAAGGGTGAATGCTGAAAACTATTTTTGCATGTATTTTGTAAAATAAAAAGCTATTATTTTTAAAAAGATAAATTGGTTCAATGAATTCATAAGATTCAACTTTGGACAAAAATAATTCAAAACCCAAAAGAAATCATAGCAAGAATAAACAGAGACAACGTGACATACTGGATAGAATTTCAGACTTGAAATCATAGCTTCATGGATTCATCATTGATTCATAGCTATCTCTGACATATATTCCCAGAGTGACTCTATACAAGCTTCTGGACCTTTCAGACCCTTCAGTAAAATGAGTCATGATACTTGCAGAGCCTACCACACAAAAGTAGTGTGTACAATGAATGAGGTAATGGCCATCAAGTTCTTTGCAAACCTTAACATGTGGTGGATAGGTCAGTAATTTTTATTATTAAATTTTTTTTAATAATAATAAAAGAAGAATTTTAGTTACACTCAAGAAAGACATCTAGGGAGAATTCACTCTCTTTTCCAGTACCTACCACCAGGGGGGGAGGGAGATGTTAGAGAAAACTGAAAAATGTGAAGGAAAAAAAAATCCTTTCTGTGGTTCCAGCCCTACCCAACCCTAACTTATATGTCTGATCCCTATGATTTAAAGAAAAAATTTGAACACAATGCACACACACACACACACACACACACACACACACACAACTAGTGCTGACTGGCACATATTAAAAAACCAGAAACAGATGAAGAGGAAGATTACAACTTGGTGAGACCCAAGTGTAGATGGAAAGAGTAAATTAAATAAGCATTTATTAAGCATTCATTATGGACCAGCCATTGGCACTAGGCACTAAAGATACATACAAATAAAAGCAACAACAACAAAAAATAAACAATTCCTGCCTTCAAGTTAATTATATTCTATGGGTCACATAAGTAGTAAGTGACAGGGTTAGGATTTGAACCTCTGACTCCATTTGTTACCTATTAGTAAGCATTTAATAATCATCTATTTATTCCAAGTGCTAGAAATGCAAAGAAAAGATAATATTGCCCTCAAGAAGTTTACATTCTAATGGAGAAGAGAATACCTTAATAATTAGATTTGCACAAGATACATCCACATTCCCTATATAAATCTACATTCCCTATATAAGTTAACTTAACACATATTTATTAAGCACTTACTGTGTGTTTGGCACTCTGTGAGACATTGGGGATACTAAAGAAGCTGACATTTTATTGGCTGGAAATGACACATATAAAGTTAAGTAGATGCAAATTAATTGGGGGAGAGCAACCCAGAATGTTTCATAAAGAGACTTCCTGTGAAGCTTTTGCATCATTGACCTTTTGGGTAGGAAGTCTGTCTCATCTGTGCCCTTTAGGACTCCTAAAATTGAGCTGCCAGAAAATGTGGGGAAATATTCATTATGCCATAAAGGAATTAGGGCACATGTATTGACATGGCTTGAGCCAGAGGCTTCCTTACCCATTAAAACTTCTGGATTTTTCTTTTTCTTTTCCCATAGATCTTGCATCTCTGCTCATTTCCCCACCCCCAGCTTTATAGCTGATCTCAGGCAGAGGCAAGAAGCCAAATTTCCAGCTCCAGCTCAGACCCTAACTGGCTGTGTGAGCTTGTTTAAGTGTCTTTACTTTCCTGGGCCTCAGTCTCTTCATCTGGTAAAATGAGAAATTTGGACAAGATGGCCCTCGGAGTCCCTTCCAACTCCAGCTCCATGGTCTGAATACCTCGTGGCCCCTTGGGCCCCAGCTCCCTCAGTTGTACAATGTGGGAATTGAGTTTGGTGTTCTCTGAGGTCTTTTCTAGCTCTGAAATTCTATAACACTGTATTTTGGACAATATCCAGCTTTCTTTTGGACTCCAATTTAACTCACTTCAATTCCAACTTTTATTAGAGTGAAGCATTTTTAACACCAATATTTTAACAGTGATATTACTTGGCTTCAGTCATGGAATGCCATACTGTCCAAAGAAACCAAGGCAAGGAAGGGGGAATCCAGTGAGCATGAGAGGCTGTAATACATTACAGGCGAGAAATTAGGCAGGAGAACTAGTATAAAAGTTACAGAGTAGTGTCAGTGAGTCAATAAACATTTATCAAACACCTTCTATGTGCCAGGCACTGTGCTAAGCACTGGGGATAGGAGAAGGAAAAAAAAAAAAAAAGACAATCTCCTTCCTCAAGGAGCTTATAATCTAAAAGAGGAAGAACCACCAAAAAAGGGGGGGAGGAAGCTGAAAGGGGCTGGGATGGAGCAGGCACTGGGTGAGGGAGCATGATGTCTGGATAACCTCTTTAAATGGAGATTTGAAGTTCATTGCTTTGCTTTCCAATCAGAAACATGGCCTGATGAGGTGTGAATAGTTATTGCTGTTCAGTCATTTTTCAGTTATGTCTCACTCTTCTTTATCCCACTTGGGGTTTTCTTGGCAAAGATGCTGGAATAGTTTGCCATTTCCTTGTCCAACTCATTTTATAGATGTGGAAACAGAGGAGAACTGAGTTAAATGACTTGCCCAGGGTCCCAAATCTAGAAAATATTTGAGGTCAGATTTTAACCGGGTTCCAGATCTGGAGTTCCATCCCCTGAACTACCTAGTGCCCCTTGAGGAAAGTTGATTTTGATCTTGATGAGATTCCTAAGGGTGTGTCAGAGAAATCCAAAAGAAGACAAGAAATGAAGTGTGGAACATGAAGGAGGGGGGAATGGGCCAGTCATGAAACAAGAACAAAGTTTGGATAGCTTGTCTGTTCCACTGGACTCCTTCTAGAGAGGTCCAAGAGGAAGGCACTCGGCATTTGAGGGGACCCTTTGGAGCAGATTTATGGAAGACCCTGGACAAGAATCACAGAGGATAGGTGGGATTTGAATCACAGCGGTTCGAGTTTGTGTGCTTCCCTCTGGATCATCATTTGTACCTTCAGTCTTGTGTTCTTTATCTTCTTCCTTTCCACCCTAAGAATGGGCATTGTCCTTTCCCAACTCTTCCTCTTATCTTTAATAGTTTTTTTTTAACTCTGCCATTGTTTTTTTTGCTTTTTGGCAATTTTAAGATTAATAAAAATAATCAGCTTGCTATAAAAAATAAATGAGTCTCAGCTTATTCTGGGCTTTCTTCATTTTTCTGATGCTATTTTTGAGAGACCCCATCACTCTTTAAATCGGAGTTCATCAGTGGGCTTCTCAGTCATTCCCATGGGTGTCTTTAGACACCTTCTATTCTTAATCAAGATCAATAATGACAGGATTGGTAGTATTTAATTCTTGGGCCAACTTCTCTCACACAGTCTCAGACCATGGGTTCACAGTTCTCTATCTCTGAAAACTTTGTAAATGTCTCCTTAAATTCTACAGCCCATACGAGATTATTCCCAACATTCTCCTTCTTATCTATCACAAACTCCAAAACGACCTGATCACTGCTTCTAACAGTTTCCATCATTCCTATTTTGCTGGTCAGAAAAAAGTCCCAATATTGTTCTCTTCATTGTCTCCATGTTCTCAAAAGTGAAATTATCTTCAGAGTAAGCACCAGATGTTCCTACTCCTCTGCATTTAGGAGACAGAGATAGACAGACAGACAGACAGATAGAGGGATCCATCAATTGGCTTTATCATTGGATTCTTTCATCATAGCTACTCCTGGAATCAATTCTGTGGTCTGGCAGGGGACTCAGAATCATCCATAATCTCCATCCGGCCTGGTAGACTGTAGTATACTGCAACCACTATCTAGCCTATTGATGTTTCTTCTTTTTTCCTCATCAAAATGTACTCCCACCATAGCCAGCCTTCAGGCTTGCATTTCCACACACCTAGACAGATAATACTATCCTACTTCCTCTTCTACTCAATCTGTCCCCTTTAAATAAGATATAACCTTTCATCACTGTAATCCTGCCATGAGTCATATCCGACCAAGACTCAACGATACTTATTTGGGCATATTTACCTCCTCACACTAAGGTCATTAGGTCACTTTTTTCTGATTACTATTTCTTCTGTGCATTAGTATCTAGACATCTCTACCCTCAGTACCATTTCTGCTCTCTTGCCCTTTCCTAGACTACTGAGTACCAATCTTGCTTGCTCTTCTCCTACATAATACTCACTTTCTCTTTCATATCTGCTCTAGCAATTAGATCTGGCCACTATTCTCCTTCCCCCTTCTTTTCCAGTCGAAACCCTTCTTATGAATATCAGCCAAGCTTCAGACAAATACCTTCCTCCCAGCTCTCACTAGAAGCACTTGGTCAGACCCTGGCATAGCCCCAAAAGCTAAACCCCATTCTCCGACACCATTTTCTTCGCTAGCTGTTCTTTTCTTTTATCCTACTTTCCCTTCTGGGGTCCTTAACTACAGTCATCAGCTGTGATGAAAACATTATCTATGTGTTTCTGGGTCCTTCAACTTGCCCAGGAAGTTCCCACTCTCAGAGCAGATGACTAGGAGAGGAGTTGACTTCAGGTTTGATCAGTCTCAAGTATCTCTCTATCAGTCCTGAATGTATCCCCTGGGCAGAAAGTCCCTCTTCTAGTATCTGTAGTAAAATATGCTATGGTCTTTGGTTCTTTTTTCCCCTCGAATCATGCTATTTTTAATTTTATCTTTATTGGGGTTTGGGGGAGGTTTTGTTTGTTTGTTTTGTGTGTGTGTTTTCTTTTGCAACTTGGCTAATACGAGACAACAACAATGTTCATGGATCCTAAGTTTTAAAAAACTTCCGATATAGTCCAAACTTTTCATTTTACAAAAGAGGAAACTAAGATGTAGAATGGTTGAGTGATTAGCCAAAGATCATTCAGCTAAGTAATGGTAGAGCTGGGCTGAGTACCCAGATCTTCTGAAGCCAAAGCCAGTATTCTTTCTACTATAGTACAAAAATATTCCAAGGGCTATGGTCTTGGTTCCAAGATCTTTTCCAAATCTAGCAATCTATGTTCTAAGTTCATGAGATCATAGAACTAGTGGTGGAAGAGACATCAGAAATCACCTGGTCCAACTCCCCTGCCCCTCTTTCATTTTATAGATGAGGAAACTCAGTCAGCCCAAGCTAAAGGATTTGCTTAACAAGAAACTGGAAACTGAGTGGCTGCCCATAAATTGGAGAATGGCGGAATAAGTTCTGGTATATGAATGTTGTAGAATATTATTCTATAAGAAATGATCAGCAGGATGATTTCAGAGAGGCCTGGAGAGACTTACATGAACTGATGCTGAGTGAAATGAGCAGAACCAGGACATCATTATACGTGGCAAGAAGACTATACAATGATCAATTCTGATGGATGTGTCTCTCTTCAGCAACGAGACGATTCAGACCAGTTCCAATAACCTTGTGATGAAGAGAGCCATCTGCACCCAGGGAGAGAACTGAGAACTGAGTGTGAATCACAACATAGCATTCTTACCTTTTGTTGTTGTTTGCTTGCATTTTATTTTCTTTCCCATTTTTTTCCTTTTTTGATTTTTCTTGTGCATCAAGATAATTATATAAATATGTATGCATATGTTGGACTTAACATATTTTTTACCATGTTCAACATAAAAAACCATAAATGATTTGCCTAAGTCACAGAGTTGGTAAATGGCAGAGCTGATATCCAAACCCATACCTTCAGACTCCAAACCCATCACTCTTTTCACTGCATCATGTTGCCTTTCAGAGATATCTAATCTAACCCTTATCTGAGCATTACCCAATAGTAGGTGACTACCCAACCACTCCTAAGATTTCCAAAATAGTTCTGTCTAATTCTAACATTATAACTTCTAAGGTCCCTCCAGTTCTGACAGTGTATGCTTTCTGAAGCTCCTAAAGTGCTTTCAATAGGTTTAATGTTCTCCATTCTATGTCCTAAAGTCCTTTCCAGCTCTGACTTTCGATTTCTAAGGTCTCATAACTCCAATGATCTCAATGTACTGCTTTCCCCTACTCAGTAAACTCCAGAGGCTGCCTCTAAGTATTCCTGTTGGCAATTTAGACCCCTTTACAACCAGCACCCAACCTACCTTTCCAATCATATCGTACATTATTCATCTTCCTAAACTCCAGGATATAGCCAAAGTTACCTAGATGTCATCTCCCATCTCTGCGCCTTTTCTCTGGAAGGCACCAATTTGGAATGCCTTCCTTCCTCACCTCCCCCTCTTAAGTAAGGTTTCCTTTAAAACTAACCTTAACTTTCACCTTCTAGAGAAAGTCTTTCCTGGATCCGGGTGCTCTCCTTAAAATTACTTTTTATTTACTTGATTTAGGTTTGTATTTACTCTCTCCCTCTAGAGTGTAAGCTTGAAGGCAAGGGAACCTTCCTTTCTATTCTCCATTGCTGAGAACAGAGCCTGGCATACAATAGGTACTTAATCAATGCTTGTTGATTGAGCTATTTGTTGGTTAGCTACAATACAAAAGTAGTTGACAAGTAAAGAAGAATTTAAATATATTCTTTTGGTGTAGTCTGATTCATTAATAAAGGCAGGAAGGAGGAATAGCCACTAAAAAACTCAAAGGGATTATAGACACTGATCATGTGGTCCAATTTCCAGTGAATAGAGCAGTGAGGCCTGGAGTCAGGAAGGTCTGAGGTCAAATCCAACCTCAGACACGTACCAGCTGCGTGATTCAGGGAAAGTCACTTAACTTCTATCTCTTTTAGTTTCCTTATCTATAAAATGGGGGTAATTATAACACCCACCTCCCAGGGTTGTTATGGGAATCAACTGAGATGAGATTTGTAAAGTACTTTGCAAATTTTAGAAGTGTTACCGAAATGCTGACTTTTGTTATTTTGTTTCAATTCCATAAGCATTTAGTAAATGCCTACTGTGTGCAAAGCATCAGGACCCAAAGAATATGTATTAATAGTATGTACTTCAAGGAAATAGCATTCCATTGGAGGATTCAGTGTTTACACAGATAAGGATATAAAATGTCGTTTGAAGATTGAGAGAGCAATAATGAATGAGGAAAGCAGAGATTGTTTCATAGAAAAACTGCCACCTAAGTCTTAGAAGAAACTAATGATTCTGAAAGGTAGGGATAACAAGGACAAAGAAAATACCTCCTAGTTTACTGCTATACCTGGAATTCTCTCCCTCCTCAGAGGTTTTCAGGCTTCTTCCAAGACTCAGCTCAAATCCCACCTTCTGTTCAGTCCAAGCCCTCCCCCACCCCACTCCAACTGTTAGCAGTGCCCCTCTGGGGCACCGGGTCTGAACTTGGGTTTTCTTAAGAGGTCGGGGGAGAAATTTCAGGGAATCCGTGAATTTAGACGATTTTTAAAAATGACTTCTTTGTATAGAACATATATGAACCTTCACTGAAAATTAACATTTTATTCAATTAGTATATAATGTTATATATGTACTATATGTGTAAAATATATCATTATATATAAAATAAAATAAAAAACCTACAGGTTTCAACAAACTGACAAAAGAGTCCAGAACATTAAAAAAAAAAAGTTAAGAACTCTAACTCTAAGATTACCTCGCATCCACTCTCTATACATCTTGTACGTACATAATTATTTGTATATTGTCTCTCTTACTAGATTGTGAGCTCTCTAAGGGCAGGGATTGTGGTTTTTTTCCTTCTCCACCCCAAAATATCCCAGTGATCAGCACAAGGTCTGGCACATAGTAAGGGTTTAATCAAAGCTTCTTGACTGTGTCTCTCTGTCTCTTGTTTCTGTCTATCTCTGTTCTGTCTTCTCCTTCTCTCTTTTTCTCTATTCTCTCTCCCCTTCTCTCTTTTCTCTCCCTCTCTCCCTCTTTTTCTCCCTCTCTCACCACTCTCTAATCCCCATCTTTGTGCTTGCTTTTCCCCTGAGATTTGCGACTGTCACAGAATCTTAGAATGTTAGAGCTGGAAATGACCAAAGAGATTAATTAGGTCAGTCCTCTCGTTTTGGAACCGAGGCTCTGAGGCTTCGAGTGGGATCATTTCCTAGTAAATGGAGGAGCCAAGATTTGAATCCCTCTCTTCCAACTCCAGATCTGTGGCTGCCCCACCAAAAAGTCCTGTGCAGCTAGGTGGCCCGGGATATTTATTGTTTCTTTGCTGCAGGGAAGCAGGCCCAGCGGGCTGGGTGTCTAGCAGCTGAGGGAGAGTGAAATTGGAAGCCACCATCCACTCTCACTGGGGCCTGACCAAGACCTTTTGGGAAAGAGAAATCGCACTTGTCTGGAGCCATTCCTTCGGTGCTTCCACGGGGTGAGAAACTCCTCCTGAGCGTTCCTAGAGCCTGTGACCAGGAGGGAGAGCTCTGGGGATCTCCATTCCTCCAGGGCTCCTGTCATTTCACAAGCCTGACTGATCCCAGCTCTGTTTGTTTGGCCCGGCCCAGGGATATGGGAGGGGGCAGAAGCTCCTTCGGCCGTGAGTGCCATCAGCAGCTCTCTCCATCTCCGCCAAGGCACACGGCCCCTTTCCCCTCCTTGACCCCCTGCCCTACCCCGACCACCATCTTAGCACATGCAAGGACCAAATCACCCACCCAGCATGACCCCTTGGGTGACATCGGACACCCCCAGGGGGCAGGCAGCTGGCTGTCTTCAGCCTTCTCTCTCTATCTTCCTAGAAACCCTGGCTGCTCCTGCTCCTGTCTGATGCAACAGTTTGCAATGCCTTTCCGGGAGCCGAGCCCTGCTCTGGGGCTCCCTGCCCCCAGCGCCTGCGCACAGCTGCTCCTCTGCCAAGGGAAGCTTTCCTCCAGATGTGGAGGTGGGGCATGGGGGGATGGGGAGGGTTTGGGGCGAGGAGGTCTTTGGCAGCTCTCCCTGCGTGGGCTGAGCTTAATTGGTCTGATCCTAAGACATTGGCTGTCTGATTGACCCAGTGATCAAAAAGAAAGAAAAGAGAAAAAAGAGAAAAAAGGGAAAGGAGGGGAGGAGAAGAAAGGAAAAGAGGGAGAGGAAAAGAGAGGACAGGAGAGTGAGAGGAGAAGAGAAGAGAAAGGAAAGGAAGGGAAGGGGGGAAAGGGAAAGAAAGAGAAGGAAAGGAGAGAAGAGGAGGAGAAAGGAGAGGAGGGAAGAGGAGAAGAGAAGAGAAGAGAGGAAAGGAGAGGAGAGGGGAAAGGGGAAAGAGAAGGGAGGGAAAGAAATGGGAAAGGGAAGGGGAAAGGGGAAAGGGAAGGGAAGGAAAAAGCATCAATAATTCCTAAAATCATCATAAAGTGATTCTAGCATCTGACTTTTGTTGCCAGAACTCACCCTGAGGACTGTAGTCACTCATTTAGTACTTAAACATTTATAAAGCTCCTACTATGTGCCAGGTATAGTACTAAGAGCTGGGAATTCAAAGAACTACAAAAGGCAGCCTGTTCTCCAGAAGCTATCAATTAAAAGGCTAAAAAGGAGGGGGAAGGGTTATGATGGGGGCCAAAGGAGTAGAACTAGATGGGAAATGAAGAGATGGTTATACAGGACATTCTCCTTAAATGGAGGATCTGGAAGGAGCTTTCCATTTTCCATCCTCCAGCACCTCCATTCAGAGAGATGGAGCTACTCCAAGGTCAAGGGGTCCTGAGGAGATATGATTTCAGGGCTCACATGTTCTTGGTCTATATGGATACCATAGAAAATCCACAGAACAAAATGGCAGCTGTTGGCAAATACATGTGACTTCTTCAGCCCCAAGCAAGAAGATTCTTAATTCCCTCCTGCCAACATATACCAGCCTATATGCCCCTCTTTCTATCTTCTCTGTGCTCTCCATGGCCACCCATCCGAAACACAGCATGTCTTATTAATGCTAACTGCAGGCCTTCTTCACCTGGCTATGTTCAGTACCTCTGCATCCCCATATCAAGAAACTCAGGTATGGAATCAGGATTTGGGACTATGAATAGGTCAATTCAACTGATTATCACATAGTAGGCGCTTAATAATTGCTAACTGATTAATCAGGCCTCAATTTTAGGGTCTTTGAACAGAGGCTGGATGACCCCGTGAGACTGGAAAGCCAGACAGAGAATTCTTTCTCAGATTGGACCAGATAAGCTCTGAATGCAATGGGAAAGCCTGTGATTCCCCTTCTATGTTAAACTGTCTGTCTACCTTGGAAAACTCAGGGAAGTCCTGAACTCGTTATCTGTGTCCTAGTGTGGGCTCAACAACTGATTCTCTCTGTGGTCTAGGGCGAGCTTTTTAATTTTTCAGGTTTCTGTTAAATAGGCAAGTTGGAACAACTGTTCTCTTAGCTCCAACATTCCCTGTTCTAAGGCCCTTCCCAGCTCTGCCATTTTATGTTCTACATTCTAAGGTCCTACAGTTAAGGGGTAGTGGTCCCAGATGGACCTTGCCCCATCTACTGCCCCTCCCCCAAGTACATACGCTGGCTAAGATCACCAGTTCCAAACTCCATCAGATGATCCCTCTCTTGTCAGGGAAGTGATGGATTTAAAATTAAAAAATGAGCTGGATCTATTTGGACATGGCAATGTGGGGATTTATTTTGCTTGACTATGCATTTTGGTTACAGGAGTTTTGTTTTTCTTTTTCATTTTTTCTTTTAATTTTTTTTTGGGGGGGGAATAAATCCTTGTTCATTGAAAAATAAAATTTCAGAATTAGAGTACTGCCTCATACAAAGATAAATTTCCCTATCTCAAGAGAAGATGAAGAAATCCTTACAAGAGAAGTCAGGGAAGCGATTCCCTCTTCTATGCTCCCCACAAAGCCTGAGGGCTCTGTCCCCTCTGGGGTACATTCTGTGCCAGCAACCAGCCACCTCTAACCGTCTGTAACTAGAACAGTGTAGGCACACACCACACTCAATGGTGGACAGCAGTTGTGGTTTCTACAGGCATGACTTGAGAGGGAGAACAACTGCAGTTCAATGTCAGAACACTTTCTGAGAGTCAGAACTTCTGGAGAGAGCAGCCCTGGATGTAATGAGTCTCCCTCTCTGCCTCCCATTACTGGGAGTTTTTTAAGGAGAAATGGGGAAATCACTGGTCAGGGTTGCCAAGGAGGAGGTTCCATTACTCGTCCAGACCAAGGAAAAAAACTAGGAGCTAGGAATCATGGGATGGTAGGATGGTGGGGACTTCTGAAAACATTGAGTTCACCCCCTTCATTTTATAAACAAGGAAACTGAGACCCAACAGAAAGTTGTGATGTAATGCAACAAGGAGTACTAGAATGGAGGGAGAGGATCTTGGATTAATTCTTAGCTCAGCTACTTCATCCCTGAGTGACCTTAAGCGTGTTACATGGACTAGAGCCTCTTAAAGGGGCTCTAAGATCCTTCCTTCTCAGAAGTGATGGTTCTAGGACTTTGCCATAGTGTTGCTCTGTGAAGTCTTGTCTCTACCTTTTCCAGTTTCTTTAGTCAGTCAACAAACATTTTGTTGTTCTGTCATTTAGTCATGTTCAGCTCTTTATGAACCCCCTTGGAAAGCAGGAAAGGCTTCCTGTAGAAGGTGGGATTTTAGACGGGACTTGAAGGAAGTCAGGGAAGCATAGAGATGGAAATGAGAGAAGACATTTGAGGCACAGGGGACAGAGCATGCTCAGAGAACAACTGCAAGTTTTCCTTAATCTTTCTTCTATAACTTCTGAAATTACACTCTCTAAAATATCCAAGTTTATTTGTTTGAGTGGCTCCACCAATCTTGCCCGCATTACCAGCCAATCTTGGGATAGGGGGTTTTGTGTTTCTCATTGCCTTGTCTAGAAAAATCATACCTCCTGGGTTCCATTATCCTAGCCTGCCTTGGGATGACCTTGAGGTCCCTAATCCACATGGATCTGGGGCAGGATTTGGGGTTGGGGGAGAGGAAGAAGAGACTCTTACTGTCCCATACATCTCTGAGATGTTCCCCTTTCTCTTCCGAGATCCATGGATTTGCCCATCATCTTCCAGATTGTAGCCATTCCCTGACCCCTTCCTCACTTAGGCAGACTCACTATGGCCAAAAGAATCTATTCAATCATTCATTCATTCACCAGGCTTTCAGAATAAAAAGACAAGCACAGAACAGATCCTACCCTCAAGGAGTTTTCATTCTGTCAAGGGAGATGACCCAAATACATATAAGTACATACAAAGTAGACCTAACCCTTGGCCTCCTTCCATCTGTCTGTCTTCCTTTTTCCTTCCCTTTCGTCTAAACCCTGCTCCTAACTGCTCCTTTTGCCATTCCCTGGCCCTTTTTCCTCCTCTCTCCTGATCCACACCCACCTTTTTACAATTAGTTATAAAAACCAGCCCACCAGACAGAGGCTTTTTTTTTTTTGACCAAAATGTTATTTTCAGAAGGAGCCATTGAGGTTGGGAAGTAATTGTAGAGTCCAGGGCTGTGCAGTCCAAGCTGAAAATAATCAGCAAGGCTGCTGGAGTGGGAGGAGAGCAGCAGTACAGCCCTCCCCGTAGGGTGAGAGCAAAGCCAGAGTGACTCAGAGGAAGACCAGCGTCGAGGATGTTTGGCAGAGCTCCAGGGCTGATGTTCAGGGGTGATGGCAACTGACTTCCAATTGAATGGAGACTCTTGAAAGTGATGGGATAGTGAGGGAATTCACTTAGAGAGTTCTGGATTCAAATTCTACTTCAACAAAATGCTTATTGACTGACTAAAGAAACTGGGAAAGGCAGAGACAAGACTTCTACAGAATAACACTGGCAAGGTCCTAGAATCTTCATTTTTCTAATTCACATGACTTTATAAGCAAATCACTTAACCTCCCTAGGTCTCAATGGCTTTGTCCGTAAAAAAAAAAAAAAAAAAAAGGGGGGGGGAGTGAAAAACGAGGTGACCTTAAATGTCTTTTTACCTCTAACTCTTTTTTTTTTCCCTTAGGCAATTGAGGTTAAGTAACTTATCTAGTCACCCAGCTAGGAAGTGTTAAATGTCTGAGACCAGCTTTGAACTCGGGTCCTCCCGACTTCAGGGCTAGTACTCTATCCACTGTACCATCTAGCTTCCCCTAACTCCAACTCTGTGATGCTAGAACCTCTCTGGGTCTTGGTTTCTTCATCTGTAAAATGGACTAGAGCATCTCTGAGGTTCTCAAAGTCTATAATCCTCTCTATAAGGCACATTAGCTCTTCCAGAGTTGCTCCTCATGCAGATGGGGAGGATGGGCTCTCCTCTCTTTTTGCTCTAGATCCTATGAGTTCCTACTGCTTGTTGCCCCAAGGTAGCTCAACATTGTCGGTTGCCATTTTGCCAGATGACATCTGAACCTTTCCTTATTCAGTCTCATCACAGGATAGTGGAACATTAGCTGGAAGAGACCTTGGGGAACCTCTAGTTCAATCCCCTCATTTGATTGCATTCCAAAAAGAAATGATTTACTCAACACCATACAACTAGTAAGTACCAAGCCAGGATTTCAGCTTGGGAATTCCAACTCCAGTGCTTTCCTACTACTCTGTGGGCCACAAGACAATAAGTACAGTACAAAAAAAATGTAAGAGCTTTATGGACCCAATCTGTGTCCACAGGCAGCAAGGTGGTTCAGTGAATAGAGTATCAGACCTGGAATCAAGAAGACCTAGTTTAAATCCAGCCTTAGATATTTACTAGTTGTGTGACCCCTGGGCAAGTTATTTTACCCTGTTTACCTCAGTTTCCTCATCTGTAAGATGAATTGAAGAAAGAAATGGCCAAAAAAAAATCCCTCCAGCATCTTTGCCAAGACTCCCAAATGGAATCAAGATCTGAACCTGACTGAAATGGACGACAGAACTAGGATTAGTGACTTTAGGGAAATCACTCTGTATCCTCTAACCTCACTTTCCTCCTCTAAGAAATCAGGGGATTGGACTAAGTCCCCTGAGATACATTTCAGCTCCAAATCTCTAATCCTGTAAATAGCCAGTGGCCAAACTGGAAGCCTGGTTATGTCAGATGACTTATCTTTGGAGCACGACAATAAAATAAAACCACCACTAAGCTCAGGAATCCTTTCTCCTAATTTGTGGGGGAGAGAGCCACCAGCTCTTTATAGGATCAGGACTTGGAATTCTAGACTTAATCCTGAGAACTTGGAATCTGGAAGACCTGAATTCAAATTCCATCTCAATTATTTACTAGCTATGTAATCATGGGCAAGTCACCTTATCTCAGTTTTCTCATCTGTAAAATGGAGATATGATAATAATAGCATTTACCTGCCAAGGGCAGATAGGTGGCAAAATGGATAGCGTACCAGAAATCAGGTATACCTGAATTCAAAGCTGACTTCAGACAAATACTAGCTGTATGACTCTGGGCACCCTGTTTGCCTCAGTTTCCTTATCTGTAAAATGAGTTAGAGAAGGAAATAGCAGATCATTCCAGTATCTTTGCCAAGAAAAGAAGTCCTGAAGAACCAGAGCCACAAAAACCTCCCAGGGTTGTGGTAAGGATCAAATGAGATAATATTTGTAGAATTTTGCAAACCTAAAATAGCATATAGCTGCTGGCTATTTTCAAGGAAGAATCCCCAGCTTTGTCTATTGTTAGCTGAATCAGTCAATACTTAAAGAAATTAATTCGGCTACTCATTAGAAGGACAAATGCTGAAACTGAAATACTTTGGCCATATAATAGTAAGATGGAACTCATTGGAAAAGACTCTGAAGTTGAGGAAGATCGAAGGCAAAGAGAGAAGGGAAAGACAGAGGACAAGACGGATTGATAGTGTCATGGAATCATTGAATATGAGTTTGGACAGATTTGTCTGATTGTGGCTGATAGAAAGGCCTGGTGTGCTATGATTCAGGGAGTCATGAAGAGCTGAATGCTATTGAACCACGAGTAGCAAAGCTGAAGCCACTAGCTAGACCCATTCTATATGGATGTCATTTAACAATAGCGGTCACTTTGGAGCTCTTCTGAGTTACAGGAAGGGAAAGGAAGGAAGGAAGAAAAAAAGAAAGGAAAGAAGAAAAAGGGAGGGGGGAAGGAAGAAAGGAAAGAAAAAAGGGAGGGAGGGAGGAAGGAAGAAAAAGAAAGGAAAGAAGAAAAAGAAAGGAAAGAAAAAAGGGAGGGAGGAAGGAAGGAAGAAAAAGAAAGGGAAAAAAGGAAAAGGGAGGAAGGAAGGAAGGAAGGAAGGAAGGAAGGAAGGAAGGAAGGAAGGGAGGGAGGGAGGGAGGAAGGAAAGACAAATTCCATTATACTAACCTTCCCTCCACCCTGTGTCCCTAGCCCAAATTGACACATTCAAGAGTTTGGTCCTCCAGGCAGAAAGGACCAACCTTGGTCTCAGGTTCTTTGGGCCTTTGTTATAAAAAGAGTTCATAGGGAATTGCTAATGCTTTAAGGATCACAAAGGAAACTGAGGCTCCACCTAGTGAACCAGACACTAGCTATCCTGTGTATCAGTCAGATGTGTCTGGAGTCAGAGCATTTGGCCCCAGGATTTGAGTTCTTTACTTTATTGGGTAAAGTATTAAATCTACTGGGCTCCTATTTTCATTTCTGTGAAAATAAATAAATAAAAGCTTTCTAAAGTCCCATTGTTGTGGTTTTGATTTTAGTCATATCTAACTCATCATGACCCCACTTGAAGTTTTCTTGGCAGAAATGACTTTGCCATGTCCTTATTCAGCTAGTTTCCTGCTGGGGAAACTAAGGCAAACAGGGTGTGTTAGGGGCCCTAAACCTTCAACAAGGCCCCTACAAGGGGGAAGTGACTTGCCCAGGATCACACAGCTAGTGTCTGAGATCACATTTGAACTCTGGTCTTCCTGCCTCAAGCTCAGAATTCTATCCCCAAAGACATCTAGCTGCTCTTGAAAGTCTCAGTCAAGCACAAACTCTATCCCATGTGAAAGCTCAGAAAACTGAAGTCCTGGCTCATAGATTCACAGTAAGATGGGCCCTTCAAGACCATCCCGGCAGCCTCTCATTTTACAGAAAAGAAGCACATCTGTCCATGCATGTGCATGATGCTGCCCCCACCAGCCTGGGAGCCCCTGGAGAACAGGATCACGATGCTGGTGAGGCTGACATTTGGCCCCCAGCACTGAACCCAGGGCCTTGCACCCAGGAAGTCGGGAATGAATGCTGGCTGACCAGCCGAACCCATGGAGGGCTTAAGAGCTTCGGCCGAGATCACACAGGAAAGAAGTAACAGGAATGGGATTCAAATCCAGGTCCTGCGGCTCTGAAACCCGCCCCTTTCCCATTATTTTAGGGCCACCTGCGGCATGGGGAGGGGAGCCTCCTTTCCCAGCATGCACAACTAATAAGTGGCTGCCTCACTTCATTAGCTCTTATTGAGATTCAACTTCAGATTCCCGAAGCCTTTTAAAAGTGGTCATTCTGACATGTAGCCAATGCCAGCTCTTGTTCTATCATTCTCTCTGCCTCTGTCTCTGTCTCTGTGTGTCTCTGTGTGTGTGTGTGTGTCTCTCTCTGTCTGTCTCTCTCTGTCTGTCTCTCTCTGTCTCTGTCTCTCTCTCTCTCTCTCTCTCTCTGTTCTTTGCTGAGAGTAACCACACAGCTAGCCCAAAATCTCCCTTGTTTCTGGAGGTGCAGGCTGGGAGCTGGACTTCCAGTTCCCCCCAGGCTCCTACATGTCATTCTCCCGGGGACCACGGCACAAGGCCCACAGTTGTTCCTTTCACAGCTCAGCGTGTGGGAATAGATGATTCTCATTCGGGCATTGTGTAGTCACCTGGAAGAAGTCTGGGTGGCAGGCCCTAATTAGCCAGTCAAGGAGGGCAGGGGGAGGTAAGGCAAATGTCTGAGTGTGCTTCCCTGTCGGCTCAGTACCATAGGTGGTGGAACAAGCATCTCTGCACCAGAATGGGTGAGAGTGGTGCCGAGTCCACTGCTGACCCATTTCAGCCCTGCTCAAAACAAGCAGAATTTGGCCTTGAAGCCATGTCACCTGATCCCAACTAAGAGCTCACTCAATTCTGTTGCCCTTCTCTTTCAGCTGCCCTATAGAGTGAAAAGAAGGGAAGGTAACTTATTTGTCCTCTTCTCCCAGAGGTCAAAAGGTTGGTTACAGAGGAAGCTCTCAGTTGCTAACAGACAAGGCCTTAGCTGGAAGCCAGGATCTCCATCACCTGCTTTCCTGCCCTCACCTGCATCTGAGGAAAGAGGAGGCGTTTTCTTCATCCAGGTAAGATGTGAGTTATATCTTCAAGGAAATCTTTTGGGGGAGGATGGAGGAAGAGGAAGAGAAGGAAGAAGGAGGAAGAGGAAGAGAGACATTTTTTGTTCTAAGGGCCCTCCCAGGTTTAACATCCTGTGTTCTGAGATCCTCCCAATTCTGACAGTCTAGGTTCTAAAGGTCCCTGTCAGTTCTGCCATTCTGTATTCTAAGGCCCCTCCAAGTTCTGACATTCTAGATACTAAAGATCCCTTGCAGATCTGACAAATTGTGTTCTTAGATCCCTCCCAATTCTGGCATCCTAGTTCTAAAGGTTCCCTACAATTCTGACATCTTTGTTCTCAGGCCCCTCCCAGCTCCGACCTTCCGTTCCTAGAGCTCCTTTAGGGCCCCATGATTTCATGAGGTATTTCTTCTTGGAGCCAGACCAAGGAGTCTTTCGGTGGGGAGCAGATGTCTAGAAGGGGGAAGGGGGCGTCTCTCCGGTTCTGTCCCAGGGGGTCCCATGATGGGTGCCCAGCCCGCTGCAGCCTCGGTGTGTCCCTCCGTCCCTTCTCCCGGCCTCTTGGTCTCCGACGGGCGCTGGCCAGAGCCGGAAGCCCTGGGGGTGCGAGCTGAAGGCCCCGAGGGCTGCCCGGGGCTTCAGGGGAGGCACGCCCACTCCCCGGGGCCTCAGCGCTTCCCCTCGTGCACAGGGGGCTCTCCCGTCCCGCGGGAGCCGAGTCTGGCACCGGGAAGCAGCAGGCGGGCGCTGGGAGCGTGTTCGGCGGGACGGGCGCGAGAGAGCCGCGAGCTCTGCGGGTGCCTCGGGTTCTGCACCGAGAGCAGAGTTCTACAAACGTTAAGTAACTGTCTGCTCGGCTCGAGGCGCAACACGGTGTGGTCCAGCCTGGGGGACAGAGCTGGTGGTTAAATGTTTCCCTGTGTGGCTATCACCTATCAACCAATGAGTATTTATTAAATACCTACTATATACCCGGCTTGGGATATGAATGAAACAAGCCCCATTCTCCAGCAGAGAATCATGGGGGAGATGGGTACAGAAGGAAATCTATGTGCCATACGTACAAAGATGGCGCTTCAAGGAAGAGGAGCGATCTGGGAGGTGACCGTGGAGTTCCCGCTTGAGGGATCCCCGGACACAGAAGAGGGGCTGGCCGGATCCAGAAGCGGGGGAAGGCGACCCCGAGGATAGAGTGCTGGGCCTGAAGTCAGGGGCCTGGGTTCAAGTGTGACCCTTCCTAGCTGTGTGATCCCGGGCAAGTCGCTCCACCCCGTCGGTCTCACAGTCTACAAGGTCACGAAGTGTAGGACATGACTGAACAAGAGCCGGAGAATGGAAGGTCTGCGGGGGATGCTGTTTCAAAGTTAAACAGAGACAGTTATCCTGGGTCCTGGAGGCGACGGGAAGCTCCGGGAGTCGGCGCTTAGATTAAAAACCCCTTGAGGGCAGATAACTCTCACTCTCTCGCTCGTTTTCGTCATTGGATTCACGAGCCCTGTTCGTCGGGGCTTAATTAACGCTTGTGGATTAAGAATATGGCCAGAAGGGACAGTTTAGAAAAAGAGCTTCAGGGAATGGGAGGGGCAGTGAGGGGCCGTGGGGGGCGGGGGGGGGGGTGATTTTCCCTGTCACCTCAGACTCTTAGGCCAAGGAACCGCGTTCCAGCTTTCCCCCGAGGGATCCCGCCAGAGCGCACGGGTAGATGACACTGACTTTGGTCTCAGTGTAATAAGGAAAAAAGTGAAGGGATAATGTGATGAGCTCTACAGAGACCCAGGGGGCAGATGGCTATTGGCTCCTCCCTGGAAAAGGGAGCAAGCTCCCGCTGAGCTGCCAAGCTCGGCCTCTCAGCAAGGTGCATGAGACTACTGTCATACTATGTGCTTGACTTGGGACTAAAACAGGGAAGTTCAGTCCCCAGCTCCACTGCATTGACTTCAGAATCGGGGACCTTGCAATCCAATCCCAACCTTTGCTGTGGATTGCCTCTATTTCCCATTCCTCCTCTGAGCCTCAGTTTCCCCATCTGTGAAATGATTAAATGACCAATGAAATCCCTTCGCACTCTGAATCCTAAGATTCTCCATCCTAAAATTATGGCTATTTATTTCACGTTTAACTTCTATATGCTTCTATGCATATATATTGCCTTGGAATTAGACAAAATTGTTATACTTTGTAAATGTCCTCAGTTTCTCCCCCGAAGGCTGGCACGTAGTAGGGCTAATTTTATGAATGGTCTGCCAGATGAAAGAGAGTCTTCATCTTTTTGTCATAAAGTCCTCTGGAGGTCTGGTGATGTCTGTGAAATAGATGAGAATAATGTTTGCAAATGCATGAGATAAAATAAAATCATTGCAAAGGAAATCAATTATATTGAACTGTGGTTATAAAAGTATTTTTAAAACAAGTTCACAGACCCCAGACTATTGTACCTGGTAGTCACTTAAGTCCCTTCTTATTTTCAAATACACACGTATGTGTGTATATATACTTAAACATACACATAGGCAAACATTTACATGAAGTAAGTTGCCCCCCTTCCCAAAGAACTCATAGCCAGCCCAGCCTTCAGCCCCTAAGTATGTCATCGCCAGCCCAGTTTTACTGTCACCCCGTGGCTAACCACTACCTCCCCTACCTCCAGCTCAAAGGCTCTCATTTCCCAGCAGATACTCCCAGGGTCTAGGGGAAGGAGGGTCTTGTGGCCCTGGGCTCCGCTCCCAGGAGGAGACAGTGGTTTTCAATTTCCGTTACTTATGGCCTATTTTGACCCAGCTCCTCCTCAAAAGTAGTTCACAAAATGGGACTTCTTCCTCCTCAGGACTGAGTATCTTCACAAAAGCATTGATTAATCTCCTACTATGTACCAAGCTCTGTGCCAAGATTTAAAAAAGAAAAAAAAAAAGAAACATGCACGCTTCTCCTGTCCTTATTTTATACCCACTTTTTACAACCCCACTTTATACTCCATTTTATACACAGCCCCAATAAGATATAATGGAGCACTGAGCAATGGACTAAATTCAATTTGTTTCTTTAAAACTTATTTTTTAAATTGTTATAACTTCATACCTTAAAAAAAAAAAAATCTGTCCTGCAGAATTTGTTTAGCTTTATCTTCAAAGCTTTTGTTCCTTAAGGCAAAAATATTCCCAATTTCTTGTTCATGTAAGATTTCAACAAAACTCAAAAATCTAAAAAATGAAGTAAAATTAAATTGTAAAATAAAATCTTTTTATTGATGTATTTTCTTTTTACATAACCTTCATTTCCAAATAAATCCTCCTATCCCTGCTTCCAAAAAGTCATCCCTTACAATGAAGAGAACAATAAAAGCATTTCAGCAAAATTAACCAATGCTTCAACTGAGTGTGACGATATATACAATATTCCATATTCATAGTCTCCTCTCTCTAGGGGGGAAAAAAGGAAGGAGTTTCACTTTTTTATTCCTTTCCTGGAGACTAACTTGGCCATCATAATTAATTTCACAGTCCACTTTATGGGTCTGGGTCTTTCCATTTACATTGTTGTAGTCATTGTGTAAGTCATTTATATGGTTTTGCTGTTTCTACTTATTTCACTCTTCATCAGTTCATTAGTCGTCCCCTGATACACTGGATTTTTCCTATTCATCATTCTTATGACTCACTCATGACACTTCATTCATACAGCACAATTTGTTTAGCTATTCATCACTGGGCATTTATTTTGTTCCCTGTTCTTTGCTCACACACACACACACACACACACACACACACACACACACATACACCTAAATATTTTGGCGTATTTCCGTTTAACCTACTTAGGGTATGATGGGAATAGAAGGAGGAAACAAAAGAAGGAATGAGGAAATAGCTCCCAAATGGGAGGATTCTTCCCAAACTGGCCACCTCTGCTTCCTGAGTTTTAAGACCATGCACTTTCCCCTTTCCATTTGAGGTGCCAGTTCCCTAGATGGGAGGAAGGATGGATGCGAGGGGGGAGGATGCAGCTTTCACCCTCTTCCAGGCTAAAGATTGTGGTTTTTCTGTCACTACATAACCCTGCAGCAGTGGATAGAGTTTGGAACATCTGAGTTCAAATCCTGCCTCAGATATTTAATAATTGTATGATCCTGGGCAAATCACTTCATCCAGTTTACCTCAGTTTCCTCAGCTGTAAAATGAGCTGGAGAAGGAAACGGCAAACACTCCGGGGTCATGAAGACTCATACCAGAAATGATTGAACCGCAATACAACACAGGGGCTACAGCAGGTATAGGTGTCCTTTCCGTCTCCCACGGTCCCCATCAGAATCCTCCCCCCTCCCACACTGTGACTTCTTAGATCTGCCTGCCTGGATCCTAGAGGGAAGTAGCTCAGATCCTAGGACCCAGAAATTCGAATTTGGGAATCCCAGAAGACCGGTGAACCTTCCCTCATTCTGCAGGTGGGAAAACCAAGGTCAAGAAAGATTCATTGTCTTGCCCGGGATCACACAGAGGAACCAAGAAGCTGGGGCAGAGTTCTAAGCCAGGTGGAGCCTCCCACTTTGTATTTGGTCCATGGCTAAATCCTCATCCTCATCCTCATCCTCATTCTCAGCACAGATCTGTAGAGAGAACAGTTCCTAAAATACAAGACTGCTCATCGAGGACTCGTTAGGAGGGGGCCAGCAGGACTTTATCCCAAGCTACTGACTTGCAAAGGGGGCACTTCTAGCAGAGAGTAGTCACAGTTCCGGCCCATCACTTCCAGGTTCTCCCTCAATCTTTCCAGCCGATCTTTCCTGGGTCAGAGACCAGCAGACAGGTGGACTCTCTCCCAAAACCCAGGGTGGGCTCCTACTCAGCCAGCCCCACCCCAATTTGTTCTCCCCCAGGAAAAGGAAATCTCCCCACTCCTCTGAGATCCAGTATCTCCTCCCAATGCTTCTCCCAGGGTTTCTCTCAACTTTTCTTAGCACTAGAGCCTGGGCCAGGGGCTGAGAGAGGAGGAGCCCTTGTCATCTGGCTGTCTCCCACCCTGTCCCCCTCAGAAGGCCTATGGCTGCGTCCCCAAATACAAGCCCAGAGAGGCCCGGAAGGCCCAGCCAACAAAAGGCAAAAAGAGGAGAGTGAGGGCCCCCGCCACTGATAATGACATTTTCAAGTGTGCAAGGAGAGCTCGGTTGCCATGGGGATGCCTGCGGAGCTGAGTTCTCTTTCAAATTGTGAGTCAGGCTGAAGCATTATTTATCACACACAAAAAAATCGACTGACACAGAAACCTGCCCGTCCAATGACAAAGGGGAGGCTCCCCCATCCAGCCTCTGACGAGTGAGTCAGCTGGGCTTCGCGCGGCTAATCAGCTCTCTGACGTCAGCTCCGCTCTCCCGGCCGGTGGAGTGGAAATGTCAACAGAGGTAAAGAAAAAGGCCAGAGGGTATATTTTTTCCCTACAAGCCCCAGCACGATTTATTGGGATGCAAAGTGTGCCCTATCTCAGGACAGATCTGTGGTCCTCTGCCACCCGAGTCCCCTCCTTTCAGTCTTAGAACTGGAACAAGGGTAGGGTGATGGGGACTTTCTCCTAGAGCACCAAAATTCAGAAGGTATTTATAGCAATGGCAGTCTTTCAGCAGTCCATCAATATGCATTTATTAATCAGCTACTTTGTGCTAAGCATTGCAACAACTGAATTTAGCACATTTGGTATAATTAGAAAGAATAATTAATGAAATAATTGGCTCTAACAGCTAGCCAGTGGCTAAAGTTAAGGTAGAAGGTTCTCCCAGCAGCAGCCTCATGATATTCCTGCATTTATTAATCACCTACTTTGTGCTAAGCATTGCAACAACTGACTTTAGCTTAGAAAGAATAATTAGTGAAATAATTGGCTCTAACAGCTAGCCAGTGGCTAAAATTAAGGTAGAAAGTTCTCCCAACAGCAGCCTCATGATATTCCTGCATTTATTAATCACCTACTTTGTGCTAGGCATTTCAAGAACTGAATTCAGCACATACAGTATAATTAGAATAATTAGGGATGACTTGTTGGTGTAGTGGATAGAGCCCTGAAGTCAGGACCTGAGTTCAAATCTGGTCTCAGGCACTTAACACTTCCTACCTGTGTGACCCTGGCAAGTCACTTAACCCCAATAGTCTCAGAAAAAAAAAAAATTAGTGAAATAATTGGCTATAATAGCTAGCCAGTGGCTAAAGTTCAGGTAGAAGGTTCTCCCAGAAGCAGCCTTGAGAATTCCTGTACAAGGCAATTCCAGTTTCCTCCCTGCAAAACCAGGAAAATGAGAAAGATACAATATCTCATTCAGGTCACCAAGCAAACGACTAATCATACTGTCGGATCATTGTCCATTTTTTATTTTTTTAATCTAGCAAGTATTAAGCACTTACATGCAAGAAATAAATAGCGAGAGAAATATAACTAAGGTAGGGCAACTGGGTCCAAGTCACAGGATGTCGACATTTAGAGGGCACTGGTCGTCCTTCAGCAAAAGGCAAGTGAGCTCAGAACTGAGGTAGCAAAAATTATTCATTAAAATAGGATATTACCAGATGGCAGGTTCTTTTACAATTAGACACCAGATAAGCCCATCCCTGGCTTGGTCCCTGATCTCCCATGTGCTGCTTGAATTTTATGCCAATTATGTCAAGAATAAAAATCGCTTACAGTTCTGAGAAAGCAGAGGATAGAAGGTGGTCTTCAAGGTCAGGAGGACTAGGGTTATGTTATTTCTCTGACATACCCTAGCAAATGACCCCAGGAAGGTCATTTAACCTCTCAGTGCTCTGGACAAATCTCTAAGATTGTATGGCAGAGATGAGGCAGTAATAATAATAAACGTTTATTAAATACCTACTACGTGTCGGGCACTGTGCTCAGTATTTTGTCATGATCCTCACGACTACCCCTAGAGATAGATGGCATGGGTATTATAATCCCCTTATTATAATAGATAGGAAATCTAAATCAGAGGGCGAGGGACTCCAGCCCCATCATTCTCTCCTCGTGGGCGCTGCACCCAAAGGAGTGTCCATATTCTTTCACCTCCATACATTTGGGTTCTGATCGTGGAGTGAAACAAGGTTCTTTGGGGTTTGTCGTCCAAGGGAGGAAACGAGGGTCTTTAGTCACAAGTTAAGTGGCGCAGGAGAAAGAGCCCTGAACTTGAGTGTGACCTTAGACAACTGCCCTTTCCTGCTCTGGACCTTGGTTTCTTCATCTGTAAAATGAGGGGGCTAACTTCTGGAATCCTTTCTCTCCATAGATATGGCCTCCCTGGGCTCCAATAGCATAGCCAGTGATCCTGACCCCACACAGGGGTCACCCACAGGGCTCTGTTGGCTGGGGGTGGGGAAGCAGCTCTGCCCCGTCTGGGCTGGGGGCTGTGGGCAGGGCCCAGACTGGGGCAGCCGAGGCCCATGATTTCCCACCCACCCCTACCCCCACAGGACTCCACATCAAAGCTGCCTTCCTGGGTGGGGCCTCAAGATAAACGGGAAGATTAAAGAAGGAGCTCAAAGTTGGGCTCCCTGCTCCTCGCCCAAGACACTGACCACAGGAGCCTCGGGTGCCCAGCCTGCTCCCGGCTCCCACAGGCCCCTCTGGGAAGGGAGGGAAATGGAGAGACCCAACCCTCCAGTCCAAGGAGGAAAGATGGGCCGGAGGGACCGGAGCCCTAGGTGGGGGGAAGTGAGGAGGTGAGGGCCCCCAGAGCTGGGGGAAGGGGGGAGGATTTCCAGTCCTGGTGGGAAGAGGGGGAATGATGAGGTGAGGATGAGAAATGAAGGATCTTGGGTCCCTAGAGCGGCAGCTGGGGGAGGAAGGGGTCTATCTGAACAGTAGCTTAGTCTGGGCTTTGGCCAGACCCCCTCCCCAATCCCCACCCCCTCCCAACAGCCATCACTTAACCCTCTCCTGACCGGCCTGTCGGCAGCCCCTGTGGGTGGAGGTTGAGGCAGCCTTTTATTCTTGGAGCCTGGCCCTGGCCACTTCATTGGGGTTTGGTCCCTCCAGCAAAGGAGCCTGTAATGAGGCAGTCGGGGCCCCCATCTCCCTCCCCCACGCCCCTACCCCAGGGAAGGTCTGTAATTAGCGCAGCGGGCGAGGCTGGAGAGCCTCAGACAATGTCATTTGAACTGGGATGAGACATGCCTCAATTGCTAGTCTGTGCTTTTAATTTTTTTCCCCCTGGTGCCTCGCATATACACAAAACAGAGAGAGATTAACCCTTTACTGGAAGGGCCCGATTTCAGTCTACTCCTTTATTCTGATCCCTTTGCAAAGCATCCATCCATCAACAAGCATTTATTAAGCACTGACTGTGTGCCGGGCTCTGTACATGCCCTCAGAGATCTCCATTCCAACCACCTTATCCCAGGGTTAGGGACTTGAAGCTATCCCAGACCCCAGCAATTAGTCAATACATGTATGTATATTTAAAAAATAGGTTAAACAAGGTTTTGCAAGGATGGATATTGAAAATTATCTATGCATATATTTTGAAAATAAAAACTTTAATTTAAAAAAGAAAAAAGAAACTAGGAAAACAAAGTTATTGAAGCTCAAAATTGAAAAGAAAGAAAATATATGTGTAGAAAAAAGGTTAAACAAAGTTGGATAATGGAAATTATCCATGGATGTATTTTGAAAATAAAAAACCTTTAAATCTTAAAAAATAAAATAAAGTAGGAAAAAATAAAGTTAAGGCTTAAAATTGTAAAAAAAAGAAAAAAGAAAATATGTATGTAGAAAATAGTTAAACAAGGTTTTGCAAGGGTGGATGTTGAAGATTATCCATGGATATATTTTGAAAATAAAAAACTTTAATTTAAAAAGATAAAATAAACTAGGGGAAAAACAAAATTATTAAAGTTTAAAACTGCAAAAAAAAAAAAAAGAAAATAGGTTAAGTTGGTTTCAGGGCAACATTAAATTATATACATACATACATGGGGGGACACAAATATTCACCCCATGATCATAACATATATATATGACATATGTATATATATATATATGTATATATATGTATATATGTGTACATATATCTATGTACACATATATACATAGGAGCCGCTTGCTCCCATTGGCAAACAAATCCCCTCGCTTGGAAGCCCCCCATTCCCGTGAAATCCCCAGATCCAGACCTCGGCCGGGGATGAGGACTGAGACTTGGAGGGGGGAGAGTCCCCCTTCCTTGGACGCTAAGGCTCGGTCTCCAGCCTCCTCCCCCTACCACCTGTTGGGGTGTAAGCTCCCTGAGGTCAGGGATTGCCTCTTAGAGCCTCCCCGCGCCCAGCCAAGGGCCTGGGACATGGCAAGCATCTCATACGTGCTTGGAGGTTAATTGATTGAATTGTAGATTTGCAGCCAAGAACCCCCGGGCCCCCGGCTCCTCTCCCGTGCCCGGCGGGTGAGGAAGCTTGGGAAATCTGTTCCTCTCTCTGAGACTCAGTGGTCTCATCTGTAAAATGAGAGGGTTGGACGACTGAAAACTGGACTTTCCAGCCCTGTGAGGCCGGCCCTCCGCTAGCCACTCGCAGGGAAGGGAGGACACGGGGGGTACGGCGGGTCCCTGCCCTCGGGAGAGCGCGCTGTAATTCCGCCGGGAGGGGAAAGCCCGCACACATGAAAGGGGTGTAAGACGGGGAGACAGCGTGTAATCAAGGGCTAAGTGTGTGGCGCAGACTCTTAAGAGCCCGGGAAGGGAGGATCGCTGGGAGCCGAAGACTTCGCAGAGGAGGGGGCTGTGCCCCAGGAGGGCTGGCTCTGGGGTCAAGAGGGTCTGAGTTCAAATTGAGCCCCCCTTCCCACATTTGGCAAGTACTGGCTGGGTGACTCTGGGGGAATCACTTAATCCTGGTTGACTCATCCCGGCCTAAAGGGAGCTGGAATTGGGATAACCAGAGGGAGGGGGAGAGGCGGAGGCAGGCAGGGCAAGGTTTCATTCCACTTGTGAAGGGGGTTGGGCAGGTCTTCCTCGTGGGTGGACTCTTGTGGCCCAAGCACGTGCCAGACCGCCACGGCGCCTTCCACGGCGCTTTATTTAGCATCCTCTCTGCGCCTGGCCCCGTGGGCTTTGCCAGCATTCTGGGGCTCTTCCAGCACGCGGATGGAGTTCTGCGCTCCCGCGGGCAGATAGCGCCCCATCCACGCCGGGTCCTCTGGTGCCCGTCCTCCCACACAAGGGAGCCGCCCCCACGCGCTTGGTGCCCTCGTGGCGGAGAGCTGCGGCTGTCCCTTAGGGGAGCCGGCTAGTCCCTCCTCTCAGCCGTGCATTTCCGCTCACACCGTGCCTGGGTGTGGACACGCCGCCGTAGGGCCTCCCCATCCCAGCCCCCAAAATTCTCTCTCCCTGCCCCCCAGAAGCTTGCGGAATGGAGAGCGGTCCTTTCACGTGTCGCATGGGGAATGGCTTTGGGACTCGGATTATTCTCCGATCAAGAAAGTATGAGCCAGTGGGCAGCTGGGTGGGGCAGTGGATAGAGCACCAGGAGGACCTACGTTCAAATCCAGCATGACCCTGGGCAAGTCACTTAACCCCAATTGCCTCGGCAAAAAAAAAAAAAGTATGAGTAAAAGTGGAGATGGAAAGAGCAATAAGGACTAGAAGGAGACTCCCTGGAGCTACTGAGCTGGGCCTGGAGTCAGGAAGTCTTGAGTTCAAATCCCGCTTCAGACACTAGCAGAGTCCTCTTGGGTAAGACTTAATCTTTCATTCATCTTCAGATGAGGTTGGAGAGCTCTAACTGTGACTCCTCCTCCGACATGAAGCTCTAAGAGGTGGGATCTTCTCGAGGCCGAGGGAATCCCCCCCCCCCTCCCGGCAGCGGGCCGCAGCCTCCCTCTCCAGGCCCTCCCCCGGTTCCTGGGGGCCCTGAAGGCCCCGCGCTCCCGCCTGCACGGCCAGAAACCTCCGGGAATGCTGCTCTTGCGGCTTTCCCTCATTCCCAGCATAGCAGCCCTCGGCCCCCTCCAACCGCCACATGCTTGGAGCGCGGCCACGAATGGTGCAGGGAGGATTAATATTCCAGCCCGTCTCCCCCCAGCCCCGCCGTCTACTGGAGCAAGACGGGGATCCGAACGACCAACACACGCTCGGCGCGGCCGATCCGAGGCGGCCACGCCCCTGGCACTCTCCGATCGCCATGGCGGCCGGTGGCAGCGGGCACGCGGAGCGCACGCCGGGCACCGGGGCAGGGGCGCACGCGCTGCGCGCCGCGGACACGCGGGACTTCGTGCGCACACACGTGCCCGCGTGTTTGCCGGGAAGGCGAGGCCGGCAGGAGGTGCCAGGGACCAGAAGGCCCTCCCCGTGAGAGCAGGGCACAGGCAGGGCTGGCTCCCCGCCTCAGAGAGAGGCCCGGCCGGGAGCGGCCTGGGCAGCAGGTGAGGGCCGGGGAGGGTGGCTGGAGGAGCCGAGCTGCCAACCACGGCTGAGAGCGAGAGGGACGCCACGGGTGGAGCTCCCAGGCTGGCCCCAGGGCCGAGAGGAGGGGCCTGGAGCCCCAAATTCTGGGAAGGAGAAACGGCAGCGATTACGTAGAAAAAGAACGGAGAGAGGAGGCAGGCTGGGGACCGAGGGAAGCGACTTCCTGCTTCTCCGGGGACCTGGGACTATAGAGAATCGGGAGAGGAAAAATTCAAGCTCCAAGGTCCTTCTCTACTCGGGAAGGGGCTTGGGGGGAGGGGGAGCGGGGATTTCTGGGCCTGGAGGCCCCTCTTCCATCACCCCCCTCCAGTTTACCCCAACTTTCTTCCAGTCTGTCCACATATTAACGCCTTGTCCACACCCTGACACAATTTGCTGAGGTCCCAGAACACGGGTCAGGGTCACTAGTGCCCAGCTGGGTTGTCTTCCTGCCCCCTGGAGCACTAATAAGTTCTCATGATAAGTCATACAGGTGGTGTTGACCCTCGCTGGTTAGGGGTAGCTTCCTCCCTAGAAGTTCTCCACCCCAGTGGGATCCCAGGATTCTGGCCTTTTCCCCCTGTTTACCTATATGTCAGTTATCCTCTTGGTGCACCGTAAGGGCCCTGAGGGTAGGTGGGGCCTTTGTCTCTCAGGTGACTTGAGCAATACTCACCCATTAGATCATCCTCTTCTTCCTGCTCTGGGCCTCCCTCTTCTGTTCTGTGCCAGCGGTGAAAGGGGCTTCCAGAGCTCTAAGGTTCTTCCCAGCCCCAAGACTGTATGAGGCTGAGAGGGAGATAGAGGGAATCATGGAGGTAAAGATGCAAGGGACTCTTCTGCACCCCCTCCTTTATCCCCTGCCACTCCTGAGGCAAACAGGACTTTTTCAGGGTCACGGGCTAGCGCCTGAAGCCAGATTTGAATTCAAAACTTCCTGACTCCAAGCCCACATTATCCACAGAACCACTCAGCTGCTCAAAAAGCTGCTTCTAGTTCCTCCCAATACCAGAAGGCAGGTAGCTCTGGGATAATTATTCCCATTTTACAGTTAAGGAGACTGAGTTTCTCTGACTCCAAATCCAGTGTTCTTTCCCCTGACCCAACCACCTGGTGTGGTTTGGGAGGAGGCTTTTAAAGCACCCACGTGGCCTCCATGCCCAGTGTTCCTAAAATCATGGCCCGAGTCTCCGTGAACTGCCAGAGCTCTCCCAGCGGGCCGAATCCATCCTCTGTGACGGCAGCCAGAGAACAAAGGCCAGGTCTGAGCTCTGGGAGCACAATACCCCTAATCTCCAGGATGGGCGTGCTCTCGTTTCTCAGAAGTTCCTGTTGGAATGTTGTTTTTTTTCTCTTTATGATCCAGGCAAACAAGACAGGTTTACTTTGGGTGACCTTCTCCGCTAGATCCCTGCCTGCCTACTTAAGGTAAACAGCAGCTCCGCCTTGTACCCTCCTCCTCTCCTCTCCTCCTCACCTGGGGCCTGCATACTGCCAAGGGGAGCGGCGCTCAGCCCATAACCCTGGTGGTCAGCCAGAGGCCCGGCCTTCCCCACAGTGTGCGGTGATTGAAGCCATTTCTGGGCCAAGATAAGGGCGGAGAGACCCCCCGGGTAGTTTAGACCCAGGATTTCTGAAGTCACCTATCCCCACCTTGTACCTGAACCAGAAGCATAAGATCGGCTAATCTGTTTATTTTTTAATTTTATTTTATTTATTTATTTTTATTATAGCTTTTTATTGCCAAAATATATCCATGATAATTTTTCAGCATTGACAATTGCAAAACCTTCTGTTCCAACTTTTCCCCTTCTTCCCCCCACCCCTTCCCCTAGATGACAGGTAGTCCCATAGAAGTTAAAACTATATTAAAGTATATGTTATTTTTGTTTTTAAACACATGCAGTTCTTTTATTCATATTTCCACAATTCTCTTACTGAACAAGAAAAATCAGCTCAAAAAGGAAAACAAATGAGAAAGAAAACAAGCAAACAACAACAAAAAAAAAAGTGAGAATGCTAACCTGTGATCCCCACTCAGTTCCCCTAGTCCTCTCTGGATACGGGTGGCTCTCTCCATCACAAAACCAGTGCAACTGGCCTGAATCACCTGCTGTTGAAAAGAGCCTCATGCGTCAAAATTGAAGATCAACTAATCTGAACCAGAAGGGACCTCAGGGGCCAAGGAGTCCAATTTGCTAATTTTGCAAATAAAGAAATTGAGACTCAGTGAGATTAAACCTCTTAAGTGGGAATCACACAGAAAATGGTTTCAATCGAATCTGAATGCAGTTTTCTGTCCCCAAGCCCAGAGCTCTAGCCATTATACCTCCAGCAGTATTGCCACAAGTGGGCACCTTGCTTGTCCCCCTCCCCCCGGAAGGAAGTTTCCCCTTGAGGAATTTCTCCTCACTAAGAACGTCCTAAATCTATTTCCCTTCTAAATCTCCCACTCTTTGTTCCCCATTCTGCCTCCTGGAGACAAGCAGAACAAAGCTGATCCCTCTTCTATATGACAGCCCTTCAATCAATCAATTAACAAAGCTTCTAAAATATCTTCCGGGTGCCAGAGACTGGGCTAAGCGAATACAAAATAAACACAAGGTTATTTATTTCCACTGGGGGAAACTCTAGCAACTGGGGAAAGGAAGGAAGGCCTTAAATAGGAGATGGAGTTTGGAGTGAGCTTTGAAGGGAGCTAGGGCAGCGTAGAGAGGGTCTAGCCTATGGTGGGAGATGAATTGTGTGTGAGGAACAGAAGGGAGCCAGGTTGGGTGGCCCAGAGAGGGTTTGAAGGCCAGGAGTGGGCAACAAGCCTGGGAAGACTTCCCCCAGCCCCTAACCAGCCAAGGACTGGCCCAGCCCCTCACCTGAGCCTCCTAGCTCGTGGGATACTCTGCTCACTACCGGGATGTGTTGCAGTTTCCATCGTTCTCCCTACAATGGGATACAGCGGTCTGAGCAGCTCCCACAGAATCTCAGGGCTGCAGGAAGGGACCTCCGAGATACTCCCACCCAACTCATTTATTTGTCAGGGGCTGCCACGGAGACTCAGAGACCAGGGCCTGGCAGCAGGGATGTGGCTGAGACAGACTCAAGTCTCCAGGAGGAGCCAAGGAACAGCCCCAAGTAGGTTAAGGACCTACTTCTCCCTGTCCCACCCTCTACTCTCTACTCTATCCCTGGCTGGCAGCTGTCTCTCTAGGTGACCTTCAGAATCACTCCCAGGGGACAGGCAGCCGGAAAGCTTATCTCTGCTCTTCCTCCTCTGCGTCATACGTCTGGGCAGGGATGACTGTATGCACGGAGCCCTCGCCCCGCAGCTGGGATTGCCAGCATCATCTTCCAGATGCTCCTGAGCCAGGAACCAGAAGAGGATTAGAATAAGGGGCCAGGGGTTCTGTCAAGCCCAGCCTAGGCTTGGACCCAGAGCCCTCAATCTCCCATAATGCCCGCCGGAAGGATTG
The DNA here is from genome assembly GCF_902635505.1 of Sarcophilus harrisii. NCBI lineage: Eukaryota > Metazoa > Chordata > Mammalia > Dasyuromorphia > Dasyuridae > Sarcophilus > Sarcophilus harrisii. The sequence continues at coordinate 232,140,047 of NC_045431.1, forward strand.
TCAGAACTCCTTTGTGACCCAGAGAAGGAGCTAGAGGTTGGGTCCTGAACCCATACGGAAGGAAGATGTGGAACTGGGCTCAGAACCATATTGTGAGAGTAAAAGGAGAGGATTCCATGACTCCAGGAACTGAACAATAGTTTAATTTAATTCAACAAGCATTTAATAAATACCCTACTTGTGTGCTGGGAGCTGTGTGAGGCTATGGGAATATAGAGACTAAAAGGAAATAATCCTGCCTTCAAGGAGTTTACAGTCTACTGGCAGAAATAATATATAAAATGGAGGTGGGGAGGTGGAGATTAGGAAGTCTCTTGTGGCTTTATAATCTCAGACACCAAATTCGCTCTTTTACTTTGGATTATTTTTAGATTCACCTCATACTAGAGAGTGACTTTACCTTGAGTCCAGTCTTTTGCATACAGCAGGTGCTAAATGATTCTTGAATCAACTAAGGAGGTGCCCAGGGCAATACAAGAACTGGAACTGGGAGAGAGGAGTGAAGAAAATCCTTTTACTAAACTCAGAAGTTATTCAAGATGCTGCATCTATTGAGATCTTTTATTGCAGCAATATACATTTAAACCTGTATAATATTCTTGCGCTTAAAAAAAGATATTCTGTATTGTTAAAAGGAGATAAAAGTGACTTCTACTGCTAAAAAAGAAAGGAAGGAAGGAAGGAAAGAAGGAAGAAAGGAAGAAAAGAAAGAAAGAAAGAAAGAAAGAAAGAAAGAAAGAAAGAAAGAAAGAAAGAAAGAAAGAAAGAAAGAAAGGAAGGAAGGAAGGAAGGAAGGAAGGAAGGAAGGAAGGAAAGAAGGAAATCTTTTTGTTGGAAGCATCTGGGATACTTTTTTTTTTCAATCCCAACCATATTAGAGAAAGTGAAGCAGGGAATAGAAGGGGGAGGGGGTTTGGCCGTGAGCAGGTTTATTCCTCCTGGCTGAGTTTGGACAATTCATTTCAATGATTCTTCTCATTCCCTCTGAGCTTGGTTCTTTCTGCTCTCATCTCTGCCCTTCCCTTCCCTTACTTCCCCATTTTCTTTGGCTTCCTACCTTTTTCCTCTGCCCTCCTGTCTCCTCCCACTCTCTATGGCAATCCCAATCCCAATTCTCCCTTCCTTTCCTCCTTCCCATTCTCTTATTCTCTCTCCTCTCCTCCTTCCTGTTAATACAAAACTCCTCAGCCTAGCATTTGAAGCCTCTCAGGATCCGACTCCAGCCTACATTTTCAAACTTTCTACATATTTTAGAAACTTCTTTCAGGCCAAATTGGCTTATTAGCTGCCCCCGTACCTTGGCATTTCCCCTCCTCGGGGCCTTTGCACTGGCTGAACCACAAGGCTCCAAGTTATGAACCGATCCAGCCATTCTGGAGAGCAATTTGGAACTATGCCCAAGCGTCTATCAACTAACAGAACCACTACTGGGTCTCTTTCCCAAAGAGATCATAAAAGAAGGGAAAGGTCCCACATGTGCAAAAATGTTTGTATTAGCTCTTCTTTTTTAAAAAATACTAATAGCTTCTTATTTTTCCAAAATCCATGCAAAGATCAAAGATAGTTTTTAACATTCACCCTTGCAATATCTTGTGCTCCAAATTTTTCTCCCTCCTCGCCCCACCCCCTCCCCAGACAGCAAGCAATCCAATATAGGTTAAACATATACAATTCTTCTAAACATATTTCCACATTTATTACACTGTGCAAGAAAAATCAGATCAAAAAGGGAAAAAATGAGAAAAAAACCAAGTAAATAAACAACAAAAACAACTAAAAAAGTGAAAATACTATGCTTTGATGCATATTCAGTCTCCATAGTTCTCTCTCTGAATGCACATGGATGGCTCTTTTCATCAAAAGTCTATTGGATTGGACCTCAAAATCTAATAAAAATAAATACTGAAAATTATCTTTACATGTATTTGGAAAAATAAAATACTATTTTAAAAGAAAGAACACTTGTTGGGGCAACTAGGTGAAATACCAGGCCTGAAGTCAGGAGGACCTGAGTTCAAATCAGGTCTCAGACACTTAGTACTTCCTAGCTGTGTGACCCTGGGCAAGTCACTTAACCCCAATTGTCTCAGCAAAAAATAAATAAATAAATAAAAAATTTTTTTTAAAAGTCTCATTACAATTGCTTTGAAAAACCTCAAGAGCCAAGTCCATCACAAATTGATCATCACATAATATTGTTGTTGCTGTGTACAGTGTTCTCTTGATTCTATTCATTTCACTTAGCATGTAAGTCTTTGCAAGCTTTCTGAAATCATCCTGCTGGTCATTTCTTACAGAACAATAATATTCCATAATATTCATGTACCACAACTTATTCAGCCATTCCCCAACTGATGGGCAGCCACTCAGTTTCCAGTTTCCTGCCACTATGAAAAGGGCTGCCACAAACATTTCTGCACATGTAGGTCCTTTCCCCCTTTTTATGATCTCTTTGGAATGCAGACCCCAGTAGAGATATTGCTGGACCAAAGGGTATGCACAGTTTGACAGCCCTTTGGACATAGTTCCAATCTGCTCTCCAGAAAGGTTGGATGAGTTCACAACTCCACAACAATGCACCAGTGTCCCTGTTTTCCCACATCCCCTCCAACATTCGTCATTATCTTTTCCTGTCATCTTAGCCGATCTGACAGAGGTGACATGGTACCTCAGAGTTGTCTTAATTTGCATTTCTCTGATCAATAGTGATTTAGAGCATTTTTCCATATGCCTAGAAATGGCTTTGATTACTTTATCTGAAAATTGTTTACATCCATTGAACGTTTGTCAAGCAGGGAATGGTTTGAATTCTTATGAATTTAAATCAGTCCTCTATATATTTTAGAAATGAGGCCTTTACCAGAAACATTGGATGTAAATTTCCCCCTAGTTCTTTAGCTGCTCTTTTTGTGGTGGCAAAGAATTGGAAAATAAATAGATGCCCATCAATTGGGGAATGGCTGGAAAAGTTATGGTATATGAATGTTATGGGATATTATTGCTCTATAAAAATGATGACCAGGCTGATTTAAAGCCTGGAAAGATTTATACGAACTGATGCTGAATGAAGCAAACAGAGCCAAGAAAACATTGTACACAGCAACAAGATTCTGGGATGATCAACTAGGATAGATTCGGTTCTTCTCAGCAATTCAGTGATCCAAGGCAATCCCAATAAACTTTGGATGGAAAATGCCATCCACATCCAGAGAGAGAACTACTGAGACTAAATGTGGGCCATTGCACATAATTTTCACTCCTCCCCCTCCTCCCTTCTTCTTCTTCTTCTTCTTCTTCTTCTTCTTCTTCTTCTTCTTCTTCTTCTTCTTCTTCTTCTTCTTCTTCTTCTTCTTCTTCTTCCTCCTCCTCCTCCTCCTCCTCCTCCTCTTCTCATGCTTTTTCCCTTTTATTCTGATTTTTTTTCTCTCCCAACATGACTCATCTGGAAATATGTAAAACTACATATTTCTATGTAGTATTTTTAACTACATTTAAAAAAAGATTCAAGTTCAGTTGCACTTTCTAGAAGAGCCTTCTCCTGTCACTCAGGCTGTTAGTATTTCTTCTTTTCAAACTTTCATAAATAAATCATATACACACATATAGCAATCATGTAGAAGACAGAGTGCTAGACTTGTCTTTGTCATTTATCTCAATTCCTGCTTTAATAGCTGCATGATTCTGGAAAAGTCATTCTTACTTTTTGAATGAAACCCGAGTCCCAAAGTCCATTAGTATGAGTCCCGTGCGCCTCAGTTTCCTCATCTGTGAAATGGGGATAATAATAGCAGCTACCTCATAGGGTTGTCTCAGTAAGTTAACATATGTCATGTACTTCTCAAATCTTAAAGCATTATAGAAATGCTAGCCTTATCATTATTAATACAAGCATAAATTGTCTTACCAAAAAACCCTTCCTCATTTCAACTCTTTTAAAAAGTTATGACAATTTCATTTCAAAAACTTCCAAAATCATTTCTTTTAGAAATTATTGTACTTAATGCCTCAAGAAATAACAGATAAAAGGTCACAAGTCAGTGTGTGTCAGAGGTATCAAACCTGGCTCTCTCCAACTCCAAGGCCAGGCAAGTCTCCACCATATCCTGTTGCTTCTTATGTATTTTTTTGTTTACGTAAATGATGTTTGAACGTCCCCTGTAGAGTGGAAGCTTCATGAGGGGAGACAGTATTTTAGCACTTGGTCTTTATATCATCAGCACCTAGCCAGGGCACATAAGAGCCTCCTAGTCAATCCTTTCTAGGTTGGACTGAATGCAATGGGATCCCAGCCCTCCCTCCCCCATCTTGACTTCCCTTCTTTCTCCTTCTCACCCTTCCCTTCCCTTCTTTCTCCTTCTCACTCTTCCCTTCTCTCTCCTTCTCACCCTTCCCTTCCCTTCTTTCTCCTTCTCACTCTTCCCTTCCCTTCTCCTGGGAGCACCCGCCTCTCACAGACTCCATAGAGGTACGGAGACCAGAGTGACTCCACAGGATTAATTTAGATGATTTCCTACCGTGTTCACCTGGGTACAAATCAAGGAAGAGAGGAAACTCTAATCCTCCTTTTCTGAAACTCTGTAATCTTCCCCAATCACTTAAATGGTGCCTGTGTGTCTAATTACAGAGCAGACGAAGAGGAATGTGGCCCACTTTCCAGTTACCCTTAGGCAAAAGGTTCTTTCCAGCCCATCCTGTGGCCCCGGGTCCTCGTCCAGGACACCTGCCTAAGCTATTCCCCTGGAAGTTCAGACTTGGAGGTTCCCCCAAACCAAGTTCATCCCCAAAGGGAGTTTTCTCACTTGGCCAACCGGAATGAAGCTGGGGAGAATGAGTACCAGGAGCCTTGAACGTCAGGGGACAGGAGGGACATGGAGCAAATCCATTCGCCTTCTGGGAATTCAAAGGCAAGGCTGTTCAGAGGCAAAGGCTGGGTGCGCCATTAGAAGGGCCTGCGTTTGAGTCCCAGTTCAATCAGGGACCTGGGCAGGGAGGGAAGGGACGAAGCTTTTGTGCCAGGTTCTCTGCTGAGTGCTTTGCAAAAAAACTATCCATCTGATCTTTTCAACAGCCCTGGAATATAGGACTATTACTTTCCTTGCTTTCTAGTTAAGGAAACTGAGGCAGACTGAAGTAAAGTGACTTGAAATCCAGTGGGAGATAGAGTTGTAAGAATTTTTATTCTCCTTTTCCATCAGAGATTCAGAGAGTCGCTTGCCCATGAACCACTGGGCTAGGAAGTGTCAGATCTAAGATTCAGAAGCAGGCCTTTCTCCTGTCTTTCAGAAACCCTCTACATTGGTGAAGATCATGGACCTCCAGGAATACTTTGTGGGTGTTCCCTGCTTCTGTGAAGGGGTTGTGGGTCCCAGGGAAGGAGCGAAGTTTCCTGGTGAGATAGGAGTTCAGCAGCTCGGAGCCAGATGGATGTCACTTGCCAGTCAGCCTCAAAGGAGGGGCTCTTTAAAGGATGTGTGGGAAGTGGTTAGGTGACACAGTAAATAAAGCACTGGCCCTGGAGTTCAAATATGGTCTCAGATCCTCACTGGCTGTGTGATGCTGGGCAAGTCATCTCGCTCCAGCTGCCTCCAAATAGTAATAGTAATAATAATAATAATAACTAGTAATAAATAATGTGTGCAAGCCCCCACCCCCGCTCCCTTCGGCATCCCCTAGAAGGAGCGCTTCAGAAAGTGCTCATGCAGCAGTGAGGTTCAGATCTGAGACTTACCATGTCTAGAAATTCACCTCTGGATTTCTGTGGCTACACCAACAGGGGCCCATGCCCCAGCATTCTTTACTCCCCGGTGTTCTCCTTTACTCCCCAGTGTTCTCCTTTACTCCCTGGCGTTCTCCTTTACTCTCATTGCTGGGCTGATGACTCCAAACCTAATCTCCAGTTCTGCTCTCTCTTCCAAGGCTCCCACCTACCTATCCTGCCACTGGACAGTGCCATTATCCCAGTAATAAAGGGATGGCCTCTTAGGTCCTTCAGGACGATGAGCACTGACTCCGGACCTGCTTTGCTAAGGTGTTCACCTCCCGAGAGCCTTTGGAGAAGTCGTTCCAGTTCCCTGGGTCTCAGTTTCCTCATTTGTAAAAAAAAAAAAAAATGAAGGCCTCACTATTCAGTAGGGATCCATGAGGCTACAATCTCTGGATGGGGTTCAGAAGTGACCTGCCCCCTTTCCCGTCTTCGCGGTTTCTATCAAGGGCAATCCTGCCTCCCATCCAGACTTTGGGGTTTCTCCCTCACCTCATTTAAGTCATCACAGTCTCTACTGATTTCAGTTCTAGAAGAGCCCTCTCAGCCGGCCTTCCCCCTGCTCCTGGGGCCGCCAGCCGGGATTCCTACCAGATCTCTGCCCTCTCTCACTCCCATCATCCTTCCTTCCCCGATAGACTCATCTCTCTCAGGCACCGAACTGGTCCTGTCACCGCTCTGCCCACAGATTTCCCATCTGTCCATCAGACTATATTTTGACTTCTTTGTCTGGCGTTCGAGGTCCTCCAAACCTCTGCTTACCCTCTCTCACCAGCCTTCTGTTATAACTCTCCATGGGACTCTGGACTCCAGCCAGCCTGGCTGGGTATACACTGCCCTCAATATGTCCTGTCCTGAATTTTGCTTCCCCTTTACCTAGAACACCCTTCCTCTCAGGCTCGCAAAAGGCCCTGAATGCTGGCCCAGTGAATGAGTGAGTGAACGAGTGAAGAAATGACACATAAGCAGACCGCTGCTTTGGCAGAACCACAGGCCTCCCCAACTCTGGCCCGTCTCCCGCTCCCACCCCTTTTCTAGAACTCACACTTTTACAAAGAGATGTAACAAGAGTGGGCATTCACACCTTCAGGGATACATGGACTTCGGAAAGGACTCTGGGTTCATTAAAAACCACAGGCAGGGAGGACAAAACGTAATCCTCTTAATGGCTTCTGGGCAGAAACCGGGCACCCTACACCCTTCCAAACAACACCCCGTTTGCTCAGGTGCCGAGCTATTGTTTATTTCTCCTTTCCAGGAGATTAAACTGTTCCTGGGAGCCGGTGGCTTCGATGATGGATTGTGGGGAGAGAGCGCGGAGTGCCAGGGGGCTGGAGGGTACAGGAGAACCAATCAGGGCTTCTATGATCTGCCATTGTTCTCCTTCTTCCTCTTGGTTCGGAACCAGGAGGTGGAAGGGCGGGACAGGTCAGCTGACTGCAGAGTGATTTCTCCAGGTGCCTTCGCTGTTTTATTAACTAGAGTACCCCTGAACTAGTTCAGGGGAAGTGGCTGTTTGCCAGGGAAGGAGCTGAAATTCTCAGGGCCAAGGCAGAGGTGGCAAGAAGGGACCCCCTCGCCCTTTGGCCAGTCAATCAACAGGCATATTTTTAAGCCTTCTATGTGGCAGGGACTGGGTTTAACAACTCTTGTTGTTTCTGTAAAAATGAATCAGGTGATCTTCAAAGTGTCTGCCAGGATTTCCTGGACTGTGCTCGCACCGGTAAGGACAGGCCCTCCAAGCAGGTTCCGGGGTTTTTCACAAGCATTATCTATCATCTGATATTCAGGACAGCTCCGATGAGGCAAATGTTAGCCCCTCAACACTGGGAAATGAGTGTAAACTGTTTGCATTTTTGTTTTTCTTCCCAGGTTACTTTTACCTTCTGAAAGTGCAACAACCTGTGCAACAAGAGAACTGTTTGGTTCTGCACACATATACTGTATCTAGGATATACTGTAACATATTTAACATATATAAGACTGCTTGCCACCTAGGGGAGGGGGTGGAGGGAGGGAAGGGAAAAGTCGGAACAGAAGTGAGTGCAAGATGATGTTGTAAAAAATTACCCAGGCATATGTTCTGTCAATAAAAAGTTATAATAAAAAAAGTTAGCCCCTCACTTTATCGGTAAGGTAACGACCATTAAGAAGTGTCTGGGATGAGAACCGAACCCGCGTTTTTTCAGTTCTAAATCCGGGACTCTACTCATTCACTAGGATGCTGCTGTTATTCTCCATCTCCAAACAAAAAAAAGGAGTTGCAGAAAGAGTAACTGATTTGTTTCTCACACACACACACACACACACACACACACACACACACAAATAACAACAATAACAAAGTCTAGACGTTCAAGCAGAACCCTGGGCTATAAGAAATGAATCCTAAACCCATGCTGCCTCTCATAAAGTCAAGGACTCCAAGCTAGAAGCACCTTAAAAAGAGCTTTCAGAGCCGAGGAATCGCCCGCCACTGTTCCTTCAACTAGAACTTAATGGATTTCTCCTCCTAGTGCAGAACCTTGAATACAGTAGGCATCGGGTAAGTGCTGAATCAAATTGAATTCAATCTCTTTTCAGGGACTTTCAGCTCTCAGTCTTGTGGCTCAGTGTACCTGACTGTGACCCCGTGGACCGTGCTGTGTACGGGATTCTCTTGGCAAAGACAATGGAGCAGTTGCCATTTCTTTCTCCGGTGGATGATGGGAAACAGAGGCTACCTGGTTTACCCAGACTCACATAACTGGGGTCTGCGGTGGAGTTTAGACTGGGACTTTTTTGATTCCGGGCCCGGGGCTCTCTCCACTGAGCCACCTCGTCCCCTACCCAGGCCTTCTTCAGCATTTGTCCTTGACACCTTTTCGCCTCAGAAATGTCTACACGACAGGGGATGGAAGCGTGTAAAATAGATATGCAGACCAAACTTTTACTACTAATAATAAATCATTTTTCGGGACTCCCACCTTCTATCACGCGACCTCATATTGGATTGAGAACCACGGAGGCTGCGGCCTCCCTTATCCCCTCCCTACACTTCGGTCAGGCTCAAATCCTGGTCTTGGGCAAACCAGTTCCCTTTCTGTGCCTCAGTTTCCCAGAGATATGACGGACTGGACTCTGAAGTCTAAATCTATGATCCCGTGGACCGGCTAAAGTAGTGCTGGCGAAAAGACTGTGTGGTTGAACAGAACTGAGTGCCTACTATGTGCAAGGCCTTCTGCAAGAGCTGCCGGCGTTTCTGTTCCGCTTGGCGGAGGAACAATAAGCTGGGATTTTCTAACTCCCGGTTCCTTTTTGCCCCCGTTTCCATCACAGGGCTGGAACGGAAACGCCCGGCACTTGCCAATTATTGCCAGGGAAGGGAGGCCGGCCCAGCAGAGGAGAAGCTGGGCCTGTGGGCACCTGCTGAGGACTCTGCCCAGGGACTGGGGCCAGTCCCCTCCCAGGACCCCGGCGTCCCACGCCTTTGATCGTGCCCCGGTTCGAGGGCGAGAATTCTGCCCGCAGGGAACGCACTGGGCAGCTCCTCGACGTGGCTGCCTCTTTAAAGGGCGGGGTCTGGGAGAGAAGGCCCGCCCCCGATCTCCTTACTATGAGGGAGGCTGCTGAATATTGAGGATGGGGGCGTGGCAACCGAGCCAGGCTGGAGGAGCTCGGCTTTCCCGGCTTGGGAGACGAGGAAAGTGACAGGAGGGTGCGGAGGGAGAAACGCACCGAGGGAGCGGAGAGGAGAGCGCTCGAGCTCCGGCTCCCACCCAGTCCCGGGGGAGGCCCGAGCGCCCCCGCTCAGGCTCCCGCCCAGCCCCTGGGAGGGGCGGGAGCCCCCACGGCTCCGGCCCGGCTGCTCCCCATGGAATATAGCTTTGCCCGGGGCGGAGAGATGCCCCCCGCGCGCCGGGAGCCCCGCTGCCCTGCCAGCGGCTCGCCCATGCCCTGAGAGCCCGGCTCCGGAGCCCCGAGCCCACACTCCGGCTGCACCGCCGTCGCCGCCGCCCCCCGGCCAGACCAGCCCCCCACGCTCGCCGGGGCTCGCAGGAGAGCTCGGCGGCCTGGGCGCGCCTCAGCGCTGGGCTGACCGAGCCGGGCAGGAGAGGGGGTGTTGTGCCCGCGTCACCTCCCGGGGGTCCTGGAGCCGGACACCATGGACGCCGTCTTAGAGCCCTTCCCGGCAGACAGGCTCTTCCCGGGCTCCAGCTTTCTGGACCTGGGCGATCTCAACGAGGCGGATTTCCTGAGCAATGCGGTAAGGAAGGCAAGGGGTCTGCGCCCCGCAGCCACTCGTCGCCCCCGCTGCTGAGCGCACGCACACACACACACTCACACACACTCACACACAAACACACTCACTCACACACACACTCACACACACACACACACACACACTCACACTCTCACACTCACACTCTCACACTCACACTCACACAACACTCACTCACACACACACACACTCACGCACTCGCACGCGCGCACACACACGGAGGCAGCAGAGACCCAGTTCTAACCCCCTGGCGCCGTCTGGCGCCCCCCCGGGTACAGCAGCTGCGACCTGTGCCATCCCTCGGGAGGGAGGGGTGGGAGTGGCATTCAGAGCCCCAGTGGAAGAATGAGGTGACCCAGGGAAGGGGGTAGGGGCAGGAGGGAAACCGCCAGAGCCCCGAGCCGCCCTCGGGGCCAGCGCGCTGGCACTTGGCCGCCTTTACTGACATGTCACCCACTCCAGCCCCTCTGACAGCCGGCACTGAGGGCATGGACGCTGGCGGTGGAAACAATGGGCCACCCTAGGAGGAGGCGGTTGTGCCCCTTTCCCTCGCTTCTTCCCTTCCCTCCCCCCCCCCACTCGGAACCTGGTTTCTCTCCAAGGCCAGCTGGCGTGGGACCCGGGGACCCGAGAGGCTGAGATCTAACCCCGACCCCTGCTCCAGCTCTAGCCCCGGGGGCGCCGTCGGAGGGTGGATTTCCACCCAGTTCCGGGGACTCTTCGCTGTAGGGAAGGGTGGGGAAAGGGTATCTCGTGGCAACAGGGCCATTCCTACCCGAGGAAAGAACCGCGGACGCTTCCCCTCCACCTCAGTCGATTTCCCTCCCCCCCTTTTGTCTCCTGGAGCAAAGGGTGCAGTCTGATCCCGGGAGGAGGCAGGAGAGGAGTAATCCGCCCAAAGCCAGAGAAAGCCCGACCCTGGCGCCCCTTGGGTGACACAATCTGGATTGATGCCAGACCAGTCGTAAAAGGGGGGCTGCCGACTGCCCACCAGCCCGGGGCAGAATAAGGAGAGGGACCCCAGCGACAGAGCGCAGAGACCAGCCCCGTGCACTCCTTTGAAAGAAAAGGATGAAAGTGGGCAGAGAAGATGGCATTCTCCCCCCCTCCCCTCCTAAGGAAATGTGTCCTCCCTCCAGTAGGCTCAGCCCTAAGGCCCTGACGGTGAATGGAGGGGGATGGGGGCAGGGCGTGGGCTCAGTCTCGGGAGAAAATATTTGGCTTTGGAAGGATCTGCCCAGTTGAAATCTCAGGTCCCTGTGTGGCTTGGAGGTATGCCTGGGGCTTGGAAGTCGGTCCCCACAGGATCCCTGCAAGTTAATTCATCCACGGCCCAAGTTCCCCTGGGTCCCCCAGGCCACCCGGGTCTCCCTCAGGCCCCAATTACCCTGGGTGCCAAGCTGCCAATTAGCCTCTGAGAACTTGCCCAGAAAGGCGGAGAGCCCAGTACCCTGGCACCTTGGGGAGGAGAGTTAGTCCCACTCTCCATCCCCCAAACTGGGGAGACTGGCCCCTGCTACAGAAAGGAAAAGTGAGCTTGTAGATCCCTCACTTGAGAGTAGGAATCACACCTCACACACTTTTGACTGCTTACTCGCACCAGCGCAGAGCCTCAAGTCAATGTGAGTGGAAGGAAAGAATGAAGGAATGAATGAAGGAATGAATGAAGTCACACAGGAACATGTGGCAAAGAAGAGGGCCGGCTTTTAAGTCAAAAGACCTGCATTTTATTCTTAGTTCTCTTACTACCTGTATGACTTCATGAAAATCACTTCATTTCCCTGAGCCTCAGTTTCCCCATCTGCAAACTGAAAGGGAAGGAGGAACCAAAAAAGATTATTTCTAAGGCTTAAAGTCCACGAGCCACTCTTCTGCTGATGAGAAAAAGAAGCAGAGCAGCCTAATTCCATACTGTAAATCAACTGACCCAGCTCCGAGTGGGGATCTGCGGCCTCTCTGGCTTGTGATTTATCCAGAATAATAACAGCTGCCATTTTTATAGGCTCTGAGGGTTGCAAAACGCTTTTCTTATTTATCTCATTAAATCTTCACGGCCACCCTGTGAAGTAGATGCTGTTTTTATGCCCGGTTCATAGATAGGTAAACTGAGGTTCAGGGAGATGAGGTGACTTGGTTTAGGTTGTGAAAGTAGTAACAGGGTGACTTGTCCAGGATGCGTCTGAACAGGAGCCAAATCCACACCTCCTGATGTCCAGTTCAGAGCGCTAGCCACTCTCCCCGTGAGCTCCCTTGAGAGAAGCCAGACATTCCCCAGAGCTCTTCCCCCTGGGAAGGCCTCCCTCCCAGTCAGAGCAGGACAGCCTCTTGAGGGTGGGCTCCCCATTAGGGAAGAGTTTCCAGGGCCTCCGGTCACTGTTGCTTCTTGGAGGACCTGGAGAAAAGTGCCCTCCGTGTTCCCCTTAAATTCTCAGGGATGTGTGTTCTCCAGCCCTGATATAAGGTGCTAGGAGAGCAGAGTACCCGGCTTCCAGGGCTGTTGTAAGGATCAAAGGCGATAATATTTGTTTAAAATAAGAAAGCACTTCCCATAGTGCCTGGCACGGAATGCGTATTATGGACATGCTTGTGACCTTATTGTTCTCATTTTACAGATGAGAGTCCTAAGGATTGGAGCGCTTAATTGATAGTGATAGGACTTTGAGTGCTCACCATAACTCTATGAGGCAGGCAGGGCAGTCCCCAGATGGGGAAACTGAGACCTAGGAAGAGCTGACTAACCATACTGGTTAGTTAAAGGCAGTTAATGGGGCAGCTGTGATCACGAGGGCAAGTTTTCTCTCCCTTCCCTCAGATCCCTCCCCATCCCTGAATCTGAAGGCTTTTCCCAACACCCCCCCCACCCCGACCAAACCTAGGTATGACTCTGGGCCGCCCCAGGACAGACTTCTTACCAGCCCCAAGTCCCTCTGGATGGAGTCGCAGCCTGGACACCACCGTGGGACCTCGCGGCCCTTTCCGGTGGGACTGGGTTGAGATTTAACTGAGCACCTTGGGGTGAAGGGCTGAATAGGCAGCTGGAAAAATCGGCTGAGTTTATTCAGACCACAGTCACAACTCAAGGGCAGAACCAAGAGCCACCTCACTTTCCTACCGATGCCAAAATGCTAACTGGGGACTGTCAGCAGCAAAGGAAATCCCCGCCCACCACAACTTTTCCTGGGTTGTCCTGGAAAGTCGGTCCCCTAAGAGGAATAGATTGAGAACTACTAAAGGAGCTAAGACTCCAGCTTATCAAAACACCTTCTTATTCTAAGAGGGTATATTTTTTCCAACCTTTAATAGAGCTGTGATGTCTTTGGATGGGGACCTCCCAGGTGAGGAAGTTCCCTCTACAGATGTAGGTTGGCAGCTTCTTTGCAACTTAGGGCCATTGGGAGATAAGGTGACTTGCCCACAGTCAGAGGAAGAATTTGTACTGGGGTCCTTGTAACTTTGAGAACTGCTCTTTGCCCACTGGATCATGCTGACTCTGCAAATTTTAGGGCTCTATACAAATGTGGCTATTTTTAATACTTCCCCTTTCTAGTCCTCAGTTTCCCCATCTATAAAATGACACTATGGCACCCAGGGATTCTGTTAATTCTTTGTACTGAGAAGTCTGTCTCCTCTTCTTCCCGGGGCCTCATGGGTCTAGAAGGGACCTCAGGCTTTGAGTTTTACAGAGGCCCGAGAAGGGTTAATCGCCTTGCCCGAAATGGCAGTGGGTATAAGCAACAGATGAGATTCGAATCGGGTTCCCCAGCCAAGGTTCTTTCCACTACAGCAAATGCAAATACCCTTCGGAGAAAAGAATTTCCGCTGAGTGAAAGAGTAGAGAAAGGCTGGAAGCTCTTATGTTGAAATAAGGAAACTGGAGAGCAGGGTATTAACTGGCTCTTCTGAAAATAAAAGTTAGGGAGAAAAGAAAGAAAGAATAAAAATAGAGGCTGGTCTGTCTCCTTTGTTGAGGATTCACAGCCCCCTCTTCCCTCCCCAAAGCCCTGTGATGAAAGCCCCTAGGATAGAGCCTTCCTCAATGTCCCCTCTTGTGCTCTTTGGCCAACTGGAAGATTGGTGGGGGCAACCCAAGGGAGAATAGAATAGGTATTCCTTGTGTGGCCAAGCCTTTGGGTCTCCCTGCCCTCTGTGTTTGGGGTGTCTAACAAGGAAATGGGGGTGAGCAGACCCGGAACCTCCCCCAGATCTTCAAGAGAGCCTTCCAGCCCAGGAAACAGCTCTCGGATCCGGGAAGAGCCCCAGCTGGGAGAGTGAGAGGGTGGGGTGGGGGAGAGCCGGGGCTGCCTCTCAGTGTGGACTGGAGTGAAAGCTGTTGTCTTGGAGGGGAGCAGCAGGAAGCTGCCTGTGAGGATGTTTACACAGTAAACTCATTAACTTCCCAACAGATGGGGGGAGGTGAAGGGGCAGAGGTGTCCGGGGTTCGGCCCGGAAAAGGGAGAGAGCTAAGTCTGGCCCAAGAACCCTCAGTCTCCCTCCTGCTGGGGCTTTCTAGGAAAATTAAAAAAGCAAAGGAGCCTCCCCACCCCCAACCACCAAACGTCAATGGAAAACGTAGGGGACTTGAGACATCAGTGTGATTTAGGGTCATCCTATTAAAATATATGGCCCTTTATCACTGGGCCCCCATGGAGGGCAGGTTCCTAGCAGAGGAGACCTTGGCTACCTTTAGACAGATCCAGAAGTCATTCATTCCAAATCCAGAGGTTTCCCTCCAGGGCTTGAGCAAGGGTACCCCACCCACCCCCCTAGGATTTGGGATTTGGGTGCTGGGCCCTGTTTCTTGGCATCGGCTGTTACTTCCTAAACCCCGACTCTTTGGGTCCAGATGCACTGTTCTGCTCCCCAACTTTGCCCCCCACAATCCCATAGCTTCAGATGAGCCGCCCCTTCCCTGTAATAATGGCGTCTTTAAACTCAAGCTATTCTCCGTGGTAGAAGTGAACCATAGCACTCTCTTAAACCCCAATCCCCCACAGGACCAAGAGTCATTTGAGTTCACACATTCATCCACTCAACAAACATTTATGAAACATCCAACAGGAGCAAAATACCGTACTGCGGAGCGGAGGGGATTCAGAGAGAAACAGAGACAGAACTGTTCCTCTAGGAGCGTTCAATCTAATCAGGGAATTAAAACAAGATCGATACATCCCCAAAGTCTTTGGGACCTGAACCTCCCGGGACTCCCAGACTTGAGGCAGAATGCTGACTCAGCTTCAGGCCCATGATACACAATGATAGCCCATCTGGATCTGGGTTGTCTTGAGGCTGTGAGAAAAAGCAGCTGACTTCAGGAAAGTACAATCTGTGACTGGCCTCTATTAGCACCGAGCTCTAACCACTGAGCCGCTGGGCCCAGCCCTCAGAGCCTCAGCATCCAGCTGTTTCCCTTTTCCATGACATTCCGAGGTTAAAAAAAAGTCCACTTAGATCTCTCTGCTTCAATCTGGGGACAATCAGTGAGGGGGAGGGGGAAGGCAAAGGGCCTTTGGGGTGGTCTGAGACTTTCTAGAGGCTTGGACTTCTTTAGATTCGGGGCGTCCAAAGCTACGGCCCAGAGGGAGCCCGGCAGAGCACTTGCTGGTGCCCTCGCTATCAGAAGGACCCTTTGGTTACCCGGGACACGCTGGGGCTCAGAATCTCGGAGGCACCGGGGGTGTGTCTGCCTTCCCGGCCTTATTGAGACCAGATTTCTCAGTTTTCCCACCTCAGAATCAGCAGCGATTCTCTGGCCCCCAAGTCTCAACCTGGAACGTCTGGGTTTCAGCAGGAAGAGAGACTCCCGACAAAAGGGAGGGCCATTACCAGGGAGATTCCTCTTCTCTCCCGATGTTATTCTTCCTGCCCTTGACCCACCAGAGTCAGTGCAGGGCACCCGGCTACGCGTCTTCAAACCCATGGGACGCTCCCCCAAGGCACAGTGTGGGGCAGCCTTGACAAATACACCGGGTCTGGGGGCAGAATCACGCGACCCCAGACCAATCATTGAACCTCCTTTATCTATTAAAGGATTCGATTATAAAGGGCTGGATTAAATGGGCCCGCGCCCACCCCCTGATATTTCAGAAGCCCAGGTGCAAGCACTTAGTGAGGGGATGGTCTAGGATGCTGGATCCAAGCTGCTGACCTGGGGAGGCTTGGGACCGCCCTGGCCCTGTTCCTTGCCCTGCCCGAGTGACACATGTTCAGGGACTCTCACAGGAGACCGTGGGTTAGAATGGCAAGACTGAAGTTCTAGGAGCTGGGTTCAAATCCTAGAGAATTAACTTGGCTTGTTGGGCTCTCGCTTCATTCGGCTCCAAAATGGAGGGGGATCAGCTTCTCTTTGAGGCCCGTCCAGCTCCAGATCTTCGTCTTGTGATCTTAGAATGCATCCGTCAGGTACTCGTGGCCCCCTCCACAGTCCCTTTCATCCACATCCGTTCCTCCCTGAGAGAGAGTACGTCCTCCCTGAATGGAGAGCATCCCCATACTCGTTGTCTAAAAACATTCCCATTTATGGACACACACCTAAGGGTGTGGAAGGAGGTGAGCAAAGATGGGGGGATGTGAGAATCTAGGATCCTGGATCACAATGTACCCATTTAATAGCTAGACAAAATGAGGAGAGGAGAAGGGAAGTCATCCTAACAGCTCCCACTCATAGAGCCTGAGGTGGTGGATAAATGGGTGGCGAGGAGGAGGGCCTGAGCTGGGCTGGGATACGTGGGGAAAGAAGGAGAAGGTTCCTCCTCCTTCAAAGAGACTAGAGGGGCCGCCAAGTGGAGGAGGGCCCCTGACTTTGACATTCAGATAGAATGGGTCAGAGGAACACCCCAAAAAGTCTTCTCTGTCCCTGGATCTCCAAGCCCTCCGTCCCCACTTGGCCAAAGCTTCCATTCAACAGCATGGACCTGGCGACCGGGCCGGGTTAAGCGTTCCTGCCCAGGTGACCGCCTCGGTCGGGCAGTCCCAGGACATGAGGCCCTTTGGGGTCTTTTCCAATCTGGGGGCTGGAAGCTGCCATTCCTGTCTCTACAAGGAGCCATTTGGGGGCTGGGGAGCCCAAACAAAACCTACCTGCCCTCCGGGGAAGTCCGGCCCTGGAGAGACAGCGGGTCCTCTACTATCGATAAAAACTGCATGTCACATATGCAAGCATGTTTGCATAGGGTTTTAAAGCCTGTGAAGTCCTTCCCCACAACATTCTGTCCGGTGGGTGCTCCTGGGAGTGTCGCCTCATTTTAGGTGGAACTGAAGTCATTTCCCTGAAGTTAAATAGTTAGCAAGTACCAAGGAGAGGGTCAGTCAGGCCTTCTGCCTCCTGAGCTTGAACTCTGAAGAGAAAGAGTGGGAATAAGTGTTGAATTGAGACTTAAAGGTTCAAACCTGTCACCCAAATGAACTCGGACAAGCCACCTTTGCACTCTGGGCCTCAGTTTCCCCATCTGTAGAACAAAGGCGTCAGACGCAATATCCGCTGAGGTCCTAGAAACTGCGCCGCCCCGTGAGCTCTTCCTCCAAGGGCAGGGGTACATGGTGGAAACTCCAGGCCCTGATGTCAGCCCCCAACTGGAGGGAAGGAAACCCCAGTTTCCATACCTAGCCTCGACTCATCCCAGGAGTCTCACTTGTCGCCGGGGTGCGGGTTTTGGTTTCCCATGAAATGAAGGGATGGACTAGGTGAGGACTAAGGCTCCTCTTTGCTCTAAATCTGTCCTTTTACAGTCTGATTTTTGCCTCCCTCAGAAAGTTCTGGGGGAACCGCTCCCCTCTAAGGAATGGGAAGGCTGCTTTGCCTTATCTCTTGGAGGCCCAGAGAAAGCTCTTTAGAGAAAATCTCGCCTCTTCCATCGCGGCCGTGGTCCCAGACCCCAGGGTCGCTATTATATATGTTATGTCACACCGGATGCCCTTTTTTTTGGGGGGGGGGACCACGAGCTCAGGCCCTGGGTACCTCCTTGTTGGGGAGCAGAGTTCACCAGGCCTGAGCCCTGCTGTGACCCCAGCTCCCCTCCCTCCCCTCCACCCGCCCCCCGCTTTCGTTCGATTTCTGTGCTGGGCCAAGAGCACGGTGTCCCCACCAGCGAGTCCCATCCCAACAGATCCACGCCAACTGAGGCACCGAGAGGCCGCCAGGGCTGGGGATGAAGCCAAGTGCTCCTCCCTTGGAAGCCGCTCCTCCTGTAAGGTTCTGGGAGGATTCGGGGAGTGGGGCCCGAGGACTGACCCCAGCCCCCACTGGCAGGGAGCACGGCCGGCCTTGTCCCCGGCCGGTCCCCCAGCTTCCCTTGCTGCGGTCCTGCCTCTGCCGGCTTCTGCCCATAGAGCGGGAAGGCTCTGAGGGCCTTAATCTATCTCTTCCCCGGCCACTCCGGCCCCAGGACTCAGGCCCCCGCAGGGCCAGCCCCGCTCTGAGGTCCCACAGCCGCTCCGGCCACCCAGCCCATGCCCTGGCCCTCTTGGCCTCCCCCCCAGCCCGGCAGGGCTGGTTCCCCAAGCCAAGGAGCTTTGGAAAGGAGAGAAGGCCCTTCCCTGCCCTCTGTTCCTTCCAAAGCCATAATTCTTCCTCCCAGGCTGGAAATCAGTTCCACATTAGGGCGATCATATGAACTGTCTTCTCCGGATTGCACACACGCACACGCACGTGCGGCTGTGCCCACATATCCCTCAGACCCCGGCCCGGCCCCCCTCAGGGGCTGCTCCCAGGGGTGCTCCCCGGCAGGCCGGCTTCGTTCCCCTCCCTCAGGGGGCCGGCAGGGAAGGGGGAATCCTGGATCGGGCCGGCTTTGTACTCGGCCCCGTGCCAAAAAGAGATGAAAGGGAGCAGGCGCTGGGGGGGGGGGGGGGCAGGGCTGGGGAAGAAGGGAAGATGATGGAGGTAGAGCTCTGTGCTCAGCACATTCCTGAGACATCTGGAGCAGCTGGAAGGGCCCCAGCTGGAGGGGCTGCGGCTCCTCCGCTCTGTGATGTCAGGCTCAGCGCTGAGTCCCCCTGCCCGGGCTGCTCTCGCCCGGCCTTCACGCCACGGTCCTCCCCGGGGCTGCCCAGAGAGAGCCGCCCACAGGGCAGGGTGACCCTGGGAACAGATGGGGGGCGGGGCAGGGAGAGACCAGGACAAGAGAAGGGAGGGAGGGAGCGGCGGCTCGAACCCCACAGGAAGCTTGTTCTGGGGAAGGGGGGCGGGGCTCATGAGACCCCGGTGCAGGGCTGGAAGGCACATTAGAGCCTTAGCTTACAGATAAGGAAACCGAACGGCAGAGAGCTCAAGTGATCCCTTAGAACCTCAGAGCCTGTAAGCCTCCGGAGCCAGATTTGAACTCAGCTCTTATTGACGGCAGCCCCCTCTCCATATCCCTCTGAATGGTCCTGCCTGGTTGGGGGGGAACAGTCCTGACTTGGTGGGAAAACTGGGCCCCAGCTCCAGGACTGTCCCCCAAAAACCCCCTACTCCCTATTTCTGTGCAGGGAGATTGAGCTCTGGCCAAGCCAAGAGAGGCTGCAGGCCGCGGTTCTAGGTTCTACAACAGAGAGCAGAGGCTAGAAAGGGGTCTTCTCTCCCTGGGGTCCCTGCTCCACAACTTAGGAAGAGAAAGAAGGCCAGGCTGGGATCCAGGGCCCATCCCAGGGGCCCCAGCTCCCATACCCCTCCCCCCCCGGGGGAGCCACCAAAATTGAGCCGCTCCCCAGCACTCGGCTCCTTCCAAAAATAAAAACTGAGGAAAATTCAAACGGGGCCACTGACCTCTCTGGAAGCAAAACACGATCGCTCGCTGAGGGAGGGAGGAGGCCAAGGGGATCCCAGCCAGAGCCTTGGAGCCCGGCCTGACAGTCGCGGCCCAGCCAGCTCCCTCCAGCTGGCCCCGGGCCCGGGAAGCAGCAACCCCGGCCCGAGTGCGGCTAAAACTCCGCTCAAGCCTCCTAAGGCGGCAGGCCCCGGGCGAGCAGAGACGGCCCCCGGGGAGGGAGCGCGGGAGGCAGAGCAGGATGGGGCAGGGCAGAGCCGGCGGCCCAGAGAGGGAGACCAGAAGAACCAGCTCAGCCAGGCTGGGGGAGGCCGCGGGCAAGAGGGCCGCAGAACTGGCCGGACAGACGGAGGTCCTGCCCCGGCCCCTAATGCGGTTGGATGTGGGTGACCAAGGGGGCAGGAGCCCCACCTTCATGGGCTAGTCCCCCCCGCAAACATGTCCAAACCGTAGCCCTGAGCCCCTGTCCCGCCCGGTAACAATCACGGCCCAAATCACGGCCCTCCGTCACCTCACAAAGAAGCCCCCCATGATCGGGGGCCTTCCCAGGACCACAAATCTCCGACTTAGCCTGTCCTGGAGCCCCACACAGAGTCCCTGAACAGGAATCCTCTGTGCAAACACTTAACCCTTAGCACTGTCTCATTAAGCCTCCCTCCACTCCGGTGGGTAGGTATTGTGGGTATCATGATCCCATTTTACAGATAAGGAAAGTGAGTCAGAGAGAAGAAACTCATACAGGTGAGATTTGAACTGAGGTTTCCGGGGCTTCAATTCTGAACTGTAAATACGACATCAAACCAACATTTGGCCTTTTTGTGATGCCTCAACCCCTAGTGGGACATAAATGTATATAGAGACATATATAGAGAGAGAGAGAGACATGAGCGAGAGAGACAGTGCTTTGCAAACTTTAAATCTGTAGTATACAGTAGGTGTTTAATAAATGCTTTATTAATTGACTAACTGACCAATACACTCAACAGACTTGAGATGCCACAGGAGCCGTATATTTTTCACATGGCCAGTGTGGGAATTTACTTTGCCCATCTGCATTTTTTAGTAAGAGGCTGGGGCTGGTTTTTCTTTTTCTTTTCAAGAGCGGGAGAACATGGATGGGAGAAAAGAAAAAAAAAAAAAAAAAAAACAATGAATGCTTGTTAATTGAGAAAAGAAAAGAAAAGAAAAAAGCAATAAGAAGTCAGTAAGAGGCAACGTCTCCGACAAGCAGCCAGTCCTCGGCGGGTCTCGCTGGCCCGGGGGCCTCAGGGAGAGGAGCTCGCCGCCTCCCAAGGCATCGGGCCCGTTGTTCCACTGTGGCCATGAGGAAGTTTTTCCTCACGTTGGGCCGAAGCTTCCACCCGCTCCTCCTTAGTGACCTGGCCTCAACTCTGCTGGGCGGCCTGGCTGCCCAGGCTCACCTAGTCTGCTCCCGGGATGTCTGGGGCAGGGGGGGGCAGGGGGACAGAGAAAGCTGCGTTCTACAGGAAGGGAAACTGAGGCTCAAGAGCAGAAGCGGCTCGCCTAAGGTTGCACAGGGAGGAAGGTCAGATCCAGCTCCTCCACCCAGAGACCCAGGGCCCCTTCTGGGATGCGGCCGCTCGCCCCTCACCTTCCTGAACTCAGGCCGGGCCCGGTTCCCTGCCAAAACTCCTCCCTGGAACCCGGCTCTGTGGCTTCTCGGCAGACCCACCCTGCGGGCTAGCTGGGGCCAGGAAGGGCCTTGGAGAGGGAGAGCACCTCAGCCTTTCCTCGAGCCAGTGACTGGGAAAGTCCCAGTATATTCGGGGTGCAAGATACCCCGAAGGCAGTGATCTTCATCACCTGTCAGTCAGTCCATCAACAAACATTCCTTAATGCCTTATGTGCGACAGACCCTGTGCTGAGCCAAAGAGCCGGGCTCCGGAGATCTGGATTCAAATCCTGCCTGCCTCTCACTCCCTTTTTCCCCACCCTGGATTTAGAACTGAAAGGGAGTCTGGCCCAGGGTTCCCATTTTATGGAGGAGGAAACAGAAGCTTGGAGACATGAAGCTGACTGGCCCAGAGTCGCACAGCTACCGAGCCCCAGAGGCAGCAACTTTCCGGCTCCCAGTCCGGCCCTCCCCCACATGGCATTAGGAGCCCATAATCCTGGAGCGGTCGCTTCCCTTGGAGGAGTTTCCTCATTTCTAACTCAGGAGTTTATGAGTGGATTTATGGGACAGCTGATCTCTAAGGTCCTTCCAGCTCTAAACCCTGGGATTCTATGGCGAACGTAATAGTGCCAATAACTAACATTTATTTATACAGGGCGGAGTGAGATGTGTGTGTGTGTGTGTGTGTGTGTGCATATATACATATATAATGCTCTGCAAACATGAAAGCAGATATATACATACATCACTACATAGAGAATATTTTGCAAATTTTAAATACAAATGTGTCCATCTATGGTGCTTTGCAGGCTTTAAATAGATTTATGCAGATATGGATATACAATGCATTGAAAACTTTAAACATGTATATATATTGGGTCTTGCAAATTTTAAATAGATGTGCATATATATGGTGCTTTGCAAATCCTAAATATATATATAATATATATATATATTTATAGTGTTTTAGAAACTTTAAATATGTACATATACATGTGTCTGTATATATAATGCTTTGCAAACTTTAAATATATATACACATATTTGCATGTATATATGTGTATTTATAGTGCTTTAAATTATATATTTATTATATATTGTATTATATTATATTATATATAGTATTTGCAAACTTCAAAAATATATGCACGTATCTGAATGTCTATATAATGCTTTCAAATTTTAAATGTGTTTGCATATATATATATAAGTGTGTGTGTATGTGTGTGTGTGTGTGTGTGTACTCTTTTATTTGAGCCTCACAACAATCCTGTGAGGGATTGCCAATGATATTCCCATTTTCCAGATGAGGGGCTAAGGCTCAGAAGTGACCTGCCCAGAGATACCCACTCTCGTGGGGGTGTGTCCATAGCAAGATGCTTACCCACTCTCTCTCCCCTTCCTGAGTCCCCTGGGGCTGGGTTGGCACATGAGTGCTCCAGTACTCGGATTAAGGTGAGAAGACTCATCTCCTAGATCATCCTGATCTTTCTCACCAGAGCCTGGCACACAGACCCCGTGCTTTGCTCCATGGGAACCGCTGCCAGCTCTGGTGTCGCCAGCCTATGCCAGTTACAGCTAATCCCAGCCTGGGGCTGCGCCCCTCGCCATCGCCTCCTTAGACCCAGACAGGGCTTGGCTGCCCAGTTGGACACCGGCCGCCCAGTCTGATGGTTGATGCCCGAGGGAGGAGCCCTGCTCTGGAGGAGACAGTGCCCTAGCTTCCCAGAGTAGACACCTTGGGGTTGGGGGGGGGGCGGGAAGAAGGGATTACTGGAGGACAGAGGCAGAGACAAAGGCTCTGGTGGAGGGCCTGCTTCTTGAAATGGGGGAGAGGGTCATGTGGCGGGAACGGTCCGGGGCGTTTGATGTAGATTTGGTCTTAGGGGCCTGGGGTTAGCATCTCCTTTCTAGAGCTCAGTTTCCTCATTTGGAGAAAAAAAAAAAAAAAGACGCTGGCTTCTAAGGCCCCTTCCTGCTCTAAGTCTCTTCAAGGACCGGCCAGTTTATAACAGACCCTTCCAGGCCCGGCATCATATGTGGGGCCCAAAGCAGGAGCTTGCGTCCAGTTGCCTTTTTCTTTTCTTTTATTGCCTGCCCCTTGACTCTGGCCCAGATTGAAACCACGAGGGGAGAGAAAAGGCTTTAGAAAGTCATCCTGAAAAAAAAAGCGCTCTCTCCCACCCCACCCACCGCCGTCCTCGCGGCCCAGCCTTGGCTCCCTCCCAGGGTCTCAGGCCCCATGCAGGGAGTGGGCAGGGCCTGCAGGAAGTCCTGCACTCGCAGCTACATGACATTGCACTCAGACACATGGCTTGGTGTGGCCGGGTGTGAGTGTGTGTGAGTGTGAGTGTGAGAGTGTGTGAGTGTGTGTGTGTGAGAGTGTGTGTGTGAGTGTACGCACACACGCGTGTGCCTAAAAATTCCTGCTTAGTCAGCTGGGCTCTGTGGTGGGAACTTTGGTGGGGGGAAAATATGAAACCTCCTCATCAGCCTCTCATGGGACTGGGGAGGGCAGGGAGGGAGGAATGAGTCTGAGGCTGGAATCACCCCCTCCCCAATCCTTCTTCTGGGTCACAAGGTCTCCTAAGGGCCCTGGACGAAGTGGAGAGGACCGGCCGGGGCGGGCTTGCTGAAAAATCTGGGGTTGCATGAGCTCCTAATCCCCCCCACTCAGGAAAGGTGCCTCTGTGCCAAGGCTGCGGGATGGAGCCGGCCCCAGTCTTTCCAGCCCTCAGAGAATCCTGGGTTGTTAGCTGGGGAGCCAGATGGAAGGAAGGGACTAATAGACCTAAGATAGACGTAGTCGGGGGAAGGAGAGCTTTCCATATGGGACCTGGGACTCCCTAAATCCGGCAGCTTAGATTTTAACCTAGACCCCTTAAGTCCCTGTCTCCCTGAATGGCGCTGACTCTGTGTATGATATATTAGAGAAAGCACTGGATAGGGGCAAGGAATTCTGGGTTTGAATCTCAGTTCTGATACTTAAATACTTCCCACATGTTCTTTTCCAGCTCTAATACTATGATCCCTGTTACAGACATAGTACTGTGGAGCAGATAGAGCTCTGCAAAATCTGGGTTCAAATCCCACCTTAGATACTTAGTGAAGCCCAAGCAAGTCACTTCACCACTCTCTGCCTCAGTTTCCTCATCTGTAATATGGGAATAATAATCTCTAAGGCTCCAATGAGATATACATGAATAACTTTGCACACTTAAAATTTACAAAGGGTCTTTATTATTATTGTATTCTCCTATAAGCAGTCAATTATTATTATGTTCTATAATTAGTCCATTATTATTATTATCATTAGTTTCTATTATGTTCTCCTATAATCAGCCAAGCTTCACTTCTGTATCTTCCCATGTCTCCCCTGGCTCTTTCTTTCACTCTGCCCTATGGCTCTTTCTGGGCCTGAGGTCCTGGTCATCAGCCAAGGGGATGGTCAGTTTTTGCAGCATCCTTTGGGAGCCTCTGGACTATGGTCATTTCCTTGTTACCAAACTATGTGGGTTCGACCAAACGCCACCAGTCCAAGTATTGTGGTTTAATGAAAAAGATCCTGAGGTATGGAGTCAGGGGACCTTCATTTAAAATCTGCCCTTCTTTCCCTTCCCTAGACCTCAGTTTCCCTATCTGCAAAATGAAGGGGTTCGACTCAGTGACTTCTGAAGTTCCCTTCCATCTCCATGACCTTATGGGCCAATCCAGCCAGCTTTCCCAGCCTCCTTTCCCCTAAAGACCTAGTGATTCAGGCAGTAGCCCTCCAGACCCGGGAATGAAAGAACAGTCAGTGACCAGAGGCAAGTAACTGCCCAGGAATGTACATCTCCCCCAGAATCCCCTGGGGAAGCTTCGGCTGGGGGCCTCAGCCGTGGGGGGTTGTGGGAGGACGGGGAGAGTGTGAGCAAGCTCATCTGCTGTCCATCTCTCCCTTGGAAAGAATTGCCCGCCCACCCCCCCAGACCTGGGGTTTTCCCCATCTGTCTGGATCTGCTTTTGACTCTTCCCAGGCTGATGGCAAGGGGCACCAGAGGCAGGAGGATGGGAATAGACAGTGAATTTTCCTCAGTGGGTCAATTGGGGGAAATGGGGTGGAAGGGGAAGATTCCCGGCAAGGAGTGGTGATGGAGGGGACCTGTCGTTGGGAAATTGGGATGCTGAGAACTCTGGGAAGGATTTTCCTCCCAGGGTTCCCCAAAGTTTCTCAGAGGGGTGACTTTCACTCCCAGCACTACTCTCGTTGGTCGGGGAGACCCCTGGAAGCCGGAGTAGCTGGTCTCCTTTTTCCTAGATTGGAGGCGGGCTCCTCCCCTCGGTGCTGGAAGGGCCATCCTAGTGGGGGGGGTCTCAGTTCTCTCTGGAGCACTGGGAGGGGGGTGTCAGCCAACTTGAGAAATAGACCGCTGACTCCATTCCTGGGAGGGAAGGGGACGTCTCGAAATATGAGACTCCCCATGTTCGGTTCCTTCCTTTGATTAACCCCCCCCCCCACCATGGCGATTGAAATCGATGGTTCCCGAGCCCTCCCCCCCCACCCGTGACATCCTTGATCCTAAGATTTCTTCCAGTCTCGACAGTCTGACCCCTAAGGCCCCTCCGAGGTCGCCACTGGGTGATCACAGTACTTGGTGACTGTCTCCCCTCCTGCTGCTGCTAAAAGAGGGGGACCAAGAGCAACAGCCGTCCCATAAACGTCCGGCATCTCGGGCCCTTTTATTTCTAAAGGCCCGTGTTGTTCTGAGTCCCTCCCAAAGGGGGGGAATGAGGACCACTCCCGGCCCATTCTCCCCCTGGGGAAACTGAGTCCCAGGGAGGCTTGAGCCAGCGACCCCGCTCGCCAGTGAAAAGCCCCTGTGCCCCGGAGCCGGGGCTCCAGCTAGCTCCCTCGCCAGGGGGCCCCGGGCAGCCTTGGGGCCGGGCCCGGAGGCCGGGCCGCCCCGCATCCCCGCGCCGGGCCGTCGCGGGCAGCCGTACCTCCGTCCTAACCCTGCACTCCTCCCGATCCCCGTCCCGTTCCCTGGGCAGCCTCCGCAGCTGGCTCCGCTCGCTGCCGTTTCCTATTGGCCGCGGGCCTCGGAGAGCCGACCAATGGGCTTGCGGCATTCTCCCGGAGCGGAGAGGGAGGCTGGCTGGGGACCGCGGCGAGGGAGGGGGAGGAGGCTCCTTCTTCTCTTAACCCTGTACGGGCTGCGGGGCTGAGGCTTCCCGGAGCTCAGGACCGGGGAATGGGCGAGTGTGGACGGCGGGGTGGTGAGGGCGTCACCAGGATGAGTCGGGAGAATACAGAGGCGGCTGCAGAGAGCTGTAGGCCGCTTGCATGTAATCCGCAACGTGACCCAAAAAAGTCCTCTGGCATTCAATCGACAAACGTTGTTAGGGTCATCTGGGTGGGGCAGTGGTTAGAGCATCAGCCCTGAAGTCAGGAGGACCTGAGATCAGATCTCAGACACTTAACCCTTCCTGGCTGTGTGACCCTGGGCAAGTCACTTAACCCAATTGCCTCACGGTGGGGGGGAAAGGGTTCTGTGGGCGCCCCGCTGCTGGTAACGGACCCAGCAGAGATGAAAGCCCTGGCTTCGGCTGGCCTACCTTAGGCTCCGTATGCAGGTGTGTGTGAAAGAAAAAGCTTGGACAGCGCCATACTTTTCTCCCCAGCCCCCTCCCTCCCCCTCTGCAGGGGAGGGGTCCGGACAGGAGTAGTAGACCCCCCCCTCCCGATCTCAGGTGTATGGGGGGGGGGGGACTTTTAAGGCCCCTTGGGCCTGCGCGTGAGGGCGAACGAATAAATTATACGATTTAAGACCAGAGACTCTAGGGATCGTCTTTCTAGTCCAACCGTCTCTCCTTGGGGAGGGTTCGGTGAGAAAGCCTCGGAGAGAGGCAGTGACTTGCCCAGAGTCACCCAGGTAGCAAGTAGCAGAGTCCGAATTCGAACCCAGGGCCTGCCACGGGCGCTGAGGCCCGCGAGCTGCGACGCCCGCAGTTCGTTGCTCACCGGGAGGGCAGAGCAGGCAGCTGCTGCACATGTCACAGCTGGAAGGAAGATTTCTGTTGGCGCGCCCGTCGGAAAAATAGTGAGAGAAGGGGAGAACAATACGAACGTTTCCGTCTGTTTCCCCCTTACCTCCAGGCCTCCACCTCCTACCCTGGAGGACCCTGAGCCTCCCGGACACCCACCTTGCAAAACCCGGGGCCTTTTGTTTGTCCGCAGCGGGGGACGGGAGGGTCAGGCCCGGAGCTCAGATCCGAGGGAGAGGGGACCGCTTCCCCATCCCCCACCCCCTCCCACCCATCCCCCGGCATTCGGAGGGGGCTGCTATCTGCATAAGAGAGGGGCGTCGCTTAGAAGGATGGAGAAGGGGGCCGGGGAAGCCAGAGAGGAGGATCAGAGAAAGGAGTGCTCCCTCAGCTTTGCAGCTGAAGGGGAGAAAAAGAAAATCTTGTGGCCTTGCGCTGGGCTCTGAGTGCCGAAAAACTTAGAATGCTCCAGTTGGAAGGAGGCTTTGGCAGGTCATTGGGTGGGCGGGGCCTCGAGCTGGAGAATTTAGCTCCGACTAATGACCTCTCACCTCCCCAGTTTAATTAGTGGGGAGAGTGGAGATGGCCGTTTAATGAGATCATCCATCATAGACTGAACTGGAAGGGACCTCGGCCGGCCTCCAGTCCACCTCCCTCATTTGGCAGATCAGGAAACTGAGGCTGCAAGAGAAGAACCAGCTTGCTCAAGATCACAGGCAGTAATTGGGAGAGCCGGGACTCAGGCAGGCCTGCGACGCTCTCCAGAGCGTGTTCCCGCAAACTACACACACTCTACTAGCTATCCCTTTAATCCCGTTGGCTCTCCTGTTAGCAGAAAAGTGAATCCTGGCCAGTGAGAGTGACCGTCCCTTACCCACCGGCGGTAATTGGTGGCAGAAGCACGGCCGGAATCGAACTGTCCCGGCTTCTGGTTCCGGCTTCTGGTTCCAAGCTCGGTCTTACTACAATCAAGTCAAGTCTATTCCAGATTTGCCGAGTCTAGAACTTTGTGCCGGCTGCCAGAGATGCCCAAATTACAGATGACCTAGATTCTGTCCTGGGAGGGCTGACAGTCCGATAGCCCGGATGCTTTGGGAGCAAAGTTTGGCCCAAGGGAGCCTGAGTTTGAATTCCAGTTTTGACACTTGCCCTCCCTGAGACTCCAGGCAAGTGATTCTTTCAATATCAGCATTTTTAAAACAAAGAGACTGGATCATGTGGTTTCTAAGGTCCCTTCCAGCTAGAATCTGTGATCCTCTGAAAAAAGATGGGGGGGACCCTGTGTGAAGGGACCCTGGTGAAGATCACTGACAAGCTTTTATTAAGCTCCTTAGCAAGGGTCAAGGATAATAATCATAAGCTTCCATTTATATAATGCTGTACTGTAGGTATATAAAACATTCTATACAGTATAATACATAGATATAATAATGTATATAAAGCACTGTACTAAATGCTTTACAAATGTCTCAAAGCACCATGGGAGGGGGACGCTGTTATGAGCCTCATTTTACAGATGAGAAAACTTGAGAAAGACAAAAGTGAAAGTTTCTACCTTCAAAGAGCCAAGACACATACACACAAAAGTGTTTGTTGTGTATGTATATGTATATATACACGCATTTATATATACATGTTTTATATGTACATTTATACATATGCGCATATATGTATATACACACATATATTCCTAGAGAAAGAGAAGAAAGAGAAATTAACATTTATATAGTGATTTACAAATATTATCTCATTTGATCCTCCCAACAACTGTAGTAGGTGGGGGCTATTACGGTCTTTTGCAGCTGAGGAAACTGAGGCCGATAGCAGTTAAATGACTTGACCAAGATCAAGCAATTAGCAAGTGCCTGTGATTAGGTTAAAATTCAGGTCTTCCTGGCTTCGGGTCCAGAGTCTATCTCCTTAGCTGCAGAGATCCGGTGGCTTGGTCAGGGTCTGAGGCTGGCCAGTTGCAAGTATGGTGTAATTGCTACACGCTGCTGCCTGTCTCTGGAAGGACCTCACCAAAGGCTTTGGAAGATGGAGGGAAGGGGGGGAGAAGGGATGGATGGGCAGCCTGGAGTTCCGCACACCAGTGTGAGGTCAGTCAGGATCTTAGAACTGGGACTGTGGGAGTGAAGGGGATTGTTGGGAGGGACAAGGGGCCTGAAAAAGAGGGGGAACAAGACTCTCTCAGCCCAGCCAAGGAAAGAGTGTCTCCCATCACTAGCAAGGCTCATGCCCCTTGGCTGCCCCCTCCCCATCCAGGACTTGGGAAGCGGAGCTCTCTGCTGGATCTTGGCCGCCGCAGCCGGAGGAGGAAGGGGAGGAAAAAGGGAAGAGAGGAGGGAGCCAGGGAGGGGATGGGGCAGAGCTTGAGGCCTGGACCGAAGGATCCCTTGGTGGACTCGTCTCCCTGTGGCCCCCAAGCACCGGGGAAAAGGGCCTGGGAGGACAGGGGGTGGGAGCCTAACTGGCAGCTCCTTATCTCCTGAGAAGAAGCTGCTGGAGGAATACCTTCACATCTGACTCACCAGCCCCATCTCCCCTCCCAGCCGCTCTCAGGCTTAGCCGATAAGGGAGATCCAGGAGGAAAACTGGGTAAGGAACTCGGCTGAGCTGGGGGGAGGGGGCTGCTCTTGGGGTGCAGACAACACGTCCACGTCCACAGGCGAAATCCAAGAAGGGGCTGAGCCCGCAGGGGACGGCGGGAGAGCCGCTGCTAGCGCGTGAACAGATGTCACCGCTCCTCATATGAAAACATTCCCACATGTTTCTAGGCAGAGGCAGAAATGAACATCCTGGCTTCTCCAGTGGGCCCCTGACCTCCTCCTCCTCCTCCTGCCTTCGTCCTCTCCCTCCTAGGGGCTGCTCAGGCAAGTTAGACCTGTATCCACTGATCCCCAGAGCCAGGAACTAGTTTCTGGGCTTGTGAGGTCCATGCCAGGACCATCCACGGGAGGTCAGAGAAGGGTCATGGGACTGGGATCCCAGGGATCTGCATTCCAGTGTTGGAGCAGCCGGCTCGCTCACTTTGGCTAAGTGACCTGACCTTTCCAGCCCTTGGTTTCTCCATCTGTCTAATAGGAATTCCTGTAAAGATCAGAAGGGTGATAAAAGTAATTTGAGAAGTCAAAGGGGATTACCGGGGGGAGATGAGGCTAGACAGCCATCCATCAGAAAAAGATCTGCGAATTTTAGTGGACCACAGTGACCTCTGTCAATAGTGGGAAATACCAAGTCAAATAACCAGGAAATCCAATGCGATCTCGGGGCCACCTTCAGAGAGGCAGAACTTCCAGGAATAAGGAAATGATAGTCTTGCTACACTCTGCCCTTGTCTGACCACACGGAGAGTATGGTATTCCATTTTGAGCGTTTGGGATTTAGGGGGGGGGGGAAGGCATTGATTATTTTGGAGAGCCTCCAAGAGAGCCACTAGAATCAGGAAGGGTCTCAAGGTTGCGCCATGAGCAGGATTGGGTGAAGGGACTCAGGGTGTCCGGAGAAAAGACTTCAGTGGAATAGAATGATCATTTTCAGGCTTCTGAAGGGCAGATACGGGGAAGAAGGAGGGGCTTTGTTCTTTTTGGCCCAGAGGACGGAAGCAGGAGAATGTGGGGATTTTGCAGAGTCCGATTCGGGCTAGATGAACTTTTAGCAGCTGGAGTGGTTCAAAAGTACTAAAAGATTCTCCCCTTTGGAGATCTCTGGGCAGAGGCCAGCTGACCACTCATCAGATAGCTTATAAAGGGGCTATTTCTTCAGAAGGTCAGGCGGGCAGCCATGGAGGTCCCTGCTGATTTCCAGATTCTGTGATCCTAATTTTGTGATTCCATGAGAGTTGTGACTTCTGGGAAGGGAGCCGCTTAGTGCTCGACCAGACCCACGATAGTCATGGCTAAGGAATCCCTTGGCCTGACTTTCTGGTTTGAGAGCTAGGGCTAATTCCAGTTCTAGAGCGTTCTGGAGCTTTGGGTCTCTTAGCTCTAGTAGAACCGATTGAAAGAACTGGGGATGTTTAGCATAGAAAAGAGAAGAGTGTAGGAAGGGAAGGAGAGGGGAGGAAACATGGCAGCTGCCTTCAAGTAGCTGGAAGACTGCCCAGAAGAAGAAGGATTCAGCATGGCCAATTTGATAAAGAAGAACAAAGAGCAAAGAACCAAGGCATAGCTCAGCTCGGTATTAGCTAGTTAGAAGTTAGAAGTTCTCTTCTTCATAATTAAAGTTGCCTCTCATGGAACTTAGAGGCAGCCGGTGGTTCAGTGGACAGTGCACTGGGCCTATAGGAAGTTCAACCTGAGTTCAAATATATAGCCACAGATACTTCCTAGCTGCGGGACCCTGAACGAGTCTCTTTACCCTGTGTGCCTCAGTTTCCTCATTTGGAGAAGAAATGACCAACAACTCCAGGATCTTTGCCAAGAAAACCTTAAATGGGTTGTTCATGAAGAGTCGTACATGACTGGAACATTTGAACTCAAATCCAGTCTCAGACAGTTACTAGCGATACAACTCTGAGCAAATCACTTCCCCCTGTTTACCTCAGTTTCCTTATCTGTAAAATGAACTGAAAAAAGAAATGGCAAACCACTTCAGTATCTTAGCCCTAAATAACCCTAAATGGAGTCGTGAAAAGTTGGACACGGCTAAAATAACTCAACTACACCCATCTGGAATGATTGCCTTGTGATGAAATGTGCCCCTTCTCACTTCAAGTCCAGCAGGAGTCATGACATCATGGCCCTGAAGCTAGAAGTGACCCAAGAAGCCACCGAGTCCAATACTTCATTTTACAAATAAGGAAGAGTCAAGTGACTTCTCCACCATCACACTGGCAATGAATAGCTAAGCCAGGACTCGAAGATGGAATCTCTAACTCCAATACTACCTTTTGCTGGTTTGCAGGACATCCGACAAGATTTAGAGTCTCTAGCATCTTCATTGGCAAAATAGAGATTCTATAAAATGCAATTCAAATGTTAATTATTAATGTTCTCATACCTTCAACGGCTATCAGAAGCATGGATACATGTATAAATAGCATGCATTACTTACTCTCTTAGGAAGGTGGGGAGAAGGGAGGGAGGGATAGAATTTAGAACTCAAAACTTAAAAAAAAAAAGTTAAATTTTATTTGTACGTATAATTAGGGTAAAATTAAATATAATAAAAATGAAGTCTTGTTATGCTTCTTTCTGTTATTATCTACTTGGGTCCTGGGCATTTGCCGTAGTCTTCCCCCGGTAGACTGAGTACTCCTAGATGATATGGACTACTTGGAGAACTTGAGTTCCCATTTACTTGTGATCTTTTTTTTTTAATTCCATTTTATTCTTCTCAATAGGAGGGGTCTGGATTATATCAGCTTCTTCTCTTGCGTCAAATGGATAGGATCAAGGGAAGCTGGGTGGGGGAATTCTGTTCAATGAATCAACTTCTTGTCAAATAGATGACTTTCCAGGAATGATAATCACAGAGTGTCAGATTTGTAACACATCCCAGAGAATCTCTAATCCACCCCTTTCCCCGTCAAGTATACGGTCTTCAACAACCAGACAGGTAGCTCTGCATCAAACTTTGTTCCAAGGACTCTAGGAGAAATTAATGGGGTGCTCAACAATCAGGGAATGACTGAACAAGTTGTGTATGGCGTATGAATGAATGGGACACTATTGGACTTTAAGAAATGCTAAGGGGATGATGTTAGAAAAACATGGGAAGATTTTGTATGATTTGCTACAGTGAGGTGAACGGAACCAAAAGAACATTTTATCCAATAACAATATTGTAAAGACAAACAACTTTGAAAGACTTAAGAAGTCTGATCAATGCAATGACCAACTACAATTCCAAAGGACTTAAGATAAAATACACTAGCCACACATCAATGATGAAGACACAATTTTGTGGACAAGGCCATTGTTTGAATTTACTTTGTTTGACTATATATTTGTAACGGGAACAGACGTTCCTCCCAATGGAGGAGAAGAAGGTAGGAGGGACAGAAGGGAAGTTTTAATTGATTGAGAAGATAAAATTAAATTTTAAAAAAAGATCACAAGTGAATGGGAATCCAAGATCTCTCAAGGTTTCACTTTTGAATAACTAATTGTTTTTTTCCCCCATGGAACCTTGTGAGTCTTTTATTGGTGACTTCTCATTGACTTTGTCTTTAGAGTAAAAAAAAAATTGTTATTGGATGTTACTAAAATTCTCTATCAGACTTGAACTATAACTAGTTAAGAACCAATGACCTAGAGACATTTAAAAAGTTTACACATCAGGGGAATCTTGCTTATAGTGCTTTGTAGGGTTCCATGAAGAGTCATTAATTTAAAGGAAAAGAAATAACAACAATGGAAATATAAGGAATATGAAACTGTTTCCCAATGGATATGGTAGAAAATCTATTACTTTCCATATCAGAAATATTGAATAACTAATTGTTAAAAAAATTTTTTCCCATGATGTTGAACCTAAGTTTGCCCTTTGAGAACAAGCAGAATAAATCTTGAAATGTTCCAGTGTTTGGAACAGTTGGGTGCCACAGTGGGTAGAGCACCAGCCCTGAGGTCAGGAGGACCTGAATTCAAATCTGGTCTCAGACCCTTAACACTTCCTGGCTGTGTGACCCTGGGCAAGTCACTTAACCCCAATTGCCTCAGGGAAAAAAAAGAAAAAAGAAATGTTTCTATATTCCATATTCCTTCAAGTAATTCAAGACAATTTTCATGTCTAATTTCCTCCCAGTGTTCTCTTCCCCATGTTCAACATCCCAGTTCCTTCAGTCTTCATAAAGTCTGAAAAGTGCATGATTGGGCCATTCCCAATCGTTATTGTCTTTTTTGGGACACTCTCCAGCTTCTCAACTTTCATAGCATACAATGCTCAGAATTAAACATAATTTTCCATGTATGAGTGGGCCAAGGCAGGATAAAGTGCTGTTATCATCTCTCTACCTCTTCAGATGACTCATCTCAATGCAACCCGATTCCTACACTAGCTTGCTTCCTTGCCATATGAGATCATTAACTGATAATGAACTTGAAGTCCACTAAAACCCAGAAATATTTTAGTCAGATTACTTATCTAGCCGTGTTTCTTCATCCTGGATTACTGAAATTGATTCTTTGCTCCCAGGTGTGGGACTTTACATTTAAACTTATTCAATTTCACTTTATTCAGTTACACCCAAAGTTTTCACCTGCTTGTTCAGTTGTGTCTGTTTCTTGGTGAGCTCATTCAAGGTTGCTGGAGTAGTTTGCCATTTTCTTCCCACTTTACAGATGGGAAAACTGACACAAACAGAAGGTGAGGGATCTACCCAGCCTTAGTTAGTCAGCATCTGAGACCAGATTTGAACCCGACTCCAGGACTAGCATTTTATCTACGGTACCACCCAGTTGACCCCTCACCTACAGCAATTTCTTTGCATCTTCTGTTGTTTTATTTCTGTATTGTATTATTTATTTATCCTAACTTTGTGTCAAATGAAAATCTGATAACTATTCCATCTGTGCTTGCACCCAAGCCACTGAAAGAAGAGTTAATGAGCACAAGGCCACACAGAGATCTTGGTCTAAGCATTGGGTTTCAAAGGAGATCTTTGCTCCCTCTACTAACTTTCCCCTGAGACTTGTCTGTTGCTCTCCTTTCTGCCTTTCATTCCTCAATCTGTACGACATTTGTCTATAGGCAAATCATCTCCCCTCTCTTCCGTTCGGTTGGAAGAAAGGGACCTTAAACACTATATTTCTTTTAAAAGTGGACCTTTTTCATTTATGTATCAAGATCCTGGTCCTTAGCAGGAGCTTGATCCATATTTGTTGAATTGGAGCGAATCAATGCTTTGGTTGATTGGAGAAAATCTGGTGGACAATGACCTTCTGTCTTTTTTTTCCCCTCTGTCCCTCTGCCAGCACTTCCCAGAGCACCTGGAACACTTCACGGAAACCATGGAGGACTTCTCCAACGACCTCTTCAGCAGCTTCTTTGATGACCCTATCCTGGCCGAGAAGAACCCACTGTTGGACATGGAGCTGGACCCGCCCACCCCGGGCATCCAGGCGGAGCACAGTTACTCCCTGAGTGGTGATTCCGCCCCCCAGAGTCCCCTCATTCCAATCAAGACAGAGGACAACCCAAGAGGTAAGTCCTGGACAGGAGAGGTCAGGGCAGGAAGGAGAAGGGAGCTGACCAGCCTCCCCAGAGAGAGGGCTCAGATTGGGATTCAATTTACATCCTTTAATCTCCCTGGATCTTTCCCCTTCCTATAAAATAAGCGATAGATCAGTGAGGTCCCTTCCATCTCTAAATCCTGCTCAGACATGTTTGTGGGCTTAAATTTCCTTATCTGTAAAATGGGGCTCAATTTCCTCATCTGTAAAATAAGACTCCATGGGCCACAATTTCCTTATCTGTAAATGAGGAGACTGGACTGGATTGTCCCTTTGCATTCTGGGTCTAAGATCCTCCATGAAGAAGGCCACGATTCAGCCCGTGGGTCTTTCCCACCTCAGTCGATGAAATCATGTTATTGCAAACCTTAAGCTCTAAATAAATGCTAGCTGTGGGTTTTTGCTTGTGCTCATTGAGGACAAGGACTGTTTCGTTTCTTGCTTTTGTATAC
Source organism: Sarcophilus harrisii (assembly GCF_902635505.1). NCBI lineage: Eukaryota > Metazoa > Chordata > Mammalia > Dasyuromorphia > Dasyuridae > Sarcophilus > Sarcophilus harrisii. The sequence goes on from NC_045431.1 coordinate 232,176,101, forward strand.
CCAGAGCCTTACACATAGTAGGTGATTTATTAATGAACATTGAATTGAGTCTCCTGCCCGAATTTCTGCAAAATCCTCTGCCCTGGAGTCTGGGGAAGGTGGCACCGAGCTGTAACTGAGCCTCCTGGTGGTTGGCTAACGGGCATATTCACGGGTTGGTGCTGGCACTCAGGGCAAATCTAGTCACTGGGGAAAGGGGACGTGGTCCAGGCAACCCCTAGAGGTCAAGTCCAATCCCCTGATTTTGTCAGTGAGAAATCTGAGGTCCATCAAGGTGAACAACTGGTCCAGGATGGGATTCTTCCCATCAGGGCTCTGAGCCACACAAATATAGGAGCCAGGCCTTGCCCCAGAACGGACAGCCTTCCCTCCTTTCTTCTTCCCTGCCCCAAACATGGCTCCTTCCACCAATCCTAGGAAGCACTTTCTCCTACTCTTGTTTGAACAAAAGGCTGGTTGTCCTGGGTGGCTCTGGGAAGGAAGCGTTTCTCCCACCCCACATGTTGCTAACTAGGGCCCTGCCTTACCTGACCCACCCTAGTTATGGCTTTGGGTGGTAGGAAAACCCAGTGGTTTTCCGTGATGCTCTGAGGTTTCTTGATTCGGCAGGACCCCCTATTTGACTCCTGTTGGCTCTGAACAATCCCTCGGGCCTCTTCCTGCAGCCCGTGTAAGGCAGGAAGGGACCGCTCTTCTCCAACCTGGGAAACTGTGGGCAGGACAGGGGTGTAGCCCATCCTGTGGCTTGTTCCAGCCCACGACAGACTTTCTGCTCCCCCGCCCTCAGCCAGCCTGGCCCAGCCAGGCTCCACTTACTACTCAGCCTGCCCCATACAGATCCTATTTTTAAAGTAATTTGTTTGTGGGCACCTTGCAGGGGGCAGCTTCCTGGAGGCGGCCTGGATGAGCCCTGTAATTTAGGAAAGCATATGGGTGTCCCTGGAGCTCGGGGGCGGCCTGTGGCCGTTCCACCTTCTGCCAATCCCTCCAGGAAAAGCCCGGGCTTGGGTGGAGGGGGATACGGGGCAGGGCGAGGCAAACATCCCTCAGCCACTTGGGCTTACCGCTTCCCCAGGAGGCCGGGCCTTAGGCCCTAGGAGCCGGGCTTCCTTCCGTCCCCCACAAATGCACCAAGTCTTAAAGCTCCCACTGAGGAAGACCAAGCTGGTCTCGTAAGGGAGCTAGCCCCTAGAGGAGTCACCCTAAAGCCTCCTCACCAATAAGTTGTAAGAGAAAAAAAGCAGGAGGCTCTGAGACTTTTAAATCCTGCAGGATCATCTGTCTGACTCCTAACCAGGACAAAGATTCCAATACAGGCTCATAGACTAGAGGTCAAGGGGCCTCAGAGACCACCCATTTCAATTCCCTCCATTTATAGACAGAAGATACACTCCCACTGGGGGCCACTAGGGACTGAGGGGAAGGCGGAAACAGACTCGGGGTAGAGAAGGGGAGCCCACCCAGAACTCAGCTCTGTCCCACAGGAGCTGTGGAACCCTAAGTGGAACCCTATGTAACCCTTTCCTTGTTTGGACCTCATTTTCCTTATCTGTCAGACAAGGGATTTGGACTTCACAGCCTCTAAGACCTGGCATCCCATAGAGTAAATATAGCATTGTATGTAATATACTATAGCTGCTGGTATTTAATATAATCTAGTCTAATCTAGAGTAAACATCCCATAGTTTATAGTTCTAAATTTTATATGTGTACACACACACACACACACATACACACACGCACGCGCACACACACACACGCACACACAAAGAGGGAGAGAAAGAGTACAGTATATAGCCCAGCTTCTTAAACTGTGGTTTGCAACCCCATATGTTGTCTCATAACTGAATGAGGGGGTTGAAAAATTATAATTTATTATCAGGAAATGTTTGATTTGTCTGCCCATTTTAGATACCTGTATACCCAGAGTCACATAAAAATTTCTCAAGTGAAAAGGATGACGAGTGGAAAAAATTTAAGAAGTCCTGTATATAGTATATAGTATATGGTATAGTATAATATATAGTTTGTAATATTAAGCAAATAGAGTACATAGTATAGTATATAATCTGCAGTAAATATAATCTGTAGTAAACATAGTATAGTATATATTTATGGTAAATATGGTCTAGTTTAGCATATAGTCTATAGCAAATATAGTAAATAGTAAAAAAAATAAAATAAATATAGTATAGTTTAGTACATAGTCTATAATAAATATAGGATAGGATATAGTAAATATAGTATAATATTACATAGATACATAGTATATATGTACATAGTATACATAATATATACATACATATACATAGTATAATATTATATACATATAATAATACATGGAGTATAAATTATAGTATTAAGTAAATATAATATATAGATTATATAATCTATAGTACATATAGCCTAGTATATAGTAAATGTAGGATAGTTGATTATATGTCTATAGTAAATATCTATACTTGTCTCTATGTCTATATGTCTATAGTAAATACAGGCATAGTCTAATAAATGTAGGATAGTACATAATTTATAATAAATATAGAATACATGGTAAATATAAACTATATAGTATAGTATTCAATCCATAATAAATATAATATAGTTGAATATAGAGTAAATATAGGATAGTATATAACCTATAATCAATATAATATGCTAAGTACGTAACCTATAGTAAAAATAGTAAAGTATACAGCATAGTGTGCTAATAAATAGTCTATAGTAAATATAGGATAGTTTATGATCTATAATAAATATAGCATAGTATATAGTATAGTATGTTAGAATATAGGCTCTATAGTAAACACAGTATAGTATGAAGTCTATCATAAAGTTAGGATAGTCTATAATAAAAATAGTATCATCTAGTCTGTAGTAAAAATGCTTAACACAGTGCCTGGCACATCATAGACGCTAGGTAAATGCTACTAATATTATTATGATTATCCCCCACATGCAAAAATGGGAGATTTGTAAGCATTATGTAGTAGAAAAAGCACTGAAATTAAATCCCAACGTCCATTTTTGAAGAGCTGTGTGACCTGAGACAAATGATTCCCCTTTGTCCCCACCCTGTGCCTCAGTTTCTCTATCCAGAAAGGGAAGAAAGGAGGAGGCAGCCTGATCTCTAAATCCTACCAAACCCTTTCTTCCCAGAGCTGGAACATGGAGCATGGGCCCTGGGGCATAAGCTATGTGCCATCATGGTGAAACAGGAGCAGAACCTGGGGCCCGAGCCACCAGGAGACCAGCTGGCCGCCCCCTCACCAGTTGTGGTCCCAGGTCCGGTCAGCAGCGCCTCGGCCGACATGCCGATGTTTAGCCTCGGCCCGCTCCCCCGGCTGCCCGCCCCCCACGAGGTGAGCCCCGGCTTCTGGGCATCTTCCCAGGTCCCCTTGCTGGGGAACAGAGGTATTTGTTTGTGTGTCTGTCCACGGGAGAAGGAGGGATGTGCCGTGAGAGGAGGGGACCTGGCCTGGGAGGGAGGCAGGAGAGTAGGAGTCAAGTCCACACTCCTATACTTATCTGAAGGTCACTGAGTATATTCCTCTCCGCAATCTTGGGATAAAACTCCATTTCACAGATGTGGAAACTGAGACTTGAAAAGTGGAGGCAGCTCAAGGTAGATGGAGCTAGGATGCAAATCCAAGGCCAGCACTCTCTCCACTAAGTTTCCAGCCCCTTGGGGCCTCAGTTTGCCTCTTCTGTAAACTGGAGGTAGAAGTAGACAAGATTTCTATGGTCCAGCCCAGCTCAAATGACCCGTGGTTCTCTGTGGAGGCTGGAATAGGGGAACTCTAAGGTTTTCTTGATTAGTATCCCAGATTCAGAGCTGGACCTGAGAGGCCTTCTGGCATCATTCCCTCATCTTACCCAAGAGAAAAAGGACCAGAGAGAAGGAACTTGCTCAACGTTACAAAGATAGTCAATATTAGAGCTAGGATTTGAATCCAGATCTTCTGACTCCCCCCCCCCCCAATTCTGGACTCTTTCCACTGCCTCACTTCTGGTCTTCTAAAGGGCTTGATTCTTGAATCTTGGGTGATTAAATTTTCCTTCTCTTATCCCTATTTTTTGTCTGTAAAAGGGGGGGGATAATCCTTTTCCCACAAAGGTGCTGGAGGAAAGTGCTTTGATAAACTGTAAAGTGCTTTGGAAAAGTGAACTCTGATTATCGTTGCTGGAGATGGCAAGCTTCTGCATGTGCTCTGGGGCAGTGAGGAAAAGTTTTGGAAACAGAGGAAACAGTCTCTTGGACACCTTTCTGAACCCTGAGCTCTGGAAAATGCATCAGATGCCCAAAAAGACCAGGCAGAGTCATTGAAGACATTTAGAGAGTGCTTTAAAGGTTGCAAGATATGAAAATACATGACCTCATTTGAACCTCACAATAACCCTCCAAGATAGCAGTTATTATCCTACTCATCCCCATTTCACAGATGAAGAAACTGGGGTGAGGTACAGTGAATTCAAGATTTGGCTCTGCCTTTATTTCTTGGGCAAAGGACTTTTCCAATCTAGAGAGGCCTCAGCTTCCTCATCTGCAAAATGGGGGGATTCCAGCTCTAACTTAATGACTGAAACATGAGTGACTTGCTCAGGGTCACACACAGCTCATGAGTGCCCAAGTTTTTCTGATACCAAATTCATCCATCTTACTTAATGGATTATAATATCCATTCTATCCATAATGGGGATTATTGTCTCCATTTTTCCAGATAAAGAAACTGAAGCTCGGAAAGGGGGCATGAAATAATCAGGAACATATAGCTAGTGGTAGTGATAGAACCGTTATATTTAGAGGGGACCTGACTCATATTACCCCTATTTAATCTCCACAACAACCCTGTTAGTATAAGTATCATTATCTCCATTATGCAGATAAAAAAAACTGAGATTCAGAGAATTATTATGTGCTTTTCCAGGATCCCAGGGCTTGTAAGGGGTCTCTTGTGGCACCTTTCCTAGTCTTGGGCCCAGGGCTCTGGGAAGATCTTGATGATCAATTATTGGTTAAAAAGCTAGAATACAGATTCAATCCCAAATGTCCCAGCTCAACGTCCAGTATTCTGCCCACTGTATTACATTTTATGCCCTCTGGGAAAGCCTCAAGGAAAGTGTCTTCGTGTGTTGCTGAATGATGTATACAAAGGGAAAAGCAAGAGATTTATCACTATTTTTTGCTGATGAAACTTTTTGGAAATCTGGGGAAGTTTATAGACTTCTTAGAATACTGTTTCTATTTATTTATTTTAATCAGTACTATTATTTTAAATCAGATTTTATTTTTTCTGTTAACAAAATTGATTTTCTTTCCGTCCCAGATAGGGGAAGAAAAAACAAAAACCTTGGGACAGAAATACATAGTCAAGCAAAACAAACTCTTTCATTGGCTGTGCCCAGAAACATATGTTTCATTCTCCATTCTGTGTCAGAATGGAGGGTAGCCTACTTCATAATCTGTCTTTTGAAATCAGGCTCATCATTGCGTGAATCAGAGTTTTCATAGCTTTCAAATGTGTTTGCCCTAGTAATGTTATTGTTACTGTTTAAAATGTTCTCCTGGTGCTGCTGTTTTCACTCTGCATCAGTTCATCCAAGTCTTCTCTGATTTCTCTAAAACCGTCTCTTTTATCATCTCTTATAGTACAATAATATTCCATTGTATTAAGACTATAAAACCGTGCAAGTCCTTTGATCCAGAAATATCACTGCTAAGTCTATATCCCAAAGACATCCAAAATATAGGAAAAGGACCTCTTTGGGATTTTTCCCCCCTTTATTAAAGCTTTTTATTTTTCAAAAGATATGCATGGATAATTACTCAACATTAGCCCTTACAAAACTTTGTCTTCCGATTCCCCCTTTTCCCCATCCCCTCCCCTAAATGGCAAGTAGTTAAGGACTCTTTGTACAAATTTATTTCTTTATGATGGCAAAGAATTAGAAATTGAGAAAATGTCCATCAACTAAGGCACAACTGAACAAGCTGAAGCATATTATTGTGCTTTGTGACAAGCAGAAAAAACCTCGAAAGACTGCTATGAACTGATGCAAAGTGAAGTGAACAGAACTAGGAGAACACTATATACAGTAACTGAAATTTTGTATGATGAAGTACGGTGAATGTTTTAGCTATTCTCAGCAATACGATGATCCAAAACAATCCCAAAGGACTAATGATGAAAAATGCTAAAGAGAAAGAACTGATATTATCTGAATACAGACTGAAATATGATATTTTAAAATTTTTCTTTATTTGTTTCTTTTCTTTTATTTGAGTCTTCTTGTACATGATGAATAACATGAAAATGTTTTAGATGATTCTTCATGAATAGCCTATATCTGATTGCTGACAGTCTAAGGAAGAGGAAAGGCGAAGGTTGAGCGGGAAGGATAGAATGCAGAACTCAAAACTTAAAAAAAAAAATCCAAATCTTAAAAAACTACTTTAACATAAATGGGGGAAAATATATTTTAAAAATTAAAAAATAATATTACATTATATTCAAATATCATAACTTGCTTGGTCATTGCTCAGTTGATGGAACCACTTTAGTTTCTGGGGTTTTGCCATCACAAAAATGAATAGTTAAAAATATTTTTGTGTATGTGAGTCTCTTTCCTCTTTCCTTAATCTCCTCTGAATAAAGGTGCACTGGTGGTATCTGGGGCAAAGGATATGCACAGTTTAGTGACCTTGAGGGCAGAGTCCAAATTGCTAGAATTGTTCACGGTTTGACCAGCAAGACCTGTTTCTCCACAACTTCTCAACAGTTTTGCTAATGGGATAGATGGGAGGTGGAACCTTGAGAGCTGAATTAATTTACATTTCTCTGTTACTGATTTGGAGCATTTTTTCATGTAGCTATTGATAGTTTGGATTTCTTCCTAGAAAATTGCCTGTTTAATATATTTTAATATTTAATATATTTCTACCACGTTTAACATGTATTGGACTCCTTGCCATCTAGGGGAGGGAGTGGGGGAGGGAGGGAAAATTGGAAAACGAGATTTTGCAAGGACTAATGTTGAAGAATTGTCCACACACATGTTTTGAAAACTAAAAAGCTTTAATGAAGAAAAAAATGAAAAATTTTAAAAATTAAAAAAACACCTTCCCAATTTAAAAAAAAAAGAAAGAAAATTGACTATTTCAGGGTCCTCAAACTTTTTAAATAGGGGGCCAGTTCACTGTCCCTCAGACTGTTGGAGGGCCGGACTATAATAAAAACAAAAACTTTGTTTTGTGGGCCTTTAAATAAAGAAACTTCATAGCCCTGGATGAGGGGGATAAATGTCTTCCGCTGCTGCATCTGGCCCACGCTGTAGATTGAGGACCCCTGATGATCCTTGGACTGCTTATCAAATATGAAATGGCTCTCATTCTTATAGATTTGGATAAGTTCTTGGAAATGAGACTCTTATTAGTGAACTTGCTGCAAAGATCCCCCCTCCCCATTATACTTTTCTTCTAAATTTACTGCATTGGTTTTGTTTCTAAATATATATAATTTCATAATCAGATTCTTCAGAATGATTTTAATGAATAAAATAAAATACAGAGGATCATAGAGGAAAGCAATTGTATCAAAATATTTATCAGAAAACATTTTCTAAAAATCATGGACCTCAGGGTAAGAACCCCTTTTCTAAGTCTCTTTTAGAACTAAGCATCCACCTTTGAATTAATTTAAATTCTGGCTGTATTTAGTGACAGTGCAAAATTTATTGACTCCATAATCAGAGGAGCTGAGTTCTAAACTCACCACTGGCATAAACCATCTGTGTGACCCTAGGCAAGTCATTTTCCTCTTTAAGCCTCAGTTTTGTAATCGTAAAATGTAGGGGGATGTTACATAGCTTCTGAGGTCCCTCTAAATTTTAATTAGTGGCCCAAAGAGTTGTTGGATATATTCCAAGGAGTCTATAAACTTAGATGGGAAAAATATTACATATGTATTTCAATATAATTGGTTTCTCATGTAATCCTATGTTTTTTATGCTTTTAAAAATATGATCTTGGAGGCAACTATGCACCCTGAAGTCAGGAGGACCTGAGTTCAAGTTCAGCCTTAAACACTTAATATTTACCAGCTGTGTGACCCTAGGGAAGTCACTTAACCCTAACAAGAAAAAAAGCAAGAAAGAAAGAGAAAAAAGAGAGAGAGGAAGGAAGGAAGGAAGGAAGGAAGGAAGGAAGGAAGGAAGGAAGGAAGGAAGGAAGGAAGGAAGGAAGGAAGGAAGGAAGGAAGGAAGGAAGGAAGGAAGGAAGGAAGGAAGGAAAGAGAGAAAAAGAAAGAAGAGAGAGGGAAAAGAAAGGAAAAGAAAAGAAAAAAAGAAAAAAAAAGGAAAGAAGGAAGATGATTCTGAGAAGGGGTCCATCCCTATGCTTCACCAGATGGCTGCCCAAGGAGATGGGCACAAAAAAGGGTTGAGAACTCCTCTGGTAGCGCCCCACACCTTTTCATCCTTTCACTCCCCATGCAAGGACTGGATTCGCATTGGGTTATGTAGGAATTCCCATTTGGAGACAGGCTGGACTAGTCGGTCCCGGAGCTCTCCTCCAACTCAAACTCTGTGATTCACTAATTCCATCCCTGCTACCTAACGGGCTGTGTGACCTTGGCAAGTCACTTCCTGGGTTTCTGCTTCCTCATCTACAAAAGGAGGGAGTTGGCCCAGACTGCTAAGGTTCTTTCAGTAATTCACCTTCCCTTTCATTAAACGCCCGCCCCCCAACTCCTTGCCAGGGACCAGAGCGCTCCACAGAGGGCGTCGTACCATGAAAACTCATATTATGGCTCAAAAGATGGAAAACTAATGGTTCTTTTAAAAAAAAATGGGACCAGAAGGCAGTGCTTCTGCAAATAGTGAAGGTGGGATTTGTAGCCACCCTTCCTCTGTGCTGGAGGCTAGCCTCACTCCCTACTTAAAACAAAGGCTTCACATCCGTCTTGAGTCTGGCCTCTTGGGGTGCAGACTTGGAATGGGCTGTAGGGGTCTGGCCCCTTAGGGGCAGACTCAAGTGGATGTGCAGGGAGACAGCTGCCAACTGGCTGAGGTCTGGAGATAGCCCCAACGTGTTTCTCTGTTCCCTGGGACCTGGCTGGATTTGAGCCTCCCTCCCTGTGGTTTCACTCCCCGCTGCTCATCAGACTCAGGCCAGATGGAAAGGACTCCCAAGCTGTGTTTGTGCTGGAAGCACCCCCCTTCACCCCAGCTCCTCCTTCCAACCACTCACCCCCACCCCCACTTTGGGAGGATTTCAGCTGTCTCTTTGTATCTTAAGTCTCTGGGGAGAGTGGGGGGGGGGGTTGCAGAATGAGGAAGGGGAAAAGAGGAGGAAAAAGCAAAGGGGGAAAGAGAAGGAGAGGAGGTAAAAGCAAAGGGGAAAAGAGAAGGAGAAGAAGAAAAAGCAAAGGGGGAAAGAGGAGAGGAAGAAAAAGCAAAGGGGAAAAGAGGAGAGAAGGAAAAAGCAAAGGGAGGAAAAGGAGAGAAGGAAAAAGCAAAGGGAGGAAAAGGAGAGAAGGAAAAAGCAAAGGGAGGAAAAGGAGAGAAGGAAAAAGCAAAGGGGAAAAGAGGAGAGAAGGAAAAAGCAAAGGGAGGAAAAGGAGAGAAGGAAAAAGCAAAGGGGGGAAAACAAGAGAAGGAAAACACAAAGTGGGGAAAAGGAGAGGAGGGAAAAGCAAAGGGGAAAAGAGAAGGAGAGGAGGAAAAAGCAAAGGGGGAAAAGGAGAGGAAGGAAAAGCAAAGGGGAAAAGAGAAAGGAAGAAAAAAAGAGGAAAGAGGAGAGAAGGAAAGAGGAAAGGAAAGGAGGGGAGAGATGAGGAGGGAAGAGAATGGAAAGGAATAAGGGGAAAGCAGAGAGAGAGAAGGAAGACGGGAAGAGAGGGGAAAGGGAAAGGAAGGAGAAGAGGAGAGAAAGTGAGAAGGAGGAGGAAGGAAGGGGAGAAGTAAATAAAGTAGGGAGAGAAGGGAGGGAGAAAGGGGGAGGTAGAATAAGAGGAAAGGAATGAAGGGAAAGAAAGGAGAGGATGGAGGAAGAAAGAACAAAAGAGGAGGTGGGAAAGAAAGGAAGGAGAGAGGGAGAAGGAGAGGAAAAGGGGGAGGGGAAGCAAGAAAGAAGGAAGGCCAAGAAGAGGGAGGGAGAAAGTGAGGGAGAATTAAAGAAACAGAAGGGAGGTGCAAAAGAACCAAGGGAGAGGGAAGAGGGAAAGAAGTCAGATAAAGAATGAAAGGACAGGAAAGGAAGAAAGGAGGAGTGAAAGAGAGAAAGAGGGAGAAAGGAGAACAGGGAGAGATTGTGAAGAAGAGAAAGACTGAGGTCAATGGGACAGGGAATGGGGGAGAGGAAGGACAAGGAGGGAGAAGGAAGGAAGAAGAGGGAGGGGGCTGAAGAAAGAAGAGAGGAATAAAATGCTCTTCAATTAAGCCTAAGCCACAGTTTATCAGAAACATCTGTGAGGGCCGGGGGAGCCAGCTGCTCGCAGGATGAGGCGAAGGCTTTTTAGCTCTGCCTGGAGCTCCGTCCCGAGGAGAGGAAGCCCCGACCCACCCTGAGAAATGAAGGGTCAAGTCCCGGGCCCCTGAGCCAAGGCGTACACGGGAGGAACACATAGGGAGGGGACGTCCTAGGGGTTCTCAGGCTCCCCATCTCTCCTTCTTTCCCCCTCGTGCTCTCAAAATCCCCCTAGACTCATGGGCTCTTCTTCTGTCTCCCCCAAAATAAAAACAGGGAGAATTGGTGGGAATAGGGATGGAGGCAGGAATGAGGCAATAATCTGGGGCCAGCTCCGGGAATTAGAGGCAAGGCTGGCCCTTTCTAGTTGATCCCTCTGCCACTGGGGACCTCAGTCTCTTCATCTGTAGAAAAAACCTCAGAGCATTGTACACGGCAACAACAAGATTATGTGATGATCAACTGTGGCTCTTTTCAACAATGGGGTGATCCAGGCCAATCCCCATAGATTTCTGAGAGAGCCATCTACAGCCAGAGAGGACTGTGGGACTGAATGTGGATCACAACATAGTATTTTCACATTTTGTTAATGTTGTTGTTTGCTTATTTTTCTATTTTTTCCCTTTTTGACCTGACTTTTCTTAGGCAGCATGATAAATATAGAAATAGCTTTAAAAGAATTGAACGTGTTTAACCTATATTGGATTACTTGCTGATTAGGGAGGGAGAAAAATTTGGAACACAAAGGTTTTGCAAGGGTGAATGCTGAAAACTCTCTTTGCGTGGATTTGGAAAAATAAAAAGTATGATATAGATTGAAAAAGGAAAAAAAAACACCTCAAAATATGTTAGGGTTAACCCTGACCTCTTGGAGTGGTGAGAAAAACACTTTGTGGACTTGAAAGTGCAGGTGGAAAGAGTCCTGGGTCAGGGTTCCCAAGGTGACTCTGCTATTTAGCATCTGCGTGACCTCAGTTTTCTCATCTGTAAAATGAGCACATGAGTTAAGAGACGAAGGTCTCTTCTGCCTCTAAATGTACTTACACTCCTGTAAGTTTGAAATGAGAGCTGTGGCCATGATGATTGTTCCTTTCTCAGGTCCCAGGAGAGATGGCACAGACACCTGTGATCAAGGCTGAGCCCAGGGAGGTGAATCATTTCCTCGAGGTGCCCACAGGTAAGGGGGTACGGGCCCAGCTGGTTCAGAGAAGATGTTGTCGGCCCCGAAGCCCCTCACCATTCACCACTGTTCTTTTCCCACAATCCCCTAATATCTGGACAACCAGGAGTGGGCAGGAAAAACCACTGGCTCACCCCATGTATCGAATACTCTTCCTCTGGCCTCAGCTGCTAATAATTCTTTACTTCATCCTGACTCAGCTGGACCACCACCTTTTATCGCAGTTCCCCTGGCGACCAATGCCCCCTCCCCAAATTCCCTTTTTTTTTTTGTTCATTTTGTGGCTAGAGCACTGGGCCTGGAGTTTGGAAGATCCGAATTCAAATCCGACCTCAGACACTCACTAGGCGTGTGACCCCAGACAAGTCACTTCACCCCTGTTTGCCTCAGTTTCCTCATCCGTAAAATGAGCTGGAGAAGGAAATGGCAAACCACTCCAGGATCTCTGCCAAGAAAACCCCAAATGGGGTCATAAAGAATCAGACTGAAATCATGACTAAAAAATGACTAAACAACAAGATTTGTAAATACTGTGTGTCTCCCCCTCCACCATAGAATCTAAACTTCTTGAGCACAGGCCTCTTTTTTAGTCTTCCTGTCCTGGAAAACTGTGTAGGACACAGGAAGCATCTAATAAACAATCACTTATCTGTTGGTCAGTCAGAGGACACTCGCTGGGTCAGGCTCTGCTACTTCTCAATGACTCTGAACAAGATTTCTCACCTTCCTAGACCCTGGTTTCCTCAGCTGTAATGAAGAGGGTATCGGATGCCTAGGTTTTGGTTCAATTCATCGATTAGGTGCCCCCTCCATGCCAGGACCCCTTTACTCAGCCATCCTCATTCTCTAGCAATTCTGCCACCTTATTCGAATGAAATAATGTTTGTAGAGACCTTAGAACAACGCTTGGCACAGTGAATATATAAAAATGTTAGGTAATAGTAATATAGTTAATAGTGGTGGTGGTGGTGGTTCATGGGAGGAAGAGGAGGAAGAGGAGGAAGAGGGAACTGAGTTCCTTAAATCCTACAACCAGAACTCTCCCCATCAAGGTTATTTTTTTTCTGAACTATCTTAGTCCTCCCTGGTATGTGAGGTGCTCTAGACAGTTCTAGACTCCCCCACCCTCTCATGTACTCTTTTTGTTTAGTCGTTTTTCAGTTGTGTCCAATTCTTCATGACCCTATTTGGTGTTTTCTTGACAAAGATCCTGGAGTGTTTGCCATTTCCTTCTCCAGCTCATTTTTCAGATGAGGAAACTGAGGCAAACAGGATGAAGTGACTTGCCCAGGAGCACAAAGTCAGTAAGCATCTGAACTTGGATTTTCTTGACTCCGGGCCCAATGCTCTAAGCCACCGTGCCAGCCAGCTACCCCTCATCTACTACTTTTTCCCAATCCACTTAGATCTTTCCTTTGTCTCTGGCCTACTGGTTTCCTATTCCTATTCCTATTACTAGTACCTGGTTTACTATTTAACCATTGAAAGAAGTGGATGAAAGGATATTCCAGAGAAAGATCTTCAGAGACATCCCTCATTCTAAAGTCCTTAGGAGAAAGCGTTCCCATTAGGTGTCTGGGAAAATCCAAATCCTCTCTGTGTCTTGTTCCCTGGGCATTTGAGGCTTGGCTTTCACCCCTGATGGGTGCAAGGAAGTATTTGTTGAGTATTTCTGGGGATCCCTTCTAGCTCTAAAACAGTGGTCCCATGAACCTCTTCACTTCACAAATGAGAAAATTAAGGCCCACAAAGCATGAGTGACCAACCTGAATTCACTTATTCTCTGAGGGCTTAGAAGCCCAGGATTCCCAGAAGCCCTTTGGGAAAACTCAAATGCAACTTTATACTTTTCTCCACTGGGTGTCCACTAGAGGCTGAGCTCAGGCCCCTACAAGCATTTATTCATTACCACCCATGTCTGAAGCGCTGTGCTAAGTGCTGAGGGTACAAATACAAAACTGAAACCCTCTCTACCAAGGGCATTGAGGTAATGAGCAGCCAATGCCCCAAAGTCAATGAACTGCATTCTGGGTCTTAAAACAAGCAGTGTGCTGTCATCTGAGAACAAGAGCAGCTGGAAAACCCTTATGTCTTCAGGGAATCGTTTGTTCATATGGATCTTGCCTCAGATCTCCACGACAAGGGCCAGCACCCTTGGCAAGCACACATCTCCCTGCTTTAGGTCCTAAACCTCAGTAACTGGAGAGCCGTGGAACAGAGTTGTCTCTGGGGCTACATTTGCCATTGTAGTCTTAGCCCAGGAAATACCTTAACCTTGATTTAAGGCTGAATTTTGTCCCTCCGATGCAAGGCCCGGTGTTGAATCCCTTCTCAATGACAGTCAATTGTATGTGAACTAGCAAGGGCATCTCCTTCAAGATAGTGGGAGTCACTTGAGAAAGACAATGAGAAATTCATATAGGAGAAATGGAAAAGACCACTGTCTAGGCTGTGATATACTATAGTGGGATGACCAGTACGGGTACATACCCGTACTGGTCATATATACACACACACAAACACACATACATTCTATCAATACATAGATAGACAAATAGATAGATAGATAGATTCTATCTCCCCTGATAAAATGTAACTTCTATGCCATGGGACATTGTTTGAATTGGGGACAAGATCCCAGTAACCTGTCCCTGTGATGTCAGATCTGGGGGTGGGGCTGGGGGAACCCAGTCCCCCTGAGGTCAGGGCTGGGAGCAGGGTCACGGTAATCTGATTTCCCTGGACTTTTCTCAGATGACTTGGTCCAAATGCCACCGACACCCCCAAGCAGCAATGGCAGCGACAGCGACGGTTCACAGAGTCCCCGATCTCTGCCGCCCTCCAGCCCGGCCCGGCCTACAGCTCGTTCATCTGCAGCCATCTCTTCCTCTCCCCTCCTCACCGCCCCACATGTAAGGAAGTAGGGAGCTGGGAGCCATGGTGGGAGGATGGGATCCTGCCAGTGGGGAGTTGAGTCTTTTTGAGGAAGGAGATGTTTGAGTTAAGATGAAATGAATGTCCCTGTCCTCTTCCTTTCCCATGACCTCATGATATTCCCCAAATGAAAAACCATTAGCTCTGGAATGAGGGGCTTTGGGTTCAAATGCTCTCTGTTACTTACTACAAATCAATTTCCCTCCCAGGGTCTCACTTTCAGGTGGGTAAAATTGAGTGATTTGACTAGATGGGCTGTGAGGTCTCTTCTAGCTCCCCTCTGGGATCTTCAGAGCATGGGGTTGGGGGGGCTGCACTGGAGACTGCCGCCATTTCTTGTGGTATCTGGAGCACAGTGGGAGATAGGGGTGAGGGAAGAACAGAGATCTCTGATGGACAGGTTACAGGAGGTGGCCGCCAAGAATGGTCCTGCCCATGGAACGCCTTGGGTGTTCCTTCCTCAGCCTCCAAGATATGAGGGTCAATGAGTAACATTAAAGCATGAAGCGCTTCCTTGAATACGAATCTGATTTGGGGTCCCAAGGCCAAGGGTAAGATCAATCTCTAGGAACCTTCTCCTGATCCCATCCCAAATTTGTGTCCTCCAGAAACTCCAGGGGACATCCGGGCCACTGCTCCTGACTGAGGAAGAGAAACGTACTTTAATTGCTGAGGGCTACCCTATCCCCACCAAACTCCCCCTCACCAAAGCTGAGGAGAAGGCCTTGAAGAGGGTCAGGAGGAAAATCAAGAATAAGGTATGGGGGGGCCTTCAGGCCCTGGAGGGTGTCCACTATCGGGAGAGTAAGGGGGACCCCCAGGAAGATCTCTGGAGCCCTGAATGCGAGGTCACAGAGCTGAGGCCTTCCCAGGTCACTCTCCTTCCTGGATCTTACTTCCCTCCTCTGTCAAGTGAGACTCTTAGACTGGGCCTCTAAGATACTTTGGCTGCCCCGGTGGTGCTGTGGGAATGGGAGGACCATCTAGGGCAACAGCATCCCAACCTCAGCCCCTGTGGCTTCCTTCCCACCAGATATCTGCCCAGGAGAGTCGCCGGAAGAAAAAGGAATACGTGGAGTGTCTAGAGAAGAAGTATGGCTCTTTTTAGTTCCTTTCTCTTCCACAAGGGGGGTGTTGAGGGGGGAAAAAAACCCAGTTTTGTTCATTGAAGAATATTATTATTGAGATTTTAAAGAAACAAGGACCTCTGGATTCCCTCTGGAAAGGGAATCCCTTGCTGCTGGGGCTGCGTGGTCTTACTTAGGGGTACTAGAAGGTCAAAGGAGGGATCCTGGGCTTAGCCAGGGATACCAGAGGGTCAGAGGTGAGATCCTGGGCTTAGCCAGGGATACCAGAGGGTCAGAGGTGAGATCCTGGGCTTATCCAAGGACACCAGAGGTCACACAGGGGAATCCTGGGCTTAGCCAGGTGCAGGAGGGTCAGAGGGGGGATCCTGGGTCATCTGAGGGGGGGATGGAGAAGGAAGGAGCCAGGATGAGAAAGGTTAGAATGAGAAAAGAAGCAGAAAAGAAGCAGCTGCGGGGCCCTGGGAAGAGAAGAGCAGGGATGGATGGTCCCAAGAGAAGCCATGTCTCCCCCCTAGCTCTGAATCTGGTGTCCCCTTGATCCCAACAGAGTAGAGACATTCACGTCAGAGAATAACGAGCTATGGAAGAAGGTGGAGACTCTGGAAAATGCCAACAGGTGAGCCGTGCCCCTCCCCGCCTTAGCCTGGCCTCCGTTGTTGCTCCTCAGGTTGGGCCTGACGTGGTCCCAGCTTGGGGGGCTGGGAGGGAAGATACAGCATGGCGCTGAGCTGCTTAGGAGGCAGGGTGAAGCAGTGGATAGAGTGCAGGGCGTGGAGCCTGGAAGACCCAGGGTCCAAATCCTGTTGGGATAGCTATGTGATCCTGAACAAATTTCTTGTCCTGTCAGTTTTCCTAGCAGTAAATGGGTATAATAATAGCAGCTTTGTTGTTTCTTATTCATTTTCCTGTCCTGACTCTCCATGACCCTGCTGGGGTCATGCTGGGGCATGACTTGCCCAGGATCTCACAGCTCCTAAGTGACCGAGGCCACATTTGAACCCGCATCTTTCTGACAAATAAATGTTAGCTGTTGTTATTATTATTAGGACTCCTTAGAACAGGAGTAGGGAGCCTGGGGATCTAATCTCCGCTCTGCCTCTGCCTAATGGATGACTTCTGTCCAGGGCTTTCTCTTCAGTGCCTCAGTTTCCCTATTTGTCAAATAAGAGTTTTGAACATTAGAGGGTTCCTCAAGGTCTAGGAAGGGACCCAAAGACTAAGGTGTAAACCTCCCTTTTCTCCTTCCCTTAGGGCTCTTTCTCCTCATATTGAGGGAAGGGGGACGGCAGAGAGGTCAGGTCCGCCTTCTGCCATTCACTAGCGGAGGGAGGGGAAGGAGGTGGAGGGACACATCCGGGAAGTTCACGCTGACCCTCTCGGAGCCCCACTTCTGGCTTAGTCTCCCGGCGGGGAGCACATTTCTGGAGCTGTGCTGCCACCTGCTGTGCACTTGGGGAAATTCAACCCCACCTGTACATGGCCAAGCTGAGGATGGGAGCCTTCAGAAACCGACTCCTGCCATTGCACAGAGGGCAAAACTGAGTCTCAGGAAGTGGTGAATAATTCGCCGAGGTTTCATTGTTTCGTTCAGTCACGGTCACCTCCGGGGACCAGAGCCCATCAATACTGCGCATGGCGGTGTCTTGACCGAGACTGGAGTAATTTGCCCTTTTCTGCCTCAGTTCATTTTACACATGAGGAAACTGAGGCAGACGTAGGTGAAGTGACTCGTCCGTGTTCACACAGTCTGAGCTGGGATTTAAATTCAGGTTTTCCTGACTCCAGGCTCGCCGCTCTATCCACTGAGCCTTCTAGGGACCCCTACCCATCGGTACTTAAACTCGGGTCCTTGAATTGGAGAGCACTGTCCCTCTAACCCTAACCCTCCGTTGTGCCTTCCTCAGAACTCTTCTCCAGCAGCTACAGAAGCTCCAGGCCCTGGTGACGGGCAAGCTCTCCAGACCTTACAAGATGGCTGCCACCCAGACGGGGACCTGCATCATGGTGAGTAGAGCCTGCCCTTCTTTTCTGCTCCTGGGTGCTTTCTCCCATGCCTCGGGCCCTCCGACCAGAGCCAGATTTCGGTCTCCAGGAGGCGGGCAAATACCCAGAATATTGGGCGACAGGGAGGTCCCAAGGCAACCAAGAGGGGGGGGGGGGGGATGTTTCCAAAGATTGACGATGCGTCCCGTGAGGGCAGTGGCGGTACCCATCTCCCCCTGGGTCAGTGCTCCTCCTCCCTTAAGTCGGTCCAGGGCAAGGCCTTTTCTGAACCAGACTAAACAGGGGTCTCTTTAGAGTGAGGGTAGGCAGACCCCACAGTATTTGTGAACCCAGGCCAAGGGCCCCTTCCAGAGGCCATCCTCCAAGTCTTTAATTCCAACAAGCAAAACCTTAATAAATTGCCGTTCCCTCCTATCCCAGGAAAAAGCCGGAAAGTGGGTTTTTGACAGAGAGCCTCGGGCAAAGGCTCCTTTATCCAGTGGTCAGGCCAGCTGGGCGGGAGCCATTTTGACCCTGCCAGCAGCTAGTTAGACTGCCAGCCTTCCCCTGGGTCCTGCAGCTAGAATTTAAGGTTATAGATTTAGGCTGGAAGAAACCTCAAAGGCCATTGAGTACAAACCTTTTCATTTACAGATGAGGAAACTGAGTCCCACAGAGGTAGAGTAAATTATTTGCCCACAACCAGTTAGTATCTGAGACAGGATTTGAACCCAGACTTACCTGACTCCATGTAGCTGCCCCTTATCTAACGGGGAGTCTACCTGCAGGTTGCCCCACAAAGAAAACTTAGCTGATCCCTTGTCTGTCACCGGGATGTAGTGCCTCAGGAGGCTACCAGCTTTGCCTCTTATTACATGGATGACCTGGGACAAGACGCCTCCTCCCTCTGGGCCTATTTTGTTCTAATTAAATTGGGGGCTGGAGGAATACTGGTCTTCTAAAGTTATGGGCATCAGGGTAATTCTTTTCCAACATTGCCCCACCTGGGGGTTGCCCCCACAACCCCTTGGATAGTGGCAGGGATACTCCCCGATCCGCCGCCCCTTCCCTGCCATTGTGCCATCGGCTCGGCTCTGGGAGGAAGGATGGACACCACCTGCATGGCCTCTCATCCCCGGTGGCTTCACCTCTGCCAGTGTAGATGGCAGTTTCTTCCCCGTGGTCCGCCGGGGCGGCGGGAGGCCGACCCTCACCTTCTCTCTCCGGTTTCCAGGTGGTAGCGCTGTGCTTTGTCCTGGTGCTGGGCTCCATCATGCCCTGCCTCCCGGAGTTCTCCTCCATGTCCCAGACGGTGAAGGAGGCTCCGCTCCCCGCTGCCAGCGTGTACACGGCCAGCCAGAGTGAGTGTCCGGCCCTGCCCGCCCTCAGCCCCTCGGTTGGGGTGGGGATGCGTCCCAGGGTCCAGGGAACAACGCTCTGGTCAATAAATACCGATTAAGCACCTACAGAGTGCCAGGCGTCGTGCTAAGTTCTGGGGATACAAAGGGACAAGCTGGTCCCTGTTCTCCAGGATCTCATGGTCTGATGGGAGAGAGCCAGTAAGGGTACAGAGCAGTTCTAGACTGAATAAATAGGAGATTGTCAATAGAGAGAAGGCTCTATCATTAAGGGGGATGAGGAAAGGCTCCTGGGAGAGATGGGACACACTGAACAGAACAGAAGACAGAAATGACTCAATAATTATAATACAGGGGAAGGTTAGATGCATGCAAGGAGGGGGAGGTCCAGACAGAGTGCTTTGGGGGGAATTCAAGGAGGGGGAGATAACAAGGGGGAGGCAGGGCTCTACACTAATTTGGGTGGAGGTTCCAGTGGACCATAAACTCAATATGAATCAACAGTGTGTCATGGAGACCAAAATATACCTAATGAGATCTTAAGCCACGTTAAGAGAAGCACGGGGTCCAAACATGACAGGTCCCTATACTTTGTCCTTAATCAATTTAGAAGTATTTATGGAGAATGAAACAATCCCAATGAAATAAGCTTACATTTTCACTTATTTATTTGTCTGTTTGTCTATTTATTTATTTATTTATTCGTTTATTTGTTTGTTTATTCATTTGTTTATTTGTTTGTTTGTTTGTTTATTGCTGAGGCAATTGAGGTTAAGTGACTTGCCCAGGGTCACACAGCCAGGAAGTGTTAACTGTCTGAGACCATATTTGAACCCAGATCCTCCTGACTTCAGGGCTGGTGCTCTATCCACTGCACCACCTAGCTGCTCCTAAGCTTACATTCTAATGGGGGGAAAAAAGCCCATGAACTTGTAGAAGTGTATAAAGTATAAATATAAATATATACAAAGTAATTATATATGTGTATACAGTATAAATACAAAATAATTACGTATACGTGTATACAGTTTAAATACAAAGTAATTATGTCTAAGAGTATGCCTTTTAAATATAAACAAAGTTATTAGGTATAAGTGATTACAGTAGAAATATAAACAAAGTGATTAGGTAAAAATGACCAGTATAAATACAAAGTGATTATGTATATATATGTATACATGTATATGTATGTCTATGTACAAAGAGTATAAATATGAATATGTACAAAGTGACCAAACCCAGGGCAGCCTGGGAGGGAAGGCCCCAGAGGCTGGGGAGCAGGATTTTGTGAGGAGGCGATACGGGAGCTGTGTCTTAAAGAAAGGAAGGATCCTCTGAGGTGGAAGGGAGAAGAGACGACATTCTAGCCATGTGGGTGCTCTGTGCGAAGGCACGAGCTAGCAGATGGAGCGTTGTGTCTCAAAAACAGAAAGTAAGGTAAGGGGAGGCGTGTGATGTCCAATGGGACTGAGAAACACCGCCGGGGAAAGCTCGTGGAGGGCTTTCCAAGCTAAACGGAGGGATTGCTGTTTTTCCATTTTATCATCGAGGCAGCGGGGAGAGGGAAGTGAGCAGCCGGACAGAGGGCAGAGCTTTGTGCCCATTCTGGGCCCCACATTTTAGGAAGGATGTTGATAAGCTGAGAGCATCCAGCCGGGCTCGGGGACGTCCGAGATGAGGAAGGGCACCAAGGATCTGCCACGGAGGGGTCTAGAGGTCACTTGGGGAGGTTACAAGAGCTGTCTGCGAGTACTGGAAGGGTTGGCAAGCAGGGAAAGGGATTTGCTTTGTACCACTTGACCCCACAGGAGCTACGGTGGGAAGAAGTTACAATGTGGGCAATTTAAGCTTGATGTCCCCAGAATGGACTGCTTGGAGGAGGAGTGGGTCTTAGGGGAAGGCTGGAGGACCTCGTGATGAAGGACAGTGTAGAGAGAGTTGTTGTCCGGGGATAGGCTGGGCTACGTGGCCTCTGAGGTCCCTTCCAATTCTAGAATTCAAGAAGTCTACAGTTTTTACCCAGAAATATTAAGAGTTTATGGAGCAGCTCTGAAGTCAGGAAGACCCAAATTCAGATCTGGCCTCAGACACTTAACACTTCCTGGTTGTGAGACCCTGGGCAAGTCACTTAACCCCAATGCCTCAGCAAAAAAAAAAAAAAAAAAGAAAAGTTTACAGAGGTAGAGGTAGCAAAGTGGTTTGATGGATAGAGAGCTGGGCCTGGAGTCAGAAAGAATTCAAATATGGCCTCATACAATAGCTGTGTGACTTCGAGCAAGTCATTTAATCCTGTTTGCCTCAGTTTCCTCAACTGTAAAATGAGCTAGAGAAGGAAATGGCTAAACCATTCCAGTATCTCTGCCAAGAAAACCCTGAATGGGATCACAAAGAAATCAACAGCGATAGGCTCTATAGCCTAAGGAACAGAATTTTAGGCAGGAAGTCAGTCCCGAGTTCAAATTCTGGCTCTGACTTTTATTAATTATGCAAGCCGAGAAAACTGAGTCATGTCATCAACGAGCATTTCAAGTCACAGTCTCTGCTCTCAAGTAGCTTATAGTCTAATTAGACAGCATACAAATGACTCTACACAAACTAACCATATTCGGGATGACTTGGGAATGATTCACAAAGGGAAAGCTCAAGAGGTCAGAGGCTTGGGAAAGGCTTCCGGGAAAGGACCTGAAGGAAACAGGGAAAGCAGGATGCAGAGATAGGGAGAAGAGCATTCCAAGCAGGAGAGAGTTCCCACAGGCAGGACAGGGAATATCTTATGTCCTCCTGAGTCCTAAGGCAGGTGGCCAGAATCACCGGCTCAGACCCTCAGAGAGAAGGTAGAAAAAGATCGGCCAGGAAGGAAGGGACCAACGTATAAAGGCCTTTACAGGTCAAACCAAGAAGTGGATCCTGGAGATGACAGGGAGCCACTTGAGTTTACTGAATAGGATACAACCAGAGGTGCACTTTAGTGGCTGAAAAGAGAACAGACTGACGTAGGGAGAGCCTGGAAGCAAGCAGACACCCCCCCCCAGTAACTATTCCAATAGTCCAGGGAGGAGGGGATGAGGGCAAAAGAGAGAAGGGGTTCTCTATGAGAGCTGTGGAGAAGAGAGACAACCAGAGTGACGACTGATTGGAAGGGGAGGGAAAAATAAGGAATCGGGGATGACCCTTGGCTTGCAAGTCTAAATGGTTAAGAGATTGGTGGTACCTTCAACCAATAGAGGTATTTGGAATAGTGGGACGGTTTTGAGGTAAAGGTGATTGATGAGTTCAGTTTTGAACGTGTTGAGTTGAAAATGTCTACCGGACATCCAGTTTAAGATGTCCAATGGGCCATTGGAGGTTCAAGATTGGAGGTAGAGAGAAGTTAGGACTGCTTAGATAGAGGGGATCAAAAGTGGCAAAGGTTTCAGAGAGGTCAAGGAAGATGAGGACAGAAAAACTGACATTAGATTTTTTTTTTATTATAATTCTGTTTTATTATGAAACTAAATTCCGTTATCAGAATTTAGCTATAGATATTAAATATGCACTTAATTAACAGGAGATATTCTACATTTGTAAATTCACAGTCTCAAACATTATTTGTTATACCAATCCCTGTATCTACCACAAATATGTTTTTTAATTATAACTTTTTATTGACAGAACATATGCATGGGTAATTTTTACAAGATTATCCCTTGCATTCACTTCTGTTCCAACTTTTCCCCTCCCTCTCTACACCCCTCCCCCAGATGGCAAGCAGTCCTATATATATTAAATATGTCACTGTACAGCCTAGATACAATATATGTGTGCAGGACCGAACAGTTCCCTTATTGCACAGGGAGAATTGGATTCAGAAGGTAAAAATAACCAGAAAGAAAAACAAAAATGCAAGTAGTCCATATTCATTTCCCAGTGTTCCTTCTCTGGGTGTAGCTGCTTCTGTCCATCATTGATCAATTGGAACTGAATTAGATCTTCTCTTTGAACTGACATTAGATTTAGCAATTAAGAGATAATTGTTGTTCAATTGTTCAATTCTATCAAGATAACTCCAGGAAAATAGGGTTACAAAGTTTGGGGGACAATGGAAAAAATGAGCCAGATCCAGTGTCTTAACCACCTAGCTGCCTCCTAAGAGATCATTAGTAACTTCGAAAAGAGCAGTTTGGACCAAATGATGAGGTTGGGAGCTAGACTTCAGAGAGTTAATAAGAGAGTTCAAGGAAAAGAAATGAGGACCTTGATTGTAGATGGCCTTGTCAAGTAGTTCAGCTATAAAAAGAAGAAGAGCTAACAGGATGGGCAGAATAAATGAAGGTGTTTTTGTGTTGTTTTGTTTTAGGAATCAAGAGACATGGACATGATAGGGAACCAGGGAAACAGGCAATAGACAGGGAAAGATTGGAGATTAGTGAGAGAGGGGGGAATGAAAGGAGGGAGACAACCTACTGAAGCAGGTGAAATGTAGTCAAGTTGGCCAGAACATTGTCCTCTAGAAAGGGTAATAGTTTGAGATAAAGCTACTGGGATAGTTTGGAGCCAGTTTGTAGAAAGAATATTTACATGTTGTTTATTTTAAATAATTCAGTAGTAAGTAAAGAGCCACTGATGGCTTATAAAGAGAGGAGTGACTTCTGAGGATTAATGGGCTTCCCCTGAGTGCCACCAAGGGCTTGGATCCTCTTCTGATCCCAGGTTCAGATCTCCTTCCAGCTTTGGTGAACTCACAGCTGAAATGAAGAAGCGGAGACATATATATATATATATATATATATATATATATATATATATATATATATATATGGATAGAGGGTGCAATGGGTATTTTGAGGGGAATAGGAATACATCCAAAGGGCAGAAGGCATCATCTTGGCACATAGAGTAATATGGAGCTCAGCAACCATAGGAGAAATTGAAGTTGGACTCAGAATTTCCTGGGTAAAAGGGCAACTTGGATTGATTGGAAGTGACATTTAAACACATGACTGGATTAAGCAGGAAAAGAGCCAGACGTGACCCGATCAAAGAAGAAAAAAGATGAAGTCTCCAGCAATGTCCCAGAAGGCAAAGGAGTGACCATTGTTTTTTTGGAATCAGAAGACCTGAGCTCAATCCCTGCTCTTGAACTAGCCAGTCATTTCCCTGAGCCTGTTTCCTCACCTGTAACAGAGCAGCCCCTTGTACCCCACCCATATGTGGCTATGGGGTCAAGGAGGATGAAGAATGAGAGAAGGTCACTGCAGAATCTCAAGAGAGTAGTTTCAGGAGAGCAATGGAAAGAGAGCCAGAAGCATCTTTAGGGTTAGGGGCTGAGTGGGTGGAAAGGAAGTGGAGGCAGCTGAATAAACTCTAGTGAGAAAAGAAGGTGAGAAAAAAGGACCAAGCAGAAGTGAGACTAATGAGCCTAGCTTCACCAATCAGAGACAACTCTGATCTCACCCCAAGATGCTTTGGTAGCTTGTGCTTGCTTATACAAGGGAAACGGGGATTTCTGAACGAGCGGTTTGAACTCCTGAGAGAAGCGAGAGAAATGTGGTGCAAGGGAAAGAGAGCCTTTGATTGGGGGCCAGAGGATCTGGGTTCAAATTCCTGCTCTGCTATTGGGTATGATCTCCATTAAGTCACAATTTTAGTTTCCTCATTCATAAAATGATAGTGTTAGGCCAAATAATCTCTGTCATTCAGCCATTTTTTCGGTTGTCCCCCATTCTTTGTGACCCTCTTTTCCTGGAGTTTTCTTGACAGAAATACTGGAGTCATTTGTTACTTCCTTCTCTGGTTCATTTTACAGATGAGGAAACTGAGGCAAACAGTTAAGTGACTTGCCCAGCATCACACAAGTAGGAAGTGAATGAGGCTGGATTTGAACTCAAGTCCTCCTGAGTCTAAGTCTGGCTCTCTATCCACTGTGCCACCTTGCTACGGTTCATTCATATGCCTTCCAGCTGTTTTCAAGGTCTTTCTAGCACTAACATTTGATGTTCTGATAGCTCTCTACATTCCATGGGGACAGGGATTGTGTCATTTTTGTCTTTGCATCCCCACAGCCTGCACACAGTAGATGCATAATCAATGCCTATTGATCAGTTGATCAATTTCTGAGGGCCTTCCGGCTCTGGCATTCTAGGATTCTATGGCACAGGAAGGATGATGCTAGTGAGCAGCTCGCCAGTGTTCCGGCTCCCCTGTTCAGTACTGTCCCTTCTCCTGTGCCCCCTCCCATCCTCACTGTCTGTCCCGGCAGGGCATTCACTGTGTCTTCTCGCTGTCCCTCAGTGCCATCCCGAAGCCTCCTGTTCTATGACGAGGGGGCCAGTTCGCTGGAGGATGGCTACAGCTCCCTGCTACCCGTGGAACCCCCAGAGGGCTGGGAGACCAAGCCAGGTATCCCTGAGGAGCAGCAGCCCCAGGATCATCTCTCCCACGGCCACCTGGCCAGCTCCCACGAGGCCACCAAGTACCTGAGCAAGTCCCAGCTGGAGGCCCCGGACGGGAACGACACCCGCCCCGACTTCATCCACCCCAAGGAGCGCTTCCATGAGAGGTTGGTGATCGAGGCCCCGGGTCTTTAGAACGAGGACAGTGTCGGGGGGTCCAATAAGAGCTCAGAACAAGGCCGCTGGCTGGCTGCTCATCGTTTCTCAGCCCCCCCCCCTTCCCCCAGAAGCCTCCCTAACTCACTTGTTCTAAACATTGGGCAAGTCACTTTGTCTCTTTGAGCCTCGGTTTCCTTATCTGTAAAGGGAATTTGTTGTACTTGCGTAACTGACCTCAGAGAGTTGTTATGGAGGAAACGCTCAGATGCCATCCGGGAGTCGGTATTATAATTATCATTCACCTCAGCAGAAGGGCAGCGGTACCGAGACCTAGCACTAACTACCCCTTCCCACCCTTTCTTGCTTGTTCCTGCAGAGAGACGCATCCAAACGGCACCACCACATCCTTGTAGCACCCGCCAGAGCCCAGGATACCGCCTGGACCCCAAGCCACTCAGAAGAAGGGGGACCTTACTCAGCCTTCCCAATCCGATCCATATCCCTGCCCACAACCAGCCCTTCCTTCTCCTCCCTGGCGGGTCTCGCCCGGCCCAGGCAGGAGACTCCGGAAGGATGGCACTGAGGGTGGGCAGGGGAGAGGGAGAAGAGGAAGGAGAAGGGGAGCCCTCGTCTTCTCTCTCTTCCCGTCCTGGCCTTGGAACACGTCACTCCTCCCAGTGCCCCTGCAACCCCTCCCAGGTGGGGGTCCTCTCTCCCCCAGCACCACTACAATTCAACTGTCCACTAGTTGGGAGCTCTCCGTTTTCTCTCTTCCCTCCATCCCTGGCTCACCTCTGATGTTCCCTTCCCTCTAACCCCAAGGACCTGTCCTTAGGGTCAGAGGGGATGGACATAGGCCCCCCTTCTGGGGCTGGATTGTACATAGACACCATCATCACACTCCCCAGCCCCCTCCCTCTCTTTTCGAATTCATCTCAGCCCTCTGGGTAGAAGGGGGTTGGAAAACCTCCATCCCTTCCATCTCCGAGGCCATTTTCTCTCCCAGGGGACCTCCCCAAATCCACGGGGGAACAATAGGGGGCCTGCTAGGAGAGTCTGTCCTGGCCTTGGAGATGCGACGGGACAAGACAGATCTCTCCCTGCCCCTCAGCTCCCTGCAGCCTCCTGGAGAACTCTTGGGCAAAGCTTTCTTTGAATAAGGAGGAACTTTCCCTAGGACTTCTCCCGATCCCTCCCCCTTCCTTCTTTCCTTCCCAGAGAACACTGGGCTTCCTTCCTCGTCTTGATCTAACAACCACTGTGCCATCAGAGTTCCCTTATCCCGCCCTCCCAGGACAGGGGTCAGGCCAGGCCCCACTGCCCCCCACTACTGTACAGAGACCAAGAGCAGAAATTGTTTGTAAATAATGAACCTTATTTTTTATTACTGCCAATTCCCTAAGATATTGTATTTTAGAAGCCACCCCCCCATGCCCCATTTCCTCCCCACCCCGGTTTTCCCCATTTTGTATTTTATGAAGTTAGTGCGGGCTTAGCTACCCTTTCCTTCCTGGAGCCTAGGGGAAGGGGGACACTCTCCCCTCTCCCCCTCCCCCCGGCCTCCCCATGCTGCCCTGCTGCTGGGCTCTTTCAGTTGCCTCCCTCCTCACTCCATCAGCTGAGCGCACGCTTTAGAGAAGCAAAATTAAAACAAAAAAAAAAAGATTCAGCATCAACCTCTTGCTCACGTGCCTTTCTCCCTTTGGGATCGTTTGGTGGGGGGGAGGGAGAAAGGGTGGTAGGAAGGGGAACCTCCTTCTGTTGGGGAGCAGACTTTGCTTGAGTCAGCCTCCGCTGAATTCATCCAGCTCTGAGCCCAGTCCTGCGGTACCCAGGCTGCCCTGGGACCATCCGGGCTTGCCGTGGACACCATTGCAGTCAATGTCCCTATGATGCAGCTAATTAAAACCACTGGGGGGGCGGGGGGAAAGTCTGGCTGACAAGTAACAAAACACCAGCTTGGGAACTGCTGAGGCAACGTGGTGGAGGACAAAAAAAAAATCATAGATAGGATCCGAGTTCAAATTCTGTCTCTCTACTGTGTGATACTGGGTAAGTCCCTTCACTTCGGCTGTGAAATGGGAGAACTGGAGCAGATCGTGGCTTGGGCCCTCCTCTCTAACTCTAGCTTTATGATCCTATATTCAATCAATATTCATTATGCACTTATTAAGCACCTACTATATGCCAGGTACTATGCCAGGCACTAGAAAAAAGAAGTTAAAAAAAAATAGAATAATCCCTGAATTCAAGGAACTTCTCTCTTTTTCTTGAGAGGAAAGAGTTCCCAGATACAGAGATAAACAAAGTCATTTCTAGGTGAGGGAGGGACTACCTGGGAGGGGACCAGGAAATGTCTTGTGTGGGAGGCGTCCAGCTGAGCCCGTGGGGAGGTGAGCCTTGCAGGAGGCAGGTCTCATTTGGAAGACAGCCTGGACAAAGGCCTGTGGGGCAGGGGATCGAACGTCATGTACGGGGAACAGGTTGTTGAGGTTGGCTGGAATGTGACTTGCGGGGGGGGGGGGGGGGGGGGGGGGGGGGGGGGGGGGGGGGGGAGATGAGGGACAAATGGGCTCCAATGGAAGGATGGAGCCAGACGGCGAAGGGCTTTAAATGCCAACTAGAAAGGCTGGCATTTCAGCTCAGAGCCAATGGGCGGCCGTCGGAACTTCTGGAGGGGCCGAGTGATAACGCGGCGACCTGGTTCCACTTAGTCCATCCCCAAGCCGGGATCATGGGTCTGGACTGGATGTCTGAGGCCTAGGGTTCCAAGCCTGCAAGTCCCTGCACTTTAATGGGCTATAGGCCTCTCGGGGCCAGAATTCCCTACTTCTGTTTAGAATTGGGACCCCCTCAGTGGCCGAAGTTTGCCTCAGTTACAGAGAAGCATACAGCCGGCCCCGGGGGCTGGCAGCACCTGTCCTGGGATCAGCCCTTGACATCAGAATGACTCGATTCCCTGGACTCCTAATCCTTGGCCGCCCTGACCTCTGAGGCCGAATTCCTCGCTCCCACTTCATCTCCTGAGCACCATGACCAATGGCCTCCCAGCGTGGATCTCTGAGCCCTTGATTCCTATCAGATGTCAGTTGCCCAATTCTTTCCCATCCTGCTGCCGCCTCCTGGTGTGACAGGGGACTTAATCACCCAAAGGATCTTTGATCAACACAACAGTAAAAAAGTTTAGCCTAAAAAATCAAAGATTTAGGGGAAGATGATAAATATTTTTAAATTATTTTAATTTTTAATTTATATTTGATTTACTTTAATTAATTTTTTTAAAAACTTAGTAAATGTCATATACAAAGATGGAGTAGATTGGGAAGGAAGGAAACGAGCATTTATTAAGTATCCACTGCAGTGCTAGCTACTGTGCAAAGGGTCCCTGGCACGGACAGAGGGATTTTTCTTCCTGGGGTGTCCATTGTACCATAGCTCCAAAAACAACTTTTTAAAAACCGTCCATTGGGGGGAGAGGGACCCGCCCCACTTTCCTCCCCACCCCAAGTCTTCAGGTAGAGACTGGAGAGAAACATATCCTTACATTTAAAAGGATCCTCAGGAAGACTGAGCCCTATCACCTGGCGTGCGTTTCCCCGTCCTGGAGACCTGGGCAGCCACAGGCCAGAAATGTGGTCTGCTAGGTTCTTGTCCAAATGCACATGTCCAGGGAGGTCATCAGGCCAGAGGCTCAGAGCTACAAAGGTCATCCAATTAATCCCTTCTTCTTATAGATGTCATACTAGATTCCCTCCTATCCCCACAATAGCTTCCCAGGATTGTTATGAAGCTACTTTGTGACATTTAACCTCTCCTCTCCAGTTTTCTCCTCTGTAAAATGGGAGTCATATTAGATTCCCTCCTATCTCCATAATAGGATTGTTGTAAAGCTACTTTGTGACATTTAACCTCTCCTACCCCAGTTTCCTCATCTCTAAAATGGGAGTCATGCTAGATTCCCTCCTATCTCTATAATAGGATTGTTGTAAAGCTACTTTGTGACATTTAACCTCTCCTCCCCAACTGGAGTTCCCTCTCCTTCCCCTCCCTTGTATGTCCCCAGAATCTTTCCTAGCTGGACCAGAACGGCTCCTTCCTTGGGCTGACCAGAACTCCTTCCTCATGGACTCCTGGATGTTCTCAGAGCTGCTTTCTTCCAGCTTGTTCTGGGCTGGGCCTTTAGTACTACGTTGGAGGGGCGTGGAAGGGGGTGTGTGTGCAGGCCCCCGTCGAAGCCTCCCTGTTGACATGCAACCTTAGCTGCTTTTGTTCCTGTGTTGGGATCCATGCACAGCTGCAGAGGTGGTAACATCTCCGGTTACAGTCCCTGTGGTTTCTGGACCTCACTAGGCCCTGCCACCCTCGCCGACAGGTGACTATTCCTTAAATGTCAGGCGTCCTCCCTCAAATTGACACAACAAATCCTTTGTTGGAAGTGTGTGCACTGGCTGCAGGCACAAGGGGGGCAGATTACAGCTCCCAAGAAGCATTGTTCTCCTTCCCGGCAGGGCTGTGGCTCACTTACCAACACAGATTTACAGCCTCTTTATTCCTTTACCCAGAAATCCAGGGTTAACTGATTTAGAGCAGAGGATGGCCTAGGGCTCCTAACTTTTTGTGTGGCCTTAGATCACCCCTCCCTCGTATGGTGGAGCCCCCTGACCCCCTTCTCGGGATAATGTTGTTAAAATCAGGAAACTAATCAGATAGAAATACTGTCACCAGATTGTTCATGAATCCCATTTAGTCCAATCCAATCCACACTTACTAAGTGTTCCAGGAACTGGGGATATAATTAACAGTAATAATAAAAAGGCAGTCCCTGAGCTTCAGGAGCTTACAATCTAATGTTGGGAGTGGGGGAAGAGAATACACAAAAGGGAGGCAGAAAAGGGCTGGGAGAGACAAGGTGATCATTTTTCTGGGCCTCAGTTTCCACATCTGTAAAGTGCTTAGGTTGGCCTCCATCACCAGGGGGGTCTGGCCCAGTTTTTAACACGCGTTCCTGTAAATCGTGACCTGTTTTGTGATTCTTGGCCGGGACTTCCTGAAGGCCAGCCTGTTGACCTGTCCTTCCATCTGGAAGGATGCAGGAGAAGGAAATGGGGGCTGGGGGAGGAGAAGGGAGGAGGGCACTGGGATCCAGTCCCTGATCCTCCTCGGAGGAGGGAGCACAGGAGGGAGGGGGGAAGGAGGAGAGAAAGGGGGGGAGATAATGTAATCAGCAGATGATAGTAAAGGGTGAAGTGTGAGGACAGAGGAATAATGTACAAAGGGCCCCTGAGGGGTTAGAGAGGCCGGCAGGAAAGGCCTGAACTGGAGCTAATGGAGAAACCCAGCGGCTGATCCATCTGGGAGACATAATGACAAAGCCAGAGCTACCGTAAAGCTTGGTGTAGGAGGCTGCCCTGCCAGGGAGGGAAGGCTCAGGCCCTCCAGGAAGCTGTAGGGTCTTAACTCTAGGAAAAGGGGGCAAGGGAGGGGGAAACTTTTTTTTGAAACAAAGGAATCAGCTTTGACTTATAAAATTACCCTGGAGGGGGTCCTCAGAGGCCATACTGATAGGTGACAAAATGAGGCCCAAAGAGACTGATAATAAGGTCAAACTGATGGTAAGAAGAGGAACCAGAATTTTCACCTTGAACTTCCAACTTCAACCAGCACTTTCTTTTTTCTTTCTTTTTTTATTAAAGCTTTTTATTTTCAACATTTACCCCTGCAAAACCTTGGGTTCCAAATGTTTGTCTCCTTTCCCCTCTATCCACTCCCCTAGACAGCAAGCGATCCAATATAGGTTATACATGTGCAGGTTTTCAAAGCAAATAACGACAACAAAAAAGGTGAAAATGCTACCTTGTGATCCATGCTCAGTTCCCAGTCCTCTCTCTGGGTGCAGATGGCTCTCTCCATCACAAATCCATTGGAACGGGCCCGAGTCACCTCACTGTTGAGAAGAGCCACGTCCATCAGAACTGGTCATCACATAATCCTGATGTTGCTGTGTATAATGATCTCCTGGTTCTGCTCACTTGCCTCAGCATCAGTTCAGGTAACTCCCTCCAGGCCTCTCTGAAACCATCCTTCTGATCGTTTCTTACGGAACAATAATATTCCATAACATTCCTACACCATAACTTCTTCAGTGATTCTCCATCTGATGGGCAGCCGCTCAGTTTCCAGTTTCTTGTCACTACAAAGAGGGCTGCACAAACATTTTCACACACGAACACCAGCACTCTTTCAACAATTTCATACTGGGTTTGGAACCAAAGGGCCCGAGTTCAGATTTTGGCTAAGTCTATGAACTTGGGCACATATTTCTCCACTCAGTTTCCTCATCTGCCAAATGAGTGGCTCGAACTCGGGCCTCAGATTGGTAGTTAGTGATCTGCAGGTTGTGAAGATGCCCAAGGTGAGCCTTGCCTTCAAAGAGTCGACCATCTCATAGGAGAGGTAGGCGCCTACTCAGATAACAATCCAAAGCACAATATGAGAAAATCAGAGCAAAGGAAAGTGCCCGTGAATGACTGTAGAAGATTGTTGAAGGTCTGCATCCAGAAAAAGAACTAAGGAGACTGAATGTAAAGCAATAGAAGCTTTGTTCACTTCTTTTTTCTGTATTTTTTTTCCTCTTCCATGGCTTTTCCCTTTTGCTCTGATTTTTCTCTCCTAATGGGATTCATAAAGCAATGTGTGTTGAAAGAAAGAAGAAAAGAAAAGAAGGCAGGAAGGAATAAAGGAAGAAAGAAAGAGAGAGAGAGAGAAAGAAAGAAAGAAAGAAAGAAAGAAAGAAAGAAAGAAAGAAAGAAAGAAAGAAAGAAAGAAGGGAGGGGGAGGGAGGAAGAAAGGAAGGAAGGAAGGAAGGAAGGAAGGAAGGAAGGAAGGAAGGAAGGAAGGAAAGAAGGAAGGAAGGAAGAAAAGAAGGAAGGAAGGAAGAGAAGATTGTAGAAGGAATAAAGCCAATATGAACTGAGCCTTGAAGGATAAAAAGAATTTCAAGAAGAGATTTTTTTTAAAAGGACACAGCAGACACCGAAAGCAGGGAAATAAATAGAATGAATAGTTTAGTTTAATCAGAGGAGAGTAATGGGAAGGAGGCCAAGAGAGTCCTAAGATCATGGATCTGTAGCAGAAAGGAAACAATGGTCATCCAGTTCAACTGTCTCATTCTACACATGAGGAAACTGAGGCTAAAACAGAAAGTGACTCCCCTATGGTTCCACAGCTAATAGAATGTGAACCTTCCTCACTCTAGATCTAAAACACTATTCTCTATGAAAAGCCAAGGTCAAATTAAGTCTTAAATGCCAAGCTAAGGAGTTTGGACAAAGAGAACCCTTTAAAAAAATATGAATAGTCAAGCAAAACAAATACCAGCCTTGGCTATTGGACAGTACGGTGTCAATAGAAGGAGCACATTACGGAGACTGGCACCTAAACCAGGCTGTGCTTTGTGACTTGGGGTAGTACTTTTGTCCTCTGGGTCTCAGTTGCCTCAACTGTATAATGGAGATAAACATCCTTATACTTCTTACTAGGTTGTGAATTGAGGATCGGAGCTCTGACGATAGAGCTATTCTGTAGGCAAGAGAGAGTTATTTCAAGTTTGAAAGCAAGAGGGGGAGTAACTGAGAAGAGATCCTTTAGGAAGACTGATTTAGTGCAGGGTGGATTGGAAAGGAGAAGGACTAGAAGCTCAAAATAACTGTATGGACATGTATACATATATTTAACATATACTTTAACATATTTAACATGTATTGGTCAACCTGCCATCTGGGGGAGGGGGTGGAGGGAAGGAGGGGAAAAATTGGAACAGAAGGTTTTGCAATGGTCAATGCTGAAAAATTACCCATGCATCTAACTTGTAGATAAAAAGCTATAATAATAATATAAAAAAAGACGAAGCTCAAAGGACAGTCAGGAGCCAATCTGGTTTCATATATTTCATCGAAGTTTCAGTAAGCACCCACATAGGCAGGTGCAAAACAAGCATTTCTTAATTCATTAAGCACCTACTGTGTCCACAGGCCAGTGCAGAGCAAGCATTTCTTAATTCATTAAGCGCCTACTGTGTCCACAGGCCAGTGCAGAGCAAGCATTTCTTAATTCATTAAGTGCCTACTTTGTGCATAGGTCAGAGCAAAACAAATATTTATTAATCACCTACATGTCAGGCACCTTACAAATATTATCTCATTTGTTCCTCATAACAACCCTGAGAGTTAAGTGCTGTTTATTCCCTGCACTTTACAAAGAAAAAGCTAAGACTTTCCCAGAGTCACCCAGCTAGTAAATGTTTAAGATCAGTTTTAAAGTTGATTCTTTCTACCTTCAGGCCTAGATGTCTGATTTTTTTTTTGGGGGGGGGGGGGGGGGGGGAGGAGAAGGGGTTTAGTTAAGAGAGGGTTTCTGCTTTCATGAAGCTTACTGTCTAATAGTTGCTATTGCCATTGTCAAGGCAAGCTGTATGAGGGTCAGAACCAGGGGCTGCCGGGAAGAATAGAAAAGAGAAATAAAATGAAGGGACCCCAAGGACTGGCTGGAATGAAGAGACAGAGGGAAATGAAGGGGTCAAAGGTGACTTTATTTAAAGGCTCTCTCCCCTTCTCGTTCAGCATCTAACCGCCAAGATTGAGGAGACTCTCTGAGGTCTGAACCCCAAATTCGGAGGCTCCAGAATCCAGGGGGCTTAAAGGGGCTTGGCCAATGGGCTATTAGGAGGATCAATAAGGGTTCTCCGAGAGCAGGGCTGACCATTCCGATCTACACACACACACACACACACACACACACCCCAGGGCCTCAGAAATGTCCGGGGGAGGGGAGTCCGAAGCTTGGAAAAGATGACCCAGCCTGTGAAGCAGCCGAGCCCAAATCCAAGGCCAGGTTCTCTGGTTCCGGGCTGTTCCGTTTCCTCCCTCCCTCCCCCACTCCTCCCGTCCCAGCTGGCCCTCCGAAGAGCCGGAGTTCACAGGGTTAAAGCCAATTCCAAAGTCGTGCCTGTGTCAGCCGCCCCCGCCTTCCTCCGCACCCCCCCCCCCGGCCCCCCGCCCTCCACCTGCCTCAGACAGGCTGCGAATGCCAGGCCCGGGGACGTGTGGGGGGGGGGGTTGGCAGGGCTGCTCGCTGAGAAGGTGGGAGAGATTGACAGCAGCCGGCGCTGAGGGGGCCGGTGACTGGCAGCTGCCGCGCCGCTGGGAAGGGGTTCGGCCGGGGAGGAGCTGTCGGGGCGGAGGTGGCCGGAGGCGGCCGAGCGGAGCGCCGACACCCCGCCGGGCTCTCCCGGCCCGAGCCCCCGGACGGAATAGGCTGGCAGGGCGCCGGAGAGCGCACTCGGAGGGCGCGGGGGCCGCTGCTGGGCGCTGCGCTCCGGCCTCTACGGGGTTAAACGGCGGGCTGCGAGCGTCTCGAAGGTGACATTACAGCCAGAGTCGGGGAGCGCGGAGCGCAGAGCCAGCTCGGGCCCCTTCCCGCCGCGCGCCGCCGAGCGCTGCCCCGCAGCTGCCCGCAGCCACCCAGCCTGCGCGCAGGGCCGCCCGGACCCCCGAGGGCCGCCCGCCCGCAGCCCGCCGAGGCCCCGCGGGCAGTAACCTCCCCGCCGCCCCCGGGCCCCCTGGCTTGGGCTCGGGCTCCGGCTGCGTGCGTCCCTGCCTCCTTCCTGCCTCGGCACCTCGGGAGGGGAGCCCCCAGCCCCAGCTCCCCCGAAGCCGCGTCCTCCCTGACGGAGGAGGGGGGAGACCCGGAGAGGACAGACGCGAACTTGGCCCGAACCCGAGGCCTCCGGGTCCACCTGCTCCCAGCTCCACAGGTATCCCGGCCGGCGCTCCGGAGCGCGGATCCCCAGGCGGAAGGGCGGCCGCACGATGGCCGAGGGACCCAAGAAGGGAGGAGGCTCGGTCCCCGGCGGCGGGACCCCCCGGGACGGGAAAGGCCTGAGCCGGGGAGCCGAGGCCAAGGAGGAGGTGGTGAGACGAAGGTGCTGGCGGAAGGAAGGGGGCGCGGCGCGGCCCGAGTTGTCGCTACCGAGGCTGGCGTGGCCCCGGGGCACGACCGAGGACTCCCCGGTGGAGGAGCAATTTCAGCAGCTGAATCTCAGGAAACAGGTGTCTTACAGGTAAGGTCACGTGCGGGGAGGGGGAGGGGGGCATGAGGAGCCGTCTAGCCGGGACCCTTCCAGGAGGGGCCCTGCCACTGCTCCGGGGACTACCGAACCATTCTGCCTTCCCGGTACTTTGCCATCCCCCTAAGCGCCTTTCTAATCAACCTTTAGCAGCGAAGGTGAGAGGCTCACCTCGGGGGGTGGGGGGGGGGGGGAGAGATTCTACTGCTTAGGGAGCCGGGAAACATCTGCTTTGGATCGTGACTGACGCTCTGCTGGGGGCCCAGGGTGCGCACACAGAGCAAGGAGATGCCCATCCCCCTCCTCAGCCCGGTGGGGGCAGGAGGCAGATGGATGTGGGAGCACCGGCCCTCCTGCGTCCCCCTGCCTCCCCGGCCCTCCAGGTGCGCCCCTCCCCCCAGCCCAGGCAGCCAGGGGGCCAGGGAATCTGCCCCCTTCAGACCCAGCAGCAGCAGTTGGAAGAAACATTTGCTTCCATCTGCAATTGGATTCCTCCCATTACTTGGCTTGAAGAAGAGAAACATGGACAAAGGGGGGTAATCATGACATGGGAGGAGGGCACAGCAGAACCTTATCTCCTGCCCCAATGGGGCATCATGAGATCAAGAGGGCTCTTAGATAAATGGAGCCCACTCTCTCCTAGTGCATTGTACTGAATCTGAGAGAGAACTAATGACTCGCCAGGGCCACATAGATAATAAGAACTGGGCCCTTCCACTCCATATGCAAAAAACTTTTCACCAGACTTCCCAGAAAGCTTTACACCCGGGGAGCCTGTCCTGGCTGAAGCAAGGACTGCCAGGAAAGAGCTTTTCTAAAGCAGCCCAGTTCTGAGTGTGACCAATTTACTGGGCCTGGCAGGCCGCCCACCCCAGCCCCGATCATCGTTGTATCTCCTTGTCACCTGCCACAGAACCGTGTGTGGTTGATATCAGGGAGCCCTCTTGGCTCAGCAACATGGCACCTTTCCCACAGGAAGGGTGGATGAGGGAGGGAAAGAATAGTTACACCGGGGCAGGGAACGGGCTCGAGGAAATCGCTTGAACATGGGCCATATCCTCTTTGATCCCTTAATATTATGACGGGTAAGCAATCTGGGGCTGAGGACAGCTGTCCCTGTTAGTGTGCCATCACCTGGGAGTAGGGGAGTCACCAGTGGCTCCTGAGCATCACCAAAGAAGGATAAAGAGAATTGAGAGGAGGTGCTTGGCTGGGGAGGGAGAAAGAAGGAGGATTCCAGAAGAGGATGGAGGATGAGATAGAGTTTGGGTGGAGGGCATGAAATGGATTAGCCCAGGGAGTCCTGCAGAGAAATGGGATTGAAGAAACTGGGGCTTTTGATCGGAAAGTTGAGCCCTTTGGGGAATCTGGGAACATAGAATGAAAAGATCCAGGAGAATCAGGTTCTTTTCAGCCTAGGAAAGTGAGGAGGCTGGGGGTAGTATCCAGAAGGGAGCTCAGGACAGCTGGAGGGAAACGAGCAAGCCCACCAACATGGGTGAGCTGGGACAGATATATATATATATATATATATATATTCCAGGCACTGTGCTAAATGCCGGGACTATTTAAAAAAAAAAAAAGGCAGTAATAAGAATAATAAGGACAATTAAGAGAGCGAGCACTTATATAGAAGTTTAAAATGCTTCGCACACATATTATATTCCAATATATAATATACATACATATATACAAAATCTCCTTTACGACTTTGTGAGATGGATACTATTACTAACCTCTTTTTAGGGATAAAAAAAAAAAAAAAACCTAGGATGAGATGGGTTCAGTGACTTGCTCAGGAATAAATTTCAGAGACCAGATTTGCATTTGGGTTTCTGAGCACCTGCTTCTGAAAAAAATATTGACCTGCCCTGAGGGAATTCCCATTCTGAGAGTGAGAAGTCAGCCGGCTCCTGTACAGTGTAGAGAAGGGATGACCTCAGAGAGACAGCCCTAGCAGGAGGTCTGGGTGGGACTGAGGGCCTGAAGGGCCTCCCTTCCAATGGAGGGGCCATGGAGAGGGCTGGTCATCTCACCTGGAGAAAGGCCTGACCTCTCTCGCTCACTCCTGAGGACTGGAATCAGGAGATAAGTGGTTTGGAAGGAGGAGAAGGAGGGGAGGAGCATTTATACGTGTGCCAGGCGTAGGGCTTCCTGCTTTGTGAATATGTCATTTGAAATGTTTGAGATAGTTCTATTATGATTGCTTTATAGGGAAGGAAACAGGTTGAGAGAGATTAATGGGAGACAGCTAGTAAGTGTCTGATGGAGGATTCGAACTCAGGTTTCCCCAGTGGCAGATTGTGCCACCTAGCTGCCAAAAAGGGGTGAGCTCCTTCTTCCTCGGGTCCTTGGAATGATAGGGAACAGGGATGAGACAGGGCGTCACGTGGGAGAGGAGGTACCCTAGAGAAGAGGAAGAAATCAAAGCTGGCCACCCCCACCCCGGGGCTGGCCATAGAGCCCCCACATGAATGGATCCTAGAAAAAAAAATTTAAATGATTTTTAAAAAATGAATGGATCCAGAGCTTCCTCAAGAAAACCAACTGTTGGGGCAGCTAGATGGCACAGTAGATAAAGCACCAGTGTCAGAGGTAGGAGGACCTGAGTTCAAATCCTGAGACATTTAATACTTACTAGCTGTGATTCTCTGAAAAAGTTCCAAATTGCCTCATCCAAAAAATAAACAATCCAACCAGGAAAACAATTGCGATTCCCCACTGACGAAGCTTTTTAACCCCTTCTGGCCCAAGGAAACACAAGTTAGAGAAGAATGCCTCTCTTCTGGTCCTGGTGAGACAGTATGGGACACTAAAGAGTACTGAAGTGGTGGTCGGGGGTCTTGAATTCAAATCCTGACTAAGCCGCCTTAGACAGGCCATTGAACCCCCATATGCCTCATTTTTCTCACTTGTAAGATAAAAGATTTAAATCAGAGGATCTCTGAGCTGGCTGCTGGCTTCAACTCTATGATTTACGACAACTCTCCTTTCTGACGTACTTCAGGATTTACCAAACTCTAGGGAAATGGGCCAGAACTTAGGGTTGGGCCCAAATAAGGGACAGATGGAGATAGTGGATGAAGGTGAGCGGCTTCAGCCTGCACTCTAACCCCTTAACCTCTACTTCCAAGCCCCCTTCCCAGCCTCCAAGTTCCAAACCCAGAATTAGGATCCCTGTGTCTCGGGGTGAGATCGCGCTCTGTTAGATCTTCCTCCCCACACTTGGTGAATGGTTAATTAAAAAAATGGATGAAAAGCCCTCCTGCACGCAGAGAAAGGGCAGCAAGAAAAGGATGCAGGCAGAGGAGGGCTCCATCCTCCACATAAAGGGAGCCTGAAAATAGAGGTCAGGGCTCATCTGTTCCCATTCACTTCTGAGTCATGTGCTAATTAAGGAGCAATAGGTCAAGCAATACCCCCTCCTCCTGCACCCAGGGAGCAGCAGCTGGTCCGCTAGCCAGCCTTCACAATACTTGAGCTTAGCTCTTTAAAAGAGATGTTTTTGTGTGATCCTGGGCAAGTCACTTAACCCCAATTACCTCAGGAGAGAGAGAGGAGAGAGAGAGAGAGAGAGAGACAGAGAGAGACAGAGAGACAGAGAGAGAGAGATAGAGAGACAGAGAGAGACAGAGACACAGAGAGAGACAGAGACACAGACAGAGAGACAACAGAGACAGAGAGAGATAGAGGCAGAGAGACAGAGAGAGAGACAGAGAGAGAGAGACAACAGAGACAGAGACAGAGAAAGAGAGAGAGAGAGAAACAGAGAGAGAGAGACAGAGAGAGAGACAGAGAGAGAGACAGA
The DNA here is from genome assembly GCF_902635505.1 of Sarcophilus harrisii. Taxonomy (NCBI): domain Eukaryota; kingdom Metazoa; phylum Chordata; class Mammalia; order Dasyuromorphia; family Dasyuridae; genus Sarcophilus; species Sarcophilus harrisii. Next base: position 232,215,570 of record NC_045431.1, read on the forward strand.
GAGAGACAGAGAGACAGACAGAGAGACAACAGAGACAGAGAGACAGAGAGAGACAGAGAGAGACAGAGAGAGAGACAACAGAGACAGAGAGAGAGAAAGAGAGAGAGACAGAGACAGAGAGACAGAGAGACAACAGAGAGAGAGAGAGAGAGAGAGAGAGAGACAGAGACAGAGACAGAGACAGAGAGACAGAGAGACAACAGAGAGAGAGAGAGAGAGAGAGAGAGATGCTTTCACTCTGGTGTTTACTTCCTTAAAGGAATAGGAGAAAGAAGTCACAGGTCGGAATGTAGGGGAGGGCTTGGGACCCGGAGCCCTCTCAGCTGTGCAGAGCTCCTGTGTCCCGGGCACCGGGCTGGGCCTTGGGGAGACAGACCCAAAGGAGAGGAGCTGTCCTTCCTGCGCTCTCCTGGCCCTGGGGTCAGCACCGGCTGAGGCCGCCGGAACCCAGTCATTCCCGGGTTTTCATGAGCCACGGAAGGGGAGGAGGAAGGAAACCTTGCTCCGCAGCCCCGCAGGAGGGATGGTCTCTGTCCCCCAAACTCACTCCCACCACCCGGCTCCTCACATCCCCAGGACTGGGCTGTGCGGTGGGAGGGGCTGGATCTGGGGCTCGCGCTAGGTGGGTGTGGCCAGAGAGGGAATAACCAATCAGAACACCGGAGGAAGATTGTGGCTTGTCTCCCAACCAGTAAATACAAAAGAAAAGGGGGCTGGAGCGAAAAAGAAGTCCGCTGGGGCCGTTCGGTTTGGAAGGGAGGAAAGCCCAGACTAACGTAGCCTTAGGTAAGATGCCTCTTGGTACCCAATGCCAATAATAGTTAGAATCATTCACTTATTCACTCATTCATCCAACAAGCATTTATTAAGCGCCTACTGTATGTCAAGCACTGGAGTTTGCCCCCAAATTAAGCAGTCTCTGCCCGCAAGAAGCTTCCATTTATTGATTTTGAGCTGGAAAGTGGGTGCGTGATTCAGTTCAAATTCGGACTCAGAGTCTAGCTTCGTGACCCTGGATAAATCCCTTTCTCTCTGTCTCAGGTTCCTCCGCTGTAGAATGGAGGTAGCACCTATCTCTGAATTGTAGTAAGGAGTGAGAGAACATCTATAAAAAGCTCTGCAAAGTTATGTAAACGCTAGTTGCCTCGTTCTTATTATCTAGACCAGCGATTCTCAAACTGTGGTCTCAAAGAACAACTAATTTTATAATAATACTAGGAAGCTGTTTACATTTCTAATACAGTAAATATCAATAGCTGTAAATCTTTGAATAAACGTTCACTGGAGTAAATATCTACATGAATAAACGTTCATTGGAGTCCTCGATAATTTTTAATAGGAAAGGATTCTCAGAGTTTTAGAGCTGCTGATCTCACCAATTCCTTCGTATTATGGATGAGGAAACCGAGGCCCGGAGAAATGAAGGGATTTGCCCAGGACTCCACAGCAAGCAGGTGCCGGAGCTAGGATGTGTTCCCCAAATCTTTTGATTCCAATTAAGTTCTCTTCTCACCTTACTGACCGTGTGCGCAATCTCTAGGTCCTTCCAAAGGTCTGCTGTACTTAAGGGCCCTGCACTGGGAGAAGCCACAAAAAGCCACGGGATAGAAATGAGGCTGAATTGAGGTGCTCCGGTAATTAGCAATTAGTGTTTGTACAGAGCTGTGGAACAGAGGGCTTTATGTAACATCATCTCATCTCAACCTCCCAGCAAACCTTTTAGGAAGGTACAATTTGTTACTCCGTTGTACAAAGGAGGAAACTGAGGCTCCAAGAAATGAAGGGGTTGATAAGGATTCGAGGTTCAGCCTGCACCCGGCTGTCCCTTGAGCTCCAAGCCCACTCCGCTCAGCTGTCTGGAGGCCTTTGAGAGAGACATTTTGAGGAAGAAGAATAAGATCACAGGATAATGGATCTAGGGCTGAAAGGGACTGCAAAGGTCACCCGGTCCATGCTCTCATTTTACAGATGAGGAAAGTCACAGGGGAAGTGGCTCCCTATTATGTCTCGGATCAAATAAAAAATCCTCCGCTTGACATTTAAAGCCCTTTATAACCTGATCCCTTTATACCTTTCTAGGCTTCTCACACACACTTCTCTATAACCCAATGATGCTGTTCTTCACAAAGGGCGTTCTTTACCCAATTCTGCCTTGGCCCTTGATTTCCCCCATGCCTGGAACTCACCCTCTCCTTTCCTCAGACTTGCAGCTTCCCTGGCTCCCTCCTTTTCCCCTGAGCTTACTTCTCATTTACAAGGAGAGCCATTTTAGTCATGTCCAACCCTTTGTGACCCCATTTGGGGTTTTTATTGGAAAAGATCCTGGAGTGATCTGTCATTTCCTTCTCCAGCTCATTTTACAACTGAGAAAACTGAGGTAAACGGGGTTAAATGACTTGCCCAGGGTCATACAGCTAGGAAGTGTCTGAGGCCGGCTTTGAACTCATGAAGATGACTTTTCTTGACCCCAGGCCTGGAACTCTATGCACTATGGTGCCACCTAGCGGCCCCTTTGAGGGCCGCTCCTCACTTTTTGGACACCGGACGTTTTACAATCCCTTTAGCACTTTAGTGTCTCATAAACTCATAGATTTGGAGCTAGAAGAGATCTCAAAAATTCCTTAGGACAAGTGTCATTTAGTTGTTCAGTTGTGTCCAACTCCTGGGTTTTTGTTTTTTGCAAAGGTGCTGAAGTAGTCTGTCACCTCCTTTGTCAGCTCATTTTACAGTTCAGGAAACTGAGGCAAAGTCCCGTAAGCACTTCATAGGCGCCATGGCCCGTGGTGTAATTTGAACTCGGATCCCCCGAGCCCAGAGCCGGGGCTCATCAGCCTTCCTCCTAGGATTGGTTTTGTTTGTTCCCAGGAGGAAGAGCTTGGGAGGGAAACGGCTCCTCATAATTAGTGTCCAGAGGGAGCGGCTGCCTCCGGAGGGAGTTCCCTCCATCACAGGGTTCCCGGTGACTCGTAATCATGCCAGAGGCGCCACAGGTGCCTGTCAGTTACAGGCTGGAAAAGCTGCCTCCGAAAGCCCTTCTTCCCTGGGATTTTATTTGAGAAGCATTTATTTGTCTGTGGGAAGTCTGAGGATAAAATACAAAAGGGGGGGGGGGAACACTAGGAATACGAAAATACAGTTTCTGAGCCCCCCCACACACACACACTCTAGTCTGGGGATAGAACATCCCACATGAGGACATAGAGGACGTACGCAAAACATGCAGGGGTGGGAGGCTAATAATTGAGTGAATCAGGAAAAGCGGCTTCTGCTGAGCTTTGAAGGTAGCAAAGAATTCCCCGAGAAGGAGGCGGAGAGGGCAGGTTTTCTGCCTAAGCATAAGCTGGGGGCCGGGAGTTATTGTTCCTGGAGCTGCAGGTTGGGCTCCAGGGGGAGAGGCGGGAGTTTAGGAGAGGAAAAAGCCTTCTGGAAAAGCCGGCTGGGCCCGGAGCGGGAAAGGTCGGAAATGCCAATTGATGATTCCAAGAGAGATGTCAGTGTGGGCTGGGTTGGCCCAGGAAGGCTTCCTGTAGGAAGTGGGACTCGAGTACAGCTTGGAAAGATGGGGGAGGGCTGAGGAGGAGGAGGAGGAGATGGGGGCAGGGGCGAGGGAGGGTTGGCCCAGATTGGGAAAGAAGCGTGACTCCCGCCGGCTGCTCCCCCGACCCTCTCCGCCACCCCTCCCCACCCCCAGACTCTCCAAGCCCCTGGCCCCCTCCCATGCCCTCCCCCCCCAGCCCTCGCCAGGCGGGGCGTCAGCTGCCAGGGCACGCAGGGGCGGACGGCCCCCTGCTGCGGGCACACGGCTCCTCGTGGGAGGGGGCACCTGATCCGGCTCCCGGGCTGCTATTTACCAGCCGCTAAAAATAACCGGCGGAGTGACAGAGAGATGGGGCCGATTTGTAATTTAAATAGCAACGGGATAAAGCGGCGGCGCGCCGGGGGAGATCACATACTGTCCCGAATTAAAAATGCAGAACCCTGGGGAGGGAGCGGGGCCGGGAGGGGGGCAGAGAAAGGGCCGGAGAGCGGCTCGCGCCGGGAAGCGCCGGAAGCGCGGGGCACTCGGCCCGTGGGCTTCCTCTGCCCAGGGTGGGGCTCGGCCCCCATTGTTTGGCCCTCTCCTCCCTCCCTCCCTCCCCCGGTAACGGGCCCTGGACGGCTTCCTACAGTAGTGTGGCCGCGAGGAAACTGCCCGGGGGGAGGGGGTCCGAGGGCCGGCGCTCTCTTTGCCGCGTGACTCTGGTGCCCACGGGGCAGTCGCGTTAGCCGATCAGGATGGGGGCCCTTCCGCCTGCAACGTCCGATTCCCGGTGCTCCGTCCCCAGGGGACAGGGTCAAAGGCCGAGCTATCATTGGCTGCGCAGCCGGGTTCTGAGGGAGGCCGGGGAAAAGGGGCTCAGAGGGAGGCCGGGGAAAAGGGGCTTCAGGAGGGGAGGCAGAGAAGCTGGAGCCTTAGACGGAGCACAGCAAACTCCAGTTTCATTTAGCTTGCACTTAAGTGCCCGCTCTGGGCAGCAAAAGCCCTCCTTCCAGCTGCTGGGAGACAAAAGTTATAAACAGGTCCCGGAGGGCTGGAGCTGGGGCTTCACTGGGCCAGGGCACTTCCCGCAGGGGAACTGGTTCCCCTCGGGCTCCACAAAACTCCAGCTCTCCCTTAACTTATCATTTCAGAGCCCCCACGGGCCACTGAGAGCTTAAGTGATGTGCCTCGGGTCAGGAGTCAAGGTCAAGGTCTCAGCCAATAGATATCAAGGATCAGAACCTTGACTTTTCATCTTCTGTCCCCCATTAGAGGCTTCGAGAAAGGGACTTTTAGAGAGGTCTCCAACCTCAGAAGACTGTAAGTGCCTTAAGGGGCGGGGACTGTTCCATCTTTGTCTCCCAACACTCAGCCCAGCTCCAGACGGAGAGTAGGCGTACAACGTCATAAATGCATGATGAATTCATCTGAACTCCTACATTTTATTGAGAAAACTCTGACGCAAGTAAAATGACTTCTCCACAGTCATGTGAATAATGAGAAGCAGATTTATATGCAGGTCCACCCCTCTACCTACCAGAGATCTGGGGAGGGGACCAGGAAAGGCTTCCCACCGGAGGTTTCACCAGCATCTTGGAGAAAGCTAAGATTTCCACGAGGGGAGGGGGAAGTGTTCCAGCCCATGTGGGTTAGAAGATAGAGTTGATGAGATCAAATGATATCTGGAAGGGGAAGCTGGAGTTGGGCTTGAAGGGCTTCTTAAGTCAGGCTGAGAAATTGAAACTTTATTCCAGACACAAAAGGGAACCACTGAAGCTGTCTGAACAGGAGAATGACAAGATGAGACCTGGATTTGAGGGAAAGTTTGCCTTTGTGGAGGAGGGGTTGCAAGAGGGAAAGGCTGGAAGCAGGGGTGACTGGAGTAGAGAAAAGGAGCACAGATAATAGAGCTGTTTCAGATGTGCAAGAACCAGTGACTGAAGATGGTGCGTGAGGGCAACAGGAGAATCAGAAAGAACTCTAAAGTTGGGGATTTGGTGGCAGGAAGGAGGGGACTGCCCTGAACAAAAAAATGCAAGTTTGGAGGAAGGCTGGATATAGAGGGGGGAAATGATGAATTCTGGGTTGGGAGTGTTGGTTTTGAAAAGCCTATAGGACATCCCAGGGGAAATGTCCAACAGGCTCTGGAGGAAGACAAGAGCTGATCACCAACACTGGCAAAGAAATGCTCCCTTAAAAAAAAAAAAAAAAAAAGGAAAAAAGAAAAGAAAAGAAATGCTTACTTTAAAAAAGAAAAGAAAAGAAATGCTCACTTAAAAAAAGGAAAAAAAGAAATGTTCACTTAAAAAAAAGAAAAAAGAAAAGAAATGCTCGCTTAAAAAGGAAAAAAAAAGAAATGTTCACTTAAAAAAAAGAAAAAAGAAAAGAAATGCTCACTTAAAAAGGAAAAAAAAAAAAGAAAGAAAGAAAAGAAATGCTCAGTTAACCCATGAGGGAAGATGGGGTCATCAAGGGAGAAAGTATAGAAACTCTTTCTATAGTGTGTGTGTGTATATATATATGTGTGTGTGTGTGTGTGTGTGTGTGTGTTATATAGAATATAATCTTGAAGGTGAAGGACAAATATCATTAAGACCAGCTTGATTAGGGGGCAGAAAAGGGGGGAGGATTCAGCAGAGAAGACTGAGGAATCATCAAAAACTTAGTAACAGAACCAGGGGGGAGCCCCCCATTTAGGCAAATGGAGCCTGGGACTCCTGGATTGATAAAACTACACTCACCTCCTAAGTGATTGAGGTCATTTCATTTTGGTGGAATTCAGATCCAGCCCTCCCCTTAAAAGCAATGGGCAAATCCTTTCTTCCCTCTAGTCTTTGATGTCTTTACATGTAAAAAATGAGGGCTTGAACCCTCGTTTTGAGGAGTTTACGAGGTTCCTTCCAACTCTGTCTCTGCCCTATGTTCTTAACTCTCTTCTAACACTCCATATCCAGAAGTTCCTTCTAACTCTTGGCATTCTTTGTCCTAAATCCTAAGCTCTGCCATCCCATGTTCCGAGGTCCTTCTCGGCTCTGCCATCCCATGTTCTGTTTTTAGGGATCCGCCAGCTCTGACATCCTAATTATCATTCAGGAAGACTTGAACTGAAGTTTTGCTTCTGGCTCTTCCCATGCTTCAGTCAGGTCACATAGAACGAACACGACCAAGTCGGGGTCTTGGGAAGGAGAGATGGGTGAGATCTAACTGGAGTAGCATATAGGATCAACGTTTTTTGAACTGGAAGGGACTCGGAGCCCATCTGACCCAACCTCCTCACTTTATAGCTTCATTCATTCATTTAATAAGCATTTAGTAAGCACCTTCTGTATTCCAGGTACTGTGCTGTGTCCTATGGACAAAAAAGACTAACATGAAATCATTCTGCCCCTAAGAAATTTATAGTCTTTTGGAAGAAAATAACATGTACAAAGGCAGAAAATAGAGACAAAGTAATTTTTATTGAGCTTTGAAAAAGGTGAGACAAGGAAGTCTATTTCTGGCTTGAAGAAAGCAGATAGGTTAAGTGACTTATTCGAGGTCACACCAAAAGGAAATGTTCCCTTCAAGAAGAACAGATTGAACATTAGGATTTGCCATAAACTCCTAGAGCTGGGGTCTAACATGTCTGTGTCCTGGACCCCTTTGGTAGTCTAGGGAAGAATATGGGCCTCAGTTCAGAATCATGGCTTTTAAATAATTGGAGGAAAAGCTGCATTTTCATTAAAGGATCATGAAAATAATGATGTGAATCTATTTGTCCCCATCAAAGTTCATGAACCCCCTGAAATCTATGGGCACATGGAAGTAGGAACCACTGTCTTAGAAGGCAGAAGTGGAGTCTGACCAACTGTTTCCCCTTCTCAGAGCTACATTATTTACTACTGATGTGACTGGGGATATGTTTATCTCATCTCCCTGGGACTCAGTTTTCCCCATCTTGTAAAAAGGGGGTGGGAAGAGTTGCATTAAATGATCTTGTGGGTTCCTTCTGCCTCTAATCCTATGTCTAAAGAAAGACCTTGGCTCTGGGCTGAGTAAAGGAAAAACTTGATTGCAGCTGACCCACACTGGCTTAGAGTGTTCCTTGGAAGGTCCAGCAGATTTCCCTCTTAAGTGATGTAGTGGATAGAGTGCTGGGCTTGGAGAAAGGAAGATTTGAGTTCAGATGCAGTCTCAGACACTTCCTTCTTGGTCTGAGTCTAGGCAAATCATTTAACCTCAGTTTCCCCATCTGTAAAATGGGGATAATAATAGCCCCTCCCTTGCAGGGTTGTTGGGAGGATCGAATGAGACAATAATTATAAAGGGCTTAGCACGGTGCCTGCACTGAATAAATGTTATATAAATGTTAGCTATTTTAAGAAGTTATTATTATTACTATTATTATGCCACCTTTTGGCCCAGGCTCAGTGGTCCCTCGGGAAAGGAGGCGGGGACGACTGAGGGATGCGTCAGTGTGGAGGCCGGAGTGTCTCCACGGAGTTTCTTGTTGGCCATGAGGGAGAAGTGTTGGGAGGGGTGGTCATTGACCGTACGAGCTGACCCTCTCCTGCAGCTTTGCCGACCAGCCAATACCCTTAATGAGACTACACGCGGGCTGGTTAATAACATTTGACCCTTGGCAGTAAGCGATCCTGCTATGGACACATCTGTCTCCTCAGCTTGGGGGAGAAGCGGGGCCTCTGGGGTATAAGGGAGCGATGGCTGGAGAGAGGGAGGAAAACTGGATCTTGGGCAAGCAGGATAAGTCAGGGGTCTCTCAGGGATGGACTGCACGGCCCCATCACAGCGGGCCAGGAAGGCCGGATGTCAGGGGAAACCCCTTTGTTTCACTCCTTCCGTTCCTGCAGACAGGAAGCCAGCTTCCCTCCCCTTTGTGAAGACTTCCGGGCACTTCCATCCAATTTAATTTGACAAGGATTTATTGCATGGCTATTACATGCCCAGCCCTGTGCCAGGTGCTGCGTTGGGTGAGAAGAGGCGGGGGATGAAAGCTCACGAGACTAAGAAAAGACGCCTTGCCTCCCGGGCAGACAAGTCTGGGGCCCCTGAAGCAGAGAACCTTAGCGAAGAGAAACCTTCCATATGGTACGGAGAGTATCTGGGGGAGCAGGAAGCCAGGAAAAAGGCCTGTATTTGAATCTTCCCACCATATTATTCACAATTAAACTAGATAAGTCCCTTCTACTCTCTGAAACTCAGTTCAACTATAAAATAAGCATAAGAACATATTTTTTCTTATAGAAATACAAGTTAATTGCAAGTATTAGCTCTGACCCTACCACTAACTTCCCATATAACTTGAGGCAAATCATCTTGCTTCTCTAGATCTCATTCTTTTCGCTAAAATAAAACACTTCCAGTCGATCGACATTTATTAATCAGCTACTGTGTGCCCACTAATGCTCTCTGAAAATTGGGCTGAGCTCGGATCCTCATTTCTTTATTCCGGATGAAGAAATGACGTCCAGTGACAGGACTGATTTACCCATAGTAGTGACAGGGCTAAGTTGATCCTGTTCTGAAATTCTGAGATCTCTGATTAGAGAAGGTAGAGATGGGAGCAGGGAGGATCTTGAGGATAGAATAGAAATTTGAAATGAAAGAAGAGTTCTGCAAAATAATTTGTGGTCACTCATTGACTCTACAGGCAGGCCTGAATTGTTCCTACCCTGCAACCCAGTAAACTCATTACTGGACACATACTTATATACCCAAAATGCCCACCCCAAGTGGGTGTATACCCCACTACAGGGCATATGCACTCATTTGGTTCAATGACAGAAAGAAAGATGTTATATATAATAAAATATCTATCATAGAACGTGGGAGCAAACGGCTACATCAGGAAGATCTGAGTTCACATTTAAGTTCAGAGATTTACTAGCTGTATGACCCTAGGCAAGTCACTTAACCCTATTTGCCTCAGTTTCCTCAACTGTAAAATGAGTTGGAGAAGAAAATGGTAAACTAGTATCTTTGCCAAAAAAAACAAAAAACAAACAAACAAACTCAAATGGACAGAGAATTGGACATGACTAAACAATAATAAAAAAGCAAGGAGCTGGAAACAAAATCCTCATCAACTGGGGAATGTAATGGATTATTATTGTACTGTAAGAAATGGCAGGGGCAGCTAGGTGGTGCAGATCTTGCCTCAGACACTAACACTTCCTAGCTGTGTGACCCTCGGTAAGTCACTTACCCCCAATTGCCACAGCAAAACAAACAAATAAACAAAAAAAAAGACATGATAGGTGGGATTAATTCAAACATAGGAAGATTTAGGATACAATATCAGAACTCAGGAATATAAGGATCAATCTTGACTTGAAATACACTTATTACCTCTTATAGAAAGGTGGTGGGCTATGGGTGCAGAAAGCAGCAAATATCATCAGAGATAGTCAAAGTGTTTGCAATTTTTGTGTTATAAAAGGGATTCTGGGAAGGGTTATTGGGAAGCATTGTTTAAAAGGAGCAATAAAACTCTGTGTGTGTGTGTGTGTGTGTGTGTGTGTGTGTGTGTGAAGAAGGAGGAAGAGGAGGAGGAGGAGGAAGATATAGGACAAAGAAGAGGAGGCAAGGACAAACAATAAGTAATTCAAGCCTTGGAGAGAATGGAAGAATCATCAAAATTAAGTGATCTACCTAAAGTCACATGGGTGATAATAGCATGTTGGGATTTGAACCCAGGATTCCAGATAACAAACCCAGTCACATCATCCACCCAGTGGATGCTTCTCCAGTGCTGACTCTCAGACTTGATTCCTATGAGATTGTGGGCAAACTTTGGATTCAATTTACTTACGTGTAAAATGGTCCCCAGGGTCTCTCACATTCATAATCTTTTGACCCTGAAGTAAAGAGGATTCAGGTCATGTGATCATTGGGTTTTAGAAGAGGAAGATGTCTTACAAGTCCAAACCCCTCATTTTACAGGCAGGGAAAGTGAGGCAGAGAGAGGTTGGTCACTTGGCCAAGGTCACACAGCCATGGAGTATCTGAGGAGGGCTATAAATGGAGGACTCTGGAGAGTTGGGAGAGAGTCAGCTTGGCCCTTTTTGAGGACAGAGAGTGTCCAGGGGATGAGCTGCGTGCATGGTGCTCTGGTACATTTCCTTTCCCAAACTCCCCACTCGATAATCCAGGGGCAGAAAAGTAGAACAGCTTCCTCCCCAGGGCTCCAGCAGAGCCCAAAATAAATGTTACCCAGATTCTTCCTGTGCCTTTTTGAAAGGGCTCTGAGAGGCCCTGGGCTCCCTCGGGCCTGGCATCGATGTCTGCCAAGGGCACCCACTCCTTGGTCCCTTTACCCTGAGGCTCAGGGCAAAGGGAAGTGAGTCTGGCTCGGACTCCAGAAAACTGGGGTCTGCTGCAAAGGAAAAGGGAGGGAGTCCCCAGCTGGCCTCACATTGGCACCAGCTCAGGTTCAGGCTCCTATCTCTTCCCTAAGCCTCCTGTCTTCCTAGGCCTCTCCTGGAGCCTCATTTCCTGAAGCTGGGGCTTCCAGATGCTTCGGAGTGAAAATAAACCCCGGCCCATTTCCTCTGTTTAACTGCTCTCCGCTGCTTTCAAGGATGACTGGAACTACTGTAGCCACCCACAGTACCTGGGAAAAGGAGGGCAGGGGCAGCCCTGGACACTGGGGTAATATAGTAGGGGTGGTCATAGCCACTATCATAATAACGGCAGCAGTAATAATAATGCAAATATTTACAGAGTACTTTAATGCTTGCAAGCCACTATCTAGATAATCCTCACAAAAATTCTGTGAGGTAGCTATTATCCCCGTTTTAGAGATGAGAAAGTCACAGTTCAGTGACTTGCCTGGCAGGATTACAACTCAGGACATCCAGAATCCCAGTTTCTTTGGGTATTTGTTCTGCCAAAATGCTTTCCAACTCAGGAAGACCCGAGTGGCCTCTGACGGTCACTTGCTGTGTGACCCTGGGCAAAATCCTTTACCTCTGTTTACCAAACCTACCAGAGAAGGCAATGGCAAACCAGTCCACAGTGTCTTTGCAAGAAAACCCCGTGGGCAGTACTGCTATGGAACATAAAGAGTAAAAAATGGCTGAGCCACTGAACAGTAACAGCAGCTCCTGATGAGACAGCACTTTAAAATTATACAATGTTCTCCCTCACATATTCAGAAGGTACTCTAAGTATTGTTACGTTCATTTTATAGTTGAAGAAACCGAGTCTCAGAGAGAAGTGGGGTATAATGGAAACAGCACCAGATTTGGAAGACCTGTGTCTATCTCTCACCAGCTGTTTATGATCCAAGGGAATATAACCCCAGAGGTCTTGGCCAATTCCTTTCATCTCTCTAGGTCTCTGTTTATTCACCTGGGAAATAAGAGAGTTGGATGAACGATTACTGAAATGGTGATTTGAATCTGGGTTTCAAGGTCAGTCCTTGATTTTTGTTTTCTTGCCTCTCCCTGCCCTGTTTTGATCCTCTCAAGCTATCCTCCCTAAAGATGCCAGACATGGGTCTTTTCTTCAGTTTCATCCTCAAAGGTGATTTGTAGAGAGAGAAGACATGCAAGGTAACAGCAGGCCCCATTCCATGGGATACACAGAAACTTGGGATCAAGTCAACATACCTTTGGGGCAGATCCTTCAAGCACCAAATGGGGAATCACTGATACTCCAACAAAGCCAGAGACCTTACTGGGACTTGTGTCTGGGTCCACATTGATATCACTTAAGGGGGCTGTACCTGGGTTTCAACAGTTCTGTCTGTCTGCTACTTAGAAGGTGACTATAGATAAGTCTCTTCCCTTCCACTCATAAAGGAAAGCAAGCCTGATGCTTTTTGCTGTGGAGTTCTGGGCAAGTCACTGAACCCCTCTGAGACTCAATTTCCTCATCTGTAAAATGGAAACAATCATCTTTATACTACCTGCTATGGAAAGAACAGCCACAAAGCAGTGGAGATGATGTTTTAAAAAATAAAAATAAAAAAACAAGTTGGGTTGTAGAAGAGGAGATAGTTGGAAAAGCCATTCCTTAGCAGACGTGGGGGGCCATTGCAATGTGGAACATTGCATATAACATGACATTTTTTCCCCCATGTGTTGATTGATCTTTTTGATTATATTCTCTTCCTCTTTTAACAGAAGTCTTTCTGGGTGGGCCTTCAGGGGCACTGGTACTTCCCCTGATGAGGAAAGAATGTTAATCTGGATTCAGATTCGAACTGTGCAATTTTGGGCAAGACACTTCCCCTCTCAGTTTCCTCATCTGTAAAAGGAGGGGATAAGACTAGCTGGTGTCAGAAGAGCCCTCCAGTTCTGGAGCTCTGACCCTGCCTTCACAAGGGCTCCATGTTACAGAAGCTGCAAGCTAGGAAGAGGGGTCCTTCTAGTAGCCAGCCTTTCTGTGCCTTCCTCCAGGCTGACTGAGACTTGAGAGGCTCAGCAGCCATATTTGGCAGGGCCCACTTTGAGGCCTTCCCAGCTTGAGAGGACCTGCTGTAACTTGCCCTGTTATGCTAAGATATCCAGGACACTGTGTTTTAAGACAGGAAAATGTTACCTTTGGACTATGGTAAAGATGCACAGGGGACAGCAACAAAGTATATACAGTAGGCACAGCATAAGAGGACCTGAAATGGAAGCCTGGAAGGTCTCAGGCTAGTGTATGTGGACTTGAGTGACAATGATTAAAGAAGGGAATTGGATGAGATGGCAGACAAAACTTAGTAGTCAGTGGGATTAGAGGGGAAAGAACACTAACTCCTGGCTCCTAGGTGACAGGTTCAAATCCTGCCTCAGATTCTACTGGGGGTGTGCTTTTTCTAGGTTTTAGTTTCCTCTGTAAAATGAGCAGTTTTGTTGGGAACTGTCTGTTACAGAGTACTCAGCAGAGCTCTGTGTTCAAATCCTGACATTATTTGTGTGACTTGGGCCAGCCACATTCTCCTCTCCCCCCTCACTTAACTCATCTGTAAAAGGAAAGAGTGAAAAGTAGATCAGTTCTCTGATCCCATCCACATTTCTGGATCTTATGGTCTTTGAGGGAAGGAGAGAGGACAGCAGGTCTCAAATGCTATAGCTTATGGACACCCAGGCTCAGAGATCTGGAACTGGGGGCACCCCACCTGGATACTTCCTGGGAGTGCTGGGAAACTGAGGGAGGGGGGTACCCCGCTTGGACATCTCCTAGGAGTATGGGGAGACTGAGGGAAGGGCACCCCACCTGGATACCTCCTGAGGGTGCTGGGAGACTGAGGGAGGGGCACCCCACCTGGATTCTTCCTGGGAATGCTGGGAGACTGAGGGAGGGCCACCGCACTTGGACAATTCCTAGGGGTATGAGGAGAAAGGGTTGGGAGAAGAGGGGCCCGGGGGGATGGGTGGCTTAAGGAGACCCTTGCCATTTCCCCCAGAATTTCAGGGGCCGGCTGGGCCGGGCTGGGCAGGGCAGGGCCGGGCAGGGCCGGGCAGGGCAGGGCACGTTGCGGCTCCTCCAGCTGCTCTGGCCCCGGGCGCTGTCTCACAGGTAGAGAGCCCTCTTTGTTGTTCCGAGGGCTTGTCCTCACCTGCCCGGCCGGCCGGGTCCTTACGGCTTCTCTGCAGCCCGGGCCGACGGCAGGGGAAGAAGGTGGAGGGGGCGGGGGCCGCGGTCAGCCCTGACGGGGCGGCTGGCCTCCCTCGGTGCCGGCCCCCCGCTCAGGAAGTGCGGAAAGAGGAAGAGTGTCGCCACTGCAGCTGCTGCTGCGGGGGCAGGATGAGAGTGCCGGGGGTGGCAGGGGTGGGGGCTGCAGAGGCGGCGGCGGCGGCGGCGGCGGAGGAGGCGCTGGGGGAGCACGGGATGCGGCCCCGAGGTGGCTGAGCCCGCACCATGAGGAGGCGGGGGCAGCCGGGCAGATGTGGCGCTACCGCTCCTGGGACGTCCCGCAGATGCCCGCCGCGGGCCCCGACACCCAGTAGGTACCAGGGAAGCGGGAGGGGGCCGCCCCTGGGTCCCGGGGCACCGCGCCTGCCTAGCCCTGGACTGTGGGGGAAGCCCGAACTGGGGAAGCAACCTGGGGGGTCCTGGGAGGGAAATTGCTCCTTGGAAGCCTCGGCATCCTGTGCTTTTTTTTGGGGGGGGGGGTGGAGGGGGTCAGAAAAGTTGTTCTGAGAGCCCAAAATTGCTGACCTTAACCGCGGACCTGAGATCCTCTAGGGGGGGCTTGGGGGAGGGTTCAAGAGCCTGGAAGATCCAGGGCTGGAGGAGGCTGGAGGGAACACGGGGCCGCCTCCTACACGCTATTGAGAGCCAGGGAAATGAAGCCCCTTGCCCGAGCTCAGCCCCAGTAAGTCGCAGAGCCTGGCCTTGCCCCCGAAGCCTCTGCTTCCCGAGCCAGGGTTTCCATAGCCAGGGCCTCCCGGCGGCAGAGTTCAGAGACCCCGCTGTTTTTCATTCCCTCCGTGGTCTCAGGAAAAAACAGCCGTGAGAGGGGCTATTGTGTAACTTCCTCCAACGGCCAGTGGCCCTGCAATGGCCGGGGCCCTCCCGCCAGCCCAGCCTGCTGCCCATCTGCCGCCCACCCCTGCCTCCCTTCATGATCCAGCCCACCCCAGGCCCTGCTTCCCGCTCACAAGGGGGCTCAAAGGGGAAAGCAAGGACTGGCCGAGGTGCCAGGCAGGAGGGAGGGGTAGCCCCCAGTGGCAGAGGGATGGCATAGCTGAGAAAGAAGCCGGTAAGAGCCCCAGGGAGGTGGATGGGGAAAGTTAGCACTAACACAGGATGTGGCTTTGCAAGTGAACGGTCCGGGAAGGCCACCGGTTGGGGGCAGGGGAGAGAAGACAGATGCCCCTGCCTGCCCTTCGGAGCCCCCAGGAGCTGCTCTCTTGTCAGCCCCCAGCAGAGACCTTCCCCCAAAGGCAGGGTTCTGCAAAGCACCGGGCCAAGTTCCCCCACCTGAAACTAAGTCCCTGACTTCGCCAAATCACGACTCCAGCTGTGGATCAGGGACTAGTCTAGAACGTAGACACTTTCTGGCTGGCTGACTCTGGACAAAGCATTTCACTTCTCTGTAAAAGGAGCTGAGACTAAGCGGTTGACCTCTAAGAACTTTCAAGCTTAGAATCTATGAAATGAGGATGGCAGAGAGGGCGGGAGGTGTGTATGGGGGGTGTATATGTAGGTGTGAGGGGAAGAAACCCTTTTCTGCATGTGTGAATGCAGCTTGTGTGTGAAATTCTGCTCTGATATTAACAGTAACCAAGCTTATAAATAGGTTCTGTTTTTGTCTCTCCTTTTTAAAAATTGATAAATGTCGGTTGGTCACATCCTGCCAAATCCCACCACATTCAGAATTAAATTTTCCACAATGTACAATTTTAGAAAAAGCTACACCAACAACAACCAAAAAAAAAAAAAAATCAAATGAGTTAAACCAGTGATTCACGTGACCTTGCACTTTAGCGGTTTCCAGATTGTCAAAGGAAAGGGTTGTGTGTGAGATAAGTTAGCTGGGCCGTGTTTTTTATCTGAATTTTGTTGCTATTTAGAGTTACCTTTGTTTACTCAGTAGTTTGCAGTTACAGCAATCGAATGAATGCCATCTCTTCTCGGCGACATGCTGAAACCTCTTGGTGCTCCCCATTGAGCCCCCCATTGGCCTTTGGAGAGGGCTGCAGCTTTGACCCCTTAAGGTTATGGCATTTTCATGACTTGAAACTTCTTACAATGGGCAGAAAACATTTTTCAGTCCTTTGAGATCTCCGTGGCCTCCTTATTACAGATACTCTCCAGTGGATGTGGTGGCCTCCAAGTGTCCTTTTGTCCACAGACTCCTGTAGATGTTGTACAAGCTTTCCATCAAAGTGGATCAGGGCTTCTTGAACTGGATTTCATGGAACCCAAGAACTTGGAAAGGAGGGGAAAACCCTGTATCTTTATTTTCATTCATCTCTAATTGAAATTTAGCATTTCTTCCCATTTTGAATTATTTTTTTTCTGAGAAAAGATCCATAGGTTTTAATAGACTGAAAAAAGGGGTACTTGACATTCTCCGAAAGGTTAAGAACCTCCGTCTTAACCTCTTCACATTTGAAGCACACCAGTGGGATTCCCAGGCTGTCTGTTGCTTATCCTTCAGTCTCCACTCATGGCCAGCCCCTTTCCGTGGCCAGACATCCATTAGTCTAATAACCTTTACAATGATTCTGTGTCAGACCTACCATATACCTCAATATTGCCATTTGGATGATGCTAAGTTTTTATTCTTTTGAGGCTATAGCAAAGCCGCATGTATCACTGGAACAATACTGACGTTAACTGAGAGAGAGCACAGCCTGAAAAAGATTTTCTTTTTTTAGACATGGCCAATGTGGGAATTTGTTTTGCTTTGTTTATAACAGGAATTATTTGGGTTTTTTTTTTTTCTTTCTCATATGAAAGAGTAAGGAATTAGGAAATGAGAATCTTAAAAATAAAATTTGATTTAAAAAACTATTGATGTTCAGGGAGAAATTAGGAGTCATTGAAAACACCACAGAATTTCCCAGAGGCAAACCAGTCCACTTTCCTACTCCCCTTTAATCCTGGGCTCAACTCATTGTCCGCTCACAATGTCTGTCCAAGGTAGACATGTTGAGTCAGCTCTGTGGGTTGTCCATCTAGCTGTATATCAGAGAATGGTCTCTAGGTTTTGTTCACTTGTTTCCCCCATTTTGTACTGAATCCATCTGGAGAATTTCATATCTAAATGAAATCCATCTTCCATTTGATCTCTTTGCTTTCCCAGCGGCAAAGACCTTTAGCAAGCATGTATTTGTTTTTTCTTGATAGTAATGATCAGAGTATCTTTCAAAGAAGTTGTCTCTGTTGTTACATATTTCAAAGAATATCATATGATGTTGACATTATGTTAGAGAAGAGCACTTAAGGGAAACTTTACTCTTCCAAATCAAGTGCTTTTTAAATAGTCAATAAATATGGTAGCCATCTGTATTCTTGACACCTTTCAGTCAACTAAGTGTCTATGAAAATTTTTTTATAGAATATCAGTTTGGTCATTTCTCATAGACTCATCAAGGATGGCCTTGATACATGTGTATAGATTATTCTTAGAAGCATTTTGTTGAATTGTGCACATAGAAACAGTTTTTTATATTTTCCCAGTTGTCTTTTCATTTTTGAAGGGGTTAATACAAAAGTACAAGGACAAAAATCATAGGATTTAATCTAAGAGAGGTTAAATGATTTGCCTAGGACCTCCCAGCTAATAAGGGTCTCGGGTAAGATTTGAATTCAGGTTTTCCTGACTCCATATTTATTATGCCATACTATCTAAGAGCCACTAAGATGAGCAGACATGGAGGGGTTATGATATCGTGGAAAGCTTGTCCTGAATTGAAGAACTTATGGGTCAATTCAGCATTTGAGTAATAAGTTCACGATTTTCCCCAAACATTTGATCTCTTCTCTTCAGCTATTTAGAAAACTGTGTCCTCTAAATTGTTATCTTGAGCATGGACCATGGTCTGGTCTGTGTTTTTCTCACCTTTGTTTTCTTTTGTATCATTTCTAAATCCTGGTTTCTAATGCAGCAAACTGGGGACTGGACTAATTAAGTAAACGTGCTGTGTCCTTATTGTCATTGAGGGAAAAAAAATTGTTTGCATAGAAATCTTCATAGCCTGTTTCTATTTTTGACTGTTCCTTGTTTTCCTTCCGGTTTCATCTTTAATTCCCTTGGGACAATTTTGTCTCTTGCCAAACTTTCTGTAAACTTGTTTTCCCTTTATTGCTTTTGTTTAATGAATTGATACTGCTCATAATCCTCTACCATCCACCACCAGAGGATTTTATGAATTTATATTTTGAATTGACATTGCCTATGGCATCTCTATACTTAGTAAGAAGAGTTTGTGAGAAGGCAAATTCTAAACTTTTTTGGTCTCCTAATGATTGCAACAGACCTCTAACAGTTAACATTGTTCAAGAAATCACAATAATCACTGTCATGTTCTGTTCTCTTCTCCATTTCCCCTTTTTTTTTGTGAATAGTTAATCTAAATAGGTCAAGTTTGAGTTTTCTATGTCAAATGCCATCTCTTCTCATTTTTATTCTATCTCTTTGTCTTTGCTGGTGATCTGACTGTATCTAGATGTTTGTAAACAGGTGAGATGCTTTTGTATTATCAATAAGCCTTTGGCTTTTCTTATTTCCTATTCCTGAAATATTTCCTAGCATATTTTTCTCTACCCTCCCAGATACCCAAGGGTGGTGTGAGATTCCATGTATGTGAAGTACTTTACAACGTATGTAAAATATTTCACAAACCATAAAGCTTACTGCCCTCCTACTATGCTCAAATAATGTTTTATTTAATGTACTCTATAAGAGTAGTAGATATGCCACAAAATGTTTAACAACCAGGCTCACCAGAAAAAAAAAAAATCAAAAGTCTATGTTCATATGAGTTTAATTTTATTAATAATTTCTTAAGTCTAGAGTCTAGACAATCAATAAAAATAAATCAAGCCCTGATTTGTAACAGCTGCTGATTTCTGAAGTGTAAATGAATTTGTTAGATCAGTCTCTGGCAGACCTTACCTTTGCTCACCTTGTATTGAAATCACTATTATGAGAATTAATTTTCCTTTATTATTTGAGACTCAGCACTGTTCCTTCTACAATTTTTGGATAACTAAAACTCTGCTTAAATATTAACTTCACCTAAACAAAAGCTGTCCCGGGGCTGTAAAATTTTACTTAAGGGCTTTCCATATTCCTGAGATAAGAAGCCAGAGGAATCTCAGCTTCCCTCTTCCTCAGTCAGTCTGTTTGTGAATCTTCTAAATGTAATTTAATCTGTTACCTGACGTAAGTTTACCTATAGAGTTTGTTTGATGAGGTTTATTTCCTTAGGGGATGTATGAGATCATGATTGTTTTCAGTTTATGATGTTGAAAGAAGTATTGCACAGTGACTTCATTTTCTCTTTATTATGGACTAAGGGGAATGTACAATATTACGACATATAAAAGAATTATTTCTCTGTCATTCTGTCCTGGTTCTGCCTCTAAAAAGCCTTGTCGGAATCCTCATGGTTGTTTAGATATGTCTGAGGGCTTAATCTATGCTTGAGCACAATAAGGTTGACCTATGTCTTTACCTCCATAATTTCTGCATCATGGTAAATATATGTGTGGCAGTAGTGACCCACCACCATATGAATTCAGGGAAGAAATTTCTCCTGTAGCATCATCAAATATTAAAGTATGCATTAATTTAACTTGGCAGAGCTTACTGAGTTTTTAGAAAGCCAATACCTCTTCCTCCCCTCCTGCAGATTTTGGCACACGACTGGCAGTTATTTTCATTTTGGACTGCTTGTGAGGGCTCTCGTAAACACTGTGATGCAAAAGTGATCCAGTCACCCCTTGAAATTATATGTCCTGTTACCTTTGGACATGCAACGAAACCAATTCTGCTGACTTCTTGACTTTCTTCTTCAAGAACGACCAGTGATTGCCTTTTAGTGTGATTTCTTTTTGCCTTTTGCTTTTATTCATAGTGGGATGGGATTTCCAACAAGATTTCCAGCATGACTGTCCTATTCCCTCCCCCATTGTTTCTTTTACACACTGCTACCAAATCAGAAGTGGTCCATTTTGTGCTCGTTGGTTTCAGAGGTCACCCTGGTTAAAGAGTTCAACACCAAATGGTCAGACTCCTGGATATTGAGCCTCCCTGAGCCTACTTCGGACAGAAGACATACTTTATTACTCGGACCACATTGAGGACCTTTCTAGCTCCTCACACCCTCTTAGGCTGATGACCCACTGAGATACGCTTCAGGAATTGAGGAATCAGAATAGGACTTTGAGGAAGCCAGAAGAACATTGGGTTGAGAAGTTTAGCACCTTGTTTCAGGGCAAAGCTTGAGGCTCTTGAAAATGCTGCTTAAATTTCCAACTCTAATCTATTCTCTTCCATTCTGGGCCTGTCCATTAGCTATAGGTCTCGAAGGGCCGGCTGTATGAATTGTCATCCAACTGTGTGACCCAGTCTCAACAATAGTCTTTCTCCATCCAAGTAGATACCACTAGTGTGGTGAGAGAAAAGGAGGAATACTGAGCGAGGGTGATCCGTCGGCCTCCACATGATGGCAAAAGATTGCGAGGAAGGCCCTTCCTTGCGTGGAAGAGTGGATTCATGGGAAGGCTTGGAAAGGAACTGCATGAGAAATACTTGTCTAATTCTCAGTACTCTCCTGATAGCTAGGTGCTGTTGTTATCCACATCTTATCCGAGGAAACTGAGCTTGGGTATAAGTAACTGTACATATTGTTGGTCTCTGCTCTCTTCACTCTTCATCACTTCCCACACATCTTTCCATACTTCTTTGAATTCTTTTGGGGTACAAACCCACTTCGTGGGCTTAAAAGGCACGAAGCATTCGATGCTTCCCTTTCAGTTCCAGAATGTTTGGGCAAATTCATAGCTTCACCGTCAGTGAATCAGACACCAAAGGATTCTTAGTTGTCCTGTAGTTAGGCCCTCCCAAATACAGTCCAGTGCAAACTTGTAAGCTTGTGTCTGCATGACGGCGCATCTAGAAGTTGCAGTGCCGGTGTGCGAGAGATTTCATTTAAGGGGCGAGTGTACTGCCATTCTACACATTCCTGGGTGTTTATGAAGGTAACGTGTAAGGGAGAAAGGAAGGGCCATGTTGTGATTGTGAGTGGGGCAGGGGCTGGTACGTCCCCCGGTTGTGTCCCCCCCACTCCCTTCAACAGCCGAGGATTTGGGGCTCACTCGAACTAGATCTGGGACCTTAGGGGGCCGGTTTTGACGGCGGGAGCCCCTAGAAACGTCTAAAACAAAGCTCAGACAGGGCCCGTGTCCAGGTTTTCCTAAAGCAGGTAACTGGGCCTCAGCTCCTCCGCAGACTCTGAGTGGGCCGGGCCGGCATCGGGCATGGGCCAGCTTTCATCTCGCCCACCCCAGGATTCACAGGTGATGCGGAGCAATTTTCAGAAGCCGCCCAGGCCCTCGGGAACCCATCAGCTCAGAGGAAGCCGGTCGGGATGGCTGGAGGAACGCGGTGCCCAACTGCACGGCCCAAGCACCGCAGCCGTCACAGGGCGGCAGAGGGGCTGCCTCCTTCCTCCAGTTCGCCCCGGCGTCAGCTATAGGTGCAGGACGGCCCTCTCCCTTTGGCGGAGGGGCTGCCGCCCAGGATTCCCATCTCCGGTGCCGCGCGCTCCGCAGCCAGCGTCCCGGCCTCTGAGCAGGAGCGGGGATGCTGGGGGCTGAAGTTCGCAGGGGCGTGGTCCGCCTGCTGACTCGGGCCTCCGCAAGCGGAGGGGGAGGAGCCGCCTTCCTCGGACCAGGGCCCGTTCCCGGCTGTCGCTGTTCTGGGAACGCTCGCTCGTCCGAATCCGCACACATCGGAGCGCCCGGGTGGGAGGGGGGACCGGGCTAGATTTGGTCAGAGGCGGTGGGTCCCGGCTCCGAGCCAGACACGCCCCAGGCCCCTTTTTCATCTGCGGGGCGGGCGGCAGGCGGTCCTGGAGGCCCGTGGCAAGTGCGAGGGACACAAAGAGAGGTGAGAGCGGGGCCCCTCCGCGGGGCTCCCGGCCTCCTGCGGGGCCCCGCGCTTCCTCCCAGAGATCTGACGGCCCCTGCGCCGCGCCCAGGGGGAGGAACGCGGTGATCCCGGGGGCCGACACCAGGAAAGAAGGTGGCTCTGAGCTCGGTTTGTGTTTGCGAGGCAGCCGGGGCTCACTCAGCTGCCAGGGTCACACAGGCCGGAGTAGGGATGTCTGAGGCTGCATTTGAACTCGCGGCCTCCTGACTCCAGGGCGCACGCACCATTTGGCGGCCCCCTGGCTTCGAGCCTCGGAACTGCACTGGACGCGGGGTGAGGGGACTTTGGTCCGGGCCCTCGGGCGCCTAACGCCGCAGCAGGTACACAGCAGGCGCTTAAGAAGTGCTCGGGGATGGAGGCCGCCCATCCCTACCCCCTCCTTGGAAGGAAGAGCCGCATTAAAACTGTGAGCTCGGTTTCCTCATCCGCAACAGGAGGGGTAGGTAAAGCCTCCCCCAGCTCCGGTCTCCTCCCAGGGACCAAGCCAAGTCCCCTCAGAACGAACAAGAACAGAAGGCCCGCCCTCGGGGAGCTTACGCTCCGGGGGGAGGGGGAGGGAGGGGGGCGGGGCCGGGAAAAGGCGCCTCGAGGGAGCCCGCCGGCACTCACCACTAGGGGTCAGCCGAGGCTTCGCGTCGCCGGGGGCTCCTCTTTGGAACCCGGAGGGGAGCTAAGAGCGTCGTCGTGTGTCCGGGTCCCGGCTCGATAACTTTTGTTGTGATGCTGATAAGGGGCGTGCACAAGGGGCGGATCAGCAGCGTCTCCAGTAGCAGAGATGGTGGGGCTATGCGCCGCGACGCCGGCAGAGGGCGCCGCAGGTCAGGGAGCGGAGGCGGAGCCAGGCCGTGAGGAAGGGGCGAAGGGGCCACCAGGGGCGGGGCCGGGCCATCGGGGAGGGGCGGGGCGGCCGCCGGGGGCGGGGCCGGGCCATCGGGAAGGGGCGAAGAAGCCTCTGGGGCGGGGCCGGGCCGTCGGGGAGGGGCGGGGCCGGGCCGTCGGGGAGGGGCGGGGCTCTGGCGCGGGCGGCGCGGAGGGCCCTGCGCGCAGGCTCGCTCTCTCCGCCGCGCTCCCTCCGCCCCCGGCGGCACTTCCTGGAGTGCGGGCTGCGCCGCGGCTGCTCGCGCTGCTCTGAGCGGGCGGACAGCCCATGGCCCCGGCGAGCGGCCCGCCGGCGGAGCGCTGACCCGCGCGGGCGGCCGGACCGGGGAGCGAGGCCGGCGCGCCATGGGCGTCTCCCGCCGGCCCTGCGCGGCCCGGGGCTAGGGCCGCATGGAGCCCCCCGACGGCGGCGGCGGCGCCGAGGCCCGGAGCAGCGGCTCGGACTCGGCCTCGGCCTCGTCCAGCGGCTCGGAGGGGGCCCGCGGCCCCGAGCCCGACAAGGCGCCGCGGCGGCTCAGCAAGAGGCGTTTCCCGGGGCTGCGGCTGTTCGGCCACAGGTGAGCGAGCGCTCGGCCCCTGCCCCTGCCCCCGCCCGCCGTCCCCATGGCAACCCCCGGACCGGTCAGCCTCTGCCTGTCGCCATAGCAACGGCAGGCCGCGCTCACCCCGTGCCGGTCCGCGTGGCGCCCCCTCCGGCCCGTCACCTGCCCCCATCCCGAAGGCAGCCTCGGGCCGGGGTCCCTTCTGCTCCCCGCCCCCCCGGAAGCCTCGGGCCGGGCTCCTGGTGCCTTCCCTCCCCGGGTCACTGCCCGCTCGGGGGGCCCTCGCTGCCGGCGCTGTTTCTGGCGGGCTTTGGTTTGGTTTCCGGAGGGCTCGGAGGTCTCTGCCCGGGAGGGGGGTGCCGCAGCCCTGCCGGAAGGCCGCCCCTGCCCCCGCCCTCCCGGGCATCTCCTCCCGCGGGGTCTGCGGCGGCACCGGGGTCCCCGGCTGGCGCTGCACTGATGGGGGCGGACGTGCGCGCTCAGCAGGGACAACCGCGCGCTCTCAGGGCTGCCCGGGCACCGCTTCTTGCTTTGGGGGGGCGCCGAGCCTCTCCTTCCTTCGGGCGCTGCTGGACTCTGCCCAGGGACCGCTGGCTAAAGTCCGACCGGGCTCCGATGCGCGGGTTTCCTTGTGCTCAGCTTGGAGTCTTACTTGGGCAGACTTTACCCCCAACAATCTCTTGCCTTACCTTGAGAAAAGGGCACGGCCCGTCTGGAATTGGCTGAGGACAGGTCTGCCTGGGCGGCTTTCCAATGACCCCGCACAGAAGCTGCACCACCCTCTCCCCGCCGTGCCCAGATCCTGGGGCTCAGTGAGGCTCGTGTGCTGGGCACAGGGGCGGCGGTGTGAAAAGGGGGCAGAGGCGGGCGCTCTCCCCTTCTCGCCAGGCTGCCACTCCCTGCGTGTGCCCCAGCCCGGCGGGGGCTCTCCTCGGAAAGGCGCACCTAGGGATGAGCTGCTGGCCGGTGCAGAAGGGCAGCCTCCGGGAGCCCTCTGGTGCAGGGATGGGCCGGGGGAGGGTGAAGCGCATGATGGGAAAGGACAGGGCAGAGAACACTCATGGCTGCAACGCGGCGCCCGTCGTTCTGGGGCAGCTCGGACGGTCATCCTCCCCCTTCCCTTTCTTCCCCCGGTTCTGCCCGCTGATTCATTTTGGGGAACATCCAGCCGGGCTGGGCTGTGTCATCCTTAGCGAGCATCCTTGTTTCTGGATTCCTCTTGTCCCAGGTGATGGCCATAAGGACCGCGGGCCTGGGGGCCCTCGTGCCCCCGAAGCCACACCCTGACACCCCCTCTGGTTGTCTCCTGCGACACCAGTTGTAGTTGTAGTCGTGAACCCCGGCCAAGGAGCCCAGAGGGAGAAAGAAGGCTTAGGGTGGGAATGGGAGCCTTTAGAGATGAAAGTGTAAAAAGAGCCGACAAGGAGCGCCCGAAGCTTTCCGGGGGTTTGGCGCTCGTTCGAGCCTCTCCGGGCTGAGGGGCGAGGGCTTCGTTGGGGTGACCCTTATTTACAGATGAAGAAACCGAGGCTCCCAGAAATGAAGTCAGGCCAGCCTTGGCAGGGGGTGCCGGGCAGCTTTGGAGCCTGATTTCTCCCATTGCAGCTGAGCCCTCTCTCTACTGAAGCTGGGCTTCCTCGTGCTCCACCCAGGCCCAGACTGGGAGTCAGAGAGGGCCACAGTGGCTTGCCCAAGGTCACAGGTCAGAGCGACAGAATCTGATTCAAACCCATGCCCTTGGGTTCCAGCTCCCTGCTCTTGCTGTGATGCCATGCTGGGTGCCAGGCAGACTTCTCTGACCCTATAACTGGCTTCATCATCTGGATGCCACCTGCCCAGCCTGGCAGGACAGCCCCATCTCGCGCTTCCAGCTGGTAACTCGTTGCTCAGTAGGGGAGGAGCTGGGCCCGTAGCCTTGGCCCCTGAACCTAAGATCGTTGCCCCTAGTGTTTCCTTATGCTCAGATGGCAGGACCTTCCTGGGCTTGCCAGGGGACCCAGGGCCCAGGAAGGAAGGGTGGCCTTGTCTCTGAACTGAAGGTCACCTGCCTGTGGATTAGCTGGTTTGCTGCCCCCAGGGTGTCACCGGCTGCCAGCACCTTACACAAAGCCCTGGCTCCCTCCGCTCTGGAGACACCATTGAGGCCCAGCAGCCCTTAGTCATGTCTCCAGCTCTGAAGCTCCTGAGGCAAAAGGGCTGTGTCTTTTTAACTTCCTTCGTGCTGTTCTCATCTGTTTAGTGCCGAAAATAACTGGCCAAGAGAACGATCTTGGATCACCCTCGTAGGGACCCAGTCAGACGCCTCTCCAAAAGCTCCAGACTCGGTGACCCAAGCCCCGGCTTGCAGTTCCCATTCCTGCCCTCCCCAGCTGGTGACTCTGGGTCACCTTATCTTGCTTGCCCTGGACTGCCTCGCTGTGTGCCCAGAACAGAGCCGGGCACTGGAATGCCAAGTCTCTGTCTCTCCCTTTTTTTTAATATTTTATTTTTTTCAATCACATTTAAAGAAAATTTCCGACATTCACTTTTATAAAAATCTGAGTCCCACATTTCTTCCCTCCCCAGGATGGCAAACAGATATAGGTCATTGGTCAGAGGTCACCAGGTCTCTGACCAACATCAGGGAGCTGCAGCGTTGCTTGGGGGTGGGGAGAGGGGAGGGCCTGCTCCGGCCACCTTTGTAACCTGCTCCCTGCAGAGGCGGTTTCAGAAGCTGCCGGAGAGAAACCTTTTATTTATGATCTCCAATGAGATAATGTTTGTAGAGCAGCTGGCACAGTTCCTGGCGTATCATAGGCCCATATATAAGTGCTCACTCTCCTCGCCTCTTCCCTCGCTTTCTGTTGGGTGCCCTGGGGTGCCGGCAGTGTGGAAAAATCCGGAATTGGGAGTCAGCCTGAGTGAAGGCCGGCCCTTTCCTTCCCGCCTGGGTGATCCCTGGGCGCTGACTTCCCTCTCCGGGCCGTTCCGACCTGGGGACTCTGGCGGGCCATAGAGGCCTCCCCAGGCCCGTGGCCCCCTGAAGGGACCCTAGATTCTCAGCAGGCAGGAGGCAGAGGAGCCAGGGGGAGACTAGACACCTGTAGCAGCTGTTCCTGGAGCTTTTAGCCTGGCCGGGCTGCGCCAGGTACCCAGTGGCAACACAGGGCTCGATGGGCAGCCTGGGGTCCTGGGGCTCGAGCGGCGTTGGTAGGGGAAAGGGCACAAGCCGCCTGGAGAGCTCTGCCTCGGGAGCTTCTAGCCAGCATTTGAGGGTTGGAGGAGCCTCCGCCTGGTTCAGCCTTGTCATTTCGGGGAGGGGGTGAAGAGGGGCCATAGAACAGATTAGCAGCAGAACCGGGGCCAGAATCCAGGCCTCTCGGGCCGAGACTGGACACCGCGCCACAGGTTCCCTCGTTTCTGCTCTGGTTTGTTCCTCTGGTGACAGAGAGGACGCTGGTGCCCAAGGGGCAGCGCTTCTGCCAGCTTGAGGCCCCACATGTGGGGAACCTGCTGGCCACCCGCTGTCCACCTACGAGGCGGAGGGTCGGAAGTAACGGAGGGCCGGCGCTGAGGCTGTCGGTGCGGCGGGCTCTGAGGCCAGAGTTCCTGGGCTAGTCCTGGCCCTGGGGAAGACTCCCTGGGCTGAGGAAGGCGGGGATCCTGGGGGGGGGAGCCAGGGAACCCCCCCACAGAGGTGGGCAGAGGCCTCTGGGGGAGGTCCAGCCCGGGGAAGCCAGAGCAGCAAGTCCCTCCCTTTGCGGGACGTCCTGGGGACAGCCACGGCCTCTGAGGCCCCAGGGAGCATCCCAGCAGTAACGGGTAGGATTTATGGGGCTGAGGCGTGGTCGGGATCCCATTTTATGGGTGAGGAGGCTGAGAGCCGGGGAGCAGGTCACACTGCGGCGGCGCTCCTTCGGGGCTGGGAGCCTGGGAGGCGTGGGCCTGGTGAGTGCCGGGCATGGACCAGGGCACCAGCTGCCAGGGATCGAGGCCAGGAGCCCCTCGGCCCAGCCACGGGTGGCCCTCCGGGGGCTCCCAGCCCAGGGCGCAGTCATCCGACCTCTGGGGCCCCCAGCTCTGCGCTGGGCACCTGCCTGCTCCATGCCAGGACGGCACAAGGGGGCGACATTGGCCCCTGACTTAGGATCCAGGACTGATTGTCAGGGCTCCTCCTCCTCCTCCTCTTCTTCCTTCTTCCCCCCCTCCCCCAAGCCCTGGGGGCCACCAAGGACAAAAAGTGGTCAGCTGCATTCCCCGGAGGGGAGGGCTGTGGGTCACAGCGGCTCTCGGGCCAGCCCCCTGACTCTGGCCCCCGGCTCACGCTCCGGAGGTGCCGGACCTCCAGGACCCTCCCAGGGGTGCGTCGGGGAGGGATGTGGGGATGGAGCAGTTCGGGACACGGAGGGGACGCTTTTGTCACTGTCTTGTTAAAAGGAACGCTTCACCGTGAGCACGCCTCCTGTTGGGAGGATGTTGAAATAGTTGTATGTGGCTAAATTTATAATAAGAAGGGGGGAAACCGCAGCAGTCAGTCAGCGTGCACTTAGTGAGCACTTACTGTATGCCAGGCCCTGTGCCAGGGTGCCTGTGCTCGGGGAGCTCCTGTCAGGGGGATGCACCCATTCTCCGGTGGGTAAATGTAGACTATGTATGAGCCCTCCTCCGGGGGAAGGAGTTAGAACCTCCGGGAGGCTGCAGAGAAGGCCTTGGGGCCCCTTCCAGTGAGGAGGAAGCGGAGGCCGGGAGGCTGTGAACTTGGCCAAGGTCACACAAAGAATAGCTACGCTGGGACTCAGACTCACATGTCCTGGTTCCCCGGGCTTCCCAGCAAGCTTCCCAAGTGCACCAGCCTCGTCTGCCCCTTCCAGCCTCCGCTCCCTTCCTGCTCCCCCTCCCACTCTCCCTGTCCTTCCCTCCGTCTCCTCTCTCTTCCCCCACACTTCCTTTCTTCTGCCATCCTCTCTCACTCTTGGATCTGTGGGAGTCTGGCAGAAGCCAGAGGGTGCAGGAGAAGGGGGTGGCTGCAGGAGGAGCCTGCCCCACGTTCCCAGCCTTTGCAGGAAGTGAGCAAGTGGGGGAAGAAAGTTTGTGACCGGCCGGGAATATGCCCTCCTGGGCCTTTGGCCTTCGCTTCGCCAGGGTCACATGGCAGCTTCTGGGGCTGCTCTGGAGACCCTTCCTCTCTTCCCTGTCCCAGCCAAATTCCACAGAGCGAGCCTTTGCAGGGACCCCACCAAGCTAACACCCCCCCCCACCCTCCTCCGGTGCTCCATGTTCCCAGGTTTCCCCAGAGCAGCCCACCCAGGCTTCAGCTTCCTGCTTGGAGTCTGCCCCTCTGCCACTTCTCGCTCGTGCTGTCAGAGCCTGCTTGGAGATGGGGGCTCTTTGTTCCCCTGGGCTCCACTCCCTGCCAGCCAAGCTGCCTTTGGGGGCCACTTGGGGCCAAGAGAGTGAGCAAGGAAGTGTGAAAGCGAGCCCCGCTCCCCCTGTTTGGCAGAGAAGCCTGTGTGGTTTAGGTAAAGTTCAGAGAATGGGGCCACAGAAGAGGTGTTTGGGGAGTCACGTGGCCACCTCCGTATGGGTGTCTGGTCGGTGTGGGAAAGGAGTCTTTTTTTCTCCCCCCAAAAACCCAAACTCTCTGCTTCAGGGGGAAAGAACACCAGACTTGTTGATTTAGGAGGGGTGCACAGAAATTGTAACGAAGCACAGGGAGCCCTGAGTCAGGAAAAGATCCTCCTAACCTTCAACTCCATAACTCCATGGCCTTGGGAGGTGCCGGATCCTCCTCCTCCTCTTCCTCCTCCTCCTCCTCCTCCTCCTCCTCAGAGGGCGCGCTGACCTCCTCCTGTGTTCTGATAGAGCCTAGTTTGAAATCCAGAGGGGCTGTTAGTGATTCTCTTCAGCCATTTCTTACCTGCATGTCATCCTGGGAGTGACTCGGGGCCTTGGTTCCTTCCTTTGTAAAACAGGATAGGAGAGCCCAATGATTGATCCCTTCCATTTCTAATATTCTGGGGTCCGCGAACTGCCTGGCAGACCTTATGTTAGCAGGGAGAATCCTGCTCTTATTCTCAGAGAACAATCATTTCACTGTGAGACGGCCTAAATGTTCTGCCCTCCCTCCTCTGGGACATCCATCTGTGCCCCCCTCCCCCTTCCTCTCCCCTGACTTCTTTAAAAGCTAAGGCCTCCTCTTTCAAGAGCTCATTTTTAATCCTCCCAATTGTGCCTTTCCCTCCAAAACTTAATTCCTATTTTTTCCTCTCGTATATGTTATTTCTTCCAGTAAAATGCAAGTTCCCAGAAGGCGAGGATTGTTCTTGTTTTTGAATCTCCAAGGCCTCGCTCTGTCCCTGGCACCGTGTGGCACTTGATAAAATGCTGATGGAAAGATGGTGGGAGGGGCTGGGTTGGGGGTGCTGAGAGAGGGAGGCCGTGGGCCCAAAAGCAAGTGATTTCCAAGACGCCACTGGGGGGGTGGGGGGGTGAGAGTTACTGTAGGGCCTTTCATGTTTTCTGGGGATCCAGGAATGAAGGCTTGAGGGATTCTGTTCTTGAGGGCCCTGGTCTTCAGAATGAAGGCACCAGGAAGGGGAGGGAGGCGGAACACCTCTCCAGCCCTGCTGCCTTTTGCTTGAGCAGCAGTACTATTAGTTGTATGAATGACCTTGGTGAGTCATTTGCATTACCGTAATCTTGGAATGCTCCACTGTAAAATGGAGGGACTGGACCAGCTGCCTCCCAAGGCCCTCCTGAGTCCCTGGTGAATCTGAGAGGAGGGACCATGTCCGGCCCGGGTCTCCAGCCAGGTGCAGCTCCCGGACAGACCCTCGTGGCCTTCTCCAAGCACCGATGACATATCGCAGCAGGGTTAAAAATAGCCTTCTAGAGCCTTGGGCTCCTGCCACCGAGAGCCTCCCTATCTGCCACCCCCCAGCTCAGGCTTCTCGCGCTGACATTTTACAGATGAGGGGGTGGTTGTGAAAGGGGCCCAGCTGGTTTCTGCTCCTGGGGCCCAGCCAGGTGCTGCCTCCCCCTCGGCCCCCTTGTGAGGACTTCCCCACAGGGCAAAGCTTTTTCTCCCCAAGACTTTTTGGGTACCAGAGAAGCTTCGAGCCCTTCTGCACGGGGGCTTTGGCTGGTCCCTTCGCATGTCACTCTCTCTAGAGTTCCTCCCCCCTTCTTTTTAAAGCAGCTCTGGGGGTCTGGGAGGTGTTGGTGAAAGAGGCAGAAAATAGCAGCGTTGCAGCCAAAGACTTGGGTTTGGGTCCAGACACCCTGAAACTTGTGGGAGGCGAGCCCAGGGAGCCATTTCACTTTCCTGAGCTTTTTCCATCTGTGCGTGTGGGATGATGAGATTTCCACAGCCTGCCCCGTGGATGAGCCGTGGAGGTGGGGGCCCCTCCGAGACCCCTGGAGGAGGCAGGTAGTGCGGCAGGGCTAGCTCTGGGCCCGGTCCTCGCCACTGGGAGAAACGGAGCCCCCCGGGCTCGGCAGCTTTGCCACTGGGACATGAGCAAAAGGGCCACCAAGAGGGAGATGAATTTTGAATGAGTGATCAGAGGGAGCACAGTGGCTTCTGGCAGATGGGGAGCGGGAGGCTCCTCCAGATGTAAACGAAGAGTGGGGGAGGTGGAGAAGAGGAGGCTGCGGGAGGACGAGCCAGGAGAAGATGAAGGCGATAGGAACATCATTGTCCTTTATTAATCAGCAGCTCCGGCCCCATGTCTCTGCGGCAGCCAATGGGACCAACAGGCTTCTCCGTAGTCTGCTGACCAAAAAGGAATGGAATGAGCCTGCCGGGTGTCAAGGCTGGTGCAGTGCCAGCGCAGGCTTTACCGTCAGCCTGGGTGTGGGGAGTATCACCTGGTGCCCAAGAAGGTGCCAAAGGGAGCCTGGGCCTTTCGCGGGGAAAATGGGGGGTGCTGCCTCTCCCCCTCTGCCTTGAGACTTTTTGGACCAGGGGTCTTGTTTCAGGAATTAAATGATGCAGAGGCTTGGCTGGATGGTGGGTGTAAAGAAATAGTCTTTTGGGATACTCTGCAGGCTTTGGGACTTTAAAAAAAAAAAAAAAAAAAAAAAAAAAAAAGGTCAGTGACTTAGCAAGCGTTTCATCAGCCCTGTGCACCAGGCAGTGAGCTAAGTCTGAAGCTGATCAGTAAACACTGATTAAGTGGCTAATCTGTATCCTGTACCGTGCCCCGTTCTGGGGCTACAGGAAAAGGTCCCTGTCCGCAAGGATCTCGCAATCTCATGGAGGAAACACGGGTCAAGACCCAGGAGCAAACAAGCAGTCATCCCCGTGGGTGGGCGCTAAAAGGACAAGGAAGGAGGAAAGGCTGCTTGTGGAAGGTGGGATTTGGGCTGGGACTTAGGAAGGCCAGGAGGCAGAGGTAAAGGGGAGCATCCCGGGCTGGGGGCAGGAGAGGGACTTCTCTGGGAGAACAGCTAGAAAGCAGTGGTGTGAGCAGTGAGAGTCAGGTAGAAGGTGGAGGATGTGGAAGGGCTTTGGAGGAGTTTGTCATTTGATCCTAGAGAAGGGGGAGCCCTGGGGTGCCAGGGGTGAGCCTTCACTTTGGCAGCTGGGGAAAGGTCGGAATGGGAGATTTGGGGCAGGCCCCCCAGCCAACAGGTCGGCTTGGCCTGGGGTATTCAAAGTCACAATCGACAGGTCTCGGCAACAGACGAGACCATAGTCCGGGGAACTTGGGAAGGTGGTTAGTGCCTCTGGCACTAATAGGGACAAACTGGGAAGGGCTTTAGGGGGAAAGGCTCAGCTTCAGAGGTGTTGAGTTTAAGGTGTCTATGGGATTTCCACTTTGAGATGTCCAATAGGCGGCTGGACATGAGAGATTGGAGAGTCCTCAGCATAGATATGGTAGCGTCAATTTGTCTGTTGGAACTGATGAGATCCCCCAGGAAAACAGTATGGAGGGAGAAGAGAGGGCCCAGAAGAAAGGTCTTTGGGACATCTAGACATGATCTGGATGAAGATTCTGCACAAGGAACAGTCAGGAGGAAGTCCAGGAGACCCCAGGACGGGGGTGGGGGGTGGGGAGGGGGGAGAGAGAGCCACAACCCCACACAGGGTACATTAAAAAACTGTTCACTTTGGCAAAGATAAAATCATTTTTAGGGAAGAAAACTGGGTGGAATGAATGGTCAGAACCCAGAGAGCAGAATTTAAGCCCCCCATTCTCGAGGAGTCTGCATACATTAAAGGGTTTAAAACATGCACAGACCACAACGCTTGTGGCAGCCCTTTTTGTAGTGGCAAGAAAATGGAAACTGAGTGGCTGCCCATCAATTGGGGAATGGCTGAATTAGTTGTGGTGTATGAATATTATGGGATATTATTGTTTGGTAAGAAATGACCAGCAGGAGGATTACAGAGAGGCCTGGGAAGACTCACAGGAACTGGTGCTGAGGGAAGTGAACAGGACCAGGAGATCATGGTACAGGACAACAAGACTATACGATGATCATTCTGATGGACGTGGCTCTCTTTAACGATGAGACGTTTCAGACCAGTTTCAATGATCTTGTGATGGAGAGAGCCACCTGCACACAGGAAGAGACTGTGGGGACCGAGTGTGGGTCCAACATAATATTTTCACTTTTTTGTTGCTTGCTTGCATTTTGTTTTCTTTCTCATTTTTTTCCTTTTGGATCTGATTTTTCTTGTGTAGCATGATAACTGTGGAAATCTGTACAGAAGAACTGCACGTTTTACATTCATTGGATTACTTGCCATCTAGGGGAGAGGATGAGGGGAAAGGAGGGAGAAATTTTGGAACACAAGGTTGTGCAAGAGTGAATGTTGAAAATTATCTATGTATATATTTGGAAAATACAAAGCTTTAATTAAAAAAAAACATTCACAGAGAAGTAACTACAGAAAGATAAGATATTGCCTTCCCACTCCCTGCCATTATTGGGCAGTGTGTGCCAGTGGTCCTAGGACTGTTCTAGGAGTAGGAGAGAAAGGCATCTGCTTGGAGCTGGCACTTTGAGATTGGAGGCCGAGGGGCCTGGAGATGGTGAGAACGTGACAAAAAGCTTGTCTCCAACCTGAGGTCAAGGAACAGGAAGTTTACCTTCTGAAACTCAAGCCACGTTGTGGAGGGAGGTGGTGTCCCTCTGGACACCAGAACACCTCTTGTGTCTGGAGGCCAATGCGCTTTCTTCACAACAATCCTGGAAAGTGTCTGGGATCCTTTTTAGAGATGGGAAATATAAGCCTCTGAGGGAAGTGGCTGGCCCCCGTGACCTAGCTTATTTGGGGGCAGGAGGAGATGGGCGAGAAATGGCTTTGTCCACTTTGGGCCTCCTCATTGCTTACCTGCTGGCATAGGGGACTCAGTCTTTCTGTTCGAACTCCCCTGTGGGCACTTCCTCAGCTCCCAAGGGTTGCCTTTGGAAAGCTGGAGCTCCCTTGAGCTCCTCCCCCACGTCCACGGATCTTCCCTGTGGGGGACGGGGTCCCTACCACCCCTTTCTCTGAACTCTCAAGAGGGAAGCAGTATTTCTTCCCTTGACTTTGCATCTTTCTTTTCCCCAGTCTGTTCAGCTTCCTAGGTGTCTGTCTGCTCCTGTACTTCCTGCCCCGTGCTCTTAATCTATAACCTGAGCAGATCTTCTTTTTTTTTGGTTTGTTTTTTTTAATTTAATAGCCTTTTATTTACAGGTTATATGTATGGGTAACTTTACAGCATTGACAATTACCAAACCTCTTGTTCTAATCTTTCCCCTCCTTCCCCCCACCCCCTCCCCCAGATGGCAGGATGACCAATAGATGTTAAATATATTAAAATATAAATTAGATACACAATAAGTATACAGGACCAAACTGTTATTTTGCTGTACAAAAAGAATCAGACTCTGAAATATTGTACAATTAGCTTGTGAAGGAAATCAAAAATGCAGGTGGGCAAAAATATAGGGATTGGGAATTCAATGTAATGATTTTTAGTCATCTCCCAGAGTTCTTTCTCTGGGCGTAGATGGTTCAGTTCATTACTGCTCCATTGGAAACGATTTGGTTCATCTCATTGCTGAGGATGGCCAGGTCCATCAGAATTGATCATCATAATATTCTTGTTGAAGTATATAATGATCTTCTGGTCTTGCTCGTTTCACTCAGCATCAGTTCGTGTAAGTCTCTCCAGGCCTCTCCGTATTCATCCTGCTGGTCATTTCTTACCGAACAATAATATTCCATAATATTCACATACCACAGTTTATTCAGCCATTCTCTAATTGATGGACATCCATGAGCAGATCTTCTGAAGGGCCAGCCCTCGGCTAAGATCTGTGGAATACATTGAGTACATGGGCCATGTCTCTGATTTATTTGGGGCTTTCTGCACTTTACCTCATTTTCTTGTCCTCTGGGTGGTGTAACTGGCTGGATTTCATCCAGTGGCCCCTCTTAGGATGGCTCTGCAACTTTGCCATCTGATGGGGTAGGGGGAGGACAGGACGGGGCCAGGGGTGTAAATGGGAAAGTGATGAAAATGTGTCACCTTAATGGTCCAGACAAATTCTCCTGAGGTTTAGAAGAGGAACAGATCCTGTGGCCTGAACTAGTTAGGAAGGACATCAAAGAAAAGTTTGGTTTTGAGCTAAGTCTTTAAGGATTGGAAAATGTGGCTGGGTGCAAGGCCTTTTGGGCCCAGAGAATGGCCTGAGCAGGGCCATGGGGTAAGAAAGGAGAGAGGGAGGAAGAAGGTGGAGGTGTGTTCTAAGGGAGGTTGGCTCTTCTACTGATGAGACTTGAGCACTTGGGAGCTGGATCAGTGTGCTCGCCAGCTCCTGTGGGCTCCGTTACTCTCCTGAGCTCGGGTTCTGTTCTGAACCGGACGCTTCCCTAAAGCTTCTCAGATTCAGCATGTTCAAACTCAGAATCATCTTTTCCGCCCGTCTTCCCAGTTTTCCCGTTGTTGAGAGACCCCCGTCCCATCCACCAGGCTGGAAGCTCTGTGTCCTTGAGCCCTCCCCACGCCCATGGATCTTCCCTCACCTCGTCCCTCTTTTGCGGCCGGCACCGTAAAGTTGGCGACGTGTCTTACAGATGGCTTGTTTCGGCCGCACGGCATCCTGGGAGCAGGGGCCATGGTTTCTCCAGTTTTCCAAGTGGGGACGAGCACATGCATGATTAGTGAGTGTCGGAGGCCGTTCACACTCAGGCTCGGGCTCTGAGCGCAGAGTTTCCCACTCATTCTTTCAGTTACCAAAGTGATGTTCCTAAAGTTCCCATCTGACCACATCACACTCCCCCCTCCCCAGTAACCCCCACTGGCCTCCAGGTCCGCACAGGTCAGATCAAACCCTCTGGCATTTCAGGCCCTTCCCGCCCCGACCCCTCCTGGCCTTTCCCTTTGCCCCTCTCCATGGGCTGCAGCTCCCCCGGCCTCCCAGCTGGACATTGTCCATTCTCGGATGCCCCCTTGCATGGGATGCTCTCCTGCGTCTTCTCCAGCCCTTGGCTTCCTGTGGGACTCGGCTCCGATCCCTCTGTGTAGAGGAGGCCTCTTCCAGACCCCCCAGGCTCCGATGCTCTCCTCTGTTACAAGGTGCCACAGAGGAGACCCCGGCCGGCCGGCTGCTCGTTCGCCGGAGCCCCTCATGGTCTTTGGGATCTGCCTTTGCCCTGGAGGCAGCGAGCTTTGCCACCTGCTTACTGGGAGACCCTCAGCAGGCCGTCTGTGAGGCAGCGGGCGATCGGTGGGTAGTTCTGGGGTCAGGGAGACCTGCCGGCTTGGGTGGGAGCCTTGGTTTCCCTTACTCCGCTGGAGAAAGGAATGGCAAGCCACTACAGGATCTGGCATGGTCCGGAACAACAATTCCTAGTCTGTAAAATGGGTGCAAAAGTAACCCCCTTTTCTTACCTCAAAGAGCTGTTGGGAACCCAGCCCTTTATGAGCTGAAGTGCCAGAAATAGAGACTGCCAGCATCCCTGCGGGGACGGAGCAGCGGAGAGCCAGAGGCCTGAGGCACTCATTGAGAGAAGCTGGGCAGCCAGTCTCGGTGGGTGAGACCCCCGTCTGCCTGCTGGGCCCTCGGGGGGGGGGGGCATCGTCTCTGCCCAAAGCTCTCTCGGAAGGGGCTGCTCCTCGACGGGCCCCCTTCCCTTGCCTCGGTAAACATGCCGGCAGGGCCCGGGCCCCTCCCAGACTCCCCGCTGCCCGGTCCAGGTGCTTGGGAGCTGTCCCTGGGGAGCAGGGGGGGAGGCCCCGGGCCCGGAATGCAAACGACCCAGCGGCATTTTTCTTTGGAACAGTTAGAGGAGTGAGCGGGGAGGGGAGGCTGTGTGTGCGTCCGTGGGTCGGCCCCTCGGAGGGAGTCGGCCGGGAGGGAGGCTGGTGCGCGGGGGCTGGGAGCCACCCTATCGGGAGGAAGTGCACTTGGTTACCAGTGGGGTTATTTTCATAACGGCTGCCCTGGGCTGCAGGGAGAGGGGGAAGGGGAGGGGAAGGGGTGACGCAGGGGCGGGGAGTAGGGCCACTGCCTCCAAACTAGGACTTGCTGCAAGAGAGCTGCTGCCTGAGCCCCAGGGCTCGCCCGCGGACCCGGAGCCCCCTCCCTGCTCTCCCTGCCTTCAGATCAGGTCATAATGGGTCCCAGTCCTTTCCTCCCTCCCTCCTTGTGTCGTCTGGGGGGGGAGCTCCTCGCCTGGGGGGGAGAGGAGGTCGAGGGCTCTGGGCACAGTGTGGTGAGGTGCCGGGGAAGCACGGGGCGACTGCTGAAACTCCTGAGAAAGGGCACCACACTGTGCCCCTGGACCAGGGGCAAGGAGTCCAAAAGAGCTGCCCCTGGCGTGGTAAATATTAACCCGGCTGGACAACTCCCTTGTCCTCTGCCCGTGGCCCTGCCACCCATCCTGTTGCCCTGCCAGCTTCCTAGGGAAAGCTGTCTGGGCTAGGAGTGGTGCTCTTCCCCTCCCTTCCTCCCCATGACCACCCGATTCTGGCTGATAAGGGAGGCCCCAGGGGATGGACGCCCTCCCCAGAAGGCTGGGCCCCGGCCTCTGCCTCTTTCCTTCCCCAGCCAAGGTCTTTACCCCCCTACCCCCCCCCCCCGGACATGAAAGAGGGAGCTCTGGGCCCAAATCCCAGGCCTCCCCCTTAGTCCCCCCCACCTGAGACAGACTCGTGGGCTTTGGGGGCCTTCGTTTTCTTGGGTAAAATGAGATGGTTGGGCCAGCTGATCTCCAGGGCTCCCTTCATTTTGAGTCTGCTAATGGACAGCCCCCCCCCCCCCCCCCCCCCCCCCCCCCCCCGCCCCTGGCCTTCTGCCCGAGGCTTTTGGGAGCCACACAGCTGGACCTTGGCACAGAGCCAGCCTCCCCTGGGGGCCAGGGTAGCCTTGGTGGGGGGAGGGAGGCTGGGCTTCCTGGAAGAGGGCTGTCTTCCCGGGAGGGAGGTCTCCTCCTGGTCTCCACTTGGGCCCTCCATCCTAGACAGACCGAGCAGCAGCTGTCGACTCCCCTGGGAGCCCCCTGAAGTCCAGGTCCCTGAGGGTCTTCGAGCGCTTTCTTAGGTGGGGGTGGCCCTTGCCAGAGCTTTTGAGGGTGGCCCGGAGCGCGCTAAGCTGGGCTGTGGGGACCCGGGAGCACTCTGGAGGAGCCGGCCGGGGCAGCGGGGCTGGAGCGGGCTGCAGAGCCTGGCACTCTGCGGCAGCAGCAAATACCCAGGGGGCCGAGACCGCCGGCCTCCTTCCTCATGTGGTGGCTTGTGGCTGCCCTTGGCACTCACACTTCCCTTCCCCCCCCCCCTTTAGCAGGAAAGCCCAGGAGCCGAGAGAGGCCTTGGGCTCGGTTAGGGGGAGAGCCGCCGGACCCCTTCCCAGCTTGGGATTCTCGCCGAGAGCCCCGGCAGGAAGCTGAAGGCTGCCTGCCTCCGGAGGGTTTTCCCAGCCTTGCAGCTAGGGCCGGTCAGATCCCAGGCTCCTGGAGAGCGTTTGAGGAGGAAACTGAGCCTGAGGCCCCTGAGCCCAGGGCAGGTTACAGAGGTGACCGGGGGCGGCTTGAGGCCCCGTGCCTGGGATGGCCGCTCTCCCGGGCACCTGCGCCCCTTCCTAAGGAGACTCATCCCGGGGGGGGGGGAATATTGGTATCTTAAGGCTTCTTCAGGAGGCCGGGGGTGCGGGGCAGCTGCTGGCCTCCCGGACAGGACCACAAGCCCTGGGCTCCGCAGGGTGGCTTTGGGGCGGGAGCGTCTCGGGCCCCGTTGTGGCCCTTCCACCTGGGCCCTCCCCCCGCCTGTCTGTCAGCGTATGAAGCGCCTACTGCGTGTGGGGGGCTGGGGAGGCCCTGGGAGCCGGGCTCAGGAGGAGCTGACCGCCGGGCCGGAGGGCTCAGAGCCTGCCCCGCCCCCACGCCTGTGGCCTTTGTGTTCTGGTGACAGCAGCATCAGGCGCTCTGTCGGGGTGACTCATCCCCTGCAGTCTGGGCAGCTGTCACAGGCGGGGGAAAGCTGACACCCCGCAGGGGAGCCAGGAGAGGGGCCGGGGCCTGGGAAAGGGCCCATACGCCGGTCACCGGGCAAGTCCCTGCGCCTCCCTGGTCTCCGCTGTCCAGTAGCACTTCGCAGGGTTGTTGGAGGGGGAAACAAGACAGTGAACTCAGTCACAGGGGCCCCTGCTCAGGACGCCCCGAGGGAAGGGTCCCATCCCCTAGCCGAGCCTCCCAGGGGGAGGGGGAGGGCGTGGGAGTGAAGGGAGCCCCCTCCCTGAGAGTTGGGAGAGGAGGGCAGGGCCTGAAAAAGGCCTGAGGGGCCATCAGGAGGCTGTGGGGAAGAAAGGGACCAGGGCTTGGCCTGTGGGAGTCAGCTCGGGGATGATTTTGGCAGCCAAGGGCAAGGTGGACTGGTATGGGGCGAGCCTGGGGCGGGGGGGGGAGTCCATGGGGGCAAGCCGGGGGGGGGCACGTGGGTGAGACGGGCCCAGACTGGGCACCCGTGGGGCTGTGCGAGCTTGCTTGGTGGAGGGAGGGGAGGTGGGCACAGGGCTGGAGGCAGGGGGAGGGACTGAGTTTGAGGAGCCCGTGAGCATCTGTCCGAGATGTCACAGAGCACCTGGCAGTGCCCCTGGGCCAGATGAGCTCAGAGGTCTGAGAGGGACCTGGCCAGGGCTGCCCATCTGGGAGAGAAAAGGAGCGAGGGCCCAGGGGCCAGGGGAACCTGGCAGTGGCTGCAAAGCGTCGGTCTCTGTGGCCGGCCCGGGGAGCCATGTTGCAGACATCCTTAACTTCCAGGCTGCCTTGTGGCCCAGATGGGAGGGAGCCTCGGGCCCGGGCCCGGCCTGCTGCCTACCCTCTGCCCACTTCACAAAGAAGCCCCCTTGGGGGGGCGGAGAAGGACGTGGCCTCGGGAGCAGCCTTGGAGGGAAGGGAGCTTCCCTCACCCCTCGCCGGGGCCCATGGAGGCCTTGTCAGGAAAGAATGGCCACCTGAGTCACTGGGATGGGGACTTCCCAGCGCCCCCATTCCTGGGAGCTCGGAGCACCTTCAGTGTCATTCATCCCCCAGGTCATTCCTTAAGGAGGGGCTGATGGAGCTTTGCCCCCCACCCCATTACCTGTCAGGCAGCTTTGCCTGCCGGCAGTCTCCTGCAGCCTGGCCAGGGGAGCCAGTGAGAATGGCTGGAGCTCCCCAGTGCCAAGAGACAGCCCTAGGCTGCGGGCACCCAGAGGGAGCGACCATCAGCCCCCTTCCCCCAAATCCTGTGGGAGCATTTCCTGCCGCTCTGTGGCTTGGGAGCCACTGGGGGTCTAGAAAAACCCACGTGATGGTTAGAGAGCATTGGGGTCCCTTCTCCTGCACTCCCTTGACAGAACAGGGCTTGGCCCGAGACCCTGGTAAGGACCCTCGCTCTGTGCCCTCCTGCTGGGCTCCTGGGCCCTCCTTTCTCCCGCTGCAGACAGGCCCCGTGTCCTCGGGCTTGGTGGGAGGAGGCTCCCAGACCATAGGCCACAGGCCCTGCCCACCGGGCCAGGTCCCTGCCGGCCCCTTCTGGGCTGGCCTGGGTTTTCTCTGCTCGGGGGCTGGCGGCAGAATGGTCCCTGTGGCTGCCAAGGCTGGGCTGCTTTGGTGCCTGGTGCTGGGCCGGCGGGGCTCCCTTCTAGCTCCCAGCGCTGCTTGTGGGCCCACAGGGTGCCCTGTGCTTGCCTCTGCTGTCTCATCGCTGGGCCCCGGGCACTGACGGCAGCTTTCTGTGCCCAACAGCTGCCACCCCCACAATGGAGACCTTCTTTAGGAGACATTTCAGGAGGAGGGGGCCGGGGGCAGGCCTCCGGGGACAGCGGCGGGGGAGCGGGGTGGCCCTGCCCACGGGCAAGGTGCGGCGGCGCTCCCCAGCGGGCCAGCCCTCCTCCTTGCTGGCGCAGCGGCGACGCTCCAGCTCCCAGCTCCAGGGCTGCCTCCCCAGCTGCGGGCTCGGGGCTTCCTGCCACTCCAGCACCGTGCCCCCAGGCCACGGCCCCCGCTTGACCGTGGAGCCCGTCCCACCGCGGAGATTGGCCCTGCCTGCTGGTGACGCTCCCCTCCTGGGGACCCCCGTGCCCTTTGCTGGTCTCATGGGGAAGAGCGAAGAAGAGGAGGAAGGGGCGGAGGGCCCAGGGCCAAGGCCCCCCGGGGCGGGAGGCAGGGAGCTGGCTGGCCCCGGGCCCCGGCCGCTGGGCATCGGGCCTCTGCTCCACATGCCCCGATGTCTGCGGCGACGCCGGAGGTCTTCCCACCTGCTCCCCGCTGACGTGGTGTATGACCGGACCGTCTGGGGCCTGCACGGCTACTACCGGCGTCTCAGCCAGTACCGGCCTCCAGGGCAGCCGCTCCCCCCTGGCACCGCCAGCCCCTTCCTGCTGGGCCCCCTGCGCCCCCTGTCCCGGAGGCGGCAAGTGGCCCTGAGACGCAAGTCAGCCGGACCCGAGGCCTGGAGCGCGCTGCTCTCGTAGGTATAGCGGCGTCCGCACAGGCGGAGCAGCCGGGGCTCCCTGGGCCGGCCCCAGGCTCTGCCCCCCTCGGCTGGGACCGCTGGAAGGAGCCGGGGCAAGGGGCGAGGAAGGAAAAGTCACGCTCCCCTTCCTCCAGCCCTCAGTGTTCCCTTCCTTTCAGGAAAGCCATTGCCAAGTCTGGCCTCCAGCATCTGGCGCCTCCAAACCCGCCCCCCGGGGTCCCCTGCAGCGAGCCTGAAAGGCAGATCCGGAGCACCGTGGACTGGAGCGTGAGTCGGGGGCCAAGGGGGCCTGTGGCAGCCTCTTGGAAAGGTCCCTGGTCCCTGCTTCCTGATGGGCCCCCCTCCCCCCACCATGAGACGGAAGTCTGGGGTGCACGGACTGGGCAGTGTGACTGGAGGCTGCCGAGGGCGGTTCTGGCCTGGGCCGAGGGGCGACCACCAGGCTTTGTCGGGGAAGGCCTGAGGCTCAGACCTCGGGGGAAGGGGCTCCGGGAGCCGCTCACGGGCCTGCCCCATCCCACAGGAAACAGCCGCCTACGGGGAACACATCTGGTTCGAGACCAATGTGTCTGGGGACTTCTGCTACGTGGGGGAGCAGTATTGCGTGGCCAAGATGCTGGTGAGTGGGGGGCTGCCCGGCGCGGGGCCCGGGAGGAGGGGGGCTGCTTGGTGGGGAGCTGGGGGCCCGGGCAAGGCCCTCGGGCTTACTCAGCGTGAGGATCAGGAGAACGGCCCCCGGGGAGTGTTCATGAGAGTAACACGAGGTGAAAGGTGTGAGAAGCGCATAGTGGGTGCTTTGTACAAGGGCCGTTCTGCCCCTGCTCCCTCAGAGCGCAGGGGGGCGGAGCGTGAGTCACTTG
This sequence comes from Sarcophilus harrisii, assembly GCF_902635505.1. Taxonomy (NCBI): domain Eukaryota; kingdom Metazoa; phylum Chordata; class Mammalia; order Dasyuromorphia; family Dasyuridae; genus Sarcophilus; species Sarcophilus harrisii. Next base: position 232,257,914 of record NC_045431.1, read on the forward strand.
GGATGCAGCTTTGGAGCCGGCACAGAGACTCTCTTCCGGAAGTCCTGGGCCTCCCCCCGTCAGTCAGTGGGTCCTGTGTGCTGGGCCCGGGCCCAGAGATGCAGAGATAGAGAGAAACAGAGACAGAGACAGAGAGAGGGAGACAGAGAGACCCAGAGACAGAGACAGAGAGAGAGAGAGAGAGGGAGACAAAGAGAGAGACAGAGACAAGAGAGACAGAGACAGACAGAGAGACCCAGAGACAGAAAGTCACCTGAGACTTGTGGAAATCTGTGTAGAACTGCACATGCTGAATATATATTGGGTTACTTGGTTGGGGGGGGCGGGTTGCAGAGATAAATGTTACAAATTTTCCTGCATTCATTTTGAAAATAAAAAGCTTTATTAAAAGCAACTCAGTCATCAGAGAACTCAGGGACACAGAAAGTCCCTGAGAGAGTGGCTGGGAGGAGAGGGTTAGGAGCCGAGTGGTGAGAGGAGAGCAGCAGGGGCGCCCAGAGTCCCTCCAATCCCTATGCCATCTCACTGTGCCTCGGTTTGCTCCTCTGTAAAATGGGCTGGAGAAGGGGCCGCCAGGCCCCCAGAGGGTCACCAAGGGACCCAGCTGCCCAACAGTGGCAGAGGAGAGTGGGGGGGGGCACCTGAGGGGGGACCTCTCTGAGGGGCTTAACTGCGGGTGGCAGAGGGGGCGTAAAACAGGCTTGCTGGGACGCAGGGACCAAGGAGATGGGAGCGTGTCCGGAGGTGGCCAGGAAGGGGCTGGAGGCGGTGGGCTGGGGATCCTGAGGGGGCTGTCAGCTGGAGGGGGGTCGCCTGGGTGGCTTCAGGCGTCAGCATTGGCAAGGAAGAAGGGACACCTCATCATGGAGGAAAGGAGCAGGCAGTCCCTATGTGTCTGTGGTCACACAGTGAGTGCCGAGGTCCTGGGGGCACTGCCCATTGGGCTGCAGTGGCTGGAGTAGGAAGGACCCTGGCCTTGGAGCCTCTGGCCCTGGGAGCTGGGGGCCCCAAGCAGGCCCCCCTGAGCCCCAGAGTCTCCTATTGGTGGAGGGCATGGTCCCCGCAGCTACTCTTGCCATAAAGTGCGGGCACCGGGATCTACCCTTTGGGCCCTGCCCCCCAACCCGCGCCCTTGCTCCCTGCAGCAGAAGTCGGTGTCTCGGCGGAAGTGCGCCGCCTGCAAGATTGTCGTGCACACGCCCTGCATTGAGCAGCTGGAGAAGGTAAGGGGCTGGGGCCCGAGGGTCCTCTCTGGGACCCAGGAAGGGGGCGGAGGGTGGGAGAGCTGCCAGCGCCTGCCTGGGGGGGGGGCACTGAGGGGGGCCGCACCCCTGGGGCCTGTGTTTCCTTACTTGCCAAAAGGAGAGGATGATCCTCGCTCTCCTCCGGCTTCATGTGCCCTGCAGCCGGGGTAAAGCCGAGGCGGCCGGACGGGCCAGGGGAGCCCGGCCAGGAGTGCTCCCTCCTCCTGGGGCCTCTGGTGCCCAGCCCGTGGAGCTCACCATGCTGTGTCCTCCATCCTCTGCAGATTAACTTCCGCTGCAAGCCGTCCTTCCGGGAGTCAGGGTCCAGGAACGTGCGGGAGGTGAGGACCCCCAGGACAGGAGCTGCGGCGGGCGCCCCTTGCGCCTGATAACCCCAGCCGCTCCCTCGAGCTTCCCCAAAGCGCCCCTGCCTTTCATTGGCCCTTTGACCCCTTGTCGGGGGCTGAGGATCCACCCCAGGCATGCTCCCCCTATCCCTGCTGGGGCCCAGGCCTCTGACCTGGGGTCTCCATCTCCCCGTGCCCCTCCCCCATCTCTTCCTTCTCTGCCCTCTCCAGCCGACCTTTGTCCGTCACCACTGGGTGCATCGGCGGCGCCAGGATGGCAAGTGCCGACACTGTGGCAAGGTGAGCCCAGCCGGGTGCCCCCTGCGGCCCCCCCTCCCGGCAGCAGTGAGCTCGCTCTTGGGCGGGGGGCACGACCTGGGGTCCGGGGACTGGTGTCCAGACAGGTGGCGGCCCCCGGGCCTCCTGCAGAGACTCGCTGGCCGAGTCACCCACGCCTGCCTCCCGGTGCCCCCCACCTTCTGCCCTGGGGACCCCCCGGGAGGAGGGTGTGCCCGGGGAGTGGACCCAGGCCTGGGCTCAGTGCCCCCCTGACTTCCCCCGCTTCTCCTCAGGGCTTCCAGCAGAAGTTTACTTTCCACAGCAAAGAGATCGTGGCCATCAGCTGCTCCTGGTGCAAGCAGGCCGTGAGTACCCCCCTTGTCTGCTGCGGGCTGCGGGGCGACCCGGGCCCCCGCTCAGCCCCCGCTCTCTCCCCCACAGTACCACAACAAGGTGTCCTGCTTCATGATCCAGCAGATCGAGGAGCCCTGCTCCCTGGGGGCCCACGCCGCCGTGGTCATCCCCCCGACCTGGATCCTGCGGGCCCGGCGCCCCCAGGTGAGGCCTTCGGACCCCTCCCCCCAGCATGGCTCTCCCCGAGGGCCCGGGCTCCCGTGGTGGAGCCCAGGCCGAGCCGCCCGCCCCCTCCCTCTTGCAGAACCCTCTCAAGGTCAGCAAGAAGAAGAAGAGGACGTCTTTCAAGAGGAAGTCCAGCAAGAAGGGGCCGGAGGTAGGGCCGGGCCTTGTTTGGGGCCTCCCCCAGGCCCCATCGGGAAATGGGCCCCCCCCAGTAACCGGTCACGGGGAGGGGGGGGGCAGCCCTGGGCTGGGGGCTTCTGGGAAGGAGCGGGGGCCGGGCTCTCTGCAGCTTCCCTCTCTTGCAGGAGGGCCGGTGGAAGCCCTTCATCATCAAACCGACCCCATCCCCCCTCATGAAGCCCCTGCTGGTGTTTGTGAACCCCAAGAGCGGAGGGAACCAGGTGAGAGCCAGCCCGGGGCCTCTGCCCCCCGCAGCCTTCCGGGAGCCGGACCGGAGGGAAGTCGTCTCCCCCGCTCCGCAGGGTCTCCCCAGCCCCGCCTTTAGCCCCGCCCCCCCAGTTCTGCCTCTCAGACCGTCTCCCTCCTTGTGTTGGCCCAGGGTTCCAAGATCATCCAGTCCTTCCTCTGGTATCTCAACCCCCGGCAAGTCTTCGACCTGAGCCAGGGCGGGCCCAAGGAGGCGTGAGTACCTGGTGTCTGGGGGGAGGGGGCGGCGGGGGCGCTGCGGGGCTGGGGCCCACCACCCTGCCTCTGACCCACAGGCTGGAGATGTACCGGAAAGTGCACAACCTCCGGATCCTGGCCTGCGGGGGCGACGGCACGGTGAGTGTGGGCGCCTCCACACGCGTGGGGAGCGGGGCTGCCGGAGTGGGGGCCCCCCGAGGCTGCAGGGAGGGGAGGGGCTGCCGGCGTGGGCCCCCCCCCCCCAGGCTGCAGGGGGCGGGGCTGCCGGCGTGGGGGCCCGAGGCGCCAGGCGTGGGGGGGGGATGGGCCTGGGCTGAGGCTGCTCTCCTCCTCTCCTCCCTCAGGTGGGCTGGATCCTCTCCACCCTGGACCAACTGCGCCTGAAGCCCCCCCCTCCTGTCGCCATCCTCCCCCTCGGCACCGGCAATGACCTGGCCCGGACCCTGAACTGGGGTGGGGTGAGAACTCGGGGCAGGGGAAGGGGGGAGGGAGAAGGCGGCGCGAGGGCCGGCCGGTCACCCGCCGGTAGGGCCTGGCCGCCATCCCCGCTCCTGCTTCCTCAGGGCTACACGGACGAGCCGGTGTCCAAGATCCTGTCCCACGTGGAGGAGGGCAACGTGGTGCAGCTGGACCGCTGGGACCTGAGAGCGGAGCCCAACCTGGAGGCGGGGCCCGATGACCGCGACGAGGGCGCCACTGACAGGGTCAGCCCCGGCCCCCCGCCCCGCCCCCGCCGCTCCCCTCCGCTGGCTCTGTCCTGACCCCCCCTCCCTCTTCCTTCCAGCTGCCCCTTGACGTCTTCAACAACTACTTCAGCCTCGGCTTCGACGCCCACGTCACCCTAGAGTTTCACGAGTCTCGAGGTTGGCGTCGGGTTCTTGTCCCAAGCAGGAGAGCGGGCTGAGTGAGGGGGGAAGGGGGAGAGGGGCTGCTCCGGGGTCCGGGGGCACCAGTGACACCCACTTTTCTCTCCCTGTCCCTGCAGAGGCCAATCCAGAAAAGTTCAATAGCCGGTTTAGGAACAAGATGTTCTATGCTGGGGTGAGCCGGCCCTGTCCCCCAGCCCCGCCCCAGCCCCCCGGAAGGCCGACCCCACCATGGCCCCTGGTCCTTCCCGAGAGGCCCGTCCTCCCTTCCCTCCCCGCTTCCCCCGTCCCGGGGCCTCCCCCGGCCAGGGGACCCTTCCCCCCCTCCCCCACCCGGCCTTTCCATTTCCCATGGCAGCTCCCAAAGGACTTGGAAGCCCCAGTGGTGGGTTCCTCCTCCCGGCCCCCCCAGGCCGGGGGTCGGGGCGCCCCTCCCCCCTCCCCCCAGGCTTTTGCGTGTGTGGCAACCGACCCCAAGATAGGCCCCGAAGCCCCAGGCATCGGTTCCCTGAATATCCCCAGGTGGAGGGAGGCAACCCCGGGCCCCGTGGTCCGGCCTTGGTTGGGCCCACCCCTCCCCTGCCCCCCAGGTCTGCGGGACCAGCCGGGGCCACCCGGGGCCAATGACTTTGAGCCCCACGCGCGGCGGGTCCTCATCTCCTTCCCATCCAGGTGAGGGGGCCGGGGGGTGTGGGGCAGGGGGGGCCCGGGGATCTCCTTTGGCCCGGCCCTCCAGGTCGGACCCGGCCCTCCCCAGGCCCCGGGTCGACCCGGCCGGCCTCCCCTCGGTGGGCCTGGGCCCCAACTGGGGCTCCTGACCCGTCGCCCTCCACGGGGCCCCATTCGAAGGCCCTAACCCTGGCCCCTCCCACCCCAAACTCCACTGCTCTGGCTCCTCCCTACCCTTCCCTGCCTCTCACCCTCCTACGGCTCCCCTGACTTTCCCTATCCCTCCTACTCTCCCTGCCCTCTGCCCCTCCCCAGGCTCCCTGACCTGGCCCCTCCCACCGGGCTCTCTGACTGCTGCTGGCTCCTCCTACCGGGCTCCCTGACCTCTCTGACCCCTCCTACTGGGCTCCCTGACTGTTCCTAGTCCCTCCTACTGAGCTCCCTGACCTCTCCTGGCTCCTCCTACTGTGCTCCGTGACCTCTCCTGGCCCCTCCTACTGAGCTCCCTGACCTCTCCTGGCTCCTCCTACTGTGCTCCGTGACCTCTCCTGGCCCCTCCTACTGGGCTCCCTGACCTCTGGCCCACCCCTGACTCCTCCCTCTGCCTCCCCCTCCACAGCCAGCAGCCTGTCCCCGAGCAGCTACGCATCCAGCTCCGCAGGGTCAGCATGCACGACTACGAGGCTCTGCACTATGACAAAGAGCAGCTAAAGGAGGCCTGTGCGTGATCCTGGGCATGGGGGATGGCTGGGGGAAGGACGCGGGCCGGCCCGGGCTGACGGGCGCCCCATTGTCTCCACAGCCGTTCCACTGGGCACCGTGGTGGTGCCGGGGGACAGCGACCTGGAGCTCTGCCGGACCCACATCGAGAGGCTGCAGCAGGGGGTGAGGAGGGGAGGCAGGGGCTCCCACCCAGGCTGAAACTGGGGAGGGATGGAGGAGGAGGCCTGGCACCTTGCTGCACAGCCCCCTTGGGCCCCGGCTGTAGGTCTGGCCCCTCACCTTTCATCCTTCCCGAGCAGGAGCCCAATGGAGCCGGAGCCAAGGCTTCATCAGGCCAGAAACTGTCCCCCAACTGGTGTTTCCTGGATGGTGAGCCCTGGCCCAGGAAGGGGTTGGTCCTGTGGGTGTCCAGAAGGGCCAGGGGACACGGGGAGGGGGCATCAGGGAGCTGGGGCAGGGGAGTCCAGTGCTCTTCACGCCCCTTTCTTTCCCACAGCAACCACGGCCAATCGATTCTACAGGATAGATCGGGCCCAGGCAAGTACAGAGGAGGCCGGCCCCCCCACAGCCTGTCTATCCCCCCCGCCCCCCGGGGCTTCCCTGGAGTCCAGGGCACAGAGCCCACGCCCAGAACGGCCTCTCTCTGTAGGGGGGGAGTGGGCACCTGCGGAAGACACCAGGGGGAGCCGGGGGGGGGGGGGGCGGGGGGAACTGCCATCTCAGACCTGCCTCCCGAAGCTTCCCCAGGGTGGCCATGAAGGAGCCTCCAACATGGCAAAGGGGCCTGATGAGCCTGGCGAGAGCCCAGACCCTCTGTCGGGAGGGAGACTGGGAGGCACTTGTGGAGGCTGCTGGGACCGGTGGGGGAAGGGCTGGGGGAGGGGTCTTAAAGACCCTGGGCCCAACGGGAGCCACCGGCCCTGGAGGGCTTGGCCCTTGCAGGTGGAGAGGAGCTTGTGGGGAAGGCGGAGAGCAGCCCTTCTCTGAGCTGAGCCCTGAGGGGAGCCGTGTTGGGGGAGGGGCAAGACAGCCTGGGGAGAAGATGGAGGCAGGAACCTAAAAGCTGTTTAAGGGACTGCGCATAGGCCCGGGGGGCTGGGAGATGGAGCATGGCCGGGCCCAGGAAGATGACGGCCTGGAGGCCTGCCCAGGGAGAAGGGCAGGAGGAGGGGGATGGGATCCCCACACCCGGCAAACCGAGGCCGGGCAGCGGCCAAAGGGGTTGGACTCTGGAGGGCTCGTTGGGAACGGCCCCAGCCCAAGCTGACCGGGAAGACTTTTATTAAACACCTGCTGAATGTGAAACGTTGGTGGGAGAGGTGGGGGGGGACAGGGTCTGGCCCCAACACCCCCTCCCTCATCTTCCCGAGCTCCCCTGCCACCCCGAGGACTCTTTGTGACCCCACTGAGGGTTTCCTTGGTAGAGAAGCTGGAGGGGTCGGCCATTTCCTTCTCCAGCTCATTTTTTAGATGAGGAAACTGAGGCAGGCAGGCTGGGAGGAAGGGTCCCCGGCCTCAGGCCTGGCACTCTGCACTGCGGCGCCCTCTAGTGCCCGTGTGTGGGATAAGTCCAAGGCAAAGAGTAAGAGGCAGGATTACTAAGGATTTCAGGGGGGTACAATGCGGAGGGATTGGGGGGTTGGGGGGGGGTCTGTGGGCGTGTGAGAGAGCGAGTGCGCCACGCCCGCACTGTACACAGACACACAGAATTCACATGGGGATTATTTAATAATAAATGTATCGCTGAGTGGAGACCGCAGGAGACCGGGCGGGTGCAGGCAGAAGGCGGGCTTCTCTGCCCCTGCAGGCGGCCCCGGGCAGGGGGGGGGGCACTGGGAGAGGCCCGAGGGCTTGACCAGAGCCTGCCTTACAGGAGCACCTCAACTACGTGACGGAGATCGCCCAGGACGAGCTCTACGTGCTGGACCCTGAGCTGCTGGGCAGGCCCGCCCTCGAGGCTCCCCAAAGCCCCGGCCCCACCTCTCCACCTCCCCCGTCCCCCAGGCCCAGGTGTGCACCCCCTGTCCAGAGAGTCCCCGGGCACGATGGGAAGAGGGGTCCTCATGGGGTGGGGGAGCGAGCCTGGCCCCAAATCGCAGCTCCCTCACGTTTTCCCCCTCCTGTTTCCAGACCAGATCAAGGGGATGCGATGCCCCCAAAAGGTGAGGAGCCTTCTCTCTTTGGGCTCTGGGCAGAGGTGAAGAGTGGGGAGGGGGGGGCCCCTGTTGGCGAAGCCGGCAGAAGGAGGGCGACGGGAAGTTCCTGCAGCCGGCCCCAGATGGTCCTCCCTGAGCCTCCCAGCAGCCAGCAGATGGCTGCAGGACAGGGCCAAGATGGACGCCGGGCACCCTCCCCTCTCCCCGGCGAGTGCCCCCACCCTTCCCCAGGACAGAAAGGACTAGTGAGCCCTGAGACCTGTGAAACCCGAAAGTGAATAAATGCAATATGTGCAAAGCAGTGGATCACTGAGTCTGGGGGGGAGGGCACGGGAGCAGGGTCCCTGCGGGAGGTGCCCACCACCCTCGCCCGTAACCAGCAGGTGTCCTTCTGTAGGTGAAAGCTTGATAGAAGCTGCTGAGAACAATGACTTCTGTAAGGTATTGCCTCCCCCTCCCCTCGGGTGGGCTCTGAGACCCCAGGGGGCCCTTCCCTGGCACAGGACAGCTTGCTGGGGGGGGTCCCTAGGGTCCCCCTAGGACCCTAGGAAAGTTGGAGGGAGAAAAAGCCCAGGGAGCCGGAAGCTCGTCTCCCCATCCCCCACCTGCCGTCCCCTCAGTTCCAGGAGCTCCACCGAGCTGGGGGGGACCTCATGCTGCGGGACGAGAGGGGCCGCACCCTCCTGCACCACGCCGTCAGAGCGGGCAGCAAGGAGATCGTCCGCTACCTCCTGGAGCACGGTGAGCGCGGCTCCTCTCCAGGACCTCCCTGTGGGGCCTGGGGACGCCCCTGCTCAGATCCCTCTCCTCCGGGAATGGTGTGGCTGAGGCGACTTTTCCATGTCCCTGGAGCAGGGTGGGGGGTGGCCCCCTTTGTTTTGCACCCCCTCCCACCTGAGCTGTCTGACCTCCCCTCCGCTTGTGTTCCAGCCCCAATGGAAATCATTGATGCTGTGGAAGAGAAGTGAGTGTTGCCCCTTTAGCCCTGTGCTGGTGCCCAGACCGAAGAGCCCACCCTCAGGGGGGAGGGGAAGGGGGCCCGTGGGGGGGGGTCTTGTCTTGTCCCGGATCCCACCCGGCTGCTCCCCCTGCAGTGGGGAGACATCTTTGCACCAGGCAGCTGCCCTGCGCCAGCGAACCATCTGCCACTACATCGTGGAGGCCGGAGCCTCTCTCATGAAGACCGACCTGCAGGTGCCCGCTCGGGGAGGGCCGAGGGCCGGGCTGGCGCGGCAGGGTCTGGGCTCCCCCTGCCCAGCGCTGGGGAGTTGGCAAGGGAAAGGTCTGGGAGAGTCGGACAGACCGTGGGTGACCCCAGCTGTTTGGGGGGGCGCGGGGACCCCGGCATTCACTGTGTGCTGGCCCCCAGGGCGACACCCCAAGGCAGCGGGCAGAGAAGGCCCAGGACAAGGAACTGGCCGCCTACCTAGAAAACCGGCAGCACTACCAGATGATCCAGAGAGAGGACCAGGAGACGGCCGTGTAGCCGGTGACCCCGGGATCTTCCCCTGCTCCAGGACCGGGATGGGGGTGCGGCAGGGGGGCCAGCCCCCGGTCCCACTTGTTCACACTGCTACATTCCACCGGGCCGTGGGGGCGGCCGGCGCCGTGGGGGGACCCCGCCTGGGGAAGGAGCCCCATGGCTGACCGGGCCTCCAGGGAGGACCACAGAGACGGACTCGGAGAGCCCCTGCACCCCCATCCTGTGCATGCTTCTGTTACCTGGCTTTTGAGCCCCGGGCTCTATCCTGGAGGCCCCAGCCTCCGCCCCCACCCACACAGAGGGAGGAAAGTTGCCTCGAGAGCCAATGACCTGCCCACGGTAGCCAAGCTGTGGGCCATGACTGTGCCCGGACCGGCCACTGACCCTGGGAGGAAGGGAGACGCCGGGGCTTGGGGGAGAGGGAGCCTGGACCTGAAGAGATGGAGCCAGAGGCCAGGGCCCTCCAGAAGCCCCTCCCTGGGGGAGCCGGGCTCCGCCTCCCCCACCCCTCGCACGCCACCCTCCACATTTCACAACAAGGGGGGGGAGATCCATCCTGCACAGGGGGGTGGGGGGTGCCCCGGGAAGCTGGTCACGGTGTCATGTTTACAGCCCAGCTGGGTGTAACTCAGTAAAGTGGATGTTTTTTTTTCCTAACTGACGTGTGTTCCTGGGGTTGGTGGGGACCAAGGGCCCTGGGCAGGGGGCTGGGGGGGCGGGGCTCGGGGGTCAAACTTTTGTGCTTGGAGAGGCCCAGCCCCGTGAAGGAGAGAGCTTTGGAACTGAGCCCCGGGTGCTGTGGCTGCTGTGCCTCAGTTTACTCATCTCTGAAGGGTGGGAAAGGGCCCCCGCCCACCGAGCCTCAGAAGAGGCAGACGGCCTCCTGCAGGAGGCCAGGGTCAGCTTCTCCTGAGCCCGGAGCTGGACTCAATTCTGCTTCTGCCACTGTGGGACCTTGCTCCGGTCCCACCCCCAGCCTCCATCTTTACCTCTGCAAAATCAGGGGGCTGCATTAGGCGACCTCCAGGGTCCCAGCTTCTGGGGCCCCGAGAGCTGCCCCCCCAAAAGCCTAGGGTCCAGAAGGAGCCCAATCCAAGCCCTGGGAGGCAGAGGGGCTCAGCCTCCGGCCCGCCTTCTGGCTTTGTTACGTGGGCACCTAGGGGCCCCCCAGCTTTGAGTGAGAGGAGGGGAAGCAGGCTCTGGGGGTGACTTGGAAGAGAAGTGGGCCCTGCGCACTCCCTCGGGGAGTTGGCAGAGGACAGGCTGGGACCTCCACACTGGGGGGAGTGGGGGGAGAACACAGGTACCTTCCGGTCCCACCAGCTCAGGCCCCAAATGGGGAAACTGAGGCCGCAAAGGCCCTGGGGCTAAGGACGGTCCTCCAGGAGCGCACGTGCTCAGCTTGAGGTCCCCCCTAACCTCCTCCAGCTAAAAAGGAAACCTCAGTTTCCCCAAGAGTATGGGACCCCCAGCTTTGCAGTCCGGGGGGCGTCCCCGAGCCGGCCGGCCGGCCCCTGAGGGGCGGAGGCAGGGGCTGGCCCCTCAGGGAGGGTCGGGGCCAATGGGAGCCCCTCCCCTCAGTGGGGAGGGGGCGGGGGCCCATGTGACCGGCTCAGACCGGTTCTGGAAACAAAAGGGGCCGGGGCGGGAGGAGCCGGAGCGGGACGGTGGGCCGGGCAGGGGCGCAGGCGGCGGGACCCGGAGCAGGCAGCGAGCGAGCGATCGGGAGCAGCGGCAGCGCCGGGGCCGGGCCGAGTGAGCGAGCGAGGGAGGGAAGGAGGGAGGGAGGGAGGGGGCGCCGCGGGCAGGCGGAGGCTGCACGGGCGCACGAGGAGGGGAACCCCCGCGGCTCAGGGAGCCCTCGCGCGCCGCCCGCCGGGGCCCCCTCGGCCCGGGCTGGCTAGGCCCCGGGACCCCGCCGGGCCCGGGCTGAGCGGGGGAGAGGAGGGCCGGAGGCTCCTGGTCCGGGGGGGGGGGGGGGGGGGGGGGGGGTCCCTTCACGCCCTCACCGCCCCCTCCCCCCCCAGGATGCAGCTCCGAAACTTCCTTGTGCTCACCCTCATGGCCCTCCTGGCCCTGCCCTCCGAGGCTGCAAAGAACAAGAAAGGTGATGGGGAGCGGGGGAAGGGGGGGGGGCGCCCGCCCGGGCCCGGGAGCTGACGGCCGCGGGCCCCCGTTACAGACAAGGGCAAGAAGGGCGGCTCCGAGTGCCAGGAGTGGGCCTGGGGGCCCTGCGCCCCCAGCAGCAAGGACTGCGGCATCGGCTTCCGGGAGGGCAGCTGCGGGGCCGAGACCCGCCGCCTCAAGTGCAAGGTGCCCTGCAACTGGAAGAAGGAGTTCGGAGGTGAGGGAGGCGCCGGGCCGAGCGGGGGCCGGGGGCAGCTCGGGGGGGGGGGGCAGTTGGGGGGGGCCGGGGGCGGGGCTGACTCCCGCCCTCTCCAGCTGACTGCAAGTACAAGTTCGAGAGCTGGGGCGCGTGCGACAGCGGCACGGGCACCAAGAGCCGCCAGGGCACCCTGAAGAAGGCCCTCTACAACGCCCAGTGCCAGGAGGCCATCCGAGTGACCAAGCCCTGCACCCCCAAGGCCAAAGCCAAGATGAGAGGTCCGTAGCTTGAGGGCCCCGCCCCCCCCTCCCCCCCAAGTCGGAGCCCCTGCGAGCCCGCGGCCCACCCGAAGGCTGACGTCTGGCTGAGCCGTGCGGGGGGAGAGGGGGCGGGGCGGGGACGGATGGGGGTGGGGATACACGGGAGGAGGAGGGGCTGACCTCCGGACCCTTCCTTGCCCCCACTAACCCCGTCTGGTTTCTGTTTCGCAGCCAAGAAAGGGAAAGGGAAGGACTAGACTCCGGAGCGCCGCCTGACCGGGGGGCTTTGCCTCTGAGGGACCCCCGATGCCCCATCCTTTCCCTCTCTTCCCCTTCCCAGCCCCGCCCCCCAGAACTTACTCCACACCAGGTGCCTTGTTGCTACTCTTCTCTTTATCAATCACAAAGCCCTCCTCCCTTTCCCCGCCATTATTTCTAGCCCTGCCCCTGAGCCCTGGGGGAGGGGGGGACCAGCCCCTCCCCTCCCGGCCCTAGCTCCCTCTCACCCGGGGCGGGAGCCCCGACTTCAGCCTAGCCCCAGGTCCTTGTTCAAGCCGCCACCTTGGTTAAAAATAAAGTCTTCTCTTTTTTCCAATAAAAGCCTTTTGTTTTTAATATATAAAAGCTCCCTTCTCTAATGGTTCAGCTGCGATTTGGGGAAAGGATGCTCTGGGGTTTGGGAGGGAGAGGGAGGGCCGAGGGCCGACATCCAGGAAGCAGAGGCCGATTCCTTACCCAGACTCCCGGGGGAGCTCGGGACTCGGGGAGCAAACGGGGGAGCGGCAAACCTAGAAATAGAGACAGGTCCGAGACCTTCTCCCCTGTGACCCTCCTGGGCAGTGGCCGGGGCTTGGGGAGCCAGACCTCCCAGCAGAGCGGGGCCCAACTCCTCAAAGAACCAGCCTTCCCACCCTGCCCTAGACGTCCCCTTCATGGAGCTGCTGTGAAGGAAACGGAGTCAGCCCACGCCCCCGGAAGTGACCCATTACATAGAGAGAAGCTGAGGCTCACAGAAGAAATGACCTGCCCACTAACGGGAGAGAGGGGAGCTCCGGCTACTCCCCCTCTTCTCTGTGCTCTCCTCTCCTCCCTCCCTCCTTCTGTCTCCCTGTCTCTCTGTCTCCCTCCCTCCTTCTCTGTCTCTGTCTCTGTGTCTCCCTCCCTCCTTCTGTCTCCCTGTCTCTGTGTCTCCCTCCCTCCTTCTGTCTCCCTGTCTCTCTGTCTCTGTCTCCCTCCCTCCTTCTCTGTCTCCCTGTCTCTGTGTCTCCCTCCCTCCTTCTGTCTCCCTGTCTCTCTGTCTCTGTGTCTCCCTCCCTCCTTCTCTGTCTCCCTGTCTCTGTGTCTCCCTCCCTCCTTCTGTCTCCCTGTCTCTCTGTCTCTGTCTCCCTCCCTCCTTCTCTGTCTCCCTGTCTCTGTGTCTCCCTCCCTCACCTTCCCCGTCCCACCGCCACAGGAGTGTTTTTCAGGGGGAGGCCGTGATTGTGGGGTCCGGGGGCCCCTTCCTTGTCCCCTGGTCGGCCCTTCCCTCACTTCCCTCGGAGCCTCATTAGCCTCTGGATTCGGCCTCCTGTCCTAAGCAGGGAGGGCCACAAGTAGCAGAGCCTCCCTTTGGCTCAATAGACCAGAAGCCATGGGGGGAGGAGGGAGCTGCTGCAGCCAGGGAGGAGATGGGGGGACAAGGCAAGCTCGGGCTCAGCCGCCCTATCTGAAGTCCATGGCATGACCCGCCAAGGTCACGTGACCTGGGGCGGGGGGGGGGGGGACCCAGTGACCAGGCTGCAGGGGGGGAGCGGGAGTTTGCGGAGGAGGCTGGAGGGTCGGGCGGAGCCCTGCATGCAGGTGGGTAAAGGGCAGGCAGTCCCATGGACACCGGGGGTCAGGGCTGTTCCCCCTGCAGCCGCAGCCCGATCTCCCCCTCCCTCCTCGGGCCCACCAGACTTCCTGAGGGCTCCGTTTGGGCCAGAGCTTCCCCTGCGGCCGCAGCACCTTGGCCAGCACTGCCTCCCCTAGTCCTCAGGTGTTCTGTCCTCCCTGAACTGTCAGGGACTGGTTCCCTTCCTTCCTTCCCTTCAGGCACCCCCAAACCCCCTCCCCTGCCCTCTCAAGGGCACCCAGCCCCTTCTGCCCAGAGGTCTGTCGGGTCCGGGCCTTTCTCGGAGTCCTGAGAAGAATCCACACAACCGCTCTGGAGCCCAGTCCGCCTTGGTTCCAGCAGCAGCTCGGGCGGGTGGGCCCTACCCCCGTGGGGGCTGAGGAATGGGGATACCGTGAGGACCGGGCCTTGGGTTTCCGCTCTGGCGACTGGGCTCAGCCCGGGGCTGCTCTGGGCCCCGCCCGTCCGAGTCCACTCTCCCTCTCGGGTGGGCCGGGCGGTGGGCGTCCCCGTCCGCAGGGCCGGTGCCCACTTACCTGGCAGTACCAATGTTTCTGTACTGGCACAGGAGCAAGTGCTTGAAGGTCTTCTTGAAGGTGGCGTTGCAGAGGGCGTAGCAGGCGGGGTTGATGGTGCTGTTGACGTAGCAGAGCCAGTAGCCGATGGACCAGACGGTGTCGGGGACGCAGCTCTGGCAGAAGGTGTTGACCAGCACCATGACGTTGTAGGGCGTCCAGGTGACGATGAAGGCCAGCAAGATGGCGAAGATGGTCCGCGTCACCTTCCTCTCCCGCGCCGCCATCTGCCGCTTCTTCCTCACCTGGTTGCGGGCGATGCTGGCGAACTTGCGGGCCACGTTGGCGGCCGGGCGCAGGCCGGCCGGCGTGGCGGGGACGATCTCGATGGCCGTCACACACTCGTTGCCCGTCTGCTTCGTGACGATCTGTATCTTGGACCACTTGGAGGCCGGGTTGAGCGCCCGGGGGCGTGGGGGCAGCGGGGTGGACGGGCTGCAGCCGGTCTCGGCCGTCGAGCCCTCGGTGGGGGGCCTCTCCCTGGTGTTCTGGGTGACGCTGGCCGAGCTGGAGTCGTTGGACGTGTCCTTGTCCTCGGGGGGCCGGGGTGGGAGCAGGACCGGGGGAGGGGCTTCCTCCAGCCTCCCGTTGCGGATCTCTTCCTTGGCGGCCTCCGCCGGCTTCCGGTTCGGGTTCTTGCCGCTCTGCTGCTTCATGAGGGGGCTGCGGAGGAAGGAGAGGCCCTTGGCCTTTTTCTCCTTGGGCCTCGGGCGGGTTTGTGGGGGCGACTGGCCAGGGAGTGGATGTGCCGTCAATGACCCACGGGCGGGAACCCGCATGGGTGCAAGGTGACCCGGGGTTGGCGGAACTGGATGAAGCACTGATTGTCCGGCACCCCCACCCCACCTGCGAAGAGGAGGCCGGGCCCAGAGCAAGGAAGACCCGGGGCCGACAGAGGGCCCGCCATCTTGGTGAAAGCCTTGGGAGGTCAGGGGCTTGGTACAAAGTGGCGGAGCTGATGATGAGGGTTCATCACCGGTCTGTTCCGTGGTCAGGCCAGCCACGGGAACCCCCCCAGGGGCCAGTAGCCCTTGATGATGTACACGGTGTAGAGGTTCATGGAGAAGGCCCCAATGATGAGGTCGGCGCAGGCCAGGCTGAACAGGAAGTAGTTGTTGACCGTCTGCAGCTGCCGGTTGACCTTGATGGAGAGCATGACCAGAATGTTGCCCACGACCGTAACCAGGCTCAGCGAGCCAGTCACTGTGGCGATGAACACCATCTCCACCGTCTCGTAGCGGTTGGGGGCTGCCGGCATGGCCTGCACCGACTGGTCCGACTGGTTGCCGTAGCTGCCGTTGACAGGGGTGAAGTTGGCCATCTTAGAGTGAGGGCCGGGCCAGGAAGGGGTGCCAGAGGGCGGTAAAGAGCCTGAGGAGACAGAGAAAGGGGGTTGGGAAGGCAAGAGGGGAGGGGGGGCAGCAGGACCCCCCCAGCCCCATCCAGCCCCGGGCCGCCCCGACACCTGTAGGAGGTCTCTGCAATAATTGGAGCTCGGGAATCATTCCTGATCTTTTCGGTATCTGGGAAGTTGTGGTGAGAACACTACCATTCTAGGTTAAAAAACAATGGTGATGGTGATGGTTATGGTGATGAAGGTGATGGTGATGGTGATAGTGATGGTGGTGATGGTGATGAAGGTGATGGTGATAGTGATAGTGATGGTGGTGATGGTGATGAAGGTGATGGTGATAGTGATGGTGATGAAAATGATGGTGATGAAGGTGATGGTGATGGTGGTGATGGTGATGAAGGTGATGGTGATGGTGGTGATGGTGATGGGTGATGGTGATGGTGATAGTGATGGTGGTGATGGTGATGAAGGTGATGGTGATGGTGATAGTGATGGTGGTGATGGTGATGAAGGTGATGGTGATAGTGATAGTGATGGTGGTGATGGTGATAGTGATGGTGATGAAAATGATGGTGATGAAGGTGATGGTGATAGTGATAGTGATGGTGGTGATGGTGATGAAGGTGATGGTGATGGTGATGAAGGTGATGGTGATGGTGGTGATGGTGATGAAGGTGATGGTGATGGTGATAGTGATGGTGATGAAGATGATGGTGATGGTGATGGTGATAGTGATGGTGATGAAGATGATGGTGATGGTGATGGGTGATGGTGGGATGGTGATGGTGATGGTGATAGTGATGGTGATGAAGATGATGGTGATGGTGATGAAGGTGATGGTGGTGATGGTGATGAAGGTGATGGTGATGGTGATGAAGGTGATGGTGATGGTGATAGTGATGGTGATGAAGATGATGTGATGGTGATGAAGATGATGGTGATGGTGATGAAGGTGATGGTGATAGTGATGGTGATGAAGATGATGGTGATGGTGGTGAAGGTGATGGTGATGGTGATGGTGATGGTGGTGATGGTGATGAAGGTGGTGGTGATGAAGGTGATGGTGATGTGATGGTGATGAAGATGATGGTGATGGTGATGAAAATGATGGTGATGAAGGTGATGGTGATGGTGATGAAGGTGATGGTGATAGTGATGGTGATGAAGATGATGGTGATGGTGATGAAAATGATGGTGATGAAGGTGATGGTGATGGTGATAGTGATGGTGGTGATGGTGATGAAGGTGATGGTGATGAAGGTGATGGTGATAGTGATGGTGATGAAGATGATGGTGATGAAGGTGATGGTGATGGTGATGGTGATGAAGATGATGGTGATGAAGGTGATGGTGATGGTGATAGTGATGGTGGTGATGGTGATGAAGGTGATGGTGATAGTGATGGTGATGAAGGTGATGGTGATGGTGATGAAGATGATGGTGATGAAGGTGATGGTGATGGTGGTGATGGTGGTGAGTCCTAACAGGCCACACTTTACAAAAACAAAACTTTACAGAAGTGACTTTATTGGAGCCTCACAACAACCCAGTGATGTAGCAGCTCCTAGCAGCTCCATTTGAGAGATAAGGAGCCTGGGATCAGCGAAGCGGGCCTGCGTCTCGGAGCCGGGGAAGAGACACAGTGGCATGAAGAGATCTGCCCATGAGCGGCGGCCTCGGAGCCAAAGCCAGCTTTGCTTCTCCCTCTGTCCCTGCGCGTCTCTAATCCCCGATGCCGCGAGGGCCGTGGACCAGAGGCCCCTTTACCAGGGACTCGGCCCTGGCTCCCGGGCTCCCTTCCCCCTCCTCAGCTCTGCAGGACAAGTGGGCCCCGGTCTCCTCCGGTGACGGTCCCCAGGGGTCCCTTGGCGGGAGGGTCCCCAGGGGGTAAAGCAGTTCAGAAGTCTCAGCAGAGGCTGGAGGAACCTCCCCCCCCCCTCAAGGGCGGGACCGGGGGGTCTGGGGGGGGGGGGCTCCAGTCCGTCCCCAGCTACGGCGTCTCCCTCTGTTGGTGGTCCTAGAAGGAGTCGCTCCGGGCTCCCGGGCACGCGGGCGCTTTGAATAAATGCTTTTTTATGTTCATTTAACTCTTTCAGTCAGAGAACAAGCACTTATTAAGCACTTGCTGTATGCTCTGCGTACATAAGGCAAAAGCAGGCGTGCGTGCCCCCAAAGAGCTTCCCGGCTAACGAGGACCGGCAAGATGCTGAGGGACTTGCCCCCTTTCCTCCCAGCTGCCCCCCTACCGGCCCGGGAGTCTGCTGCGCAGCGTCCGCAGGGGGGCGACGTGTAAGGCGCACCGGGAGGGGGCGGGGCCCCTGGCGGGAGCCGGAGGCGCGTGGGGGGGCGCTGGGCGGGGCCCCGTGAGGAGAAGGGACGCCGCCAGCCCCGACCCCCAGAGGCAGGGGGACGCCGAGGGGGGCGCTAGGGTGTCGGGGACCTCGGGGGGAGTCGGGGACCTCGGGGGGAGTCGGGGACCTCGGGGGGAGTCGGGGACCTCGGGGGGAGTCGGGGACCTCGGGGGGAGTCGGGCCGTGGCGACGCTGGCCCCCCGCGGGGAGCTGACCCGTCTCAGAGCGTTCAGGGGAAGCGCCCGGGCCCCGCGGCCATCGACCGACGGCGGCCGGGGGGGGGGGGGCCTGTGTCCCCAATTTCCATTTTACGGGTGAAGAGACTGAGGCTCCGCGCAATGAAACGCTGCCCGAAGTCGCCCGAGCACTGAGCCCACGGCCTGGCCCGCGCGGCTTCTCTTTGAGACAGTCCCTGCCCCACGCTAAGCCTCAGCGGCCTGCTCCGTAAAAGGGGCGGCTGGCTGCATGGGGAGGTATCGAAGGCGGCCGCCGTCATCCCCAGGCCCCGCCAGAGATGCTGACCCACGGCAAAGTCCGGCCCCCGGCCCCGGCGGGCGGGGCCTCGAGGGGCAGCCCAGACGCCCAAGCTCCAGACTCCCAGGCCGGGCTCTCCCCGCAGCTCCCCAGCCATCTGGGCGCCCGCCGGGGGGTCACGGGCTCCCCGGAGCCGCTGACAGCCCCTCCCCCGCCCCTCCCGCCCACTCCGAAGTGAAAATCGCACGCAGGTTTCCTTTTCCCAACATCGCGCCCTCCCCCCGCTCCCTCCCACGGCAGCCCCGGCGCCTCGGGGTGACTCCGCTCCCGCCTCACGTGTGCGGCGGCACGCGGCCCGCGCCCGCGCGCCCGCCCGCCCCGCCCCGGGCCCCGCCCACGCGCCCGCCCCGCCCCCGCTCACGCGCCCACGCGCCCGCCCGCCCGCCCGCCGCCCGCCCGCCCGGCCCCGCCCACGCGCCCGCCCGCGCCCCGCCCCGCCCGGCCCCCCACGCCCCGCCCACGCGCGCGCCCGCCCCGCCCCGGTCCCGTCACACACTCACCGCCCACGTGCAAGAGAACACACACTCACGATACACACCCGCGAGACGATCTCCCAAACTCCTCAAATACTAACACATCTATGGATGCAGACCTCCCGGTACACACTCACTACTCACCTCTCCCAACCCCACGTTCCACGAGCAAGCACCAGCTCTTGGAACGCCCCTGAAGCGCCCCGCGAACGCTCCGGGACCCCTCCCGCCCCTCGGGCAGGCTTCCCACAGCCCCCGGCCCGGCGCGGGAGGACGCCCAGTTCTACGCGCTCCCAACCTCCCACCTCGGAGGTCCCGAGGGGCCCCCTGGGTTCTCGGCCCGTCCCCGCCGGCTCGCCCACCTCGCAGGGCTCCCCCCAGCTCTGAAACCCGAAGCTGCGCGGCCGCGGGACGTCCCGCGCCCCCTCCCGGCTCCTCCCGGCTCCGGCGTCCTAGCGTTCTCCAGCCCCGGCCTGTTCCTGAGCTCCGGAGAACTGCTGGGCCGAAGGTCTCCCTCCCTTCCCACGCGGGGAGGCTGGGCCCAGCGGTTCAGAGGGGCAGGAGGCTGGGCCAGCAGGTTCCAGGGGGCGGGAGGCTGGGCCCAGCAGGTTCAGAGGCGGGGCGGCTGGGCCGCGTTCAGAGGGGCGGGGCTGGGCCAGGTTCCAGAGGGGCAGGGAGGCTGGGCCCGGCGGGTTCCAGAGGGGCAGGAGGCTGGGCCAGCGGGTTCCAGAGGGGCGGGGCTGGGCGGCGGTTCAGAGGGGCAGGGGCTGGGCCCGGCGGGTTCCAGAGGGGGGGCGGGGAGGCTGGGCCCGGCGGGTTCCAGAGGGGGGGCGCTGGGGCGGGGCTCTCACTCCACTCCTGGCAGGAGCAGCGCCCTCGGCTTCAGCACCATGGACACGGGCTCCGGGCAGGGCGCTGCGCTGGGGCCCGTGGGGGCTCCTTCTCCTGGGAATCTCCAATGCCAGGGTCCGGCTCTGTCCTAGAGAAGGGCCGAGCGGCGGGGAAGCCCGAGCCCGGGGGAGCAGAGGCCGAAATTCCGAGGAGGATCCAGGAGGACGAGAGCCGGGAGGTCTTCCTGGGAGGCTCGGCAAGCTCAGCCGCGGTTCAAGTCAACTCTGCTCAGCTTTGAAGCCCCCGGCTTCCTGTCCCTGCTCGGAGCCCCCTCGGACCTCCCCAGGGTGCTTCTCTTCCCCACCGGGCACCTATTCCCACGGCCGAGGGTGACGGAGGAGCCAGGAACAGCTTCCCTTCGCCTGCCCGGGCCTGGCTGCTGCCCCACTCTCCTGGGTCCGTGAAAGGTGCCCCTCATGCGGGCATAGTGGGTGACCCCGACATTCCTGCCTTCCCACCCAAGGGACTCATCGTCTGGAAGATGCACGGTGGCCTAGATGAGATTTCAGAATTCCTCAGCTCAGACATTTCAGATTGTGAGGTCCCTCCCAGTAAGGACATTCCGGGTTCTGAGGCTCTCCCCAGTTCTGACTGTGGGCTCTAAGGTTCTCCTCACATTCGCTATTCTAGATTCCAAAGTGTTCCCCCAGATCTGACATTCGAGGTTGTAAGGTCCTTCTTAACTGTGATCTTTAAGGTTCCACTCAGCTCTGACATTCGAGCTTTTTAGGGGCTTCCAAGTTCTTACTTTCTAGGTTCTGAAATTCCTCCTACTTCTGACTTTCTAGGTTCTAAGATTTTCCCTCTCCACCCCCACCCCTACAAACTCTGACATTCTAAGTTCTGAGATCTCTCCCAGCTCTAAAGTTCTCTCCCACAGCTCTGACACTCCAGGTTCTGAAGTTCTTTCCAGCTCTGATCTTCTAAGTACCAATTCTGATCTTTGGGGTTCTAAGATCCCCCTCTATGATTTTCTAAGTTCTAAGGTTCCTCTAAATTCTGACTTTCTAGGTTCTGAGGTACCTCCCAGTTCTGACTTCTAGGTTCTAAGATTCCCCTGCCGCCCCCCCCCCCCCCATTCTGATATTCTACATTCTAAGGTCCCTCCCAGTTCTACTTTCTAGGTTCTGAAGTCTCTCCTAACTCTGACATTCCATATTACAAGGGCCCTACCAGTTCCAATTTTCTAGGTTCTAAGGATCCTTCTGGCTCTGGCATTCTAGGAGCTGTGACATTTTAGGTTCTAAGGTTTCTCCCAGATCTGACGTTCTAGGTCCCAAGGTCCCTCCTACTTCTGACTTTCTACATTCTGAGGTCTCTCTCAGCTCTGACATTTCCATCCCTACCTGCTCTGATCTTCTAAGTTCTAAGATCCCTTCTGTCTTTGACATTCTAGCTTGTAATGTCCCTCCCAGCTCTGATCCTCTAGGTTCTAAGATCCCTTCCGGATCTGACATTCTATGTTTTAAGGTCCCTCCAAGCTCTGATCTTCTAGATACTAAGATCCCTCCTAGGTCTGGCTTTCTACCTTCTGAAGTCTCTCCCAGCTCTGACATTCCAGGTTCTAAGGTCCCTTCCAACTCTTTTTCTAGGTTCTAAGATTCCCCCCAAGCTGTGACACTCTAGATTCCAAGGTTCCCACTAATTCTAATCTAGGTTCTAAGGTCTCTCCCAGCTCTGACATTCCAGGTTCTGAGGTGCCTTTCAGCCCTGATCTTCTAGGATCTAAAATCTTTCCCAGTTCCGACTTTCTAGGTTCTGAGGTCCCTCCTAACTCGGACATCTCATGTTCCAAGGTTCCTACCAGCTCTGATTTTCTAGGTTCTAATATCCCTTCTGGCTCTGACAATTCTAGATTCTAAGACTCCCTTCCTCAGCTCTGATCTTATAGGTTTTAAGGTTCCCTCCAGCCCTGATCTAGGTTCTAAGGTCCCTCCCAATTCTGACTTTCTAGGTTCTAAGATTTCCCCCACACATACTCTGACATTTTACATTCTAAGGTCCCTTCCAGTTCTGACTTTCTAGGTTCTGAGGTCCCTCCAAACTCTGACATTCCAAGGTCTGACTCCCAGCTCTGACATTCTAGGATCTAAGGTGACTCCCAGCTCTGATCTTCTAAGTTCCAAGGTCCCTCCTACTTCTGACTTTCTATATTCTGAGGTCTCTCTCAGCTCTGACCCTCCAGGTTCTAAGGTTTTAGGAGTCCGGCTGAGAAATGACTCACATCGGCTTCCAGACCTGAAGCCCGGTGCCAAACCTGGCCATGTTCTGCTTAAATTCTGGACCTCGTCGTTGAGCCCAGTGCCATCCTCCACCCTCAATTGCTTTATCCTGGGCTGGCAGGGAACCTCCTGACACTCTCCCCCAAAGGTCTCTATTCCTCCCCCCCCATGACAAGGAATCCCCCTGGCTCTGGAGCAACAACCAGAATCAAAGGCGAGGGGAGTTGGAGAGGAGGGGGCAGGAGTGCCAGCCTTGGCCCCAGATGCCCTCCCTGGCTAGATGTGTCTCAGTTTCCTCGTTCAGAAAATGGGGGTCTTTGAGCCCTAGCACTGCCCTCACGGGCCTGTTTTGAGCTCAGATGATGGATCTGTATATGACAGCAGGGGAAGTGCAGAGGGGGCTGGGAAGACCCGAGTTCGAGTCTCGCCTTTAATCCGGTCTGGCTCTGGAACAAGTCATTTCCATTTCTTCCTGGCCCAAGGCTCTGAGAGTCCCAACTGAAGACCAGCTGCTCCTCTGCCTCGGCGGAGGGAACTTCCGCTCTACATCAAGAAAAATCCCTCCAGGAAAAACAATTCCTTGCCAACCTCCCTGCATCGTGGAAATGCCAATCCAGCCCCCTCGCCTTACAAATGAGGAAAACAAGGCACAGAGAGTGGGGAGGAGGAGACATAATGAGAGCCATCCAGAGCCAGGATTTGAACCCAAGCCTCCCGACTTGGATCTGGCTCTATTCCTGCTTGCCCCGGGACATTCCCTTGCTCCTAAGGCAGCCAGGGGCCCGCTCTCCCTGCTCTGAGAGGAGCCTTGGGGGACGCTCGGCCTCCTGGCCCAAGGGTTCCCGCCTTGCAGGGCAGCGGCAGCTGCTCGGAGGCTTTCCCCCACTGACTGCCAGCCGCCCCCCTGCCTCTCCCTGTGCCCCCAAGGGCTTAGCGAGTGCGGGGCCCACACAGAAAACAATAAACGGGAACTGCTGCTATAAGTGGGGAAACTGAGGCCCGGGGGAAGCAAAGTCCAGGTGAGAAATCAGGATGGGGGAGCCCCCACCCAGCAGGCTTTTCCCTGCCTCCCCGTCAAGCTTTCTCCAGGAGGCTTCCAGGTTGAGAGTGTGTGCGCGAGTGTCAGGCCGGGCCCCGGCCAAGGTCCTGGACTGAAGGGGACGGACCCCCGGGGCTGGGCGGAGGCAGGAGGAGCCGGGACCCTGAGCCTTCTCCCCTTTGAGCCTTGGCCGCAGTTCGGGGGAGGCAGCGGGCGCCGGCCCATCCATCGTGGGGCTCCCGCGGGGGGCAGGGCTGGGGCGCGCGCCGCCGCGAGGAGCCGTCCCCCGGGGAACGAGCGGCCCCGCTGCGGCAGAGCCCCCTCCCCTGGGCCCGGCCCCCCAAGCTGCCGGCTGCCTCAACGGGCAGAGCAGGCGGCGGCAGAGACCGCGATCGCCACTAGATGGGGCTGTCGGCCCTAGCAGGGGCTCGGCCGCCCTGTACCTTCGGAGGGGCCCGAGCTCTGCAGAGGGGAAGGGAAATGGTGGGGGACGGGGCAGAGGGGCGGGGGCGGAGACAGGAGCAGGGGAAGGGCTTTGTCTCCCTTTGGAAGTTTCGGTCGAGAGACTCGTGCTCGCGAGGGAGGGGGGCGCCGAGGGGGGCTCCCCAGGCGGGGCTTGGGGTTCCCAGGCGCGCTCGGGGCGCTGGCCCGACGAGGGGAGAAAGCTGGGGAGGGCAAGGGTAGCAGGTTACCCTTCCAGGCCCCGGGGCCGAGGGCGGAGGTGGGGGAGACCGGGGAGGGGGGGCGAGCACAAGGGAGGAAGCCGATGGCAAGCAGGGCGTCTTTTTTGTCTGGGGCCTCTCCCACATTCACATAGGAGTGTGTGCGGTGCGGATGGACCCCGGGCACGCCTCTAAATGGCCTTATGTGGCCCGGCACGCGGCCAGGCTGCGCAGACCGGTCCGGGCTCGGGGCCCGAAATGGCAGGGGGGGGGGTGGCCAATGAAAACGTGAGAAAACAAAGAGGTGCTTCTCTACCCCCCCCCCCAATGCTTCTCTATTCCCCCTTCTCTGTCCTCCCCTCAGTGCTTCTCTATCCCCCCCCCTCCCCCCCCACACACACACTGCTTCTCTCTCCCCAGCAGGACTTTTCAGCTCCCAATCCCAGGGCCCTTTTCGGTGGAATAGCCAGGGGAGGCCGGAGATGCTCCGCGGTTCGCAGGGGAAGGAGCAGGTGCCGCGGGCTGGGCGGCCCTTCCCGCCTCTCCCGGCCCGGGCTGCAGCTTGGCTCCCTCCTAGCCCGTCCTGCTACACCGGGGGCGGAGAGGGGGCAAGATTCTAGTCCAACTGCAGCCTCCTTCTCCCTTGGGCCAAACGACAGCCTTTAAGAGGGGCCCCAGCGCAGCTCCTGCTCTGTAAGACACTTCTCCCCTTCTCTTCCTCCCCCGCCTCCACCCCCCGTATGGCCGAGCTCAGGCCTTTCCCATCCATCAGGACAGGGGATCCATCTCTTAAAAGTTGCCACCTCCGTGTAGGAGCCAGAGGTACAGGGGAGAGAGGCAACAGCCTGCGGAAGGGGCTGCGCTGGGGCCCTTCTCCCTTCAGGACCAGGGAAAGCTGCCAAGAGTCCCTGGCCTCTAACCGGGGCCTGAAGCTAGAGAGCAGGGATAGGGAGCAGCGGCTCAGCCCTACGAACCACTGAGTCACAGAGGCCATTGGGGCACTGGGGGAGACTGGCTGCACGAAGAGTTCTAGTCCCCCAAGGTCAGGGCCGAGATGCTGCTGCAGCTGCAGCCAGATGTAGCCCGAGAGGGGCTGCCGGGAGCAGGGGAGATGCTGGCAGGAGGTGACCTCCGGAATGGGCTCTGGGGCCCTGCTCCTGTGCCCAGGCCCCCAGGGACGAGCCCTGGCAAATCCCCCTCCGACAAGCTCCCGGCTGGGTGGGTGAGGGGGCGCTCCCCAGCCCCTGCCTGACCCGGACAGAGCTCTGAGCTCCTCAGTGACAGGTGCAGGCCGTCCCCAGCAGCAGGTAGCGGCTCGGGATCCAGTCCCCAGACAGAGCAAGGGGAGCACAGCCCCGAGCCGTCTGGGGGCGCCGCGTGGCCACCCTGCTCGCAGTTGCCGCCGAGGTTAGCCATGCTGATGACGCCATGAACCCGCTTTGGGTGACTGGGTTCTCCCGGGGATCGCAGGCGCATGGGTCCCCCGGTTTTGTCCCGAGGGGCCCAGGCCCCACGAGCTCTCTCCCTCCCCAGGACTGTGGATTGTGGGAAGCCCTGAGGCGGTTGGAAATGTCCCTTCAGACATGGCCTGGGGCGGGGGTCCTTGAGGAGGGCTGGGGAAGGGAAGGTGGAGTCCCGAGGGTGCGGCCCAGGTTATACCGCACATAAAAAGCCCAGAGGACGGAATGGGGGGGGGGGGGCTCACGGACACCCACGAGGCCGGTGCTCGGGGAGGGAGGCTCTGTCTCGGGGCTTGCTCGAGTGGGGCGCACACCGGGGGAGAAATGGCTCCTGGGTGGACTCGCTGCGCCTGGGGATCCTGAACCAGGAGGGAGGTTCTCCCGGGTGGGAACAGGAATGGCGTTGCCAGAGGCTGGGGCGGAGCGGCGGAAACTGGAAGCCCCCTCTGTCCCCCCCAAGGCCCAGGGCCCGGAGTCGGACGCCCCGGGGCCACTTCGGAGCTCCAAGCGCAGGGGAAGTTGGGAGGCGGGCGCCCACCTGTCCGGGGCCGCTGCTAGGCGGTGCGCTCCCCGACGCCCCTCCAGCCCTGCCCCGCGGCCCCAAGCACTCCTCCTCTCTCTGGGGGCCTCTGGTTCCCGATCCCCCCCCGGACCCGAGGGCGCCCCTGCGGGGCTCCAGGCCCCCTCCCCGGGGCCATCCTCGCGGCGGGCTGCCGGTCCAGCCCCGCGCCCCTCCGGCCGCACTTACCCTGTAGGGCCGCGCTGCTCCGGACTGGCCCGAGGCTTCTTGGGCGGCCGGGACGGACGGGGCGGAGGGGATGGACGGGGCGGGCGGGGAGCGGCCAGGGGTCAGGAGAGGACCGTCGGGCCGGCCCGGGCAGCCGGTCTGGGGCCAGGTGGGCGCCGCGGAGACCGGGCCGGGGCGGAGCCGGGCGGGGGGCAGCGGCGGTGCCGGCCGCGGTCCGGGGTGCGCAGGGGACGGCCCCTGCTCGCTCCGCGGCTCCCGGCGGCTGTGGCTCCGACTCTCTCTCACCCTCGCACTTTTCCCGATCCTCGTGATGTCACGGGGAGGCAGCCAATCACCGCGGGGCAGCCCCACGGCTGCGGCCCCGCTCGCCTCCCTCCCTCCCTTCCTCCCTCCCTCCCTCCGTCCGTCCGTCCGTCCGTCCCTCCGCGCGCTCTCCGGGCCGGGTCCGCGTGTGCCCTGCGGGAGCCGGCCCGGGGGGGGGGGGGGGAGGGCTCCCGGGACTACAGCAGGACGTGGGGCGCGGGGCGCGGTCCCGCTGGGGATCCCGGCGCGTGCGCTGGGGGGAGGGTCCTCGTTGTCGTGGTGACACCGTCCCCGGGAAGGGTCCCCAGGTTCCTGTCCCCAGAGCCCGACCCCATCTCCGGGCTCAGGCCGAGACCCCTGTCCGGGGTCGCCCCGAAACGTCTCTAGGAATCGCCGCGTGCGGCTGGGACTTATTACCCGCGAAGTTCGGGGACCTGGCAAGCAGCTGGGGAGGCGGGGGGAGGGCCGGGCCGGAGGAGCACTAGGAGCGCCTGGGCCCCCTCCCCTCCTTCACGCGCCCATTCCTTTCCGTGACGTGGAGTCTGGCCTGGGCGGGGCGCAGGGCCCCCCTCGCCAGGTCCGGCCCTCGGGGTTAGCGCCGGGACCTCGAAACGAGCGCTCCCCACCCGGGAAAGAGAAACCGACCCAGTGGGAAACGGGCGGGGGTCCGTGGGCGCGGCCGGGGATGGACCGAGTCCAGCCGCCGGGTGCCCGAGCGTCCCGTCGGGGGCGGTGGGGGGGCCCGCAGTGGGAAGCCCGGGGGGCTCCCGAGCCCGGCTCGGGGCGGCTGCGCGGGCACCTAAAGCCTCCGAGTTCTGCACCCCGGAGCCCAGCGCCCTCCTCCCCCCGCCGCCTTGGCCAGGGGCTCCGGGAGCGCAAGGGGGAAGGGTCAGGTTCCGGTCCTTCCTGGATTCCCTCCCTCGGTGCATCCCCATCCCCAGCCTCGCAGAGAAGCCTGGAACGGGCGGCCTAAACCCGGGCAGCCTCCGCCCTCGGGGACCCCTGGCTACCCTGCCAGGCCCTTCCCCCATCCAGCCGGGCTCCAGGGCCCTGGACAATGGGGGCAGGAGTTCCCCGGCACACCCCAAGGTAATGGGAGAGCGGGACCAACCGCTTTCCAGAGGCTCGTGGGATGGGGCCTGAGAAGCCGCCCAGCATTTTAGGGATTCGCCCCCGGGGCAAGAGGCCAGCCGGGCCAAGCGAGCACCTCCTCCTTGGACACTGCCCTGCCAACGTGTGCCCCCCGGAGCCCCGCCACAAATTGCAGCAAGCACGGGGGGGGGGGGGGGGGGGGGGGGGGCTCGGGAACTTCAAACCGCAGCATTCATCCGCTGGGGGCAACTCTCTCCCTGCCTCAGGCCCGGATGACCCCCCACCCCTTTGGAAATTACCCAGATCTTACTCTGCCCCCAGAGAAAGGGGGAGGGGGGAGAAAAAGTCCGCTCCAAAGAAGGCTCTTCAGTGTTGAGGTTTTCAAGACCAGGGGGAGGGAGAGAGCACTCTGAACCCCAGAGCAGGCAGTAGCTGCTGCTGTGTGGGGGCCTGGAGGAGCTAGAGCTGGGTCCTCACTCCTTATCCCCCCACCCCCTACCACCATCACCAGGGTCCCAGAAAGGCCTTCAGAATCTGACAGGGGAGAAGCTTCCACGCCGTTTGCTCCCATCTCTCCAGCCCAGGAGCACCAGCCACTCCTCCATATGGCTGGGCCCCCAAGAGGGAGGCCGAGGGTCGGGGAGGCCGGAGCCCCATTCACCCAGGGTGGAGGTCGGCACCCAATGGTGGCCACTTTTTGGAAAGGCTGCTCCTGGACATGGCCTCCTGCAGCCAGGACTGTTCCAGCTTCATCAGTGACTTGGGGGGGGGGGGTCGTTCTCTGAGTGGCCGGAGTGGCTGGATGACTGAAAGGCGAGGCGGGGAATGCCTTTTCCTTCTCTACCCACTGGTCCCTGGACGGGTGGGACGCCCATTTCCTTGTGGAGGCTCCACGGCTCCCACAAAGCCTTTCCTCAGGACCACCAACTCGGGGTCCTGCCTTGTTAGTGTTCTACAAATATCCCCCGATTTCTTGCATTTTGTCGGCTTGGCTAGACCCTAAGCTCCTTGTGGGCACGATGGTGGGCACAGGGGTGGCAGCAGGACAGCAGGTTTCCCTGCCTCACGTCCTTGGAGGGACCCAGGCGAATGCACTGTGCCCTGTGCTCCTGACTGTGCTTTCACCCCCATTATCTCCTAGACACTTTTAGGGCGGGGGCAGGAGGCCCCAGTGGGTCCCTCGGACACTGGCTGCCTGGCTCACAGAGGGAGTCAGGGAGCCCCTGAAGGGGATCGAGCCGACACCATACCTGGGGGCTCTATCACTGTTCCCAGGTCCCTCCTCCTCTCCCTGGCTCATCCCAGGCACAAAACTGTTGCCCTTCCTGGTCAGGGCCGGCGCCTCAGCTTCCCTGGGCTCGGTGACATCTTCCCAATTCAATCATCTTACAGTGGGGAGGAGCAGAGGGCGGGCGACCAGGGTCACAGGGTGTCCCGCCGGGAGGACCCCAAGGGAGGATCTAGGGAAGGGCCCAAAGCGCGCAGAAACACAGAGAGAGGCAGCGAAGGGTAGCCATCATTTTAATGACATTGATCTTTGGTGTTTCCCTTGTTAGCAGTCGGACTAGTCCCCTCTCCTCCCACCAAAATGTCTCTATGATGAGTTACAAACAGAAAGGAAATCACATTTCTTTATACTAAAAACAAAATCATCAGAGCCTTGATTTCTCCACTAGAAACTACATGTACAGTTCAAGATTTCACATGCAACACCTGACAGGACAGACCGATACCTCACCCTCTGACCCGGAGCTGCAGCCCTTGCCCAGCCCGCGCCGGGCAGATGCCCAGGGTCCTAATACTGACACATGAAGCCCTGCTCCGCTGGGCGTTGGCGGGAGGATCTTGGGGAACCCACCCAGAGGGAGGTTGTCCTGCCACCCGCCCCTCCTCGGCCCAAGCTCCCTGAGTGAGCTCCTGCCCACTAACCTGGATCGCTTCCTTTGCCCTGGGGGGAAATCCCCAGGTAGCAAGTGAACCGACCCCTCCGTCACCACAGAATCGTCCCCCCACCAGTTAAGTCAGTCCCAGAGCTTGGCCCAGGGCCCAGCTTGGAGCCTCTGGGTAAGAAAGCCAAGGGATGGATGTGAAGAGGCGCAGGGACGGGAGAGGACCTAGAGGGGCCGGGACCCTCCTCCTCCCGGCGGCTGGGCCGGGGGCTCACGGCCGTCCTCGGCGCGGGATCTCCCCAGAGCTGGAAGACGTGGCCTTTCGAGGGCTGTGGCGAGAGCCCCCTCCGCCCAGCCAGGGCTCGGAGCGCCGCGCGGGCCCACGACGGCAGCCTCCCCGGCGCCCGCCTGGCCCCCTGTGGCCGGCAGCTTCTCAGCGGGCACGGATCCTAGTGGGCTGCGAGGTCGGGTCTCTGCTCGGCAGCGTGAGGGCGGCAGCGGCGGGCCCAGTTCCTTCTACCTGTCCCTCGGCTCTCCACTGGGGCACCCGGCGCTGTCAGCAAGAGGGTTGTTGTTGGTTAGGTCGCTGTACGAGATTGGTCCCACAGTGCTCGGGGAGGCCGGCCTGGCCGGGCCCGTCCGCAGGCTCAGGCCCCGCTCCGCCAGAGGCTCCAGCTCCGGGAGGCTGCGGCCCTGAGGCTCGGGGGCCAGCCCCCGCGAGGTGGAGGGCTGGGGAGCCGCGCTGTCGGGGGCCGGCTCCGAGCCCGTCTGGGAGCTCCTGTGGATGCGGTGGCTGACGATGATGTTGTTGCCAAAGCCTCCCATGGAGGCCATGGTGGTGCTCTGCTCCCGCTGCACCACCGCTGTCATGCCCCCCTCGGCCATCAGTCTCTGGATCCTGGTGAGCGCGTCTTCCCCTCCCGGCCCGTACTCCGGACCCTCACCTGAAAGGCACAAAGCGGGGAGTTAGCAAAGATGGGGCCAGGGGCACCTGGGAGTGCAGCAGGGTCTCTGTCCCTGCGCAGTATCCTCCCCCTCCCCGTCCCCATCCCCGTGCAGCAGAACCATGGCTGGCGTCCCTAGCACTGATAAAACCTCCAGAAGACCAAAGTCTTGACAGAGAATCCAAGTCCAACTCAGCAGTCTCAGATGGGAGACCCCGGCTTGGCCAGAGGAAACGCCGCCTGGGTTCTCGTCTCCCTGGGCTCTTGGCGCCGCCCAGGTTCTCATTGCCGCCTCCGGCTCTCGCCACCCTGCCATGCTCCTCTTCAGGGCTGTCTTGGACATCTCAATACCTGCTCGTCAGCCCCACCCGACAAGCCCCCAGACCACCAGGAGTCCGACACAGCGCCAGCCAAAGCCTCATCTTACAGAGAAGCCCCCTGTCCGGGGAGCAGAGCTCCCTCTGGGACCCCGTAGGGCTCAGTCTCCTCCACAAGAACTGTGAGAACATGTTCTGGCTTTGCTTGGGACCGTGTCCTGCACCAAGCGCTGCTGTTTCCTACAGGGACTCCCTTCAGTTTGAGGAGCTGTGAATTCTGAGGGGGCTGCTCTAACCCCCAACAGGTGGGATGGACACTGCTGGGGGATGTCTGGCCTGTCGGTCACAAGGAGGCTTCGGCCCTTGGGCCCAGTAGGCCGAGGCGATGAGGGGCTCTGGCCTTGTGCTTCCCCCAGGGAGGTCTGGCGCAGAAGCCACGTGTCCTTGGGCCGGTGTGGGGCCATAGGGGCAGCAGCCTGTGGGCTGAGCAGCAGAGCAGGGGCGACCCAAACATCAGCCTCGACTTCCCTTTCCCCTTCACCGGGGTGGGGGACCCGCCTGGGGATGTCCCTTAGCTAGCTGCCACTGCCGGCTCCTACCATCCCCCGATGGAGGCGAGGTCTGCTGCTTTCCAAGAATGTTTTCTGCAGTTAAACCATGGCCAGGCTGTCCCAGGACACGAGCTGGGCTGGCAGGAGTCCCATGGCATTAAGGGGCTGGGCTCCGTGCCCAGGGAGCTATCAACTTTTGCAGTGGCCTATTTCCAGGCGCAGGACAGGCCATGGCGGGGCAGAGGCAGCAGGAAGCCCGGGCCCACTTGCTGGGGCAGCTCTCAGCTAAAGGCTCTGACGCTGGGGCCGGGAGCCAGGCCGGAGGGCACGTGACGAGGTCAGTCTCCGGGAGAGCTTAGGAGCCTGTGGGGGACGGTGTCACCTCGGGGGGCTCTCTCCCTGCCACGCGGGGCTGCTGCAGCAAACACCAACAACTGCGTTTCTCACCCAGGGAAGAGAACCCCGGGCTTCTCTGGGAAATGGCCCCAGAGCCAGCCTTTCGGGAGCCATAGGCTTTGGGTCTCCGTGATGACCGCACATCTCAGCCAGCCCCAGGCCATATTCTGTATTTGGAGGCTTCTGGGCCCAATCCGCCCTCAGCTCCCCTCCCATCAGACCCGGGGCCTTAAAGGCCTTCAAGCCCAGGAGGCAGCAGCAGAGGGATGAGGGAGGAGGGGCCACTGCCTCAGGCTTCTCGCAGGCCGCTCTTCCCTCAGGGCCAGGGGACAGGGATGGGGACCGTGCATCTGGGAGCCGGCCACGTTCTCCCCTTGTTCACCAGGAATGGGGGCCCTGGCCCGAAGCTCCAGAGGCAGCTGTGCATCCCCCTGCAAACCTCCTGGGCTCAGCAGCCCGCCATCAAATTTTTATAGAAGCAGAAGATTAGACGTGGTCTCATAACCCTTGCGCGCTGACTGATGGAAAAGAACTGGGGGTGGGCAGGCAATTAGCAAAAGTACAGCTCTTTTCCCATTAATTATGAGCTGCCTCCCCTCCCCCACCAGGAGGCAGGGGAACCCCTTTCACAGCTGGGAGAGGAAGCAGCTCTGGAGAGCTGGGGGTCCGGGGAGGCCCCTTGTGAGAGGGGACTTGTGGCCATGCCTTCCTTGTGGCCCTGACTCAGTGGGTCAAAAAGAAGGTTTGTGGAGCACAGACCCCACGGCGAGAGCCACGGCAGCTGCCGCCAGACCCGCTCCGCCCCCTGCTGCCACGGGGCCTCGTCTCGCCAGACCCTCCGCCGGCGACAAGGAAGGAGCTCAGTGGCGGTAGCTGGGCCCACCAGGCACCCCCAACCTCGTCACACCAGTGGACCCCGTGGGGAGATTAGGCTGCGGACTCCCGTCCAGCCTCTGGCTGCTCCACAGATGTCTCAGGTTGGACAGACCGGCCACAACTCGGGGAGCAGAGCCCCCACCGCCCTGGGCTTGCCGTGGCCGGACGTCCCCTCCGGCTGCCTTGGGCGCTCACACTGGGAGGGGCGTCTGCCTGCGGGGAGCCGGGCTCGAAATCGCTGCCAACGATGGTTCGGGCCCTGCCGCGCCCCCTCCTCTGGAGGCCTCTCACAGGCAGGAGCTCGGCCCGACCGGCGTGAGCCCGTCAGCGCCTTGTTCACAGTCTGGGCCGGCTCAGGAGCAGGAGGCTCAGGAGCGAGGAGGCTGAGGAACACAGGCGGCCACAGACTCCGAGGGCTCCTCCGTCTGTGAGGGCCCAGGCCCGGCATGGGGGCTGTGGCTGACGGGGCCCCCCACCCGAGGGGCTGGCCGGGGAGGGCGTCGTGGAAGGGCAGAAGCAGCCAGCGACTTCCCAACTTCCCCGCATGGAGAGCGAGATGCGATGGTTCCCAGAGAGATGTGATGGTTCCCAGAGAGATGCCAAAGCCTCGGTCTGGCTCCCAGCAAACACCAGCTGTACCTGGGCCAGACGGAGTCCCTGAGGGGGCTGTGAAAGCCACCCGGAGCTCGGCCTGCTCAGGCAGGCAGGGGAGCCTGGGCCCGGGCGGCACACCGGGGACCCGTGAAGGGAAGCTCCATTACCTGCTGGCCTCCAGAAGAGGTCTGAGCCCCCCGCCAGCGACCGTCGCAAGCCCCCGTACCCGCCCCTTCCCCCCGGCAGCTCGTACCTTCGCCAGACCCTGAGGCTGCTGCCCCCAGCTCCTGAACCTCCCTTTCCGTCTGCGTTTCAGCATTTTGCAGCTGAGGTGCCAAAGTTTGGGTGCCCTGAGATGTCACTGAAGTGGTCGGGTGCCGGGGCTGAAGGCCGATGGCATTCATCAAGCCCATGTCCCTGTCCGTCCTCCACGTAGCTCTGCTGCTTCTGGACAGAGACAAACACAAGTCAGGCTCCCCCAGTCCTCGGCTCCCCAGGCTTTCCGAGCAGCGCCCAGGCCCCATTCTGAAAGAAGAGCGTTTCTGTGCCAGGGCTCGCCTGTCCGGGTGTCAGTTCCTTCCAGGCTGACCTGGGCCCAGCTGGCCCCCTGGGCCTGCCCTCCAGGCCTTCCTGGGTGGAGCGGACCCGGGAGAAGTTGGGCTGTGACCGGCCTGAGAGCCCAGGGTCACTCCAATTGGAGGCGGCATCTGAGGAGCCTATCGGTGAACAAGTGGAATAATTCAGTAATGAGACTGAAAAGCCCCAGCTCGGCGCCCTCTGATCAGACTGGAGGAACTCCGGGGAACAGAGGCCCCCAGACTTTGGCTGTCCTGGGGAACGAACAGGAAACTAGGCCTAGGCCATATGGGGCTCTCTCTCTCGCCCCTTTTCTCCAGGCGCCCTGGGGGTCCGCTGCTACAAGGCCTTGGTCCTGGGGGCGGAGGGAGATAAGCCCCATCCCAACTTCCCGGGCCAGCATCGAACTTGGTGTGTAACCTCCATCCTCTACTGAGCAGGAACTTAGGCAAAGCGAGTGACAGAACAACTATGAAGGATGCTGGGAGAACTGGGTCAATGGGCAAAGCATATGGACAGACATTTAGGTTGAAGAAATTAAAGCTGTCTATAGAAATATGAAAAAATACTCTAAAACACTTTGATTTAGAGAAATACAGATTAAAACAACTCACACCTCTCAGACTGGCAAAGGTGGCAGGAAAAGATAATGCAGAATGTTGGAGGGGATGTGGGAAAACTGGGACACTGACGCATTGTTGGTGGAATTGTGAATGGATCCAGCCATTCTGCAGGGCAATTTGGAACTATGCCCAAAGGGCTGTCATACTGCATACCCTTTGATCCAGCAGTCTCACTACTGGGTCTGTGTCCCCCAAAAAATCATAAAAGAAGGGAAATGCCCCCTCCCACGTGCAATGTTTGTAGGACCTCTTTTTGTGGCAAGAAAATGGAAACTGGGTGGATGCCCATCAACTGGGGAATGGTTGAACAAGCTGTGGCACATGAATGTAATGTTCTGTTAAGTTCTGTAAAAAATAATGAGCTGATTTCAGAAAGTCTGCAGAGACCTACATGAGCTGATGCTGAGGGAAGTGAACAGAACCAGGAGATCATTATATACAGTAACAGCGAGATGGTGGAACGATCAACGGTGATCGATTTAGGTCTTCTTACCATTGTGATGATCCAAGATCATTCCAAAAGACTTGGGAAGAAAAATGCCATCTGCACCCGAGAACGAGCTACAAAAACCGAACGCAGATGGAGGCTGACTGTTTTCACTTTTAAAAATTGTTTTCTTTCTTGTGATTTTTCCCCCTTTTATTCTTTCTTTGACATGACTCGTATGGAAATACAATTAAAATGGCTGAATGTGTATAATCTCTATCGGATTTGCTTGCTGCTTTGCGGGGAGGGAGGGAAGGAGGAAAAAAATCTTCCAAAAATGAATGCTGAAAATTAGCTTTATAAATGGGATCCATTTGGTCCCAGTAAATCTCTTCTTTTCAAATAAATTATTAAATTGTTCTCTAATCCATCCCACTTCAGTTTCTCCAGCATTACAGCTGGCCCCACTTATTCACTTATAACTGTTATTTTTATCTTTACTTTCTCTTCTTTTTTCCCATCTACCCTTTTATTTCTCTATTAAAACAAAAGAATGGACAACAAAAGTGAATAAAAAGAGAATGTTAGGAAAGAGAGGGAGAGACACAGAAAGAGAGGGAGGGAAAGAGAATAAGGGAGGGAGGGATGGAAAGAGGGAGAGAGAGACACACACACACCGTTCTAGCAGGCCGCTCTCCTCTTCCTCCCCAAACACTTACCCAGGCCGTTCACTGTTCCTGCTGTTGGAATGGACGGTGAAGACTGTCTCATTCAACTGGTCCCAGTAGTACTCAACACCAGAGTTTAAGGCCCTAAAAGGCAGAGGTGGCAGAGGAGAGGGTATTGAAGAGATTAGAGAGGGGACCAGGAGACCTTGGGCTCCCCAACCCATTCCCCATGGCTTTGCAGGCCTGGGCCTGGAAGAACTCATCTCTTCTCTTTCCTGGGGATGGAGAAAGAAAATGGAGAAGGAAGAATATAGAGTCTTGGGTTTTCTCCTTCACTCACATGCTCTTCCAGAGGGGAAGGCTGCAAGAGGGAGCCCCTGTGGCTCCGGATCTAGCCCACTTCCTCTTCTCCTGATGGATGCACGAGGGCAGAATGGTTTAGTGGAACGAGTGAGAGACAAGTCCCAGAGTTGGTACTCTATCCATAGGTGCCCACGGGTCAATCACTTAACCCCTCAGAGGCAAAGTCTCCTCATTTGTAACATGGGAATTATGCTTAAGCTCAAGGGTTCATGGGTTCAGATCTGAAAAGAACCTTAGGAGTGATTCATTCATTTCATCTCATCCCTCTCATTTTACAGACATGTTCGCCCCTTAATTGCATCCTCCACCTTTAGGAGGGTGAGATCATCATCAGCAGGTGATAGGCCGTGGGGAACCCTGGGAGGAGTGTGGGATCTCACTCCTGGACTGTTGCCCATGACCTGTCCAAGGAGACAGTCTTTCAATACGGTCTGTAAATCTGTAAATTCAGGGAGAAAGTTATTCCCAATTTCTCTGAAATTAAGGCCCAGAGAGAGGCAAGCAATTTGCTAGGACATGGAGTAAGAAATGGAGCCAGGATCTGGACAATGCTCCTCGTCTTCAAGAATCCAGGCTCCCAGGGTGGCCTGGAGGAAATCAATGCACAACCAGCCTTTGTAAGGCGCCTGCTGATGCGCCAGAGGCCGGGATGGGCCCAAGATGAAAATGTCCCTGCCCTCCAGGGGCTTGTGCTCCAGGAGAGGAGATCACAGTGCGTGTAGATGGAAAATAAGCAACAAAGCAACTTTGGTGGGGAGGTACTAGAGCCGCTGAAGGAGGAAGAGCCCAAGGAGGCGTGGAAAAGTCCGTCCCCAGGAACGGGGGACGGTCCCGGATAGGGATGGTCCAAAGCCAGCAGGGCTGCTCTGCCAGTCTGTGAGGGGAGGGGTGTAGGATAAGCCCCCCAGGGCAGGCTGGGACTTTCCACTTGCTTTTTGTCTGCCTGTGGGTATGGATTTATCCCTGCTGGACTCTCATCAAGCAGGTACACGGGCTTTTCTTCCTGTGTGTGTCCGGGGCCTACAGGGTAGGCCACTGGTCACCAGATGTCCTCTCTACCCTCAGAAACACGGTTCCCACCATGGTAAGACTTGCCCTTCTCTAGGAACAAAGCAATTTCCCAGGAAGCAAGCTCCCGTTTTCTGTGGCTGTTCTGAGTATACAAAGCCTTTTCCTCAGAATGACTGTGAGGCAGGGGATGCAAATTATCAGGAATCCCTAGGAAACTGAGG
Source organism: Sarcophilus harrisii (assembly GCF_902635505.1). Lineage (NCBI taxonomy): Eukaryota > Metazoa > Chordata > Mammalia > Dasyuromorphia > Dasyuridae > Sarcophilus > Sarcophilus harrisii. The sequence goes on from NC_045431.1 coordinate 232,294,524, forward strand.
CTCAAGGGCAAAGTGATTTGCCCAGTGTAAGTGCTGAAGACAGGCCTCAAAGCCAGACTTCCCAGTGTCCCCAGACTTCCCAGTGTCCAGTCCCGGCCCACAGCACTGGCCATGAAGGTTAATGGGCTAAGTGAGGCTGGGAAGGAGGTCTGGAGACCCCCCGATGCAAGTCCTGGCCTGGGAAGATGGCTGACTGGGGTCTGCCCGGCGGGCGGAAGCAGGGGAAAGCTGAGGGCAGAGAGAAGCAGGTCCAGGGCAGAGAGGAGCGGACCTGGAGCAGAGAGGAGCGGGTCCAGAGAAGTGGGCCCAGAGCAGAGAGAACTGAGCCCAGGGCAGAGAGAAGCGGGCCTGGAGCAGAAATGTGGGCTGAGGAGGGATTTTGCTTCTGTCTGTAGAAGCTGTCTAAGAATGTCTCTGGGCTTGGGTCTGGCTTGAGTACGAGCCCTGTCTTCCCAAGGGAAAGAGTCAGAGCTCACAGGCCCACAGTGCGGCCTCCGAGCCGCCCTTCCTCCAAATCTGGGGAGACCCTGCACCCCCAGCACGGGGCCGAGAGCCGGAGCCAAGATCAGGGCGCTCTTTGGGCCAGATTCCTCTCCTTCAGGGAGCGGCGGTCTCTCTCCCACCTCCTCTCAGCACTAACGGAGACGACAGAGCCCGGGCCAGGAAAAGCAACAACAAGGGGGGCGAGGATGAGGGGAAGGGCAGAGGGAAGCAGCAGCTATGGCCGGGACCACTCTGAGCACGGAGCCCCTCCATCCCCCCCATCGCCAAGCCGAGCTGTGACCAGCGCCCTGAGAAGCCGGCCCCGGCTGCGTGAGAAGCCACTGAGAGCGGCTGCCGGAGCCCGATTTACAAACTTGTCAGGGTTTACTGACAGATGGCAACCCCGTGCAGGCGCCCGCCAGAACCCGCCTCGTGCTTCTCCACAGCCAAGGAGGTAGTGGCTGGAAACTGCCGCAGCAAACTGACAATGCAGCCGGGCCCCCCGACAAGGAGCCCTCCCCGGCTTGGGAAAGGTGCCGCCAAAAGGCCTGCTCCCCTCCCTGGCACCGGCTCCCCCTGACGGGCACCGAGTGACACGGGCTGCCAGAGCCCCATGGCGGCTCCCACCCGGCTCCGTGCGTCACTGGGCCCATCGGCTCTAGTCAGAGGGTCGGCCTGTGTGGGGAAGGAGGCCTGAGAACCCCTGGGGGGGAGGGGAAGCCGAGCCTCCTCTCACCGACAAACATCCCAGGGCAGCTTCGGTCCCGAGTGCGAGCGCGGTGCTCCCACCCTCCCTGACCCAAACTGCTCTCACAGGGACGAGGACAAAGAGGCCCTTTTGGCCGGACTTGCACCTCTCGCTACCCTGGAAACTCAGGCTTCCAACTCCTGGTTTCTAGAAGAATGACCGTTGTCTCCATCTTCCCTCCTCCCCGGGGTTTGGTGACCGAGCCGATATTTACAGAACGTTTTCAGACCCTTTTGAAAGATTAACAGACAAGAGAACGAGGCGGGCAGAATGAGTCCGTCCCGACTTGGGCTCTCCCAGAGCCCCTCGATCCAACACCAGGCGGGCGCCGAGGGCATCACCAGGAGACGGTCTGGACTGCCAGCCTGCCCTCAGCACCTGCCCTGGGAGACCTCCCCCCCCCGGGGCAGACGGCCCTCTGCCACCCGCACTGACCACGGCCTGTCTGACATGGCAAAGGGCCAAGGAACCAGGCTTATTGCCGGACCTCAGGAAGCCGTTAGTCCCCTTGCTCTTGTCTCTGTGACCCTCTGAACAAGCTTCCCCACATCCCGCCACGGCCGCACAGTCTGAATGAGGGAGGCCTGTGTCCCACGTCATGATGCTTTGGGGCAAGCCTGGGGCCCGTCTCTGCTAGAGCCTAAAACAACCCTGACCACGACCTGCGTGGGGTCTAGAGAAGCAATGCATTCTGGGAGCGGGGGAGCTTGACACAGATTACTTTTATGACGGATAACTCATTCTTCCAGTCTCCAGTCCAACAGTAGGACGGTTACAAGAGAGCTTAGTGCGATGTTTCAGGACGCAAGTTTGGTCCCAGAGCCTGGGACCCCGACTCTCACACTATTACTAGGGGGTCTCAGTTGCCTCCTCTATAAATTGCTTCTGGTTCCTTCCCCACTCTAGGTCTGAGATGGAGGAGTGTGGGAGCACTAGGGGACATTTCGGGGGGGGGGGGGGGGGGCAGGGCTCCTGGAGCCTTTACTCCCCAGCTGTAGGACATTTGGGGGGGGGGTTTCCTGGAGCTTT